>NC_136264.1:105482286-106127286 GCF_964187855.1 Myxine glutinosa
CTCGGCCCATCATAACATCTAAACCGCGATCCGTAACAATATATATATATATATATATATATATATATATATATATATATAGATATATATATATATATATATATATATATATATATGTAAGTAGTAGGAGAATGAGAATAGGGGTTCTAAAACACACCTAATTTTACATGTTAGTGAATGGGGAAAGTGTATTGGAACTTATGGACCACCCACTGAAAAGCCCCAAAACATCCGTCTATTTCTCCCTTTCCCATCTTCGCCATTAACAAAGGTTAAATCCTCAATAGATCCCCATATTTTCGTTGAACTCATATGGAGAGCCAACAAATAATTGTTTATGTTCTGTTTTAGGGAATAATTTCATTTTCTTATTGAACTCATTACCATTGAGAATATTGATAAATAGTATGTTTGAACTTGGTTCTTGGTTCAAGTATCTTTGTTGGGCAGAGATGAAATGATAAACCTCTCTTATTGCTCTTGTCTGATTTCCTCCTGAGCCACATTTTTTGTTCTAAGCCCCACCCACTTTTCCCTAAGCCATGCCCACTTTCCCTAAGCCACGCCCACTTTTCCCTAAGCCCTGCCTACTTTATAAACCCTGCACACTATTACATCATTTCCAGTTAAGCCTTGTACAGGCTTGCCCAGGCTTGCCCAGAGATTGTCTCAGAGAATTTCCAAAGGAAATCACACCTTACCATTCTTATATAAAGGGTTAAACAACAGGCTAAATTTCAACAATTTTTTACTTTATTGAGAATGCACTATTGTGCTGAGCTTGAGTGGGATGACTTTGGAGTTCCTTGTAGTCCTACTACCTGTGTGGAACTAAACATTCAAATTGATGAACTGGATTCAACCCTCTTATCAATGGAGGTAAGAGTTTCTTTTAATATATACAGAGTTTGATTTGTACATACAATAATCTTGCATTAAATTAATACATTGTTATTTTCTCTCACAGGAAATTGTATCTGAGATACAAAATGAAAATACTGCTTTTACCACAACTGGGGGTGAAATTACTCATTTGTTTGAAGACCTTTTGCACAACAAAGCCCCACAGAATGAGATCTACTTTGATGACCGAACCAAAGAGTTATACCTTGGAGATCCACAAAATCCTGAAAAAGAGTTCTACCATGATCATACTTATTGTGAGTTATCAAAACAAAACCCACTGAACAAGTTCTACCTTGATGACTCAGAATACAAGTTATACATTGGAGACGCACAAATTTCTGAAAATTGGGAAACAGGAGTTTTCCCTGATGGTCCACAGTTATATCATGTGAGACTTAACACGGAAACCCTAAAAAATTGGTAAACGGGAGTTTTCCCTTATGGTCCACAGTTACATTATGTGAGACTTATCACGGAAACCCTAAAAAATTGGGAAATGGGAGTTTTCCCTGATGGTCCACAGTTATATTATGTGGGACTTATTACGAAAACCCCCAAAAATTGGGAAACGGGAGTTTTCCCTGATGGTCCACAGTTATATTATGTGAGACTTATCACGGAAACCCCCCAAAAATGGGAAATGGGAGTTTTCCCAGATGGTCCACAGTTATATTATGTGAGACTTATCACGGAAACCCTAAAACATTGGGAAATGGGAGTTTTCCCTGATGATCCGCAGTTATACGATGTGAGACTTATCACGGAAACCCCCAATATTTCTGAAAATTGTGGTTCTACTTTGGAGACTTGGAAAGATGGTTATATTTTTGGAGACTTAGAATGTAGGTTTTGTTTTGATAACTCACAATGTGATACCTATCTTGGAGGCTCAACAGGATTGTGGTTATACCTTGGAAGCTTGGATAATTGATGAATTTATAAGTATTCTTCATATTAATATTTTTTGTTATATTATATTTTTGTCGTTCAGCCTGTGCCTTTGTATAATAATTTGATAAATCAATATCCAACTCTTGAGATACTCCAAAGATAGAACCATATTTTCCAACATAAGTCATTTATATTAGATTAAAAATGACATCATCAAAATTTTCATTATTGTTGAGTTGAAATAATACGTATAAACATAATTGACCACAACATTTGGAATTAATGACTTGGACTTGAAATGTTTGATAAACACCATTCTGTAAGAATTTTATTACTTCAAGAGGTGGTGGAAGACGATAACTATCAAAATATATTTTTTTCCTGACTATTATAAATACAAACCCAATGAGAACCATTCCCATTATTATCTTCTAAATTCATAATAATATTCTTTTGTATTTTTAGACAACTTTGTTAATTCATCTCTCTGACAAATAACCACATTATCAACAAATCTATAAAACATCCATTTGTGATATACGCTGATTTTGAAAGTATCCTTGAATAGATAGATACTACTTCTCCAAATCCAGATCAATCATACACAAATAAGTATAAAAAAGGTACTCCTTGTGGTTTCTGTTATTATATCAAATCATCTGTTTGTGATGAATACAACAAGTTAGAACTTCATAGAGGAGAAGATGCCTCTCGTGAGTTTGTAAAAAGATTAGAAAGAGATTGTGTTAGATTAACACAGATAATGGAAAAGACATTTAAACCAATGTGCTTCACAAAAGAAGAGAAAAGAAAAATGAGGAAAAACATTATCTGTCATATTTGTGAGGAGGAAATTAGTGAAGGTCTAAAGGTAAGAGACCATTGTCATCTCACTGGTAAATATAGAGGTCCAGCTCATCAAAGTTGTAATCTCAATTTTAAACTTCCCTCTTTCATTCCAGTCTTTCTTCACAACAATGCACACTATGATGCACATCTATTTATAAAATAATTGAGTAAAACACCCGGAGACAATTCAGCCATTCCTAACACAAAGCAGAAAAACATCTCATTCACAAAAACAATTCATACATCTCCCATAACTCACATTCGATTTCTTGATACATTCAAATTTATGTCAAGTCCTTTGTCTAATTTAGCATCAAATATTAAAAAGTTTCCTAATCTTAAATCACGTTTCTCAAATCAAGAAGAGAATGAACTCTTATCACAAAAGGGAATATATCCTTATGACTATATGAATTCATTTGATAGGTTTAATGAAACATGGCTTCCTTCTAAAGAGAGCTTTCATAAATAGATTGAATGTAACAGATATAAGTGAAACAGATTATACACAATGTTACGGATTCGTCACTTCCGTTGTTGTGGTTCTCATCCACTGTAAACATTTTTGGTTGCATGTACTATTATTGTTATCATTTACGTGAAATAGAGATTACTGTTTTCAAAAGGTAAAAAAAGTTAGTGTTTTAAAAGAAACCGGAAACCGGATCGGGAACCGGAGGAAGAAGAAGAGGAAGGAGAGGAAAAAGAGGCGGAGCGAGTGAGGTGGACAAGGAGCCGAGCTGTTTGGAAGTCTGGAGCAAACGCTGGCGAACAGAGGTCACTAGCGAACTTTGGGGTTTCCTGGGAAAGGGATTCCTGCGACAGAGTTGTTATCGCTGTGACAGATAAACCTGCGTGACAGGTTTTGCAGTTCATTCCGAAGAGAATCATTAGAGTGCCGTTACGTCTCGAGAACGGACTGTTGACCATTTTACCTCGCGCCTGATTTCGCATCGCTCTAGGTTTTCACCTCGCTTCAACCATTTTCACAACCATCCAGACGTTAATCTGGTGTGTGTGTGTGTGTAACGTGGATTTTGAGTGGGAATTTGCGGTTCGCCGTCTGTGAGCCATTGAACATCCATACCTGAAGGTTAATTTGTGGTTCGCCGTTTGTGAGCCGTCGAACGTCCATACCCGAAGGTGTGATTTCCCAGTCGCCTATTGAGGATACCTTTGCCTATCCTTGGCAGTGTGACTGTCAACCGAACGGGATTCTGGTCTTGATACAACATCGTTCTAACGATCACTGGAGCGTGGATCGACTTTGGCTTGATGCTGAGTTGAGACATTGGGGAATGTTATTTTCGCTCACTTGGAGCACAGTGAGTTATATTGTACGAAACTGATGGTACCATCATAGGACTGATATATTGGTTGTACAATTGATTAATATTGTTATTGTACTGTTATTCTTGTGTGACCTTAATACAATACTTGTTTGTTGGTAACAATTGGTGTGGTTTCACCATTGATCTTTGCCATACAGAATAACACATCTTTCTGCCGTGACTCCTCTCGAGGCTCGGGGAGGAGCACGTAACAACAAGCAGAAAGTGTTTGGAAAAAGTTTAATATTAAGAACCTTGGAGAATAACACGATTTGTATCTTAAGACTGATGTTCTTTTGTTAGCTGATGTATTTGAAACTTTTAGAACAGTCTGTCATAATAAAGATTCTTATGGTTTGGACCCTGCTCATTATTCCAGTAATCTCTGTGTGTGTGTGTGTGTTTGTCTGTGTGTCTGTGACCGCTGTTTCTCGACAACCACGGGTCCGATATACTTTAAACTTGCCAGGTATATTGCTGGGGACCCGAGGATGTGCCTTTTCAAGGTTTCATATTAATCAGAGAAGTAGTTAGCGAGCTATGGCGATTTCTTTACCAAACTCCGCAAGCCGTTCGCTTTAGACCAAACCATTTCATGTAAATAGAGGGGGGGGATTGTCACCGTACTCGCAAGCCGTTCGCTTTGGACCAAACCATTTCATGTAAATAGAGGGGGGGGATTGTCACCGTACTCGCAAGCCGTTCGCTTTGGCTTTGCGAATGGACCAAACCATTTCATGTAAATAGAGGGGGGGGATATAATTTTAGATATATATATAGTACGGGCATGCCCTAGTTATTATACAACACCAGGATTAGCTTGGAGTGCTATGTTGAAAATCATTAAACAGGATTTAGAATTAATCGATGATGTTGATATGTTGTTGATGATAGAGAAGGCTAAAAGAGGAGGAATATCTCAAGTGTGTTAAAAGAGATATGCCAAAGCAAATAATAAATATCTTCCTAACTATGATGTTAAAAAAGATAGTTGTTACTTGATGTATTATGATGCTAACAATCTTTATGGATGGGCTGTCTCAATCTCTACCTTATGGAAAACTTATATTGGTTAAAGAAAAACATTATGAAAGAGTTTTACAAAACATCTTTATATCTTCTCTAAAGGAGTTAGACAAAGCAGAAGTTGGGTATTATTTTGAGGTTTATTTAAAATATCCAGAATAACTCCACAACAAACACAAAGGCCTGCCCTTTGCCCCTGATAAAGAAAAACTGAGAAAAGAATGGCTCAGCGGTTATCAACAATCATTTTTTACTAAAGGAAAGCCGAGAGAGAAAGTACTTACTACATTATATGATAAATAAACTTATGTTCAAATCAAAGGAATTTGAGACAATATTTGGCTGCTGATTTGAGAGTAAAGAAGATTCATAGAGTTCTACAGTTTAGACAAAGTCATTGGTTAAAAAAAAGGAATTGATTTTAATACAAAGAGAAGAACAGAGGCAAAGACAGATTTTGGGAAGGACTTTTATAAATTGATGAACAATGCTGTGTTTGGAAAAACAATGGAGGTTAGAAAAAGTCAAAAATATAAGACTTGCTACATCTTGGAAGCAAGCATCTAAATTAATTCCTAGACCCAGTTTTAAACGAGTCGAGGTGTTTTCAGAGAGTTTTTGTGCTATCCATTTGGTTAAAGAAAGTATTGAAATGGATAAACCTATTTATATTGGAACATCAATTCTTGACTTATCAAAATTATTAATGTATGATTACTTGTGCAATAATTTGAAGAGGAGATATGTGGATGATATTAATCTACTATATATGGATACAGGCAGCTTTATTTTGAAAATAAATACAGAGAATATTTATAAGGTTATGTCTCAGGATGTTAATATCTATGATATAAGCAATTATAAAACAGATAACAAACTATTCTCTTCAAAGAATAAAAAGGTTATTTGAAATTTTAAAGATGAATTGGGTGGAAAGATAATAAGTGAATTTGTTTGATTGAGAGCAAAGGCTTATGCTTTATAAATATATTGATAATAATATTGAAAAGAGTGATAAAAAGTTAAAGGGAGTAAAGAAAAATGTAATCAAAGAAACAATAAACTTTGAACATTATTGCAACTGTTCAACCTTTAAGAAGAGTATCGAAAAATGTCCCTGTTCTCTGCTGTTGTACTTGTGTGCTTCCCTCTCTCTCCCCATCTTGTCTCCCGCTCCCTTTATTGTATGTTTTGTGTGTCCGTTTTTTTTTTTTGTGATTGATGTTAGCTCTTACACGAGCCTCGATCTTGTATACAAAAAAAAATAAAAAATGAATACAATAAGAAGTTATAAACATCAATTTTTACACAGAGGAGGTAAATAAGAAGGCATTGGGGGCTTTTGATGATTAAGAGGTTTGTTTTAGACAATGGAATTGATCGTATGCCTTATAGATATAAGCATTAAGATAAGTGAAAGGTTAATATAAGTGTTAAGATAAATATAAGAGTTAAGATAAACGTAAGAGTTAAGATATACAAAAGTGTTAATATATTTAAAAGATAAGTATAAGTGTTAAGATATACATCATAATTAATTTTTAAAAAAGGAATGGGGGGTTCAACGGGCTACCCCCACCTTTTTTTACTGATATATAAATGATAGAACCAAGCAATAACCAAATCAAAGAGTGGAGAAAATCACAGCCTTGGTATTTAAATGGAAAGCATAACAAATGTGAAAAATATCAAATAAGTCTTATTGAAGAAATAACCAAAAGAAAAGTAAATAAGACAAATAAGCGAATAAATTTAAGTACAAATAAGTTAGAGGCTCCTCCCAGAGGAGTCAACATCCTTGAATGGACAGAAAAATTTGTCCTCTGGGTCCTCGGGGTCTTTTAGATCATTTGAGTATTTTGGATCCTCAATCTGGGTCCTCAGGGTCTTTAAAGGGTCTTCAGGGTCTTTTCAGTCTTTTGGATTGTTTGGGTATTTGTGGTATTTTGGGTCTTCGGGGTCTTTTCGGTCTTCTGGGTCTTTTCGATCCTTTCAGTAAACGGGATATTTTGGGTCTTTGGGGTCTTTTCGGTCTTTGGGTCTCTTTTGGGTCTTCGGGGTCTGCAGGGTCTTTTCGGTCTTTGGGGTATTTAGGGTCTTCCTGGTCTTTTGGATGTTTAGCAGTCTTCAAGCGCTCTTTTTTTTTTTTTGTACACAGAATCGAGGCTCGTGAAAGAGCTAACCCATTAAACATGAAAAGATGCACAGACACATAAAACATACAATGAAGGGAGCAGGAGACGAGAAGGGGAGAGGGAGGGAAGCACACAAGCACAACAACAGTAGAGAACAGGGACGTCGGTAGATCTGTGGAAGGGAGAGGGCTTGAGGAGGAGGGAGTGTGGGGTACACGGTATAAAGCAAGTGAACATTATGAGGAATTTCAGGAAAGATGTTGGAGATTGAAAGAGGCGGATTTGGGGTGTTTTAATGGGGGTAGAAAAGATCAAGGTTTTGGATGGGGAAGATAAGAGATGGTGGTGAACAGATATTTTGAAGACCTGCAGGGAGGAGTGGGATTGAAGAGAGTGTGGGAGTTTGTTCCAGAGGCAGGAGAAAAGAGGAATGAAAGAGTGAAGGTGAGTAGAGAGTCTTCATTTTGGCAGTTTCACCAGAAGAGGGTTGCTGGCAGATTGTGTGCGTCCTACAGGAATATTTGGGGGGCAGAGCACAGACAGAGCTGGGAGAGCAAGGCTGGAGAGGAGTCGGTAGAACACAGAAAGACCACCAACCTGCCTGCGGTAAGTGAGTGATAGGCCCTCAGAATCAGCTTCATCGCGGAAGACACCAATGATTCTGAATGCTTTGGTTTCAACCGCGTGAATCCAAGCTAGGTGTGAAGCAGGAGGACCAGCCAGCCTGGAGGGGTGAGCAGTATTCCATTGAGCTGCGAATGAAAGCTTTGTATGTGGTGAGGACCTCAGAAGTGCCCAGAAAGGACTTTGTATGACGGAGGATGCCCAGACGGCGACTGGCTTTGGAGGCCACCTTGGAAATGTGGTTTTCCCAGGAAAGGTCATGGCAGATAGTGAGACCCAAAAGCTTGAGTGACAGAACTTCATTGAGAGGATTGTTGAGAAAATAGATGGGAGGGTTTTCCAGACAGTCTTTTCAGAGAGACATAGTGAGAGTGTGAGGTTTGTCAGGACTGAAAGACATGTTCCACTTGTTTGACCAGTTTGTGATGTTATCCAGGTCTGCGGAGAGTGAAGAGGCTGCTGCCTGCCGATGTGATGGATGAGATATGGAGCGGCAGAAAATGGAATCATCAGCAAATAGAGAGGATTTTCCAGAGAGTCGGAGAGATCATTAATAAATACCAAAAAAAAGCACAGGGCCCAGAACACTGCCTTGAGGATCTCCAGCCTGGACAGGAAGGGGAGATCTTTTGTGTTTTTGTGGTCTTTAGAGTCTTTAAGGGTCTTTGGGTATTTTGGGTGTTCGGGGTCTTTTTGGGTGTTAGGGGAATTTTCGATCTACATGGTCTTTTGGGTTTTTGTGGTGTTTTTGGTCTTTAAGGATCTTGGGGTCTTTGGGATATTTTGGGTTTACAGGGTGTTTTCGGTCTTTTAAGTCCTCTGGGTTATTTGGGTCTTTGAGGTCTTCAGAGTATTTAGGGGTCTTTGGGTATTTGGTTATTCAGGGTATTTAAGGGTATTTGGGGAATTTAGAGTCTTCAGTGTTTTTGGGGTCTTTTGTGTGTTTAACGTCTTTTAAGGGTATTTGGCATATTTTGGGTATTTTGGGTGCTTAATGGTCTTTGGGGTATTTTAGATATTTAGGGTCTTTTGGGTCTTTGGCATCTTTAAGAGTCTTTGGGATATTTTGAGTCTTTGCGGTATTTTGGATGTTTGGGGTATTTTGGGTATTTAACAGTCTTCGGGGTCTTTTGGGTCTTCTGGGTATTCAGGGTATTTGGGTCTTCAGAGTCCTTGGGGGTCTTCTGGGTCATTGCGGTCTTTTGGATCCTCTGGGCCTTTTGTATCCTCGGGTCTTTTGGGTCTTCAGGGTATTTTGAGTCTTCGGGGTGTTTTGGGTCTTTCTTCTGGATATTTTGGTCTTTGGGATCCATTGGGTCTCCATGGTCTTTTCAGTCTTTTGCGTATTTTGGGTCTTCAAGGAATTTTGGATCTTCAGTGTCCTTGGGGGTCTTTTGGGTCCTCTGGGTCTTTGGGGTCCTCTGGGTCATTTGGATCCTCGGAGTTTTTTGTGTCTTCAGGGTGTTTTGGGTCTTCGGGGTCCATTGGGTCTTTTCAGTCTTTTGGGTATTTTGGATCTTCATGGTCTTTTGGTTTTTAACAGTTTTCAGGGTCTTTTGGGTCTTCTGGGTATTTTGGGTGTTTGGGGTCCATTGGGTCTTCAGGGTCTTTTGGGTATTTGTGGTATTTTGGGTCTTCGGGGTATTTTGGGTCTTTGGGGTATTTTGTGTCTTTGGGGTATTTTGGAACTTCAGAGTCCTTGGGGGTCTTCTGAGTTATTGGGGTATTTTGGGTCCCCTTTGTCATTTGGGTCCTTGGGGTTGTTTGGGTCTTTTGGATCCTCAGGGTATTTTGGATCCTTGGGGTCTTTGGGGTCTATTGGGTCTTTTCAGTATTTGGAGTCTTCGGGGTATTTTGGTTCTTCGGAGTCCTTGGGGTCATCTGGGTCCTTGGGGTATTCTGGGTCTTCATGGTATTTTGTGTCTTTAACAGTCTACATGGTATTTTGTGTCTTCGGGTATTCTGGGTGTTTAGGGTCCATTGGGTCTTCGGGGTCCTTGGGGTCTTTTGGGTCCTCAGAGTGTTATAGGTCTTTTAACCGGTGGACACACAGTCATGTTCAAAGATTGCCCATTAAATCCCCCTACTCAAATCCCTCCTAAAGCAATACTCAAAGCCTTTAAAACCTACCGTTATGAAGGGGAACAGACACACACACGCATACACAAACACACACATACACAAGCACATATTGTGATTTAAATGATAGATTCCCCATGGAGAGTTATTTACAACGAGCCATATCTCAAATTTTTTCTATGCAGCGCTTTCGGAGATGTAGGGGTGCAAAGTTTTTCGGTTTTTCTAAGATGGCGCCCATACCACATGACCTATGACGTCATACCTATCATTTAAAAATTATACAGGAGGAGGCGCACCTATGTTGAAAATTTCCTGTCAAACGGACCAATGGTTGCAGGGAAAATCCTATTTATTCCTTGTGGACAGACAAACAGACAAACAAGAAATATGTCGTGAATAGCACGATACTTGCGAAATCCCTAAAATAAGATGTTGGCCTATGATGACCTCAAAAATACCTGGTGGTTGAATTCAGTGACCAGTTATGCAAATCCTCTTCAAATTTCAAGTCAATCGGATGAAAATTGAGGATTTTG
The DNA here is from genome assembly GCF_964187855.1 of Myxine glutinosa. Classification (NCBI taxonomy): domain Eukaryota; kingdom Metazoa; phylum Chordata; class Myxini; order Myxiniformes; family Myxinidae; genus Myxine; species Myxine glutinosa. The sequence goes on from NC_136264.1 coordinate 105,492,667, forward strand.
GAAATTTGACAAAGTTGGTGACCAGATATGTTACCTTTTTTCAGCCTTTGTTGACCTATTGACTCCAAACACAATAGGCTTCTTGCTTATGACCAACTCTGCCATTTGGTGAAGTTTCGTGAAGATCGGTTGAAAATTGTGACCTGTAGGCGACTGACACACAGACAAACAGACAGACAAACAGAATAACAAACGCAACCGACCAATATACAGTACTTGAAAAATCTTCGATTTTGCAAGTAACAAACAGACAAACGGACTCAAATGCAATACTCTGGCGAGGGTAATCAGCAGAGGCATACAGCAGGCCTAATGTGTTCGGCCCACCAGAAAATTAAGATGGCAGCCATATCATTTCGTCTTGGTGCTATGGTGGGTGGAGTTGAGCGACAGATATGGGTGTTGTCTAGCAGCTGTCCGACCAATGGGTGCACAGTTCAAAAATATACTCCAACAAGAACCCCAACAACAATGTGAAGCTCTTGTAGACCTGCAACATGTCACAAGTAAAAATATAATGGCAATGGACACGTTTTTGTACGTGTTCAGCACTTGATCAGATTGCTCTGCATTCCAATTCTATAATGAGATCACGCTTCTTATTATTATTCCACGTCTCTCCTTCTCTTCCTTTCATAAGGGAAGAGGTTCAATGGCACGAAGCTTCTTCCTTGACTTCACCACAATATTCCTCCACTTCTCTCTGTCCTCAGCCAACTCTCGCCACTCTCCAACCATGCCCACCTTATTGATATCCCTCTTCACACAATCTTCCCATCTCGACCATGGTATGCCTCTTTTCCTCCTACCTTGCTCCCTCAACCCATCTGCTCTCTTTGCCATTCTCTCTTTCCCCATCCACACCAAGATCAATCAGGAGATCACATTAAAGAAAAGTTTTACAATCACTAAAAGAGGTTCTGTCTCTTGAGCTTTTGGACCTTAGGCAAGATTGAACATCTCCTGTTGAGCCAAGTCATTCATTGATATATATATTTTGTAGTCCCTCTATAGTCTATACCATTCTTGCTCCCTCTGCTCTTTCAACACTCCCTAATTCCACAAGGATGCACATACTATTCTAACAGCCATTTCCTTGTTCAACTCCTTTCTGCTCACTTACATTCCTGTGTTACTCCTTTATTCTGCTTGTGGAACTGCATTCTTGGGGTGATTCAATCCCTCTCGTCCCCCCCCAGAGCTTCAATATAGCAGTGCACCATCATCTCATAAGGGCTGACAAGATGACCGAGAGGCACGCACACTCACCTCTAAGCCGTCTAGCCTGGGTTTGAATCCTGACCGAGCTATAAACTGTCATCTGGGTGTTTCACAGGCAGGATGATTCATCAATGTGTGTGCCATCCCTCGGATGGACGGTAAACGGGTATCCTGTCTGCCAGCATTATTTGGTTGACGTTAAAGATCCCATGGTGTTCACAAAGAGGAGGCAAGCTATCGCCAGCACCATGGCCAAAATTCCAAATTCCTGCCATAACCAGCAGAGGGCACTGCATCACCCAAACAATGGAATTCATCAACAGAATGTTGATAGAAGAGTCAGGTTCACTATGTTTTTTCGTTCAAAATCATGGTAGATTAGCAAACCTATACATTTTTGGAAACGTTATTACATGGAAAATCTGAAAATCAATGTTTACATTTGCCAATTCCAACCAATTCGATTCGACCAATTCGACCAATCGACCAATTCGACCAATCGACCAATTCCATTCGACCAATTCGACCATTCGACCAATCGTTTCGATCGACCATTCGACCAATTCGATTTGCCAATCAATTTGACCGACCTTTGCTTGTGTGGAACGGACTGTGAAAACGATGCGGACTATATTGTCGGATACGACACACAGGACAGTGATGACGAACTCTAAATGGCATATTCTGTAATCGTGTATGTTTGATGCCATTGACTGCCTGTGTATATTTTGTCATTGACTGCCTGTGTAGATGTGAAGTTATACAGACTGCATGTGTATATATGATTTTGCTGACTGCCTGTGTATGTTTGGTGATATGAATTATTGTGACACATTTTGATGTTATTAACTGCCTGTACAAAATGATAACATGTATTTGATTATGCAACTTATCGTGAATATAAAGACTATTTTGCAATTCAAAACCTTTGATTCGTGTCTTACCATTCCCCATAGCACTAATTTGATACTTTCATTGGATTCCTTGTCCCTGAAAATATAGGTTTAGTATATTTTAAGAAGTGTTTAGGGTAATTAGAGGCAGAAATAGAACAAAATATGTATTTTACAGTGGCCATTTTGAAAATCCAAAATGGCCGCCATACAGGTATCTCTCCAAATGTAAACATTGATTTTTAGTTTCCTTATGCTATAACCTTTCCAAAAATGTATGGGTTTGCTTATCTACCATGATTTTGAACGAAATATAATTTATTGACATAGTGAACCTGACTATAAGTATTCGTATTACAATGGGAAGCAACGAGATTTCAGGAGTTGGCCTTCATTCCAAGCAAAAGTGGGAGACCCTGTGTCAGCCCTCACCCCTACCCTGTATTCAACTTTTGCTCCAAAGGAGGGCGAAGGCTCAAAACGTCAAGGTCCTGTTCCTTCCCATAGTGATTAGCAAACCTTGATCAACTTTCTGCTGATTCCATCAACTGTTCTCTTACTCACAGGTTATTGCGTTCCTTCCCACTCCTCTTTTGCTTTGTCGTTAATTCCTTTGGTTGTTACTTCCATCGGTTGTATCACTCTTTACATTGTTTTTCTTCCCATTGTCACATTATCTTCCCACTCATATTTCAGCCAAGACTTTATATCCCCCCAAAAAGTTGCTTGGCATGTGAAAGACTTCAGCAGGCATCTTATTGAATTGGAATTACATCGCAACATCGAGCAACAATAAATTGTACATCTACTCAACATTTGGTGGGCGTTGTTTCAATCTATTTTTGTTGTTTCATTACACGCCTTCACCTGATGGCATGTCATGCTATGGGACTGTACGGGCTGTCAATTTGGACTGCTCAGGATTTCTGGTTGCAATCGGAGCCGCATAAACATTACTATTTGGGAAAGGCAATCTCAATTCTGCAAAACAATTGTCTCCATGATATGAGCTTTGCTCATATTGGGTCCATCACAAATACTGCACAGAATGAAAAATAAATTGATCAACAAAACTTTCAAAATTACCATTGGCCGGTTGTGAATAATGAAACAATGAATACACTTCCTTTTTTAAAAATTTTTTCAACGAGTGTTTGCTTTTAAATAATGTTGCATATGAAGGAGAGAGAGAGAGAGGAGAGAGAGAGGAGAGAGAGAGAGGAGAGAGAGAGAGGAGAGAGGAGAGAGAGAGAGGAGAGAGAGAGGAGAGAGAGAGAGAGAGAGAGAGAGAGAGACTTTTGACTTTTGTATCTTTTTATTATAAAAATAGAAAAGAAAACCCCCAAATAGGGGTCACATTCTCATTTCAAGCAGAGAAACAAACAAAAAAAATATTAATACAGTAAAATTATGCACAAAACATTTCACAAAACAATAAACGTTTCTCCAGGATTTTACAAATGACTTCTTTCACGCACCATTTGGTCTCAAACTGTGGCAGCCTTCCTGTTATGGAGAAAAAGGCAAAGTCTAACTTTACACGGCTCGTCACAAGATTTTTAAACAAGAACAAGGCATTTTCCTCATTAGCTCCAAGGTCATCAACTTTTCTTTTTCTTGATTTATACACTGCCATTTTTGCCTGTGCAAGCAGGAAATTACCTAACACATCATTCAAATTCTTGTGTGAGATGTCTAAGCCATAAATGAAAACACAAGTGTTGAAAACCAAACCAATCCTGCCAAAACAATTCTTAAGAAAGATAAATAAAGGAGCCAACCGTTGACATTCAACATAAATATGAAAGAGGTTTTCAGGCCTTTTACAAAAGGGACATTCATCTGCTAGGAGACTTGAGAAGCGGTGCAGCAAGTGGTTAGAGGGGAGGATCCAGTGTGCAAGTCTCCATTGGAGGTCACCATGTCGTGGCAGCACAGGAGGATGATAGAATCCTTTCCAATTAGGAAAATATGGGGGGGAACAAGGTAAGAGGTCTCTCCATCGAACCCTCCGCTGTGTCATTTGCCATTGCAAAAGGAAACTTACGCAACCCAAATAGAGGTCTTTTTGTTTAGGAAACCCATTGAATCCTATGCTAAAGGGGGTACACGGAGGAGATTTGGCAAGAGAAAACTTGCAAATAAGTTCAGGAAAGGTAGCAGGAGAAGCACCTTGTTCGTTGTCTGCTTGGACTTGCTCCCAGTTAGGTGCAAGCTGTACATAGGTATGAAGCACACAGCGTAGCATACGTGCCACAACTCTGGAGGATCGCACGCCAACCAGGCTTGCCAATGCATCAGCTCCAATCCAACTGCCATTTGGGCTTAAAAGATCGGCGACCGATTTTATGTTCTTCACGACAAAGCATTGAACGAGACACCTATCAGCAGGCATATCATGGAAAATTGAATTGTAAAACAAAGGTTCCATCAAGAATATTTGCTTTGTGTACGAATGCGTAGCTCTTGTTGTCGTTAGAGTTCGCCATGCGTTTAGTACACTCTGATAAAACCTGGAGAGGAGAGACATATCAAGATGCGAGAGATCCATCAAGAATATAGCGTGGTCATAGCCTAGTCTCCCCGCCTGCTGCAAAAGGCGATGAGTGACGTCGACCGAGAGAGAGAGAGAGAGAGAGAGAGAGAGAGAGAGAGAGAGAGAGAGGAGAGAGAGAGGAGAGAGGAGAGAGGAGAGAGAGGAGAGCGAGAGAGAGAGAGAGAGAGAGAGAGAGAGAGAGAGAGAGAGAGAGAGAGGAGAGAGGAGAGGAGAGAGAGAGAGAGAGGAGAGAGAGAGGAGAGAGAGAGGCATCGCAACAGATACTGAAGAGGAGAGAGAGAGGAGAGAGAGGAGCGAGGAGAGAGGAGAGAGGAGAGAGGAGAGAGAGAGAGAGAGAGGAGGGTGGGTGCATCAGAATTATTTTAGCTGATTGTCATGGGCAGGTGCTCCTTTGCTTGCTGATATTTTGTTATCTTTCACATAAAACAATCTGGGGCGTTCCATTGCCTTGATTCCGGAGGATGAGCTGTCATCACATTGCTGAGGCCTAGTCCCCCATTACTAATGTTCGAGCCAGAACTGCCAGCTCTTTCGCACTGTAGACTGTTTGTACCGTATATCCACCTTGAAATGCCATTCAGGTGTTCACTCAAACAAAGCTTGATCAAGATTCAGTGACAGCTCATATAGAAGTGAAAGGGGCAAAGATGGGAAAAGAGATAGATAATGTTTTCACTCACAAGAGATTGTCAACATTCTGCCCTCTTCCAATTCAAACAGTTATTTTCTGTGGACTTTCCTTACTTTTCTACCTTCATTGCTTATCTTTTTATTTTCAGTCATGTTCACCTTCTCACACCTGCCCACTTCATTTCATTCCGTATCCTCACTCATCCCTTCAATTTAGATCTCAATTTGAGCCCCTTTTTCTCCCGCAGAGGAAAATCTGGTGAAGCTTGGGTAAAAAAATTCGCTATAAATACTGCAGGTGGTAGAAATGAAAATACAACGCACTGTGCATAAAAACGAAAATTGTTTCAAGATATTTCTTCGGGTGCTTTTTTTTTTTTCAATGAAAGAGAACACAAAGGTCATCAATCAAAATAGTGTGAAGGGATGTATGTTTTAAAACAGTTTCTACAAATACGGGATTGTGTTTTGTCAACAGTGGATACATGAAATTACTTGGAGAGCCTGCGTGAACCCCGGCACTATTGATTTGTCACTTAGATTTTACAACCTGAGCACAAATTGCATATGTTTCTAAATTATTTTCAATGTCTTTCTCCAAACACCTCAAGAACCTTTAAATAACTCTATCAAAAAAAACAAAAAAAACAATCGCCAACTCTTCACAAAATAAAGCAAAAAAGGATTTGAGACTTGTATTGTTCAAACATGTAAAATATTCTGGTTGAAGAGTGCCAGTCCATTGATCTTAACAATTCATCAATAAACATGCCAATGGAAGCCAAGTATGAGTTATTCTACAAAAAACTAAAACAGTTGTCTGACATGAGAGTGGAAATATCTCACTTTGTCTCTCTGAAAAGACCGTCTGGAAAACCCTCATATTTACTTTCTGAACAATCCTCTCGAAGAAGTTCTGTCACTCAAACTTTTGGGTCTCACAATCTGCCATGATCTTTCCTGGGAAAACCACATTTCCAAGGTGGCCTCTAAATCCAATCGTCGTCAGGACATCCTCCATCGTGCAAAGTCCTACCTTGGTACTTCTGAGCTCATCACCACATACAAAGCTTTCATCCGCAGCTTAATGGAATACTGTTAATGCTGGAATTAATCCCCTCTTGGCTGGTGCTCCTGCCTCACACCGAGCTCGGCTTCACGCTGTAGAAACCAACGTTTTCAGAATCATTGGAATCTCCCGCGATCAAGCTGATTCTGAGAGCCTTTCACTTGCTCACCGCAGTCAGGTTGGTGGACTTTTTGTCTTCTACCGACTCCTCTCCGGCCTATGTCCCCCAGCTCTGTCAGTGCTCCGTCCCTTAAATATTCCTTCAGGACGCACAAGATTTGCCAGTAACCCTCTTTGGTGAAACTGGCAAAATCAAGGCTTTCTGCTCATCTTCACTCTTTCATTCCTCTTTTAACCCACCCCTGGAACAAATTCCCACAAATTCTTCAATTCCACTCTACCCTCCAGGTCTTTAAAACAGATGTTCACCACCATCTCTTATCTTCCCCCATCTAAAAACCTTGATCTTTTCTACCTCTGTTATTTCACCCCAAATCTACGTATTTCAATCTCTGACTTCATTCCTGAAATGGCATGGTAGTGTCAATTTGTTTTATACCTTGTACCCCCCCCCCCCCCCCCACCATACATCCCTCAGCCCTCTCCCTCCCACAGATCTCCCGATGTCCCTGTTATCTACTGTTATACTTGTGTGCTTACCTCTCTCTCCCCATCTTGTCTCCCGCTCCCTTTATTATATATTTTATGTGTCCGTTTATGTTTTTTGTGTTTAATTTTAGCTCTTACACGAGCCTCAATCTTGGATACAAAAACGAAAATTGGCATCGCCGCAGGTCCACAACTTATCAAAATAAGAAGTTTACATTTTGTAGAAATGAATTTCCTCATGCATGCGATAATCATTGACGTCAATACAAGCTTGAAGACAATTTGTCACCAAAGAAATCTGACAATAGAGTTCCAGCTGTGGGATGTTGCTCCAATCTTTGATCTGGGCCTCTTCCAGTTGATCAAGCGACTGCGTGTGGAACAGGCCTCCTTTGGATGTCCCAAGCATGTCCAATTGGACTTCAAGTCTGGAGATCATGCAGACCAGTCCATGTGAATTATGTTGTTGGCCTTAAGTGCAGCATTGATGACATTGTATGGTGTGGTTGAGCATTGCGATCCATAAAAATGAAATTGGGACCTCAACTACTGTTGGTCCAAAGAGACGACTGCAGTTACTATGATCTCATCCTTCTACCTGACACTAGTTGTAGCATTGCTCCGAATGATGACAATATCATTTCAGGAGCCAATTTGGATGCCAGCCCATACCATTTGACTGTCCAACAATAGTCACTGCCGAAAATAATTTTATTTGTCGGAAACTATGAGAAAAACTCTCATGGTTTTCTTGTTTCAAGAAAACATCAATTATTTTAAAAAAACATTCTTACCAAGAAAATTCTTTTTGGCAGTGTTGATCCTGCTGCCTCATGGCACAATTTGCAAATTGCTCCCCAGCTCATCTCCGGACAATAACACGCTCATAGTGGAGGTATTTAAACGTGTTGGTGAAAGCATCCATGAACCACGATTCATGATCAGGAAATGATGTTGTGTTATTATTTGCATGCACCGCTGTCGATTCTGTTGCTTTGGAGTGATGCAAAGCATTGGTCTTCTGGGCCTAATGCCCCTGGTATGAAACTCATTCCAGGATGTATGGGTTGAAATTCACGATATGATTGCTCTTTGCAAGCCATTTTGGAGAGACCCTGCCTTTGAAAAGTGAATCCTTCTGCTTCTGGTAAGCGTGACACCATAACGACCCTCACGAGGGGTCGTAACTCTTCAGCGACCTGATCGAGGTCTCCATGAACTGTGCCTTCTCTGAGGATACCTTGTCAGTTCCATATGAATGATAAATAGTCTGTGACTCTTCTCATCACTCAACTTTAGAGCAGAACAGAGTTCTGATGAGAAATAATTTTCAGCTGTCAGAGTGTGGGCCCCTCTATCAGGATGATTTCAACCATCCTAGTCATCCCCAAAACAAATTTGGGGAACATCATCATGAAAGATCAACATCACTTAGCACAAAATGTTAAATAATTAGTGGGACATAATGATTTAGAAATGGTGAAGAATCCCAAATCAAAACTATCTTTTGAAAATCTTGCCTCTGTGAGTGAGGATGCTGGAAGTGATTAGGATGTAGGGAGGCCCTGTGGCATAAAATAACCGCCATTGTGTGTCCTGCGACTTAAAGTAAGTAAAGTAAGGTCATGTGATATCGGCTTCTACCATCCAAGGACAGAAGGTTAGCTTTTCCATCATGTGACAATGCAAAGCAAAGTGATAAAATGAAAGTGCCACGGCTATGTGGCAAAAGTACATTTTCTAATGGTGTAGTTTAAGGGCAGCTGGGGTGATATTCATTGAAGAACCCAAATGGGTTTTCTTTCACTACACTTTCACCAATTCCAATCAAGAAAAAAGGAAAGTCACATTACAATGTGAGAGAAGTAATTATTTTTGTGCAAAGTCATCGCGTGTATTGGAATTCTTTGTTATAAGCAGGAAAGATAATTGCAACATATTATTATAATTACTTAACATTATCAAAAATGGCAAACCTCATGATTGGACGTCAGATGTCATATCATAACACACTGCTATTCTTTATATGTGAGCGAGGCCTGGAGCCATGTTGCGAGGTCAGAGTCTCAAGTCCTGCTATGTTTTTAAATGTCATCTCATGTCATGTTATGTGTTCTGGGTTATGTTCCTGTAGATCCCCTCATCCACCTTTGCATAATGACCTAACTTTTTGTATTAGTACCAACATATCCATCTCTCACTGAAGCACAGCCATATTCCCATCATGATTTTAAAAATCCTTTCTTCTTACGTCATAACGATTAAAGCATGATATCAAATGCACAAAACGTAAAGGCATTAAATATTAGTCATTATGGTATAACATTCATTTACTAGAACGGCACTCCGTAAAGCGCATACCTCCGCCAGGCTGAACAGTTTACGTTTTGTATCCCACTGATAGGCCCGATCTGGATTTGGACCTGCACCAAAATCGAATCGGCTTGTTCTTGAAACCTAACCAACTCGTCCACCAAGTTTAGTCATAACTCGTCCATAATAATTAATAATAATAATTCATTTATTTTGTATAGCGCTTTTCCAGAAGCCCAAAGGCGCTTTGACAGAGTGGAAAACATAATGCATAACAATACATGAAAACAACAATTGCAAAAAGACAAGAATCAAGAAAACAAACAGCAGCGATATACGGCATATATATAAGACAAGAATCAAAAAGACAAGACAAGAATCAATAGGGAAATATTTAAAGCAAAAGGAGGGAGAAGGAGAAGAGATAGTCAGGGGTTAAATGCTGTGGGTTGAATGTTGAATGCAGCGTTGAACAGGTGGGTCTTTAGTGATGTTTTGAATGTGGTGAGTGAGGAGGAGTCTCTGATGGTGTGAGGTAGTGAGTTCCAGAGGGTGGGAGCAGCGATGGAGAAGGCCCTGTCCCCCCAGGATCTGAATTTGGTCCGGATGGAGAGGGTCAGGAGGTTGGTACCAGCAGAGCGGAGGTTGCGGGTGGGAGTGTGTCTGGAGAGGAGGTCAGCCAGGTAGGATGGGGCCAGGTTATGGAGGGCTTTGTATGTCAAGAGGAGGATTTTGTACTGGATTCTCTGGGGGATGGGGAGCCAGTGAAGCTTGTAAAGGACGGGGGTGATGTGGTCACGGGTCCGGGAATGAGTGAGTAGACGGGCAGCGGAGTTCTGAATGTATTGGAGTTTATTGGTGATTTTTGAGGGTGAACCATAGAGGAGGCTATTGCAGTAGTCCAGACGGGAGGTGATGAAGGCGTGGATGAGGGTTTCTGCAGCCGTGGAGGAGAGGGATGAGCGGAGACGGGCAATGTTTTTCAGGTGAAAGAAGGCTGACTTTGTGATCTGTTTAGTGTATTTGTTGAAGGAAAGGGTTTGGTCAAAGATGACGCCAAGATTCCGGATGTGAGGGGAGGTGGATACTGGGATACCGTCGATGTTGAGGGCAAAGTTATGGGTGGATTTTGTGAGCGTTTTTGGGCCAATGATGATTATTTCAGATTTATCACAGTTAAGCTTGAGGAAGTTGATTTGAAGCCAGGATTTTATTTCAGTGATGCAGTTTGTCAGGATAGAGTGGGTGTCGGTGGAGACGGACTTGGTGGAGATGAAAAGCTGGGTAGGATAGGATCAGCTTTTTGAAATATCCTGCTATATATTGTTTTTGGCCCAATCTCTCAATGGGTTAGGGTTAGCCGAACAAGCATCGGCTTGTTCTTGAAACCTAACCGACTCGTCCACCAAGTTTAGTCATAACTCGTCCATAACTTTTTGAAATATCCTGCTATATATTGTTTTTGGCCCAATCTCTCAATGGTGAAGAATCACTTAAAAATTAAAAATTCTCCTATCCGGATCCGTATATGGATCTTCACCAAAATTGAGTCAATTCTTCCTCATCACAAACCCAACCTGTCCTCCAGGTTTCATCAAAATCCGTCCACAACTTTTTGAGATATATTGTTCACAAACAAACAGACAGACAAACAGAGATGAAAACATAAAGCATCCACCTTTGGTGGCAGAGGTAATAATAAGACATTGATCATGAATATATGTTGTTCCCCATGAGGAGTACTGGACAATGAGCCATGTTTCAATAATATGTTTCGCATGAAGCGGTTTTGCAGATATAGAAGTGCAATTATATTTCGGTTTTTCCAATATGGTGCCCGTACCATGTGACCTATGACGTGATAATTATCATCAACAAATCTACAGGAGGAGGCACTCCTCTGGTGAAAATTTCGTGTTAAAAACCCGTGTTCTCCCTTGGCAAATCAATTGACTCATCCACTTAATGCGCAGTATTAATGAGCCTTTTGAAAATATTAGGCTCCATCGTGTTGTTGTCCTTTTAGGCACTAGGCCTACTATCTGAACGCGTTAGCTCATAGTGTCAGGTTGAAACTCAATATACAGTAAGATGTTGACATGTCGACTGTATTCTCATCTTGTCCAGCAAATGATGAATGTACAAGTTCCTCCATGAATCTTTAATATTTTTTATCAGTGATCTCAGGCTTAAGGAGAAGCTTGTACACAACTCACTCGCTGGAAAATAATTAGAGACTTCATTGTGCTTTTACATGAATTACTCGGAAATTAGTAGTCAACAGACAAGCCAACACAGTTTGTGGAATTTAAGCTCGAGGTGGCGAGCCAAGTGCTCCGATGTGAATGCCCGATAGGCATAATACACAGTTGGAAAAAGGTATGCCTATATCAACCGAATCTCGCTTCAATCTACTAAAACATCTTTAAATATCTTTTGTCATTGTGTCAATGCAACAACAAAGAATGTATTTAACCAAGCAAGTTTAACTTGGCCATTTAACTACTGTGTAAACAGAAGTAACCAGAAAGAGCAATCAGAGATTGCAGACCCACACCAGGACGTATTTGTGTGGTGCATTTTGTGTGGTGTATTTTGCGTGGTGTATTTTATGTGGTGTATTTTGTGTGGTGTATATTAGCTGCTGTGTTTGTGTGGATTCTTGACAACATAGATTTATGTTCAATCCAATATGGCTGCCGAACCACGTGACAGATGACGTCATCAATTTAATTCTTCCTTACAATTTTGTGTAGATCATATTCAAAAAATTTAAAACTGATCCAATCAAGCATTGTCCTTGTCTAATTATGACATCATAATAAAAGTACGGATGACGTCATTATGAATATATGTTGTTCTTCATGTGGAGTTCTTGACAATGAGCCATGTTTCATTTTAATTTCAAGGAACGGTTTTGGAGATATAGAGTTGCAATTTTTTTCAGTTTTTCCAATATGGCGCCATACAACGTGACCTATGACGTCATAATTATTATTTAAAATTCTACAGGAGGAGGCACTCCTATGATAAAAAAAAAAGTATTGGTAATCAGACCGATGGTTGTAGAGAAAAGCATACTCACGTTCTGTGTGGACAAACAGACAGAAACAAACGGACCCAAATGCAATACCCTCTCCCTTGGCAAGGGTAATAAGAATGCATGCCCCGCCCATTGCAGGGGCCATTAAGTTAGCTATAATAATGCACAGAGAGATGCATCAAGGCAACACCTCATCCTGCTCAAAATGATGATGTGTGGAATGTTCAGTTGGAAAAAATAGTCTCATCGCATTGCAAGTCGAGCGGCATCTCGAGAGAACCTACAGGTCATGGCCAACCATGTTCTTGCTTTCAAACTGCTCGTGTATCCAGAAAATTATGGGACTTTTCAGGATAGCAATTCGATCAAACATGTCATGCAGAGTTGGTTTGAGTAACATGGCAAGGGCATAGCACGTCTGTTCTTACCACCAGAGTCTCCAGATATTTATTAATTATTTGGGATTTAATAGAGCAATGCATCTGGATCTACATTTACAGCTTCCATCAAACTTGCCAAAACTACCCTCGGCCATCCTGGAAGACGTATGTGAAACGCCACTGAATGGCATAAACGAACCGTATGGAGCAGAGGCCCTAATTTGTGTTGCTATGGTACACCGTGGCATTTTTAGGCTCCACGGGCGAATGCTAACAAATGGAACAACTGGTTTATTATCTGCTTTGATGGATGGCATACTAATAAATGCATTGCCTTGCCTGCAAAGCATTAGGATGAGAAATTATTGTCAGTTTGGAAATCAAACCCAGACGTGACAGCTCAAAGGAGAGTCAGCATTCTTGGTGCGGTGAGAAGATTGGCTTTTTTTTTCTCCAGTAATTGGCCAAAGGAATGAATTTTCCTTCAGCATTCCCTTTGTAAATGTTTCATATCGAATGCATTTTATGTGCACATGTACAAATGTCTACTGTCATTGTAAAAAAAAAAAAAAAAAATAAGCACCAAGGGATTGCAATTGATGAAAGCCGGATTTCACTGAAGATGGAAATAATAAGGCCGGCACAAGTGTACGGGAACCGTATCGACAAGCTATGCCGGCAGTTCAGCCATAACTCTGACTGTCCCTCCAGTGGAAATCTGTTCCAACTGCCATAGAAAGGGCTAACTAGATTTCCCAATTGTAAAATTCTGTTTGCATATAAAAGATTGAATTACTGTTACATTATTAAAGAAAATAGAGTAAATGCAAAAAGAAAAAGGAAAAAAAAGGTCACCACAAAAATAGACAACATGGGCACACCTGTCTGTCTGTCTGCTTGTCTGTGAGCAGGATATCTCGAAAAGTCGTAGAGGGATTTCGCCGGAATTGGTTAGATGTTGCTGAAGATCCAAGTCCGGATTCGGACACGATATTTACTCCCGCCAGGGAGTAATGCATTCGATCGTGTCCGTCCGTGTGTGTGTTCGTGTGTTTGTGAACAAGATATCTGGAAAAGTTCTGAACGGATTTGGATGAAAGTTGGTGGGATGATTCCCCTTGGGATAAGGAAGAATTGATTAGTTTTTGGTGAAGCTCAGGATATTATTCCGGATCCAGGAATTTTTTGAAGGATTTTTTGGGGAATTTTTTTTTTCTGTTTTACTGCATGAAAGCTTTTATTCTTATTCTTAAATGATGTTTTTCTCCTCTAATTCCGAGATATATCAAAATAAATTCTCTGACAGTTAGGGCTTACTTTCTTTTTAATTTATTTGTTTTGGGGAGAGGGGATGTTAAACAAAACGTATTATTCCAACTAAACCCACGGCGGGAGTATGCGCTCTACTGAGTGGCGTTCTGGGTTTTAAGTGATTCTTAAACATAAAAAAATAGGGCCGAAAATGATACGTAGGACGATATTACAAAAAGTTATGGACGGATTCTGATGAAACTTGGTGGACAGGTTGGGTGTGCGAAAAGGACTAAGCCACTGGATTTTGGTGAGGATCTGAATCCAGATCCGGATCCGAGAATTTATTAATTGATTTTTCACCGATAAGTGATCTGGCTAAAACCGATATACAGCACAATATCTCAAAAGGTTATGGGCGGATTCGGACGAAACTTCGTGGAGAGGTTGAATGTGTGACAAGGACGAATTAATCAGATTTTGGTGAAGATCTGAATCCGTATCCAGATACAGTAATTAAAAAAAAAAAATTAAGTGATTCTTCACCATTGATAGGGCCAAAAAGGATAAATATCACAATATTTCAAAAACTTGTTAGATTGATTATGACAAAACTGGGTGGATGAGATGGGTTGGTGGCAAGAACAAGTCAATTAGATTTTGGTTCAAGTCTGGATGCAGATCCGGCCTATCATTGGGATAGAAAACGTAAACTGTTCAACCTGGCGGAGGTATGCGCTCTAACGACTGTGGTTCTAGTTATGCAGCAAGTGTCATCTCTCATCTGAACACTTTGACACAAGCATCAAAAAAGAAAAAGAAAAGGAAAACATCATCATAAAAAAAACCTTGGCCTCATGTTTAGTAATATAATCCACCGGGATAAAATGAACATGTATTAAAATTAAATGAAAGATCCATAAAGTGCCTCATTTTACCCACAGTTCATTGCGGCTACAGATGTAAAAGGTCAGGTATTATCCTACTCGGCCTCCTCTATGCACAGCCATATAATATTTTGATTCCATTGAAAAAACGGATGCATTATGTGATAGTTTTGAGTTGCCTTTAAAAATATCCGCAGACACTATATTGTTTGATTGAAGTCTAAAAAGCACCCAGATTGCTCCCAATATCATCTCAGCTGTCTAGTATCAGTGATTATTTAAAAAACCACCGTTTAGAGGCCATTTTTTCATATCAGTATTTCATATCAGTATTTAGAAGTAAATATCAGTGATTATATGCTATTTAAATCAGAAATGGTCTTTTTGGACCAGTTCCAGGCTGGTGACTTTGAGAGGGTGGAGCAGCCATCCTAATTTAAAATCTTGTTGGCATGCATCCGACATGATGGTGCAGAGGTAGTGCACTTACATTTAAGCTGTCGAGGTTCAATTCTCAATGTGACTATAATCTGTCGGATTGGTGATTTGCAGGCAGGACATTGCGTCACAAAGTTAACAATCCATTGGGGTTGGGGACTAGTCTGCTAACATTAGTTGGTGGGTGTTAAAGGTCCCAGAATATCTTTCAACAAGGAATATGTGAATTAAGGCAGTCACTCTGGCAAGATTCCAAACTGTTTCCCAAACCAGCCTTGGGACTCATTCTAGCCACCTGGTGGAGGCCACTCAGGCACTCTCAGTGTGCCAAAGGACCAACAATCTACCCAGATATGGTGTTATGCTCCCATGCTAATGGTTCTGCTGTTGTCGTTCAATACACTTAGGTAATTTGATCTTTAAATCATGCACACTAACATCTCCACAAGTTTGTCTTCTTTCTTAATTATACAATGTACTTTCATTATCATGGAAAAGGGTCGTGCTCCTAGGAGCAAGATAATGTTATACATTTATGATAATGTGATAAATCAAGACAAGCAACTGAAAATATTTAGCAGCGTTTAACCCCTTAACTAATTTTAATTTACAAAATAATAATAATTTGAACATTGATATAATCAAATGGATTGAAATAATCTTTGACAAAAATTCTTACAAAAGTCTATTAAAACAGCATCTATCTAGAACAGCATCGAAAACAATCATCATATTGTGTCAAGCGAAAACTTTTTACTCCAGTATACTGAAGTGTCCCCATATAGCAGAGGCCATAGGGGAAGGCTTATTGCTGTTGTGGGGTGTTTCTAAAATTGGCACCCCAAATTTTACATGGTACAACAGAGTTTTAGATCCCCAGGTGTACTAAACCACCATTTCGATTTTTTTGGTTCTTCCTGCACCCTCAACCTGGTGTTGGCTTAGCGGTTAAGGTGCCGACTTGAGATCCTAGGATCCTGGGTTCGAATCCCGGTCATCGCTGAATTAACGCCAGGGGGTTGACTCAGCCTGTCATCCTTCTGAGGTCGACAAATTGAGTACCAGTTCACTGGTAATTCCCTGTGTGTCGCAAGAGGCGACTAACAGGGTTGGCGGCAGGAAGGGCATCCGGCCATAAAACATTGCTTCAAAAAGGGGATCAAGGTACCCGAAAAAGGCCAACCCCTGCTCTGCGGGGAAAAATGGCCTCTAAAGGTGGTTCTTCCTGCATCCTCAACACTTCAAATTTCTGAGCTGTATCAATTTCTGAGCTGTATCTCAGAGAGCTCTCAGAGCTGGCACATTTTGTGTAATATTTTTGTATCACTCAATTTTTCCAATGTGGAATCTCAAAGATCGCTTGACCTTCCATGATGTGTTTTTTTATCATAATAGTGTATCTACACTGAAATTGTTCACTTCATATTTGATAAGTGTCCTTGACCTGCTTTTTTGGATTGTGACCTAATGAACAAAAAAAACAAAAACACATTTTTGATTATAATTTGAATAATTTTCCACAGATTTTCATGATGTTGAGTTTTATCGTTCGATTGTAGATGGCGACACATTTTCTTAATCTGCACTCTATTCCATACATGTTGAAGATCAAGGTCATATGGTGGTCCAAACAAAATATGGCCGTCATTGTATTGTGGGCCAAGGGTGAGCCGGCGAGGCTTACCCTTGGTGATCACTTTGTGATCGCAGATATCTAGTTTTGATTGCATCCCACCAACCTCCAAAACTCCTGGTTATTTAATGATAAAATATGTACTCGGGTGGATAATAGCAAATGCCATTTCCAGAAAAACTTTTCTCATTATACATTATCTCCCCTCATAGATTCAGATATTTTGTCTACCAGAAGAAGAAGAAGAAGGTGGAATGAAGCTGGTTGTGATCATTATCATGGTCAGAGCCCAAACAGAGATTAATATCTGTGTTATTCATGTAATTTACATTTTGATATTCAGCCATACATGTATTGTCAAAATCACCATTCCTGCTGAGCAAACAACCATAAACGACATGTCTCTTTGCCTTTAGTTACAGATTTTTTTTGATTTTTTTTTTGTATACAGAATCGAGGCTCGTGAAAGAGCTAACATTTATCACAAAAATAAAAAATCAAACATACAAACAAAATATATAAAAAGAGGGAGCGGTACACAAGATGGGGAGAGAAGGGGAAGCACACAAACACAACATTTGAGAGCAGGGACATCGGGAGATGTGTGGGTGGGAGAGGGCTTGGGGGGAGGAGGCGTGGGAAGGGGGAGGGGGGTGGGAGAAGTATAAACACAAGGACACCAAGGACTTCCAGGAAAGAAGTTGGTATTTCAACAAAGTGGATTTGGGGTGAAATTAGCGGGGGTGGAAAAGATCAAGGTTTTGGATGGGGGAAGATAAGAGATAGTGGTGAACAGCTGTTTTAAAGACCTGGAGGGTGGAGTGGGATTGAAGAGAGTGAGGGAGTTTGTTCCAGAGGCGAGAGAAAAGAGGAATGAAGGAGTGAAGGTGAGCAGAGAGTCTTGATTTTGGCAGTTTAACCATAAGAGGGTTGCAGGCAGATCTTGTGCGACCTGTAGGAATATTTGGGGGACAGAGCCCAGAGAGAGAGCTGGGGGAGCAAGGCCAGAGAGGAGTCGGTAGAAGACGGAAAGACCACCAACCTGCCTGCGGTGAGTAAGTGAAAGGCCCTCGGAGATAGCTTCATCGCGGGAGATTCCAATGATTCTGAACGCTTTCGTTTCAACAGCGTGAAGACGAGCTAGGTGTGAGGCAGGAGCACCAGCACAGAGGGGAGAGCAGTACTCAATTGAGCTGTGGATGAAAGCCTTGTACGTGGTGAGGAGCTCAGGTGTGCCAAGGAAGGACTTCGCATGACGGAGGATGCCCAGTCGGTGACTGGCTTTGGAGGCCAGCTTGGAAATGTGGTTTTCCCAGGAAAGATCATGGCAGATAGTGAGACCCAAAAGCTTGAGTGACAGAACTTCTTGGAGAGGATAATTCAGAAAGTGGATGGGAGGGCTGTCCAGTCGGTCTTTTCGGAGTGACATCGTAAGAGTGTGAGATTTGTCAGGATTGAAAGACATGTTTCACTTGTTTGCCCAGTCTGTGATTTTGTCCAGATCTGCAGAGAGTGAGGAGGCTGCAGACTGCCGATCTGAGGGATGAGGAATGGAGCGGCAGAGAGTGGAGTCATCAGCAAAGAGATAGAGAGGATTTTCAAGAGAGTCAGAGAGATCATTGATGAAGACCAGAAAAAGCACAGGGCCCAGAACACTGCCTTGGGGAACTCCAGCCTGAACAGGAAGAGGAGATGATAGAAACCCATTCAGGGCCACACATTGACTGCGACTAGAGAGGAAGTCCGCCAGCCATGCGTGGAGATTTCCATGGATACCAAAGGAGGAGAGTTTGGTGAGCATAGCGGGGTGCCAGACCGTATCGAAGGCACATGATATGTCGAGGGAGACAGCTCTAATTTCCTGTTTGGCATTGAGGACCTCCATCCATTGTTGAGACAGCAGAAGCAGCATGTCCAGAGTAGAGTGACCTGGTCTGAAACCAAATTTATGATCAGAGATCAAGCCATTGGAGAAGAGGAAAGATTTCATATCCGAAGCAATGATGGATTCCATGACTTTGCTGATAATTGGGAGAAGGCTGATTGGTCTGTAGTTGCAAGGATCTGTTTTTGCACCTTTTTGTGTAAAGCGGTGATGTTGGCTGATTTCCAAGCAGATGGCAGATGACCTTTGAGCAAAAGAGAGGGTGAAGAGAACAGAGAGAGGGAGTGAAAGAGCGGAAGAACAGCATTTTAGGACCCGTGGGCTGATGCCGTCAGGTCCAGTTGCAGAATCAGTCGAGGGTTGACAGAAACTTTTCCACCTTGTCAGGAGGAAAGGACACAGAGTCCAGGAGCAGCTGGGTACGACTGGGTATGGTGGGTACAGAGAGGGATGGGTTTGGGACACAAGATTTAGAGGCAAACACAGAATTGAGGCATTCAGCTTTTTCACATGCGGAGTCAGCTGTGTAGCCGTTTGAGATAAGGGAGGGGATGGAGGAGGAACAAAAACCAGAAACAGATTTGACCAGATGCCACCAGGATTTGGAAGAGGGAGACAGATAAGAGAGTTCGGTCTTGAGAAAGGAGAGATATTGTTTCCTGGCTCTCCTGAGGGTGGACACACACTTGTTTCGGGCTTTGTGAAAGGAAAAGAGATTTCCTTCCATTGGATATGCTTTCCAGGAGACAAAGGCAAGTTGTTTCTGGGCAACAGCCTCACCACAAGATACCATGGACGGGAGGAAGGGTATGACAACTGAAGACAAGATGGGATAAATCTGTGCATGAGAGAGAGCAATTTACTTTGGAAGAATTCCCAGGATGAGTTGATGTCAGAGGCGGTCGAGATGGGAGACCAGTCCAGATGATTGATGGCTGCTTGAAGACCGTGCCAGTTGGACTGAGTGAAATGCCAGACTCGTCGACGCTGAGGAGGCTCTCTGAGAATGGTCAGAGAGATGTCCACTTTAACAAGCACATGATCAGATGAGCCGATTGGAGCAGAAGAAGAGCAGCAGACATTTTCAGGGAAGTTAGTCATAACCAAGTCCAGAAGAGAAGATGCTCCATTGACTGAGATCCGGGTCGGGAAATTGACAGATTGTGTCAGTCCCAGTGAGTCGCAGAAGTCCTTTGCTGAGGAGCCATGGCTGGTGAGAGAGGTACCTACACCCAGCCAACTGGCATGGTGACAATTGAAATCACCACATATGAGGAAGAGAGAGTTGGGATGAGTAGATAGAAGTTGGTCCATATTTTCAGACAGCGAGATGTAGATGGAGTCATCTCTGTTTGGTGCACGGTACAACACACATGTGAACAAAAGGTGGGAGCGAAGGAGAAGCCGTAGCCAGAGGTATTCCTAGGGGTGAGGTGGAGAGAGGGCAGTGCAGGGCGAGTGAGGAAGAGAGTTTTTGATAAAGCTAGCAACCCCACCTCCAGGACGAGGCTCAGGTCTATCATACCGGAGGAGGGAGTAACCCGGGAGAGATACTAAGGAATCGGAGACATCATGAAGGAGGAAAGTTTCTGTTAAGCAGATCACGTCTGGTTTGTCAGAAGCAACCTGTATGGAGAGATCAGTCAAGTTTGAACGAAGGCCCTGGACGTTTGAGGTCCATACCGTTAATGAATAGGAAGGGGGAGCATCGGATACAGAACAGGGGGGGGGGGGGGGAGGGGTAGGGTAAAATGTGGAAGAGGAGGAAGAGGTAGGGAGAGCTGTTGAAGGTGTGTCAGAGATTTCAGAATAGCTCAGAGAAAGGGAAGTATGGGGCGGACAAAAGGTTTGATGGTGATTGGGTGAGGCACAGTGAGGTGTTATTTGAGGAGGGGGCAGAGCGAGGCAGAAGGTTGGGGGAGATGGAGGTGAGAGTTGGAAGGGGGAAGAATCGGGGAGGACGCTTTGAGGAGGAGGGGTGAGAGGGGGGAAATGGAGAAGAAATGAGGGTGGGGAGATTTGAAGGGGAGGGGCGAGGGGGGAGTTTAGGAGGGAAGGGATAAGGGGGGGGGATTTGAAAGGGATGGGAGATGGGGGAGATTTGGAGGGGAGGGGTGAGGGGGGAGTCTAGGAGGGGAGGGGCGAGGGGGAGTCTAGGAGGGGAGGGGTGTAGGGTGAGTTTAGGATGGAAGGGGCAAGGGGGGAGATTTGAAAGGGATGGGTGATGGGAAGGATTTGGAGGGGATTGGCAAGGAGGAAGATTTGAAAGGGATGGGTGATGGGGAAGATTTGGAGGGGAGGGTCAAGGGGGAAGATTTGAAAGAGATCGGTGATGGGGAAGATTTGGAGGGAAGGGGCAAGGGGGGAGATTTGGAGGGGAGGGGTGATGGGGAAGTTTTGGAGGGGTGATGCGGAAGATTAGGAGGGGAGGGGTGAGATTGGATTTTAGAAAGTGTACGATTAATGGGAAACGAACATTTATTGCAAAATGAGTTGCAAAAGAGTTATTGCAAAAGAGTTATGCAACTTTCTGTAAAGTCATAAAAATCAGTGACCACTGCAGCCATGGTGGCTACAAAACATCATATAAGTCAATTCAAATGAGATGCACTTGAAAAGAGTTGGAAGGCTAAACCCTAAATTGATGTTTCCTAATCATTGGTGTACATACAAATGTAAACACAAATACGACTTCAATACTTGTTTGGTAACAAAGTTATGCGAGTTTGATGAATAAGAAACCCCCTACAGCTGCTTTTCTGATAAGATATCAAGCTGTGTAGAGACTACAAAGTTTAGGTCTAGATCTTTAAGATGTAAATCATTATGAAGCAACAGCAATGACTTAATGGCCCTCGAAATACAATGGGAAATAAAATGGCTGACGTGCCAAGTTTGTCTCGCTCTTTGTTGATTGTTTTGGCTTGGCTCCAGTGAGTATATATGATATACAAGAGCTGGGCAAGCAAAATGCAAGCTTTAGAAGGAATAATTGGAATTGGTGTGCGGATGAGAGTAGCCGGGCTACTGTCATCGTAAATATGTGCTTTTGGATCATCGACATATTGAGTGGATGGCAGTGGGGTCTCATAAACCTTATAACAGAGCATCCAGTGCTAACAGCAATTCCGGGAAGCAGGTTTATGGTATTTAGATGCCTATAAACACACCCCTGCAGCGGTGAATCTGTAGACCTACAGTAAGAAGTGATCCACAGGGACTCGGTGAAGTTCAGCTCAACAAGCTCTAAATTGAGACACATTTCAATAAAATTCTTTATATACATAACTATACCCCATTTAAAGTAATGAAACTTGAAATTGTTTAAAAAAAAAAACCTGATCCTGTTCGGATAAAAACGTTGTCAGATAGTTCATGTAAGGAATTATCCGGAAGCACTTTCAAAAAAGCTGAAACATCAGGGGATTTTGCATCAGCTAAAGAAAAATCAGACAAGTGTTCCAGTTCATCAAAAATCTCTTTGCTTAAGCAGTGAGAACTCCCATACATGATTTTAAGTGCGGACTGATGGTGCTGAATGCTCGAAAACTAAAACTGATGGTGCTGGAACGTGTGGTGCACTATTCACATTCTGTCCTGCTCGATTTCTCTTAGGAACACTGTTGGGGAGAAGAGGAATGTGTTTCTGCTTGGGAAGTTCAAGTGTTCCAGCCCATCAAGTTAACAAATTATTCTTCCCATTCTAATTCCTTTGAAGCAACACTTTATATAAGATCTTCCTTTCTTTGTGATGTTTGGAGAGATAATCCATATTATAATTCACAGACCGGTGTGTGTTCTTTGTGTCTTTATTTGTTTGTCATGATACTCCTCCTGCGGTTCTGGGCCGATTACATCGACTTGGCTACATAGGATCAGCATGACTCCAATTAGTGCATATGGGTGTTTTTATTATTGCTGGTGGTCTTGAGGAAGGGAGGGGTGGGGGTTGGGAGAGGATGAAAATTCTCCTTGTAAATGAGTATCGTCTAGCGCCGCTCCAAGTGGAAGAGGGTATTACAAGTCCCCACATTTCCCCCACATTTTCCAGTGCAGTGAGGTATTTTGAATTAGGATAACAACATAACCTCTCCTGGGCCTTGGCTCCTACCATAGGGAGTGGGTGCGTCTCGTGTAGCACAATCGATAACGCAGAAATTCCTAATCAATATTCCCTGTGCAATCTTTTCCTAGTACGAGATAGTATATCAGGGTCTAAAGGGACGACAAATTCCCAGCCCAAACAGACAGTAGAACCTATACCACCAGAATTCTCACAAAAATCTTCAAGACATTTTAGTCACTTAATATCCGATCCAGGTTGCTTGCTACCCACACTTCCTTTCCCCTTCCGCTGGATACTGACTCGTGCCTTTCCTTTCCCCAGATTTTTATTCACGTCTTCCATTTCGCAGAATTGAAAAATTAATGCAAATCTCCTACCTTGGCAGATACAAACTGTCCATAGTTTTAACCTGGATACACCAGAACATCTGCTGGCTGACGGCAGGGCTATATGATTATATCAAATATTGCACCTCTCATTGTGAATTAGAACTGTGGTTGCTACAGCAATTTGTCACTCATACACTTTGGAATTTATACTCATTAAAGCTTGAAACTCACTCCGAGCATTATTTTCACTACAACCCCACATTCGAAGTCATAAACATATAATAAATAGACCGATAATCCTCAGTTAAACAAAACAAAATGAAACTCATCAAGCCAAAAAATAATGAGTGTATCCATTCCCATTCATGCACAGATTCCCTTTATTACTTCCCACTTTATCAAGTACATGTCTACCATAGATTGCTACCTGCATTTGATTGTGATGGAAACTTTTTCCCCATTTGCCCCTTACCTTTACCTAAATCACTCTGTGGGTTGAGGGATCACAAAATAATTATCTCTCATTTTTAGGCTTGCCCCAAAGGGGATACAGGACTATTGCAATGCCCCTATCTTTCTGTCTGACTGTCTGTCTGTCTGTATGTGTGTGTTCACGTGTATATATATATATATATATATATATATATATATATATATATATATATATATATATATATATATATATATATATATATATATATATATATATGACGGGGGTTCGTAGATGTCTCACCTGCAATGAGCAATTTCCTTTGGAGTGTGTATTGGTAGAAATGGGAATTCAGTGTAAATATTCAGTGAGCATATGTCTCAATGGGTGCTGCTGGGAACCTCGACAACCTCATTCCATTCTATCAGCTAAGATTTCCAATCCATACTTGTTGTACCCCTGAAGTACTGCTCAGGAGTGAAGGTGATATTATGAAAGCTCAGCTGGGAAACGGGTTTAAGCATGTTTTGGGCCGACAGCCTGACGGAAGATCACCAAAGTTCTTTCCATACCAACCGACCACCTACAGACACCTATCCCTCTCCACATCGTTTCTTCAGCTCCCGACCTTCCCCCCTCTCTCCATAGTCCCCATAGCATTTCATTATGGTTTCCCATTCGATGATCCATATATCAGTAGTTTCAGTTTCACGTTTCAACATCAGTTTCGCTTTGAGATATCAGTTTAGATTTGTCATTGCAACTTGTGATGCGACGCGAATAGTGCACAGTAAAGGTCGACCGATTTTGGGAGGACATTTTTTCGAAATTTCTAAGGGGTCTAAAGTGTTTTTAGGGTCACTAAAGTGTTTAAAGGATCAAGGCTCTTAAAAGAGCCAAATGGGGTCTAAAGGTGTCTAAGGATGAAAGAGCAAAAAGGGTAAAAACTTTCCAAATGGTCTTAAATTGTCCAGAGGGTCTTACATTGTCAAAAGGGTCTTAAAAAGTCAATAGGTCTGAAAAGTGTCAAAAAAGGTGTGTATGTCTCAAAAGGGTCGAAATGGGTATGAAAGGGTCTAAGAGGTGTCAAGGTTTCAGGAGTGTAAAAGGTCTAAGGAGTTTAAAGGGGTCTAATGGCTGTAAATGGTCGAAAGGCATCTAAGGGGTGTAAATGGACTCAACGGGTCAAAGAGGTGTAAAGGGTCGGACGGAGTCGAAGGGGTTTAAAGGGTCTAAGGGGTGTAAAGGGTCAAATGGATCTAAGGGGGTTGTAAAGGGTTAAAGAAGGTCGAAGGGGTGTAAAGGGTTGAAGGGGTCTAAGGGGCATAAAGGGTCGAATATGGGTCTAAGGGGTTTAAAGGGTCTAAGATGTGTAGTGTAAGGGGTCTAAAAGGGGGTATAAGGGGTGTAAAGGGTCTAGAGGGGTCTAAGGGTCTAAATGGGGTATAAGGGGTGGAAAGGGCCTAAGCCCTAAGGGGTGGAAAGGGTATAAAATGGTGTAAAAGAGTGAAGCTGTAGTAAAGAAATTACCTTGTGTTTGTAAATAAAGTAATTCGGGAGTGCAACACGACATTAACGGGCCAAATGACCTCCTAATCACGGTATAAAACCCCTAATAAGGTATATCGTGGTTAAAAATCTGACGGTAGAAAGTTTTGTTGTGATTAACCTTGGGAGCTCAAAGCAGTATGATCCCAAACAAACCGCAAAACAACAACTCACCTTGTTGTGAGGATGAGGTCATCATTGGAGGTTCATCCGTTGTCAAGTGGCGGTTTGACGCCTTTTGGGTCCTTTTTTCTACAAAATATATTTTCACCCTTGAGAGTGAAGTGAGATTAGCAGTAGAATTACCTTTAAATCGATGTATAGGTTGTGTTTATATTATTTTTGGTTTTTGAATAATTAGCGCATTTGAGAGGTCATGTGACTCCTTGTTTGCCCAACTTACAGATCATGGTAACGTCTTAATTAAGAGTTGTTTCTCACATATGATAACATATTTGATGATTGGAGCTCACCGTAAAACTAATTATATCGATATCCGTGTTGAAATCCGATAAAAATTGGGCTTTAAAAAAAGATTTGTAGATATGTGGATCAACCCTCGGAGGTCATGGCAACAGGTCCTTTGGGTCTTCGGGGTTTTCAGGGTCTTTGGGGTCTTGGTGGTCTTAAGGGTCTTGGGCGGACCTAAAGGGCCTTTCAGAGGTCTAATGGAACTCTGCAGTCTAAAAGGTCGAAAGGTATATTCCAAAAATCTGTAAATAAAGTGGTTTTCTCTGCAACCACTTGTCCGATCGATGCAAATTTTTAAACATAGGAGAGACTCGCCATGGAAAACATTTTAGTGCCAACTAAGGGTCATAGGTTAAATAGTTTGGCAGCCATATTGGAATGAAGGAAAAAAAATTTAGCATAATTTTCTCTGAAACAGCTCACGAAAAAACATTTAAACTTGGCACATATTGTCAACTCCCCTTGGGGTATATAGGGTAATAAAGATTACGTCATCGGTGAAGTGGTATTCCAGCATTAATCAGTTGAATCGAAATTCTTATCCGAAAAATCTGAAACTTCATATACAGTATCTATATGACCCGATATGAGCGAAGAATTAAATTTATTACGTTCATAACGCATGCCAAGAAACGATTTGACATAATAGGATACATGGATGATACGGGTATATGGGCCATAACAGGAGTGGGCCATAATCGTAGCGTGTTCATGTTAACGATGGTATTTGCATTCAGAATAAATGCGCGAGACGAGACTATGCACTCGGTGAGTGCTCCTCGAATTATCCAATTTTAGTTTTGTTTTTCAATACTGTACTTGTGTGAGCACCTCCGATGTATTTACGGGGTGGGAGATGCAAACCTTCATGTAGTCCACCTGTTAAGTGTTCTCAAACACAAAGTAATGCCATGTCGTCAAATTGGCAGAATAGCAATGAGTTATTATTCGTAAAAGCAGATGTTATAAGATATTTACTTTTAGTGCTCACGGTATTTCACTGCTGATGTGTAATGAAGATGTTGCACAATGGAGAAAAACTTTCTTTTGTCTTCTCTGCATTAACATGAATGACTCCAAGGAGTTCTAAACCTCATTTGTCCCTTACCTTTATATAAATCACTGAAAAATTTGTGCTGAACATTATTGGGTGGTCAGGGAGTTTTGAAAATGAGATTACAATTTTTGAGATGATCGTTGGACCAGAAACCCAGTGGATAAGGTCAAGGAAGATGGAAGGTCATTCTTGATGAAAGAAAATAACATGCATCTCTTATTTCACGACTTTGCTGTGCCCTTCACCACATAATCATTACAATTTTTTTCTGTGCAGTCTGGTTAATGATTTATGAAAATTCTAATTAATCATACAAACTGACAATGTGTCCAACTTCAAGGCACCCCTACCTCCCCCATCACTACCCACAATCTGGATACCACGATTAACCCTTAGTAGCCCAAACATCTTGCTTTTGGGTTGCAGTTTCTCCTTCTTCTTTTCTCTCTCTCTGTTTGTTCCCTTATTGTCTCCAAGAATTGCCCCACTGCCCTACTGTCACCTTGCTCTTCCATGAGCCTGGAAGTGGAATTTAAAAAAATTCTGGCAAATTCGATCATTTAATTATACGAGGATTATATATATATGTGGACACCCCTTCTAATTAGTGGATTCAGCTATTTCAACCTCACCCATCACCCATTGCTGACAGGTACATATAATCAAGCACACAGCCATGCAATCTCCACAGACAAACATTGGCAGTAGAATAGGCCGTACTGAAGAGTTCAGTGACTTTCAACGTGGCACCGTCATAGGATGCCACCTTTCCAACAAGTGAGTTCGTCAAATTTCTGCCCTGCTAGAGCTGCCCTGGTCAACTGTAAGTGCTGTTATTGTGAAGTGGAAACGTCTCGGAGCAACAACAGCTCAACCACGAAATGGTAGGCCACACAAGCTCACAGAACAGAACCGAGTGTCGAAGCACGAAGCATGTAAAAATCATCTGTCCTTGGTTGCAACACTCACGACCGAGTTCCAAACTGCCTATGGAAGCAACGTCAGCACAACAACTGTTTGCCGGGAGCTTCATGAAATGAGTTTCCATGGCTGAGAAGCCGCACACAAGCCTAAGATCACCATGCGCAATGCCAAGCGTCGCCTGTAGTGGTGCAAAGCTAGCCGCCATTTGACTCTGGAGCAGTGGAAACGCGTTCTCTGGAGTGGTGAATCACGCTTCACCACCTGGCAGTCCGACGGACGAATCTGGGTTTGGCGGATGCGAGGAGAACGCTACCTGCCTGAATGCAAAGTGCCAACTGTAAAGTTTGGTGGTGGAGGAATGATGGTCTGGGGCTGTTTTTCATGGTTCAGGCTAGACCCCTTAGTTCCAGTGAAGGAAAATCTTAATGCTAAAGCATACAATGACATTCCAGACGATTGGGTGCTTCCAACTTTGTGGCAAAAGTTTGGGGAAGGCCCTTTCCTGCTTCAGCATGGCAATACCCTGTGCACAAAGTGAGGTCCATACAGAAATGGTTTGTCGAGATCGGTGTGGAAGAACTTGACTGGCCTGCACAGAGCCCTGACCTCGACCCCATCGAACACCTTTGGGATGATTGGAACGCCGACAGCAAGCCAGACCTAATCGCCCAGCCTCACTCATGCTCTTATGGCTAAATGGAAGCAAATCCACGCAGCAATGTTCTAACATCTAGTGCAAAGCCTTCCCAGAAGAGTGGAGGATGTTGGAGCAGCAAAGGGGGGGGGGTGGGGGGGGGGGGGTTGGTCCCCCATTCTATATTAATGCCCATGAATTGAACATTAGATGTTTGGGTGTCCACATACTTTTGGTCATGTTGTGTATGTATATACTGCATATATACACACGAGGACCAGTCAATAAGTAACTTTAAAATGGCGATATAAATTCGAGAATGTAATGTGTGTAGTTGTCGACGATATATGCTATATCGATGGCTAAGAGTCATGTTTTGCCTGTTTTAGATCTGGCAACATTGGGCGTATGACATCAGTATAGCAGTTCCAAGATGGCAGCTCCCTTAAAAGCATGATCCAGGGAGGAGCAACGTTCTGTCATCTGTTTCTTGGGAAGTGAGGGTGTGAATCCCAGTTAAATCCATCGCAGATTGAAGATGCAATATGGTGATGCACGTTTATCGCTGTTGCAGGTGTACGGCTGGGACAGGAAGTTTAAAAGTGCAGTGTCCACTGTCCAGTGTGGCAGACGTTGCTTGCTCAGGCTGGCCTCACACCAGAAATGGTTGCAGGAGTTGAGCATGTGCTAAGGGAAAACCATCGCATTACGCTGGATGAAGTGGTCTCCGAATTGAACATAAGCCAGGGTTCAGCAGACCATATGATTCACAAAGTGCTGGGGCAAAGTGGGTGCCTAGACAACTCACACCCGAACTGAAAGAACGGCGAGTGGATGCATGTGAAGAACTTCTGCAACGTTACGAAACAGAAGGCGACGCTTTCTTACAGCACGAAGTGACTGGAGATGAAAGCTGGGTCCACTACTTTCAGCCAGAAACGAAGAGGGCAAGCAAACAGTGGCGCCATTCAACTTCACCGAAGCCCAAAACATTTCGCACACAGCCGTCCGCTGGAAAAGTGATGCTGACGCTCTTCTGGGATAGCCGAGGCCCACTTGTGGAGCATTACATGCCCAGACGGACCACAGTCACCAGTGCATCATACTGTGACCTCCTTTAAAATAATCTCAAGCCAGCAATCAGATCAAAACGTCATGGACTACTCACTACCGGTGTTTTCCTGCAGCATGACAATGCTCAGCCCCATACTGCCCGTTCTACAGCTGCAACAATCGAGGACCTGCATTTTGAGTGTCTTCCTCATCCACCCTACTCGCCAGACCTCGCCCCTTCGGATTACCACATATTTGGGCCACTTAAAGAGGCACTTGGAACCACTTTCCGATCCGACGAAGAGGTCCAAGAGGCGGTGCACGAATAGCTTTACATGTATCCAAAATATTTTTTTCCTAGATGAATCCAGGCCTTAGTAAAGCGCTGGAAAAATGCATTGAACGCAATGGAGATTATGTTGTTAGATTATGTTTAGCAATAGAGATTATGTGTAACAATACAGTTGTTACACACGTACATGCAATAAACAAGTTGTGAAAAATATTTTAAGGTTACTTGTTGACTACTCCTCGTATATACTTGTGTGTGTGTATATGTATGTATATATATATATATATATATATATATATATATATATATATATATATATATATATATATATATATATATATATATATATATATATATATATATATATATATATATATATATATATACAGTATACATATATATACAGTATACATATATATATAGTATACATATATATATATACAGTATATATATATATATATACAGTATATATATATATATATATATATATATATATATATATATATATATATATATATATATATATATATATATATATATATATATATATATTAGGGTGGTGCTCAAAATAATTTTTTTTAAATATTTACTGGGACATGGCTTTATGTTGTTCCTTTTGTTCCAAAATGAAAAGACACCAAATATGAAAGCAATTTGATTTTATTTAGGGGTGCCACATCAGCCTTCAAACTAAAGGTGTCTACAAAACTTTTCTATATATGGATCGAAAGCAAAACCAGAAGTTTGTTTTATGAAAATCCACCCTCCACTCACTTTCTTTGTATTCTAGCAAACACAAGTTACAATAGCTGCACAAATAGCACTATATTGCTATGAAAACTCAAATTCAATGATAACAATCCAAATGTTCAGTTCATAAAATGAAGAGACACCATATCACATAATATTTAAAAACCCAAATATAATGAGAAATGTAACTCCTATTTCTGGGCCTGTTTCACCACTGTTGCCTTCTTGGCATCGGGGTACATCTTCCTGTGAGCAGCAACAACTTGGAGCAGAGCTTGCTTTTGCTCTTCATCCTTTGTAAGGAGCTTATTGTAGTCTTGTATCAATGCGACACCCCTTTCTGCCCTGTCGTTCACCACGACTAAGCCACTGGCGGCTTTCTTTGCTTCCTGAAAGCTGGTTTCTTGCTCCCATGAACCAGGATCCTTATCCATCCAATCAGTTGGGGTCCCTAGGATGCTGAAGAAATGCTTGGTGTGTTTTGTTATGAGGCCAGCGATTGACAGGGCGGTTCCTCGTTTGATAGCTGGTCTCTTTGGAGAGGGGTTTTCACCGTAATTTTTCAATGCTTCAATCATATTGATCTTGCTTTCTTTGTCAATTCTGGTGTCAAAGAATGCAAATGCCACTAGTACTGGGCTCATGTACCACGTGTGGCGGCCAAGTGCCTTCAAGGCTGCCTGAGCCATCTTCTGATTGATTTGTTCAAACTTTTCCAACTTCTTGAAGAGGTTAATGTCATTCAGGGGAGCCTCAATAGCTTGTGGAGCCCGAAACCAAGCCTGTACATACACAAGGCAGACAAAAATGTTGAAGGCTCGGAGTTCTCTCGCCTCTCGAAGTGTCAAGTGGAACTCTGACCGAAACATGAACACCTGTAGTGAATATAGTGCTTTTGCCATCCATCTGGCTCTGTGCATTGCTCCTGGAGCCATGATCCGGATTCCACGAGGTGGGATTCCTCCCATGTAGATGACAGTCAGTTCTAGGAGTTCACGATAATCATCTCGTGGCTGCTGATCTTTCAAACACACAAGAACGTTTTTGCTTCCAACACAGTGTCTACAGATCCCATTGAAGCCTTCCTCTCTGAGAATTGATCGTGAAGAAACTTCCTGTCCTCGGGGTTGGTGATTATGGCCTCCGAATCTGCATGCCTAAGATCAAACGTCTTCTCCAAGGAGGCCTTGAAGGATGCTTCCTTTTTCTCTTGGGTCGCACCACCCCGCTTTGCACCTTTTTGGAGGCTCCTCCATTCTTCATATAGCCTCTCCAAACGATGGATGCAGTGCTGCTTCGTCGTTGTAGGTAGGTGAGCTTTTTCCCAGAACTTCACAACCTCTTCAATGGTGAGGGTTGCACTCTCCCGGGCAGTGCGATTCTCCTTCTTCAGGTGATGGAAAAACAGGACAAGAGATTGATGCACAGTCGGGAGCTTGGCACCTTTGATGGCATCTCCAGAAGTGGACCCAATGAGATACACATTATCCTGAGCCCGAGTTTTCAATGAAACACTGGTACTAGCACATGCCATATCTGCAAAATAAGCAAGAATGTGGGTAAAATCCTGTTAATTCTTACTCCACATGGTCACTCTCTACAAAAGAGCCACAGTCAATAAGTTAGGCCTACATATTACACACTAAAAAAGCGTACCCCTGACCCCGGGAACCTGTACAAAACATGCATGAAAATTGCCCAGATAGTGATGATAGGAAGTCTCAAAACTGTATGTATAATATATTGTATATATATAATGTATAATGTGTATTTATGTATATTTATTATTTAATGTATATTTACTATATATTTATTTTTAATATTATATTTAATGTATATATATATTTATGTATTTATTTTGTGTATATACAGCCCAAAAAATGGGAATTCCTATTTTTGCATGGGGGAAAATTCATCACTGATGTGGCACCCCTACATATTATTGGATTCCATTCAAATTTGGTGTGGTTTCCTTTGACACCAGAAGGAACAAAAATAGACCATGTCCCGGAGAAAATCAGCATTTTGATTTTTTGAAGCCCACCCTAAATATACGTATATATATATATATATATATATATATATATATATATATATATATATATATATACATATATATATATATATATATATATATATTTATATATATATATATATATATATATATACATATATATATACACATATATATATATATATACAGTATATATACAGACTTGGCATTAAATATGGAATTTTTTTTTTTCTTGACGGGTTTAATTTCTGAACTCGGTATATCAATCTGGTGAGTTTCTTTTACGCTTCGGTGATTTCTTTGTTAAAAGAACCATGTCACTGATTGTCTGTCGCAGCAAGAAGTCAATAACAGGATTATATCACAGGTGGCGTGACAAAATGTACGGACAGGTACATTTGACGATGGCTTCACAATCGGGTATATAAGGGTTGTTGCATTCTATATTAGTGGAAAACAACTGCTGCACATCTACAAAAGTTATTGCCGCTTCCCCTGGAGATGGTCCGTCAACTCAACAATGCTGTTTGTCATTTAGTGGTGGCTTTACGAAATTCCGGCATGAAACAGCGTGCTATTGCTTGGCAGTATGGCATCACTCAAGGTCAGGTGTCAAAGATCCTGAAACTAAATGCTCAGAGGGGTGTCCCTACTCCAATACCGAGGCCAGGACGTCCCCGCAGAACCACAAGGAGGGATGATCGCCAGCTGCACCGGTTAGTCCGCAAATGCCGTACCAAGACAGCAAATCGGCTTAGGGCTGAGTGGCAGCAACTGACAAATGTGCCTGTATCCAGAAGGCTAGTCGACCAACGATTGGTTCAAGCAGGCTATCGTGCCAGGCATCCCCTGAGAAAGCCACGTCTGACCAGACAACACCGCCAGCACCGATTGCAGTGGGCCAGAGAGCACCGTCAATGGCAGCCAGGACACTGGAATCACGTGATCTTCAGCGACGTGTCTAGATTTCTGGTCTATCGTCAAGATGGCCGCGTCCAAGTTCGCAGACAAGTGCATTAAGCCTACAACAAAGATTGTATAGTGCCAAAGGTCCAAGCTGGAGGTGGTGGGGTGGCCGTTTGGGCTGCTTTTCATGCAGGGGGCAAAACTGACCTGGTTGTTCTGAATGGAAACCTGAACCAGTTCAAGCACAGGGCCATTCTGGAAGAAACATTGCTTCCATTTGTTCATGCAGCCTTTCGAGGAAACTTTGTCTTCCAAGATGACAATGCACGGCCTCATCGTGCTCGCATGATCCAACACTTTCTTGCTGACCGTGGTGTAGAGCATATGGAGTGGCCTGCCATGTCCCCGGATATGAATCCGATAGAGAACTTGTGGGCAGAATGAACGCGTCAAATCGACAACTTGGACCAGCAGCCGACCTCTGTGCGTGAATTGCAGCAGGCTATTGTAACTGCATGGCAAGCGATTTCTGTCCAAACCTTGGCAAATCTCGTGAACAGCATGCCTCAACGTGTACGTGCTATCCTGAATGCTCGTGGGGGTTACACGAAGTAGTGAACTGTAATTTTACTGTCCGTAATCCCAGTCGTAATTTCACTTTTGTTTTTGTTAAAAAAAAATTTGGCTTATGTGCAAAATAAAGAGATACTTCTGGAAAACGCACAGAAGTTTAACACAGTACTGTCCGTGAATTGAGTTCGATATCAGTTTACATCACTTTCAAAGATCAATTTATTTGCTTTGAAATGTCAAATGTGGTTTTTGTTTCTTTTAAAGGTCACATTAACAAAATCTAGAATAATTTCAACATAATTCCAATGAACTTTTGGTTCTAAGTCATCTTGAAAAGTAAGTTCACCCCCACAAAAAAAATATTCCATATTAAATGCCAAGTCTGTATATATATGTTGTCCAGAATGTCAAATGTGGTTTTTGTTTCTTTTAAAGGTCACATTAACAAAATCTAGAATAATTTCAACATAATTCCAATGAACTTTTGGTTCTAAGACATCTGGAAAAGTAAGTTCACCCCCACAAAAAAATATTCCATATTAAATGCCAAGTCTGTTTATATTTGAGGCTCGTGGAAGAGCTAGCACACTGAATGGAGGATGTAAAAGACAAAATCAGGACACAAAACAAGCATGCATGGAAAAGGAAGCTCCATGGAGGAAAAAACTGAAATTTCTTTAGGAGGAATTTGGGTGGGGTGAGGGGTGAGGGGGTTTAACATGAGTATAAAAGAGCATGGTTTTGTATTGGGGATGAACTGAGATGGCTGTGAACAGCTGTCATGACAACCTGTAGGGAAGAATGGGATTGAAGAGGATGTGGAATTCTATTTCACATGCAGGGAAAAAGAGGAACAAATGAGTGGAGATGAGCAGTGATCCTGGATTTGGGTAGTTTTACCACAAGAGGGTTGATGGTGGACCATGTGAGCCCTGCAGAAACATGGTTGGGGAGCAGGGGAGACAAAGCATGGGAAGAGCAGAGGGTGTAAGACCAGAAAGGAAGTGGTAGAAGACACAGAGACCACTGCCTTGTCTGCGATGGTGAAGTGATAACCTTGTAGACTCAGATTCATCACGGAAGATTCCAATGATCTTGAAGGCCTTAGTTTCCATAGCGTCAACCTGAGCAAGATGTGAGGCAGGGGAGCCAACCCAGAGGGGAGAGCAGTACTCCATCAAGCTGTCGATGAAGGCCGTGTAGGTGGATATGAGTTCATGTGTCCCAAGGAAGGACTTTGTATGACGGAGGATGCCCAGTTGGTGGCTGGCTTTGGAGACCAACATTGAAAAGTAGTTTGCCCAACAAAGATCATGGCTGATAGTGAGACCCAGGAGTTTGAATGACTGAACTTCCTCAAGAAGGTTTGTTAAGAAAGTGGATAGGAGGATTTGACAGATGGTCCTTTCAGAGAGAGCTAGTGAGAGTGAGATTTGTCAGGATTGAAAGACATATTCCAAGTGTTTGACCAGCTTGTGATTTTGTCAAGGTCTGAAGAGAGGGAAGAGACTGCAGCCTGTCTGTCTGAAGGATGAGTGATGTCACAGCAGACGGTGGAGTGGAGTGACCAGCAAATAGATAAAGAGGATTTTCAGAGAGTCAGAGAGATCATTGATGAAGATCATGAATAGGACTGGGCCCAGTCGTGCCATGGACACCCCAGCCTTGACAAGGAGAGGAGATGAAAGGATTCCGTTGAGAGCCATACATTGTCTACAAGAGTGGAGGAAGTCAGCAAGCCATGTGTGGTGTTGACCTTGGATGTCATAGGCAGAGAGTTTGGAAAGTAAGACAGGATGCCAGACTTTATCAAAAGCACAAGATATGTCCAGAGAGACGGCCCTGATGATAACGTAGCCAGAGAGACGGCCCTGATGATAACGATGATAACGTCTGACATCGAGGGCCTCCATCTGTTGTTGGGAGAGTACAAGCAGCATGTCCAAAGTGGAATGACCTTATCTGAAATCAAATTGGTGATCTGGGATGAGTTTGTTGGAGAAAAAGAAGGTTTTCATGTCAACTGCAATGATGGATTAGATGACTTTGATTGGAAGGAAGCTGATAAGTCTGTAGTTACGGAGATCAGTTTCTGCACCTTTTGTGTAGTGCAGTGATGTTGGTGGATTTCCAAGCAGATGGAAGATGACTGAGGGTAAATGACAGAGTGAAAAGGGCAGAGAGAGGAAGTGCAACACAAGAAGAGCAGGTTTTTAGGACGCGTGAGCTGATACCGCCCTGTCCTGTAACAGAGTCAGAGTCGAGGGTTGAAAGCTTTGATGGCAGTTTTTTCCCCAAAACAGATTCCCTGTGAATCAAATATACATTTTTACTAAGCAAATGGTGATCATATTCCAAGATTATCAAAGGTTTTGCAAATTGTCAGAGGACGGACGCTCTTGTTCTCTCGCTGGCAGTTGGAGCTGGATACGGTACATTTAAAGTGACTTCAAATCTAGGTACAATATTGTCCCCTAGACTGGAGAGTCAGGTTGCAAATGGCCGCAATTACCCTGAAGCAACGAGTGCATGAAATTAGATTTTTCTCGATTTTCAGGTTGGGGTTGAAACAAGCGAACACCAGCACACACTTGTATTTGCCTTACCTTAACTTAACGACCTCCATGGCTTTCAGGCTTTATGTTTTCACAAAATACAGATAGTGGGAGTAGGGCCTGAAAGGTTTGCGGAACAATGGAAGCAAAACATTATTGATAAAAAGATGACAGATTTGGAATCCGAAATGTTAGAATCCGAAACTCCTGCAGATAAAAGCTTTATCTCTCCAAATTATATCGACCCTCTCGTTAATGCCACCAGTGGGAGAGGTGTTTATATCCCCTGATTAAATTTTAATTCCAGGCCAAGAATAAGCCAGGCAGCAGCATAAATATACAGGCTGAATCAATCTGGATTATTGAAAAGGCGTTATGGAACAAAGCAAGCGAATGCTATGTGTACTTCCAGCAGAATTCATCTTAACGCTAGGCCAAGGACCCCCTTCCATAATACGCAACGCTTTGTGAGACATCCTTAACTCCCAAAAGTAGGACATGAGATACTTCAACTTTCTGAATATTCACCATCATCATGGTGTTATTAATATGAGAAATGTTTTTGTTCACATGTTCAAAATGGCTGTGTGTTTGCAAAGCAAGAACTAAACCCACAATGTTAGTGATCATAAGAGCTAGAAATAAAGAGAGAAATCTTGAAATGTTGCCCATGAGTGGTACAACAAAAAAGAAAGTGAGACCTTCCTGTGTATTTTGAAAGGGTTACCCAACACAAGTTGAAACAGCACCCTATCACTACATAATGGTCTATAACTGGTCCAATCACACACACATCCTACGTAATATACAGAAGGCTGCTAATCCAGTGGTTATCCACCAACGAGTTAAAATAGATCGAGTTAATACATCACCATATTTTTTTACTACAAGGGGACAACTATCGGGGACACCTCTTCGCGGTGGCTGTACCCCCCCAACGCAAGTCGGGGGCCAAATCTTCCAAATGAAAAGGCAAAATATCAGAAATTGAAGGCTTTTTGTATTTTAAACTATTTATTTAAACATCCGTTAAATCATAGCACACGCAAATCATCAAAATCTAAACAGTATTTGTAGAATTTCAATAAAAGCCACATCACTGTTCTTATCAGTAAATATTATTCCATCATGTTTGGAAAAACTGGAAAATTAGAGAATTGGAAAAATTGGAAAATTGGGGAAAAAATAGAAAAACAATATAGCCTATTTTACTCCAGGGGGTCCCAGGATTACCCACCCAAAATTTCGTTGCGATCGGTTCTGCCGTTTTTGCGGTACCTGGGAACAGACAGACAGACAGACAGATGGACAGACAGACAGACAGATGGACAGACATTTGGTGAATGACCAAAATGACTCCTACGGGTAAGATGGCTCCTAAGCCGATTTGAAACTTAACTACCTTTTGGGTGTATTGCATTGGCTTTATATGACATCAGTAAATTTTGAAAAGTTGAACAAACTCTCTTTCAAAAATATTTTCAATGCAAGGGCAAGAATCAAATGTGCACTTGTGTATAAATCTCACTACCAAGTGGATTGCTGAGCGAAGGTATTGCTTCAGTGGAACCAATCCTCAGCAAACAGAGGTGCCAAATGACAGATGAATTATAAAGCACACGAGGCCTTAGTGGCAATCACAGAACAATCATGTATTCCGGTAAGTGATCTTATAAAGAAGGAAGGAAGACATGAGAGCATTCTCACGATGTTAATTACTTTCTGGAGTTGGAGGTGAGAGCATTCATTCTCCTGTGCATCATCTTCCTGAGTGACGGTCAAACACCAGCAGGACTAAATGAGCTGAACTATGGGGATTGCAGATACCAGTTAGTAATACCGATTGGTAGGACATGGTGTACTTGTTAAAATTCTGCCCTACAAGTTTTACAATAAGCAAGAAGGTTCATTGTAGGTGAGTTTTTTTTCTCTGTTAACATTAATAATCTACAGTTGTGGGATAACTTAAGTACATCCGGAATATTGTTTCATTGCATCAAAGTTGAATGGTGAATTCTCCAGGAATGACATTCCCTCATTACCTCCGCCATCGAAGGTGGACGCAGGTTAGGTTTCCACCCCTGTTCGTCTGTCAGTATGTCAGAAATTTTATGGACAGATTGGGTGTGAGACCAGGACGAAATGATTCGATTTTGGTGAATATCCGGATCCGGAAACGAGAAATTTTTTTGCCATTGAGGGATAGGGCCAAAAATGATATACTGTATTGTACAATATCTCAAAAAGTTGTGGACGGATTTGGATGAAACTTGGTGGATCAGTTGGTTAGGTGACAATGACAAGTCGATTCGATTTTGGTTGAACTCCGGATCCAGATTCAACCTATCAGTGGGATACAAAACATAAACTGTTCAGCCTGGCAGAGGTATGCGCTCTACC
The DNA here is from genome assembly GCF_964187855.1 of Myxine glutinosa. NCBI lineage: Eukaryota > Metazoa > Chordata > Myxini > Myxiniformes > Myxinidae > Myxine > Myxine glutinosa. The sequence goes on from NC_136264.1 coordinate 105,531,478, forward strand.
GAATGTCCTTCTAGTCTTACATTTTGATTCAAACTTGGGGAAATACACCATTTTCTTTGTGTGATGGCTGAAATCTATTTAATAATCACATATCCACTCAAGCTTGAAATAATATTTTTAAACCTCAGCTCTTTAACTCACTCTCCTTATGTCCCAAAAATGCTTATTCACTCCATTTACTACAATTAAATATACCTACCCAAACCCTCTTAACCCTAGGATACAATTTCTCAAGATAACGCCTATAATGCAATCATCAGGGGTCTTTTATGGCCTCAGGCTATGTCTCTATAACTTTGTTATAAAAACGTTTTTACCCAAGATCTTTCATATTTGCTTCAAAGAAGGGGTCATACATACACCTCTCCTGTATGTGTTTGTGTTTTTTATTTTTCTTTCAGGATCGTTGGAATTTATTTTATAAATTTTTACCCCATTCCGTTGCCTGGCATGGTTGTTTGTTTCACTGTAACTTTGTTATAAAAACGATTTTACACATGATCTTTCATACATGCTTCAAATGAAGTGTAATACACATTCCTGTGTGTCTGTTTTGGGTTTTTTTCATTTCAGGATTGGGGATTTTTTTTTTTTTTTTTAATACAAAGTTATTGTGTTTCCACCAAATCTCTCTCACTCGTATTTCCTGTCTGTTCATCCGCTTGTTTCTTGTGTCCAACTTTAGCCCTACTTTAGTCGGCCATACTATCAGTTCATTGCCTTTTTATCCTCCATCACCTCACTCTACCTCAAGCTTCGATCTTGTAAATAAAATACCCCTTTAGTCATATGTCTCCACAACGTTCCTCTGCTTCTCTCCTCAAAAAGTCCTTTCTCTCTTATGTTATAACTGCCAACCCCCACTTCATTTCAATTTTTTATTTCAAATTTATTAATGCATCTCACACCCTCCATCTCCCATAATATACATAATAAATAGATGACAGCAAACAGATACCCGATATTATTAAGATGCTAGTGTGCCCTGTCGACCTGCTTCTTTGTGCCATTTTAAAGTTACAGCACTCCATGGCAAGGGCTTAATAATCAGCTTAACACTTCCAATAAGCAAAGTTCTCAACCAATTGCCCTTGACATATTAGTGTTATTATCTTCACACATTCAAAACAATTTCTGGATTACAGAAACTGTGCTAAGGGTTAATAACTGTGTTGTAAAGATAAATAAATTCCATTTGAAATGTCTAGGCATCTTATTTTCCTTAATTCCGCTTTAAAATAAAATTAAAAATTAAAAAATGTTTGTTCTATTGTTGTTTTTTTTGTGATTGATGTTAGCTCTTACACGAGCCTCGATCTTGTATACGAAAAAAATATATCAAATAACGAAAACGTATATAATCATAACTTTGTTTGGCAAGAAGAAGCAAATAAGACTGCAATAGCCCTCTTTATATTGGCCTGCAAAATAGGTAATTCGTGCTTGAGAATCTAATATTTTCCACTGAACCTTTAAAGTGATGTGAAGCATTCAGGACAACCCAAGGACAAAGAATAATAATGGGCAGGTGAAGGAAGACACATGGCAAGGAGACAATGAGGGAAAGATGAAAACATGTATCAGCTTGAAAAGGAAAAACTATGGGACAATGAATGAGGAAATGAGATGATCTTGAAAATCCTCAGATTTCAATTGAAGTGCAAAGCTAGTGACATTAAATTGACTAGCCCAGAAATGACAATTCGAACACTGCTCAAAGTGCACCAATGTATGAGTGATAATAATGATAATAATAATAAAATGGTATATTGATTTCCACATATCGAAACATGTCGAATTTCATGTGGAATACATCATTAAACGAGAACGGCACTCGGTAGAGAGCAAACCTTCGCCAGGCTGAACAGTTCATGGTTTCTATCCCACTAATAGGCCAGATCTGGATGCAAACCTGAACCAAAGTCGAATCAGCTTGTTCTTGTCACCTAACCAACTCATCCACCTAGATTTTGCATGTCATCCACAACTTTTTGAAATATCGTTATATATATCGTTTTTAGCCCTATCTCAAAATTATGATACAAACAAAAGAACAACAACATGCATTTTAAGGCCATTTTCCCTGCTAGAGTGGGGGTGAGCCTTGCGGTCCCCGTTGACAATCTTCTCCATTTTGCCCTATTTTCTGCATCTCCCCTTGTTAACCCCCTTGCCTGCATTTCTTCTTCCACCATCTTTAGCCAAGTCTTTCTCGGTCTTCCCCGTCCTCTACTTCCTTCTACATTCATTTCCATCACTCTTTTCAACCAGTCACTTTCATCCTTCCTCAACACATGACCAAACCATCTCAACCTGTTTCTCTTCACAGCATCAATCACAGGCTCTATTCCCATCATCTTTCGCAATTCATCATTCAACGATACTCCAAACATCCACCGAACCATTCGCATGTCCACCCTTTCCAGCCTTCGTTGCTGCTCTACGTTCATTACCCATGTCTCACTCACATAAATCATAACACTTCTCACACATGCAGCGTACACCTTTCCCTTCAGCTTCAACAACACTCCCCTTCTCATCAGCACGCCACTCAGTTCCCGAAACTTCTTCCATGCACATCTCACTCCAGCAACCGTTGCCGAGTCTGACCCACCTTCTCCATTCAGCACGTCTCCGAGGTAGCAAAATGTTTTCACCCTTCCAGCTTCACGCCGTCTCCAAGATCCAAGTCAACATTTCCTCCATCTGCAGCTCCCTCTGTGCACACCTTACACTTGAATGTAGCTGCCACATTGGTTAATGACCCTCTCAGACCACTACATTTTTGATGAACCCACTCAGCGCACATTGTACATTGAATGGAGTTCACTCCGACACCCTTCCTGCACACAGCACATGGCCACTTCCCAGTTATTTCCACCTCAGCACATGCTTTACCACTTGCCATTACCTTTGTCTTTCCGATATTCACCTTCAGACCTTTTGTCTCCATACATTCCTTCCACTTTTTCATCTTTTCTTTCAGTCCATCCATACTTTCCGCAATCAACACCAGATCATCTGCATACAACAACTCCCACAGTAAACCATCAATTACGTTCTGAGCCAGCACCTCCATCACAGCTACAAATAGTAGTGGACTTAGTACCGACCCCTGATGCACTCCCACCTCACCACTGTTCCCACCCTTCGTCCTTAGAGCTGTGCGTGCTCTTTTGTACATTGCCATCACTACTCTGATCAACCATTCCTCCACTCCTAACTTCCTCAATGCCTATGTCACTACTTCGCGTGGAACCCTATCGAATGCTTTCTCCAGATCAACAAACCCAAGAAACAACTTCTTCCTCTTCTCCATGTACTTCTCCTGCAACTGCCTTACAATAAAAAGCGCGTCTGTTGTTCCTCTTCCTGGAATAAATCCAAACTGCATTTGGTCGATCTTCACTTTCTTCCTTATCCTCCTCTCCAACACCCTTTCCAATACCTTCATTCCATGCTCCAATAACTTTATCGCTCGATATGACCCACAGTCCAGAGGGTCACCTTTCCCCTTGTATAGAGGGACGAGGGTACTCAGTTCCCAATCCACTGGAATGTGGCCTTCTTTCACTGCCAGATTACAGATCTCTGTTATTCTCTTCACACCCCAACTTCCTGCTGCCTTCAACATATCTCCCACAACTCCCGTCGGCCCTCCCGCTTTTCTACTCTTCATTGCTTTTATCGCTTCCTCAACTTCCTTCTCAGTTATCTTCTCTGCCGGTCCTAAAACTGGGTTACTCTCTATGTTGCCATCCCATTCATTCTCTGCATTCAACAGCATTTCCATATATCTCTTCCATCTTCTTTTAATTCCATCTGGGTCCACAACGATTTGCCCCACTTCATCCTTCAAGCAACTCACCCCCATCACATCACACCTCTCTTTCGCTATCTGCTTTGCAATCCTGAATACCGCTCTCAGACCCTCTTCCGAATCCAAGCGTTCTGCGAACATTTTCCTCCATGCCTCCTGCGCCTTTGCTGCCTCTTTCTTTGCAGCCTTTTTGGCTGCCTTATAACTTTCATGCTCTGCTTTTTCTGCAGAGCATGAAAGCTCTGCTCTGCTGAAATTTCTGCGTTCTGCGAACATTTTCCTCCATGCCTCCTGCGCCTTTGCTGCCTCTTTCTTTGCAGCCTTTTTGGCTGCCTTATAACTTTCATGCTCTGCTTTTTCTGCCGAATCCAATCCAAGATTCTCCGAATCCAAGCGTTCTGCGAACATTTTCCTCCATGCCTCCTGCGCCTTTGCTGCCTCTTTCTTTGCAGCCAATTTGGCTGCCTTATAACTTTCATGCTCTGCTTTTTCTGCCCCCGTACCCTCTGCCTTCTGCTACTCCTTGAACTTCTTCCTCTTCCGGATCATCATCAAAATCTAACCATTTCGTCCTCCTCACACACACAACCTCTCCAACAAATTTTGTTTGGCTCCGTCTTCAACCTTTTGAGATACCCTGTTCACAGACAGACAAACAGACAGACAGACATGAAAACATACATAACCTCCATCTACTTGCCTTTGCTAGCACGAAATCTGATATTCAAATAGTCTTTTAAACATAATTTTCAGCATTTAAAAGAAACTAAAAATTTCAAAATGGTTAACAATAATTTCTGTGTTCCTGGATGCAAATCGGACTCTGACGGAATAAGCTCAATAAATATCTATAGTTGAGAGTTGCTGAGTTCCTATAATTTCCTACCATGGCAGTAGTGAATAACACATATCTCGTTTTTTTCATTTATGTTCGTCACAATTTTATCATGCACGCACGCACACACACACACACACACACACACACACACACACACACACACACACACACACTTCTCTTTTCAGCAATAGATGGAAAAATCTTGTATCATTTACCTTGTGGCCCCTGGAACCAGACAACAATATTATGCCAGCCCTCACAGCTGACCCCTCCCATCCCCAACATTATTAAGAGTAAACATCATCATTTTGAAGTTGATTTTAAAATTACCCTGTGTATTCACAAGCCCCAGATATCGGTGTTCAGGTGATTGCCCATCAGTGTTCTGTCAATCGGTGTTCAGAAGCACCCAAGCCACACACTGTCTCCTTCCAACTCTTTTATTTTGCAAAAGGCGAACACGCCAGCTTTCTCTCATTGACTTTTCCAAGTATTTTCAGCATCTAGAGAAGCTTTGTCAGCCATTTTAGGTAACAATCCTTACAGCACTTGCACAATAGAAGTTCACATGCCCTGAAGATCACTATTGATAGGGGTTCTAAATGTGCCCGCCGAGTATTCTGGGGCGGAGTATGTCCTGTACAGTATTCATGAATAGGCCTATAAATATTCTCTCTTACAATTAGTACAGGCGTTATTTACCATGACCTCCAACAAATTGCAACAAAAGCTCTCTCACTTGCATCATACCTAGGATGGTGTCCTCTATGACAAAGAAAAGGACTTAAGAAATCCTGCATTGGATAGTCCTGATCTCAGCATTTTTTAAAATTGTTTTTGTATTTTTGTTCAATATTTCAATATTTGTATTTTCATTTTTAAAATTAGTTTGTGCAATGGCAATCTGCAATAATTGCAAATGGTCTTCAGTGTTTTCTTTTGTAATTTATAACATAATTATGCATGCATCATTCCTAACTTGTTGACTTTTGTTATTATGTGTCAAGAATAGTAAGTACACAGTATGACTGCATACTCAGTATTGCTTCTAATGTCAGTATTTAGTGTTAAATTTTTGACCTATCGGTTGGGCCTACCTCTTCATCCTTCAAACCCCAACTACTTGCCAACAGTTAAAAAAAAAAAAAATCAGTATCTAACAGGCCACTGAAACCTTCAGATAAGCTTTAACATGTTTAAAGAAAGCTGAAATATGGGATAAATGACATTTTTGGGTGGAGTCATACTCCAGTGATTTTCATAGTCAAGAGTTTCCACTTCTAGGATCCCGTAAAACTTTTTTTTATTTCATAGAGGTCATATTCAGAAGAAAAAAGTCAGCAGGGATACTTTTAGTTGCAATTTGTTCAAGGTTGACCACAGATTTTTATTCATACCAAGCCTGTACTAAATATATACTTGGTCTGAACATAATTCCCAAACATTCTGGATCGGAAGAAGACAACACTAACGTTGGACTTAGGAAGATCGCCCAGTCATCATATAGGTGGAGTGCATCGATACACACAAAGCTTTCCAGTAGCCTTCTATATGACACAAGTCGTTTTAACCTACCACACCCTCACATCATGTGCAGACCAAGTCCAAGTTGACCCTACACTCTGGAGGTGGCTGGTGTGCTGCATCAGGCATCTACCATCAATCATTCTTCCTTGCCCGCAGCCCATTCATGTCCAGCTACCGTGCAATACATAGAAAGTCACTTAATCACCATGTGAAAAGAGGGTTAATGCCATGGGATTAATCCCGCAAGGTGCTTGCGATGGATCATCAAGTGCACGCCTCGCACGATGCAGAGGAGAAAGCACGAAAGAAAGTCAATGTCCCAGCATCATCAGCAAGTTTAAGGCATCACCATTTCATTACCGTTTCATCTTCAGCGCGACCTTGGTAATATAATCAAAGACTCCTCACTATCATATTCCCACCATTATACCTGCAACCCCCAATCCTACACAAAGCCACAATGTTTGAGTCATTTTTCTGAACAAATGTGCTGAGAATTTGAGGTTTTTAGATAAAAGCCTTAGCCATTTGTCATCCCCATCCCTTGTAGTCTTAAAGTGATCTGCAATGACCCTTTTAGTGTTTCCACTTTTTCATTAGATTGACATTTAGATTTATAAAGAAGATGCATGGCAGAGCATACTGACAAGGATTGAAGAAGGAAACAAGAAAACATGGGACATGATTGATCATGATCAATATGCACATGCTGTAGAAAGCCAAGACTTATCAGATTACATCAAGAGAAAATACAGGAATAGATTATGGGAAATAACATGAGGCTGAAGACTGCTCTTTTGAAGAATTAGAGGGACGAGCAAGATTTCAGGGGTTCAAAGACCGGATTACACAGACAGAATAAAAGAGGACAAAAAGGTGGCGTTAAGCAATAATATTTGTCTTGGAGTGGACAACAAGGAACGAGGTTGTTGGATGAACAAATTCAACTTGGACAGGCTTGAGAGAGGGAGAGGGCTGGAAAATGAATCAGGATTAAGGAGATAAGATGTGGTCGTGGGTCGCAAGGTCGTCAACCTGTGAGGCAGTGAGAGAAGAAAAGACCCTGTGCCTCAGCCTCCTGTCTGGTGATGCCATAGCTCTCCTGCCCCAGGAATGAAAGATGGGAGGCTCTCGCATCGACTATTACCTGTGTCCATATTGGCCTTGAGGTACCACTACTGTGTTCGATTCCCAAGCCAGGCTGGAATTTAAGAAAAGTGAACTGGGTTGATTTTACCGCACAAACAGAACATCAAAATCACCGCCTAAAACCGATACATGAGAAGTTCCCAAGCTTGCAGCTATCTTAAAATCCATGGAGACCAAGTATATTCCTCAAGGCTACTGCAGGGCATTCACTCTTGCTGGATACAAGAATTGGACTCTCCTTTGATAGAATACGAGTCCAGTGACGATCCAGAGATTGCCACAAATCTCCTGGGTTTACAAAATTTGAGCCGCTTCAAGAGGTGGAAGGAGACTGTGGACGGCCTTGACTTCGCACACTCCCGTCGCCTAGCTTGCGTCTCGTTGAGGTAGCTTGGTCGTGTACAGGAAGATTCTTTGAAGTCAAGCTGTTGTCAGGGCCAATGCGGTCGCTTCACAGCTGCTGAAGAACAGCAAGTTACCAATGGACAAATAAACAATGGAGATCAAAGAAGCACTCTGACAAAAATTTACAACAAGCTTCAGTCGAATTCTACCTGTCTGCTTCATACTCTCTGGCGCAGATAAAACGGGGGTTCTTGCAGTTACGAAGAGCGCCAAAGCTTCTGGTGTCGATGGAAGTCCACCAAAATTCTTCAATAATCTCGCGAAATGAGGACAACAATAGCTTGTGGCACTTCTCCCTGCTGTCCACAAAACAGGGAAATTCCACCACTCTGGTGACAAGCAACAGTCATTGCTTTATTAAAGCCTGGAAAACCCTTCTCATGTATCGGTTTTTTACCTTCGTTTTTGTCCAGGAACACAAAGTGAAAAAAATTGCTGAAAGGTACTGAAGGCACAAAGAGAACCTTGTATCTATTCACCGATGGTTACCAGAAGGCACCGCAAGTCACAGGAATTCAAAGCATTATTATTGGGATCAAAGATATAAATGGAATCAGAACCAAGCAAAACAATGCCAAGTATTTGGGGAATTATAATGCCAGTAAATTGAAACCTGGCCTGCTACCGCCTGATCTTCCTCCTCTTGACCACCAGCAAATTTATATAGCAGGTGCTTCTGGCATGATTTTCTTCGATAATAGCAGAAGTCCTACCACCAGACAAGCTAGTTTTCACCCAGAGCGAAACGGATGGGACCAGAATGCCACACTTGCTAGCTATATCGAAGCTGGTTTTCAATACTGCTTAAAGAAAGGTTTGGCCTTCATTGATTTATCATTGACATACAGTATGACACAGTTTGGAGACGAAGCTTGTTGTTCGAGCTTTCCCATGCCATACACTGCCTTTTAACACTCAAACTCATCAAAGCATTCACTGCTGACCATTGTTTTTGGGTCCATCTCGATGGTCAGGTAAGCAGGGTGCAAACTCTGAATTCTGGTCTTCCTCAAGGCTCTGTCTTGGCATACATTTTTGGCATGCCTGAGGGGAAGAGGAAGAAGTACCTATGTGCTGATGATATTGCTTTCGCTACACAAGATCAATCCCTGCGGAAAGTCGGCTAAATTCTTATTTTTGACTTGACCACACTCAACGGCTACTTCCAACGATGGAGGCGTAAGCCAAACCCTACTAAAACAGTTTTTTCAGCTTTCTATTTGGCAAATAAATCTGCCAGTGCAGAATGAGATGTTTTTTCTGTGGAAAGTGGCTTCATCACAAGATCTATCCCATGTATTTCGGAGTGGCGTTTGGCAGAAGCCTTACCTTCCACAGCCATCTCAAAATAACAATAGATAATGTGTGCGATAGTATAGCCCTGATGCGAAAATTCACTGCTACTTTTTGGGGTGCTGGAATCAGAACACTATTGATGGATACAATAGCCCTTGCCCTTTCAACTGTTGAGTACTGTGCTCCTCCATGGGTCTGCAGCACTCATAACAAACTCTTACACCCCCTATTGAACAGTGCGTTCTGACTTGTTTTGGGAACTTTGGAATCGACACTTGTCGATTGGCTCCCGATCTTGACACACAATGAACCCTTGGTTCTGTTGCCTAGCCAAGGTCTCTTGAAAAGATATAATGTGTGTGGGTACACCCTAGTGTTATTTGTCCATCAGAGTTGAGCCAAATAACTGCTGGGCTACCAAGGTATACAATTATTATAACTTTGTCAACACATCTGGTAGGTTATGGCTTGCATACTTTTGTTAATATTTATTATTGTGTCAACCATCCAGATTTCATGTTGAGTAAGATGAGATGAGATGGACAAAGGACCTGGGGAACCCACACTGGCCTACTGAGAAGTCTTCTGTGTCCAAAAAGACATTTTTGTACCTTCGTTTTTGTCCAGGAACACAAGGTGAAAAAATTGCTGAAAGGTACTGAAGGCTCAAAGAGAACCTTGATCTATTCACCGATGGTTACCAGAAGGCACCGCAAGTCACAGGAATTCAAAGCATTATTATTGGGATCAAAGATATAAATGGAATCAGAACCAAGCAAAATAATGCCAAGTATTTGGGGAATTATAATGCCAGTAAGTTGAAATTCCTTAATTAATTGGGAAATTTCAAACTAATTGGTGATTTGCATAGAAAAGGACAATTGCATGTCTATATTTTAAAAGGAGCCATGTCCATCTGTCCGTCTGTTTGTCGTGCAATAATTCGAGAACGGATTAACGGATTTCAATGACACCAATGACGTGGATTCAGGGAACTTCCAGGAAGGTTAGTGATGTAAAAAAAAAAAAAAAAATTATGGGTACATGGCACCAGAGACGAGGAGACCTCAGTTTGTTTCCTGCCATGGGCTGTGCCTAATGCATACCCCAGACAGTTTAATCAAAAGAAATAAGAGAGTGGTAGAGTGAGAAATTATTTTGATCTTCCTCTTGGTGTCTTGTATGTTATTCGCAATTCAGCATCTAAAAAGCCTGTGATGGATATCCTATTAACAATCTCATCGCTCCCTGGGTTTATAGCTAGGCCGGTATCTATACCCTGCCTAATTTTCTTTTTTTGCAATTACACAAGTATTGGTGTTCCCGTCAGCAAAACGACGGATCTTATATTCTAGTGTGAATAAAAGCCAAGCCATTAATAGGATACGCATGATTTGGGGATGCAAATTTGGCTTAAATTTAGTGAATCACCGTGTAATGTACAGTTCCTAAGTGGTAAGAAGTATGTTCGTGCATTTTGTGTACTTTTATGCATCTAGCGTAATTCTTTATCCCAACATTTGCATGAACATATCACATGGTTCACTTCAAGGCAGGTGTTGAGGATGTGTCCCACAATGTCAATTATAAAAGCTATTATAAAATCTGTGATATTGTGAAATTGCTTTGTATATATACCCGATTGAATGCCTTTTGGTGCCTTTCAGTGTCGCAAATCCTAGGCGTCACATATAATCCGAGGTCAATCTGACCTTCTGGGCTATCACGTGTTATTTCCCGGGGTTCTAAAGTCCTTTTATAGATATATCCTATCTCGAGGTTCTGAAGACATCACGTCTTAAGTCTTCCTTTGCTGTTGATCCATAAGGAAGAAGCCGAGCGATGTATCCTTCCTCATTGTCACATCAGCAATTTTATCAGTAAGCACCTAATTCAACCTTTCGTAATATGGATGTGTATGTTTCACAAAGCAAAGGAAATCAGGGATTGCAAAAATAAACCTATTGATTGGAAACAATCACATAAATTTCAAAACAATTTAGACAGCTGGTTCGCTACTGATTCACATTTTACAATCAATCAGAGTCTACGCTGAGTCTGTGGGACTATAACCTTCTCATCAGAGACAGGTCGGTGGTCTCCATATCATCCACTGCCTGCTTTCTTCCCCCTGACCCCCAGGTATCTGCAGGACTCACGTGGTCCACTATCAACCCCCTTCTGGTGAAACTCCCAAAATCCAGAATCACTGCTCACCTCCACTCGTTCGTTTTTCTTTTTCCCCCATCTGTGGAGCCAACTTTCACATTCTCTTCAATCTCATGCTGCCCTCAAGGTCTTCGAGGCAGCTGTTCACCTCCATCTCAGATCATCCCCCATCTAAAACTATAATCTTTTCCTCCATTAACACTCCCCAATCCACCACCAGCCCCCAAAGACACCTTCTTCCAAAATTCCTGTTTTTCCTTCCTGAGAGTTTGCTTCTGTGTCCATCCTATCCACCCAATGTCTCCTCCCCAGCTCCTCATTCCTTCCCACACACATTGTTTGCCCAAGTCTCTCTCTCTTTTGTCCTTCAACCCTGCTGCTGGTGTTTCCCCCTTCTCGCTACTGTTCCCTTTGTTCTATTCAGCATCCTGATCCATTCAGTGTTCTATCTCTTCCACGAGCCTTCACATCTGTATACCAAACAAATAAACAAAAACAAAAATCAGCTGTTATAACCACATATACAGCTTTTAGACTTTTACCAGGAGAGTATGTAAGTTCCTCGAGTCATATGTACATGTGTTCTCTGCACAGAGCAAAATGAATAAATATTTAATGCAGAAGACATTTAAGACACACAGAGGAGCGTATTGCACCTTTAATCCCTTTTCTCCACTCCTCTCCCTTGCCCTCCTTTTCCTGTTTTCCTTCCTCTTCCCCCTTACATCACATATTTGAAAGCTCCACATACACCTACTTGTGTCAGTTCTTCACAATGACATAAAAAACCTTGTTTCCTATAAAACAATTCATTTTCACATCTTTATTCCTTTAAGGGAACAGACACAAATAGTATTCCAGTGCCTGTGGTGGTGAAAATGTAAACAAGTGACAGCTCTAGGGGGGGAGGTCCTACATGGTGCAATGTACCCATTGCAGTTCTCAAGATAACAAACACAACTAACCCTTACCCCTTCCCAAAACCTTCACCCTTCCCCATTATTCCACTCCGCATACTCTTACACTATCCTTGAAAAGTTTGGTCACAATAATTTAAAGCAGTAAAATAAATTAACCTTCCCCCTTATTCACAATTCCCACCTCTTAAATCTTAAAATATATATTAAATCTAATAACTTCATTTTAAAAGAATTAGCCACCATGATGGCTGCACTATCCATACCACGTTTGGTGGCTATCACTCAAGCCGTTATAGAACCCCTTATTCAAAATCCCTCCTAAATTGAAAAATCTATAAAAGCTAATACCTTAATTTTTCACCATAAATCCCCCATTATGCACGTTTGGCTTTACTGCGACTCATACGACTCACAATGAATAACCAGACCCCATTATAGACAACCTCTCCCCACCCCCCATCTTACCCCTCACTCGTCCACCTAAAACCACTACCCTCCCCACCTCTTATTTTACTCCACATTTTCCCTCATTAGGTGTGCTATTTATCCCCCTCCCCAAACACCACCAACATTGCTACCCCACCCCTCCATCCTCCAATGACACCAACCATGGGGCCCTCATTATATATGCCAAATTTTCTATTCTCAAGATATATGTGAGAAAACAGACAATCAAACAGAAAAATGGAGTGTGACAATAAGGGCAGCTTTCCCTTTGTATCATATTTGCCTGATGCGAGACTTGTTAGCAAATGTGCCGCAGGTGGACTACAAGGTCCACTTACTTTGTAGACAAAATTATATGAGCATTTTCTTGATAAATTGAGACAATACCAGCTCTTAAACTTTCAAGGAGTTTAATTGGAGCTCAGGCTAGGTTTATCTGATAAATGAGCAGCGGTGCATTCCTGGATACTCAATTGCTCATATCGGAGAAAATGCACAATTTTGCCTGTTAATCTCCACCCTCTATCCTGAGCGCCTTTAACTGAGCAGCAGTCAATGAGACTACAAATCATGAATGGGAAGGAAGGAAGATTTGCACATTTACGCGCTAATGACTGAACAACAGAGAAAGAGAGATGGACAGCAAGCCCAAAAGAAGAACTAAGCGTGAGAGAAAGAGAAAAAATGGAGAAAATGAGAAAAAGAATTAGAGAAAAAGAGAGCAAGAGAGACCCAAGGGGAAGAGACCCAAGATAGAGAGATAGGATACACAAAAGAGAGGCACAGGTGAGGGAGAGTGTGAGAGGGGTAGAGATAGAGAAGTAGAAAAAGAGAGAGAGGGAGAGAGAGAAAGAGAAAAAGAAAGAGGGAGAGAGAGAAAGAGAAAGAGAGAGAGAGAGAGAGAGAGAGAGGGAGAGAGAGAAAGAGAAAAAAAGAGAGAGGGAGAGAGAGAAAGAGAAAAAGAGAGACCCAAGACAGAGAAAGGCACAAGAAACAGAGAGACAGGGGGAGTGAAGGTGAGAAAGACATACAAGACAGACACAGACGGGGAGGGGAGATGACTTATATTAGAAAACATAGAATAAAGTATAAAACCCGTAAAAATAAAAACTCCAAAAAAGGAATCACATTCTCATTCCAAGGAAAGAAAACAAAAACAGATACCTGAAGTATTTTCCACAGAAACAAAAACAGATACAGTAAATTATGCACAAAACCTTAAATGCAAAAAATAAACATTTCTCTATTCCTATACAAACAATATAAAGAACAATCAGAGACTGCAGACCCTCGTCAGGACGTGTTTATGTGGTGTATTTTGTGTGGTGTTCATTCGCTGCTGTTTGTGTGGTTTATTGACAATGTGGATTTATGTTCAATCCAATATGGCTGCCGAACCACGTAACCCAGGACATCATCAATTAAATTCTCCCATGTAATTTTTGTGTAGATCATGCTCAATAAATTTCAAACTGATAGGATCAAGCGTTCTACTTGTCTAATCATGACATCATAATGAAAGCACAGATGACATCATCATTAATATATGTTGCTTCCCATCGGGAGTACTCGACAATGAGCCATGTTTCAATGTTTTCCATGGAGCGGTTTCGGAGATATGGAGGTGCAATTTTTTCGTTTTTCCAAGATGGCGCCCATACCACGTGATCTATGATGTCATAATTATAGTTTTAAAAATATATAGGAGGAGGTGCTCCTATGGTGCTCCTATGAAAAATTATTGTCGCTCGGACCAACAGCCACAGAGAAAAGCGTACTTACGTTCTGTGTGGACAAACAAACAGACAAACGGACCCAAATTCAATACCATCTTCTCTGGCGAGGGTAATAACTTTACGTACACAACACTATTTGGCTTCAAATTGTAGTAACCTCCCTTTTATTGAACAAAAAGCAAAGTCTAACTTCACACGACCTATTACAAAGGTTTTAAACAATTCACAAAGTATTTCCACCATCAAGTTTCATTTTTTTGACTTGTATACTGCCATCTTTATCTGAGCAAGTGTTACGGATTCGTCGCTTCCGTTGTGGTGGTTTGCATCCACTGTAAATATTTCTAATTCCATGTACTATTATTGTTTTCAAAAGGTTTATTGTCCATGAACTGTTTTCAAAAGGTAAAAAAGTTAATGTTAAAAGAAACAGGAAACCGGATCGGGAACTGGACGACGAAGAGGAAGAAGAGGGAGAAAGGGGGCGGAGCGAGTGAGTCGGACAAGAAGGAGCCGAGCTACTTGCGGTCTGGAGCGAAGGTTGGCGAGCAAGAGACACTAGCGAACTTTCGGGTTTCCGGGAAAGGGATTCCTGCGACAGAGTTGTCATCGCTGTGACCGATCAACCTGCGTGTCAGGTTTTTGGCGGTGGATTCCGAGGAGAATTATCGCCGGGCTATTACATCTCAAGAACGGGTCGTCGGCCATTTTGACTCACGCAGGACTTGTGCTTCGCTCACGGTTTCGTCTCTTTTCGACCATTTCACCGCATTCAGACGTCGATCTGGGGCGTGTGTGTGATGTGGCTTTTTGAAGGTTAATTCGTCCATACCCGAGGGTGTCATCTCTCAGTCGCCTGGAGGGCGCCTTTCGATTTCTCAGTCGCCTTGAGGGCGCCTGTGCCCCGCGTTGGCAGCGGGACTGTTCTTGCCATCCAAACGGGATTCTGGTCTCGATGGGACATCGTTCTGGCGATCGCTGGAGCGAATCGACTTCGGCTTCGGCTTGAAACCGGAATCAACTTGGGTTTGAGGCCGGGAAAGAGACATTGGGAATGTTCTGGTTTTACTCACTTGGAGCACAGTGAGTTATATATTACAAAACTGATGGTACCATCATAGGATATATTGATTGTACTTTTGATTACTATTATTGTTGTACTGTTATTCTTGTGTGATCTTAATACAATATTTGTTTGTGAGTAACAATTGGTGGGGCTTCACCATTGATCTTTGACAGACGGAATAACACATTTTTCTGCCGTGACTCCTCTCGGGGCTCGGAGGTACACCGTGACCAGGGGGTCGGGGAGGAGCACGTAACACAAGCAAGAAATTGGCTAATACACTATAGTATTTGAATTTTTATTTTGAAATTTTATGTGAAAGGTCTAACTCTAAATCATAAATAAACATGCAGGTTTTGAAAAAATCAAACCTAAGCTATCAAAACAGTTCTGAAGAAAATGAAACAAAGGAGATAACCTTTGGCATTCAATATAAAAGTGAGAAAGGTTTTCAGGCTTGTTACAAAATGGACACTCATCTGCCAATAGATGCGAAAACTGTTGTAACCAATGATTGGAATGGAGAATCCAATGTCCTATCCTCCAATGGCGGTCACCATGTCGTGATGGTACAGGGTTATATAAAAACCTCTCCAATTAAGAAAATAAGGGGGGGAACCAGGCAAGAGATCCCTCCATCACACCTTCCACTGTATTATTTGCCATTGCAAAAGCAATTTGACACATCCCAAATAAAGACCTTTTGGATTTGGAAAACTATGCTGTGCATTCAAGCCTACACTAAACGAGGTACGATGACAACAGTCTGTAAGAGAAAATTTGTATAGAAGTTAACGAAAGGTAGATGAATATATTATTGCTGTACCTACTCCGTTACTTGGGACACCTTGCTCTGAGTCAGGTGCAAGCTGCGCATTGGTACGAAGTGCACTACATAATACAAGTGCCACAAGTCTAGAGGATCAGATGTTCACCAGACTTGCCAGGGCATCAGCTCTAATCCAACTGCCACTTGGGCATAGAAGACCTGCAAACGATTTGAACAAAATTCTGAACTAGAAAGCATCTGAAAATGCAAAGTCCGTCCATGTCTGTTTGTCTTCAGATGTCTTCTTCTGCTTCTCCTTCTTCTTCTTCTTCTTCTTCCGTATGCTCAACATAGTAAAAACAGTTAGAAAAGAAAATACAAAAATAAAATTGATCATTTTATGCAGCCGTGACCTTTGAGCTTTAGATCTAAAATAAATAATCAGCTTCTAGCTTTTGATTGGTGAACCAACTCAGTGACCCAATATGCAAATTCTTAAAATTTCAGGTAAATTGGATGAAAATTGATGATTTTATGTAACGCTGACCTTTGACCTTTTGACTTTTTGACCAAATTATGAATTTTCATTCCACATGTTCCCATAATAAAGCTTTGTTGAAAATTTGATGACAAAACTCAAATGGTCAATTTAAATTTCAGGCCAATTGGATGAAAATTGATGATTTTATGTGATGCTAACCTTTGACCTTTTGACTTTTTGACCAAATTATGAATTTTCATTCTCCATATTATCATAATAAAGCTTTGTTGAAAATTTGATGACAAAACTCAAATGGTCAATTTAAATTTCAGGTCAGTTGGATGAAAATTCATGATTTTAGGGGACGCTGACTTTTAACCTTTTGACCTCTTGACCAAATTATTAATTTTCCTTCTCCATATTATCATAAAAAGCTTTGCTGAAAATTTGATGACAATAGCTCAAGTGGTAAAAAGGTTACGGCACGGACAGATACACACATACACAGACAGACACACAGAAGTGATTGCAAAACCCCGACTCCTGCTGTGCATGGGACGGACCAATAAGACACACCTATCAGCAGGCATGCCATTACCATAGAGGGTGGAAAACAAAGGTTCCACAAGAAACATTTGCTTTGTGTGGGAATGTGTATGGCTTTTGTTATCGTCGAGGCTTGTCACACATTTAATACACTCTGAAAAAACCCAGAGAGGGGAGACATATCAAGTTTAGAAAGATCCATCTAAACAGAGCACGGTCATAACCTAGTCTCCCCACCTCTTGCAACAGGTGACAAGCAACGTTGACCCATGGTGAAGGGCATGTATAGAACATGCGCAGAGCAACTGACAGACAAAAGGCCATTGACCGCCACTTTATAACAACCAAACCTTTGCCTCCATCAGTCAGTGGCAAAGTGAGAACTTCTGGTCACAGACAGTGTTTTCCATTTTTTTTTAAAGATACATTTCAGCACTTCTGGAGTTGTTGAAGCAACATTGCTGTAGGAGACAGCACCAAAACAAATGTGTGCCATCGGGTAGATGCCTATAAATAACTAAGATGCATTCACGATAAGAAAGTCATGTAAGCAAACCTTTTTATTTTTACAATTTCACCTCAACAAAATGTAGCAAACTATCCCAATTCTTTGTTACCATAGAATTGGTACCCAAGACCACCCCAATGTATTTCATACCATTGTTAACCCACAAGTTTTGCTCCAATTTACTTTAGCTTAAGAAGACTTTTCGAACAAGGATAAACAATGAACGATGGCGTTAATATCATTGGGGTCCTTCACAAACAAACAGATATCATCGGCATATGCTATCACCTTTGTAGGTTGCTCTGGATGAGAAAACCAAAAACACAGTTGATCTGGAGTGCAAGAAAAGCAGCAGGGGTTCGACAGAGTTCCTAGAACAACCCAGAGAGAGGGCAACCTTGTTGAGTTCCCCTGTTAACCGACAACAGTGTGACAAGCTTATTTCTGATCTTAGGCACACTAGAAATATCATTATAAAGCATTTTAACACAAGAGATAAATGTAGAACCAAGTCCAAACCCCTCAAGTACTTCAAAAAGGTCAACGTGATCAAAAACTTTTTCCTGATCAAGGAGAACAAGTCCCAATGCAGGACCTTTCACAATGATGTAATCTACCCCAGATTGCTCGGTGTGCATAACCCATTAACAGCAATGTTGATTGGATGCATGTTTCTATATTTCGTGGGTTTGACATAAGGTTTGTCACCGTAAATGGCTCATAAAGCTTATAAAAGAAGCCAAATATACTTGGAAAAGTACCTGAAAGAAAGGGATGTGCGTCTGCATAATGAAGGAGTTGGAGAACTTTATCAGTTTGCCCAAAGGACTGTAATCTTGCAGCTCCCCGTATTGCAAAATCCTGATGATGTGGGCTGGTGCAAGGCTCGAAGTATCGTGAGCAAGTGTTTCACACCAAAACCCCCGACGGGGCGCTACCAGTGAATGGACTTTGAACCTTGCGGGAATGCCTCCTGTTATCATGGCATGCCTGGCAATTTATTTAATAGACGTCTGCCAGTGGAAAGAGGATTCTGTGCATCATTACCAACAAATCAATGTGTACTAACTCTTAGATAAAGGACATCTTCAAGATGTGAAAATAAACCCAGCTTGTGCCAGCTATCATATTAATGCGAGAGTGAGGTGTATCAGGCAGACACCGTAAATGGTGTGGGTACTTCTTAGCAACGATGGGTAGATCATATCTGGGCCTTGTAAATGCACAGGTTACGTTTAATTGAATGCAAGAGGGCAGGGCAGGTGGGGCAGGTGGGGTAGATTTGGTGGAGGGGTTGGGAGCTATGAGTCTGTTATAAAAAAAACTGTTTCTGTTTCCAGGGATACAAGAGAACTAGAAAGAGCAATGAAAGAATGCAGACCCTCGCCTGGACTTGTTTTGTGTGGTGTTTATGTTGGTTTATCGATACCATCAAAGTTAATTTATATATCTGTTTGTTTATTTTTGTTTTGTTTCTATTTATACGTTTATATATGCTTCAAAAACTAAATAAAAATACTCAACCAAATCCAACCAAATTTTTTATGTTGTCTAAGGGTACACCAAATATGGCTTCTGTCAGTTTTCATGTTGCCCGAGGGTACTCCAATTACAGATTCATGTCGCTGTGCATTTGGTTTTACAGGGAAATATCCCGTGGCTCAAATGCACAGCTACTCTCTTTATTTAGATGGAGATGGCTTATAGTAAGCATAACAAGAGAGTGGCTAAAATTTAAATGTGTGCCAACCTCGACGCACTGAACATGAAAGGAATGGCTCAACGGCTAACGGCTATCCATCGGGTAAGCTGAACTCAAAAAATATGCCTCGCAGATGACGAAATATTGGACGCAGCACTCCTGCAGTCAGATGCATGCAACTGGTGAGATATAACAAATTGGAAGTACAAAGGAGACAATTGGATAACCTTAGTCATAGAGCACCAATTTATCTTTAAAATGAACAGCCCAAGGAAAGAACAGCACGATTGGACACCCAGAGTCAAAGAGAGTGAACCTATCATCAAAATGAAGAGCCCGAGTCTTATATTATTTAAGGGTTTCCTTACACATTTCAATAACATCTCCAACAAGGGAGATGTTGCCATAAATATAACGTTTTGGAATACAACATTGTGACCGATGAAAAGTAACTCACATTGCCAAGGCTTTCCAAACAAAGAGAGAAAGATATAAAATGTCATAGCTCCCATGATTTTAGTAATTTTCCTGGACAGAGTTAAAGGCCACCAGTCAGCCATCTTTAGTCAGCTGACTGATGTATTTATGCTCATGTATTGTCTTTCTGCCAAGTTTGAACAAAATGGGTCCATGCATGTCGAGAAATGGTTGGGGACACGCTTAAGTAACAAGATGGCAGACAGTTGGCCATCTTTGATCTGATCCTGGAAAAAAGATGACGTGCATATGCAAGCAATCATTCTTTATCGGTGCGCCAAGTTTGAAGAAGATCGGTAAATGCATGTGCGAGAAATGGTTGAGGACGTGTTCAGTATCAGGATTTGTTACAACTGAAATGGCCGCCAATCAGTCTACCAGACAGCCATCATTGATCAGATTGCAAAATAAAGTGAGGTGGATGCGTATGCCATCATTTACTGTGCCTGTGCGAAACCTGAACAAAATTTGACCATGCATGTCTGAGAAATGGTTGGGGACACGTTTAAGTAACAAAATGGCCACCAGTCGGCCATATTGGATCTGGCCTTGAAAGAAAATGACTTGCATATGAAAGTTATCATTCATTTATCTGTTAGCCAAGTTTGAATTAGATTGGTAAATGCATGTCCGAGAAATGGTTGAGAATGTGTTCAATATCAGTTTTGTTTTGTTTTACAACTGAAATGGCCACACCAGGCCAACTTTGAGCACATCACGAAATACAATGATGTGTGTGTGTGTGTGTGCCTGTGTGTGTGTATATATATATATATATATATATATATATATATATATATATATATATATATATATATATATATATATATATATATATATATAGGAGGAGTGTCTGTCTGTCTGTCTTGATGTCCGCTTATAACTCAAGAACTACACATCGGAGAAAAGTTTTAGACACAGATTCGGAATCAGCATAAAATCCCGGTGGTTATAGGCGACTTTTTATTTTAATATCAATGGTTTAAAAAACCGCGCCAGCTGCAATTCTGTGGTGTAGTTTGTGGCGGCGCTATTGCCCCTTTCCGATCCCATGATGCATTGCGGTTCCGATTCGCGATGAAGTCTATGCGCTATCACCGACACTTTTCCACCTTTTCCATACCTTTTAATCAGATTTACCTTATCGTCCATCGTAACCACATTACGCTTGGAAACACTAGCATTATCCTTCTTCGGACCCATGGCTAACACAGACAGAGTAAAGGAATACTGTACGTCGCCTCTGTTGTGAATGCGAAGCAGCGGTTGCGCGTACGTACAGTATACTGTACGTACATATTTATATATTTTTAATGTGCTTTTTATTGTATTTTAAATTGTTTTTTAGCTTCTTTTATTGTTAATTTATGTACTATTTTATTTATTTTAAATATATCTTTAAGGAAAACAAATGTTTTCACGTCCGTAGGAGTGACGTAAAGTCGCACATAATGACAAAATGCGCGCCTTTTTTCACGCCAAGAACGAATAAACGGGTTTTTCTTTAGTTGAGATTTTATTCGAATTCAAATTTCATTAAATTCCAACTGTTGGAAACAATAATTATTTCAACTGTTGGAAATATTTTTTTGGTTAACCAACGACGGTCGATTTAATCTCGACCTTCCCCAAATGCGGAACAGTGCGGCGCTGCAGGAGCGCAGGTGAAACCCAGGAAATGCACGTTGGTGTTCACAGTGGAAATGCCCATGGACGGCATCGTGGTTAACGGCATCGTGGTTAACGGCATCATGGTTAACGGCATCGTGGTTAACGGCATCGTGGTTAACGGCATCGTGGTTAACGGCATTGCTACGAATTTCTTCTGGGAATCTGACCCAAGCCACAATCTCCCAAACCCATATCCGTGCAAGTCCTTCTCTCCCAGACACGGTAATGACTAACGTACCCTCCGACCTCCCCTCATCCTGCTTCCAGGCCCTGGGCTCCTCTGGCTTTGCCGATTGTGAGAGTCCAAAGCTTTTTAGCTCCAGTCAGAGCTGACTCGGTGCTGCAAAGTCTGCCATTTCAATCGTTGTGGGACGGGTCGGGTGTTGTGGGACGGGTCGGGTGTTGTGGGACGGGTCGGGTGTTGTGGGACGGGTCGGGTGTTGTGGGACGGGTCGGGTGTTGTGGGACGGGTCGGGTGTTGTGGGACGGGTCGGGTGTTGTGGGACGGGTCGGGTGTTGTGGGACGGGTCGGGTGTTGTGGGACGGGTCGGGTGTTGTGGGACGGGTCGGGTGTTGTGGGACGGGTCGGGTGTTGTGGGACGGGTCGGGTGTTGTGGGACGGGTCGGGTGTTGTGGGACGGGTCGGGTGTTGTGGGACGGGTCGGGTGTTGTGGGACGGGTCGGGTGTTGTGGGACGGGTCGGGTGTTGTGGGACGGGTCGGGTGTTGTGGGACGGGTCGGGTGTTGTGGGACGGGTCGGGTGTTGTGGGACGGGTCGGGTGTTGTGGGACGGGTCAGGTGTTGTGGGACGGGTCGGGTGTTGTGGGACGGGTCGGGTGTTGTGGGACGGGTCGGGTGTTGTGGGACGGGTCGGGTGTTGTGGGACGGGTCGGGTATTGTGGGACGGGTCGGGTACTGTGGGACGGGTCGGGTACTGTGGGACAGGTCGGGTACTGTGGGACGGGTCGGGTACTGTGGGACGGGTCGGGTACTGTGGGACGGGTCGGGTACTGTGGGACGGGTCAGGTACTGTGGGACGGCTCGGGTACTGTGGGACAGGTCGGGTATTGTGGGACGGGTGATGTTGAAGCGATCGTCAGAACGATGTTGTATCAAGACCAGAATCCCGCTCGGTTGACAGTCACACTGCCAAAGATAGGCAAAAGTGTCCTCAAGAGGCGGCTGGGAAATCACACCTTCGGGTATGGACGTTCAACGGCTCCCAATCGACGAACCGCAAATTCCCACTCAAAATCCACGTTACACACACACACCAGATTAACGTCTGGATGGTTGTGAAAATGGTTGAAGCGAGGTGAAGAACCTGGAGCGATGCGAAATCAGGCGCGAGACAAAACGGCCAACGGTCCGTTCTCGCGACGTAACGGCACTCTCATGATTCTCTTCGGAATCAACCGCAAAACCTGTCACACAGGTTTATCTGTCACAGCGATAACAACTCTGTCGCAGGAATCCCTTTCCCAGGAAACCCCAAAGTTAACCAGAAATGTATACCAAGAGGTTTTGAGAAATTGAAAATTGACAAAACGTCATGTAGGCAATGTACTGTGATATTGCTCTAAAATATACATGTTCTGTTCATCATATATTTGTCTTATTCTTATTCAACCCGGGCGAAGCCGGGTACCTCAGCCAGTATATATATATATATATGTTGCCTGAGGGTACCCCAATTACAGATTCATGTTGGTGTGCATTTGGTTTTATAGGGAAATATCCCGTGGCTCAAATGCACAGCTACTCTCTTTATTTAGATGGAGATGTGTCCTGCATATATATTGTTGCGGTTTTGAGAACCCAAACAGGTAACATCATTAAAAGTTAAAGGTTGCACCCCATGCAACACGTAGGTCACCTAAGAACATTAGTTATTTCCTAGTATGTGTTTAGGATAAGGCCATTTCCAATAGTTGCATCTGCGTTGTGTAAAACAAATAAGAGTAGGCCCCGTCCATTTTGCAGCCTCCCTCCACCAGATTCCATTGCGCCTATCCTGTCTGCACCCCATTGCCCCTCGCAGTTTGTTATGCTTTTTTTTTCTTTTTCTTTTTTGTATACAGAGTCGAGGCTCGTGAAAGAGCTAACATTTATCAAACAAACAAATCAAACAAACAAGCAAACAAAGTATATAAAAAGGGGAGCGGTCGACAAGATGGGGAGAGAAGGGGAGGAAGCACACAAACACAACTTTGAGAGCAGGGACATCGGGAGATGTGTGGGAGGGAGAGGGCCTGGGGGGAGGCAGGATAGGTATAAAACGCAAGGACACCAAGGACTTCCAGGAAAGAAATCGGCACCTCAAAAAAGTGGATTTGGGGTGAAATTAGCGGGGGTAGAAAATATCAAGGTTTTGGGTTGGGAAAGATAAGAGATGGTGGTGAACAGGCGTTTTAAAGACCTGGCAGGAGGAGTGGGATTGAAGAGAGTGAGGGAGTTTGTTCCAGAGGCGGGAGAAAAGAGGAATGAAGGAGTGAAGGTGTACAGAGAGTCTTGATTTTGGCAGTTTAACCGTAAGAGGGTTGCAGGCAGATCTTGTGCGACCTGTAGGAATATTTGGGGAACAGAGCACAGAGAGAGCTGGGGGAGCAAGGCCGGAGAGGAGTCGGTAGAAGACGGAAAGACCACCAAGGTGCCTGCGGTGAGGAAGTGAAAGGCCCTCGGAGATAGCGTCATCGCGGGAGATGCCAATGATTCTGAACGCTTTGGTTTCAACAGCGTGAAGACGAGCTAGGTGTGAGGCAGGAGCACCAGCCCAGAGGGGAGAGCAGTACTCCATTGAGCTGCGGATGAAAGCCTTGTATGTGGTGAGGAGCTCAGGTGTGCCAAGGAAGGACTTCGCATGACAGAGGATGCCCAGTCGGTGACTGACTTTGGAGGCCAGCTTGGAAATGTGGTTTTCCTAGGAAAGATCATGGCAGATAGTGAGACCCAAAAGCTTGAGTGACAGAACTTCTTGGAGAGGATTATTCAGAAAGTAGATGGGAGGATTGTCCAGTCGGTCTTTTTCTGGTTGTTCCAAAGTCCTGGTTGTTCCAAACTTCTTCCATTTAAGAATTATGGAGGACACTGTGCTCTTGGGAACCTTCAATGCAGCAGAATTTTTTTTTGTCGGCTTCCCCAGATCTGTGCCTCGACACAATCCTGTCTGTGAGCTCTGCAGGCAGTTCTTTCGACCTCATGGCTTGGTTTTTGCTCTGATATGCATTGTCATCTGTGAGACCTTATATAGACAGGTGTGTGCCTTTCCAAATCATGTCCAATCAATTGAATTTACCATTGAATTTACCACAGATGGACTCCAATCAAGGTGTAGAAACATCTCAAAGATGATCAAGAGAAATGGGAGGCACCTGAGCTAAATTTCAAGTGTCATAGCAAAGGGTCTGAATACTTATTGCAATGTGATATTTCAGTTTTTTCTTTTTAATAAATTTGCAAAACTTTCTAAAATCCTGTTTTCTCTTTGTCATTATGGGGTATTGAGTGTAGATTGATGAGGGAGAAAATGAATTTAAACGATTTCGGCATAAGGTTGCAACAAAACAAATTGTGAAAAAAGTGAAGGGGTCTGAATACTTTCTGAATGCACTGTACCTGACTGATAGAAATCCTTTTAATGATAATCTAGTACTGACCAGTATTGTGACTGGTGTCACCGCTGATGCCAATGTGAATGCTGACAGTGCCAAAGAAGTTGGAAACAGGATATTGACAAATATGATTGGAAAAAGTGTTGCACAGCATTCGTTCAAGAAAAACGTCGTCACCCTAAGTACAAACAGTGCACTGAAAATCAGAGAGGAAGTGATCCATATAGACCCTCCACTACTCTTTCAAAGGCTTGTTACTCTGGGAACGCGTAATGATAATATGGCAGAAGTGTTTCAATATGAGCTCTGCAACTATCCACCCTCTCTCTTCGAGAACAAATTCACGCCTCGCCTGGCAAATAAGTCGTCCTTGGTCGACACACTCTGGAAGATGATGCCTGCAGACATGCCTGTACCTTCGCGAGATATTCAGTATATATTAGATGGGGGACCATTACTTCATCGTATCCCATGGAGTCAAGGATCAACATATGAAGAGATATGTCAGCAATACGTCAGCGATGTAGCGAAACACTATGGCCGGCCAGTAGTCGTGTTCGATTGTTACGTAAATGGACCAAGTACAAAGGACGCAACACACCAACGTAGAACAGGCACTCATGCTGGAGCAGCTGTGAAGCTATCAAGGTCTATGGTTTTCACAGGACGAAAGGACGATTTCCTTCGCAACAAGGAGAATAAACAATGGTTCATCAACCTGCTGAGTGACCAACTGGCACGTAATGGATGTCATACAGAACATGCAAAGGCAGATGCTGATCTCCTAATCACACAGACTGCTATTGCTGCTGCTGAAAGAACAAGAGTACCCTCTGTCCTCATTGCCGATGACAGAGACGTTCTGATACTACTTTGCTTCCACTCTCAGCTCAGCACACACAATATGTACTTTCGAAGAGATCCCCGCCAAGGTGTGACAAAAATACCAAAATGCTGGAACATTGCTGTTTTTAAAAATGCACTTGGACAACATATATGTGACAACCTATTGTTTGTACACGCTATTCTTGGGTGTGGTGCAACATCACACATATATGGAGTGAGCAAGGGTGTTGCACTTAAACTGATCTCAACCAACCAAGTTTTTCAGGAGCTGGCACGTGTATTTAGGGAAATCAACACCAGTAAGGAAGAAGTAATAGTTGCAGGAGAACTGGCAATCGTCGCACTGTACAACTGTCAATCAGGTGACAATCTGGATTTCCTCAGACTGCAACACTTTCACCAGAAAGTAGGTGCGAGCACATCTTGCGCTCAGCCTCGTGTTCTTCCCCCAACATCAGCAGCTGCCAAATTTCACAGCATGCGTGTTTACCTACAAGTGCAACAGCGGATGGGACGCGAATATCACCTAAAACCAGTGGACTGAGGCTGGTATGAGCAAGATGGGATGTACCTGCCAGTCCTCACAGATGAGGACGCAGCCCCAGCAGAACTCCAAGATGTGGTTCGGTGTAATTGTAAAATGGGATACAGCACCAGACAGTGTAGCTGCAGGAAGCATGGGCTCGATTGTTCAACAGGGTGTGGACAGTGTAGAGGCGTCTGTACCAATGTGACAAGCAATGAAGATGATGAGACATTTGACAAATAATACGAATCAATGAACAATCAAAATGAACAGATATTGCATGTTAGTTTCAACAGTATTATGTTATTTTCTAGTCTATGTTTTGTCTATGATCACAAAAAGTGTATTGATTTGATGTCATTTGCTTTCAGTACTGAAAAGTAAATTGGATAATGTAACATAAAAGTGAAAAACAACAGAATAATGTACAATTGAAATATATAACAAAATTCACAGAAAATCTATAACCAGAAATTGACAGAGATATTTTGGCATCCATTTTGATTTTTTGGGGAATAATATATTTGATTTTACATTACATCTGCTTTCTATAGGATATATATGTGATAATGCAAATTCTAGTGCCTTGCAAGAATGAAAAATGATTAATTAGAAGCGATAATTCAGCAAATTTGGTGAATTTCTAAAATCGTGGAAGCCATCTTTGATTTATGCAAATTAGGCACTCTTCCACTACTTGGATTCACTAGGACTTTTTATATGTTATTCAAGGGACATTTCTGGTGTTGGTGTTGGTGTTGGTGTTGGGCTAGCGGCTAGGGTGCTGGCTTAGGATCCTAGGATCCTGGGTTCGAATCCCGGTCGATCGCTGAATTAACGCCAGGGGGGTTGACTCAGCCTGTCATCCTTCCGAGGTCGGCTAATTGAGTACCAGTTCACTGGTAATTCCCTGTTTGTCGCTAAAGGCGGCAAAAAGGGTTGGCGTCAGGAAGGGCATCCGGCCGTAAAACATTGCTTCAAAAAGGGGACCAAAAAACAACAACAACCACGGTTCCCGAAAAAGGCCAACCCCTGCTTGCGGGGAAAAATGGCCTCTAAAGGTGGTTATTTAAGGGACATTTCTGGGACATATCGTGACAAAATAAATTATTTTGCAATTTGCGGTGGGTTGATCCCATTTTTCTCATATAATGACTGGACTAGAAGTAGTCCAGAAGCAGTCCTGAATACTACCCTTGTATACCACTGCTTTGAACCTTTATTTAAATTGAAATCCTTCAAAACTGGAAATCATCGTAATATTATGAAGGCGATTTGTGTTCTACAGTGTTAAATTACATGATTAAATCTAGATAAAAAAAATATAGATTGTAAAAGTCGTATAAATAAATTAATTCCAGGTTTTACCACCATTTTACACAGAGACTATTACATCACCCTCTCTAACACATTGAATAAGTTATTTGTGCCTGTTGTTTGTGTCCTTTATAACATCCTTCAAAACAGTAGGTTTCCTGTTTGTAATGATTTTCAATTTTTTTTGACTACCAGGCAGGCAGACAGAGTAAAAATATTATCTCACTCCTCTCTGCATACAGTCACGTGAAAAAGTGACTCCAATGTGGGAAATTTCCTTGGCTTACTGAAACTACTGGCCATCTTTGACCCTGTCATGAAAGAACACCTTAGTCGTGTGGAAAGTCAAGTACACCCCATGTAAAGTTTTGACTTTTTCAACATATTTCAACATACAGCTATTTGATCTTCATTTCAACAATATTGATAGATAAAGGTGATATAATATAACAAATATCATGAAACATTTACATTTTGTAGTCCATTGTATCATTTAAATAAACATAAATGCAAATTTCGCTTGCGGAAAAAGTAAGTACACCCCTACATTTATCACGACTTCAAATACCTAAAATTTGAATCAGGTGCACCAGCTCAGGTGCAAATCATTAGAACATCGTTAGAGAGGATCTTGGAGGAACCTGTCTTATTTAAACCTCAGACATTTAGTTTGGTTTGCGCTTTGTTGTTGAAGTGTGCGGCGTCACCATGCCTAGATCAAAAGCTCTCTGAGAGGCCTTCAGAAAGAAGGTTATAGATGCCTACGAGTCTGGGAAGGGATTTAAAAAGATCTCCAAACAATTTGAAATCAATCATTCGACTGTCTGGAAGATCATCTACAAGTGGAGAAGATTCCAAACCACTGCCAACTTGTTCAGGCCATGCCGCCCCAGCAAGTTCAGCCCGAGAGCAGACCGCAAGATGCTGAAAGAAGTCTCTAAGAACCCCAGAATGTCATCATGGGACCTACAGGTAGCTCTTGCCACTGTTGATGTCAAAGTGCACGAGTCCACCATTAGAAAGAGGCTCCACAAATTTGATCTACATGGGAGGTGTGCCAGGAGGAAACCTTTGCTGTCCAGAAAGAACATCAGGGCAAGACTAAAGTTTGCCAATGAACACCTAGACAAAGACCAGCACTTCTGGAACAATGTGCTCTGGACAGATGAGTCAAAGGTAGAGCTATTTGGCCACAGTACCAGAAGACATGTTTGGCGAAAACCAATGACAGCATTTGACCACAAGAACCTGATACCAACTGTAAAGCATGGTGGTGGAAATATTATGGTTTGGGGCAGCTTTGCTGCATCAGGGCCTGGGCAGCTCACCATCATATAATCCACTATGAATTATTCATTGTACCAGAGGGTGCTTGAGGATAATGTGAGGCCATCTGTCAGAAAGATGAAGCTCAACCGAAGGTGGACCTTGCAACATGACAATAACCCTAAACATACCAGTAAATCCACCAAGGAATGGCTGAAAACTTCCTCTCTTCCTCTCTGGTCGTAGTCAACGTGTGGCCCTGAATGGGTTTCTCTCATCTCCTCTTCCTGTTCAGGCTGGAGTTCCCCAAGGTAGTGTTCTGGGCCCTGTGCTTTTTCTGGTCTTCATCAATGATCTCTCTGACTCTCTTGAAAATCCTCTCTATCTCTTTGCTGACGACTCTACTCTCTGTCGCTCCATTCCTCATCCCTCAGATCAGCAGTAGCCTCCTCACTCTCTGCAGACCTGGACAAAATCACAGACTGGGCAAACAAATGGAACATGTCTTTCAATCCTGATAAATCTCACACTCTTACGATGTCTCTCCGAAAAGACCGACTGGAAAACCCTCCCATCCACTTTCTGAATAATCCTCTCCAAGAAGTTCTGTCACTCAAGCTTTTGGGTCTCACTATTTGCCATGATCTTTCCTGGGAAAACCACATTTCAAATCTGGCCTCCAAAGCCAGTCGCCGACTGGGCATCCTCCGTCGTGCGAAGTCCTTCCTTGGCACACCTGAGCTCCTCACCACATACAAGGCTTTCATCCGCAGCTCGATGGAATACTGCTCTCCCCTCTTGGCTGGTGCTCCTGCCTCACACCTAGCTCGTCTTCACGCTGTTGAAACCAAAGCGTTCAGAATCATTGGAATCTCCCGCGATGAAGCTAACTCCAAGGGCCTTTCACTCACTCACCGCAGGCAGGTTGGTGGTCTTTCCGTCTTCTGCCGACTCCTCTCTGGCCTTGCCCCCCCAGCTCTCTCTGGGCTCTGTCCCCCAAATATTCCTACAGGTCGCACAAGATCTGCCTGCAACCCTCTTATGGTTAAACTGCCAAAATCAAGACTTTCTGCTCACCTTCACTCCTTCATTCCTCTTTTCTCCCGCCTCTGGAACAAACTCCCCCCCGACCTCCCCCTCCCACGCCTCCTGCCCCCAAGCCCTCTCCCTCCCACACTTCTCCCTGCTCTCAAATGTTGTGGTTGTGTGCTTCCCCTTCTCTCCCCATCTTGTCTTCCGCTCCCTCTTTTTGTATATTTTGTTTGTCTGGTTGATTTGTTTGTGAAATAAATGTTAGCTCTTTCACGAGCCTCGATTCAGTGTACAAAAAAAATTTTAAAAAAATAAAAAATAAAAAAAATAAAAAAAATGGAGGGTTCTGGAATGGCCAAGTCAAAGCCCGGATCTAAATCCCATCGAGATGTTGTGGGGGGATTTGAAACGAGCTGTGCATGCAAGAAACCCCTCAAACATCGCACAGCTGAAATAATTCTGCATGGAGGAGTGGGCAAAAATTTCTCCCAGTCGATGTCAGAGACTGGTAGACAGTTATAAGAAATGCCTACTTGAGGTTGTTTCTGCCAAAGGGGGCAATACCACCTATTGGAGCCAAGGGTGTACTTACTTTTTCCACATGCGAAATTTGCATTTATGTTTATTTAAATTATACAATGCACTACAAAATGTAAATGTTTCATTATATTTGTTAAATTATATCACCTTTATCTATCAATGTTGTTGAAATGAAGATCAAATAGCTGTATGTTGAAATATGTTGAAAAAGGCAAAACTTTACATGGGGTGTACTTACTTTTTCACGTGACTGTACGTATGTGCGATCGGGAGAAAATTCAAAGGCAAAGTACGTTAAAACGAAAGACATGTCTTCCTATTCATGTTCTGATTTGTGTTCAAATATAATATTCAATTTAAATAAATTGTTCCTCATTCATAAATTGGCGATCATAATCTGATAAGATGGACAGATGGATGGACATGAACCAATTGCTTAACCCACCTTTTTGCTTCGCATGCATGGGGTAATAAATAAGAGTTGACATAGATACGATCAAGCCTAGGAAGTGAAATATGATTGTTCGAACAATTACACCATGTGGAGGACACCAACACAACAACAATGACACCAATCACCAAACACCATAAATATGATTCTTGTATTTCGTAGCTATGTGTGTAAAGAGCTTTGCAACTACCTAGTACAGAGTTGGGCTTTTGGTCCATTCCTTTGAATTAAGGATGCATTCAGAGATAAATTATTTATTCCTTTGAATCATCACATTGAATCATAATAAAGTTAAAAAAAATTAAATAAAACATTTTAAAAATTTTAAAAATACTTTATTACTTACGACACATTTTTTTATTTTTAAAATTTAAAGGAAATTTTTAGAGATAATTTAAGGATCAATTAAACAGTACCATAAATTAAAATCACCACCCATAATTAAACAAGTCTATAAATCCAGTGATTGAAGGATTTTCCTAAATTTAACAACAAAAATAATCCTCTCGTTGTATTTGTTTGGAGCGTACATATTTATAAATGTAAACGTGACCCCAATAAGATAAAAAGTCACAGAGGCAAGATGATCATCAATAATGTTTGCAAATTGAAGGGAGAATGGTTGAAAATGTTTCCCTAAAATAAACGTAATACCTGCCTTACATGAGGAGCTGTTACTAAAAACAACACTCCTCATCTATGATTACTCACCACGAGGCATGAACACATCTGACAGCATGGGACTCTTGTAACAAGGCTATGTCAAGACCATTTGCTTCTACAAGTTGTTTAATTTTAATCTGGTGGAGTGAACTCCCACCACAATTTTCATTTACTGTCCCAATCTTAAACCTAACCATGAAGAAAAGTAATGACTTAAAAATACAAGAGACCAAAAAGGAATCATTATTTGAGTCTTTCAGCCTTAACAATCTTTTTTTTTTTAATGGTGACAGTGTGCCTCGTGAAAATCGAAAGAATCGGGCTTACGAACAATAGCCTGAGCACACTCAAGAAAAGAAAGTAAATCAGAAAAATACTCAAGTAAATTTTAATTATTTTCCTGCATATGTATTTTGAAAAAGAAAAAAGAAGAGGTTTTATTTCTTCAGGTGAAGTAAGGCCTTGGGCAGCCAGATTTTCTACTGTTTAAACCTGGCTGTTAGCTTCCTCGAGATCAGACTCATCAGAGTCAGTTTTAATTGTAGGGTAAAACAGGCCTCCACTCTGCTGCATGTCAATACTTTCATGTCAGGGGGATTAACACCACCTCTGAATGCATGGACCGAAAAGGCTTTCACTCCTTCAGACTGTCAATTATTGCGGACTTTACGCTCGCACGTGAGAATGAGGAGAATCATGAGAACCTTAAAGCTTTTAACACCAGACGGCTTTATTTCCCAAACACAACAAAATAACTGGAGAAGATTTACCCGACCGGGGAATTCGACGGCGGGATTGTGGGAGGGGAAAATGAGGAATTTAAGGAACAACAAATATTGTAACTAGGGTCATTCCATGTCAAATCATCAAAGAATCTGCTGTCATCTCTCAGATTTTTGTAAAACTTTGGGAACCAATTGGGACCCATGAAAAACAGCTAGAACTCAAATAATTTTGCTAACAGCCTCTTAATTAGTGAGATACAGGTTAACGAACTTTGGACTAATTAGCGCGATGTCGCGAATTCAAATGGCCATATCTCTAAAAGTATAACACCTAGAGAGCTGGTTTTGGTGTCATTTTAAAGGTATTTTCATGCCCTATAAATTTGTCTGGGCAACATTTTCCTACCTCCAATCGCAAAAAAGTTATCACAAAATATAAACTTCAATCGTGAATCCAAAAAAAATGTATCCTTCAAATTTCCTCAAATTCATCCCAGATGTACCTTATGATGTCAAGAAGCTTCCACATAAGTTTTGTGATGGGCACTCCAATAGTTTCTGAGATATGAGCAATAATGTACATGTACGTATGGCATATAGGTTCGAAAATCAGCATTTGTAATGTATTATACAATCATTCTAACCTAGCCATGACAGGGAACACAGGGAACAACCATCAATTGCTTTGAAGTATCATATACTTTCATTTTCAACTGGGCCTGAGGGGAATTCTCATCTGGGGAATTCCAACTGGGATTTCCCATGTGGGTAATTCGAGGTGATGCAACTTTCACAGTCTAAGATCCCCAGGGAAAGTCCAAGTTGGCTTAGTGTAATGCTTAGGCCTGCCACCAACAGAAATTGGCAGTTCACTTCTGAAGGAGCTGCAGAAAAATGACGACTGCCAAGGAAAAGTTCATCTTGAAGCAGAAATCCTGCTGCAATCCCTTTGGAGCTCATGAAAAACCAAAGTCGTCTGGCTTGAGAGCTGTTAGCCAAAAAGCCATAGCCGCTCATCCAAGCCTCAAACTGCAAAGTGCACAGAAAATCTGTACCCAGTGTCGTAAGAAACTGGCAAAAAGACAACCAGGTGTGGTAGAGACTCAGAGTGAAATACCATTACCAGTGACCAGCAGCGCTATTAGCAGTAGTGAGGACAATGATGGTGGAGGTGAATCACCAATACCAGGCAGTTCAGGGGAGTTTGAATTTCATTCTCCTGAAATGGAACTGAATACACTGAATGAGTCTTTGGGATTGATTGGAGAATCACCTATTCCAAAAAAGAGACTTGCTGCAGATAAATATGTGAAATCCAAAACCAAGAAAATCGGTGACACTGGTTAGTGAACCTAGGTCAGGTTAGTGAACACTGTGTACTTGAACTCACTTATTGATTGTATAATACATTACAAATGCTGATTTTCGAACCTATATGCCATACGTACATGTACATTATTGCTCATATCTCAGAAACTATTGGAGTGCCCATCACAAAACTTATGTGGAAGCTTCTTGACATCATAAGGTACCTCTGGGATGAATTTGAGGAAATTTGAAGGATACATTTTTTGGGGATTCACAATTGAAGTTTATATTTTGTGATAACTTTTTTGTGGTTGGAGGTAGGAAAATGTTGCCCAGACAAATTCATAGGGCATGAAAATACCTTTAAAATGACACCAAAACCAGCTCTCTAGGTGTTATACTTTTAGAGATATGGCCATTTGAATTCGCGACGTCACGCTAATTAGTCCAAAGATCGTTAGTCTGTATCTCACTAATTAAGAGGCTGTTAGCAAAAATATTTGAGTTCTTGCCGTTTTTCATGGGTCCCAATTGGTTCCCAAAGTTTTACAAAAATCTGAGAGATGACGGCAGATTCTTTGATGATTTGACATGGAATGGCTGACTATGTACAATATACTATAGCTATTTTTTTGTGATTAATGTTAGCTCTTACACGAGCCTCGATCTTGGATGCAAAAAAAATTTTTTTTTTTTAAGATTTGAAGGGTGCCTTCTCCAAACTGCTGTTTTCAGATCTTCCCACAGGTGTTCAATGGAATTTAGATCTGGACTTATAGCTGGCCACTTCAGAACAGTCCAGCGTTCAAGAACCATTCCTGGGTGTTTTTTAAGTGTGTTTGAGGTCATTGTCCTGCTGCAAGACCCATGACCTTCGACGGAGACACAGCTTTCTAACACTGGGTTGAACAATGCGCTCCAAAATGCCTTGGTAACCTACTGATTTCATGATGCCATGCACACATTCAAGGTCCCAAGTGCCAGGCGCAGCACAGCAACCCCAAAACATCACTGAACCTCCTCCATGTTTGACTGGATGGAAGGTGTTCTTTTCTTTGAAGGCTTCATTTTGTTTTCTGTAAACATAGAGATGATGTGCTTTACCGAAAAGCTCTAACTCGGTCTCATCTGTTTCCAGGACATTCTCCCAGAAGGACTTAGGCTTGTTCAGGTGTGTTTTGGAAAACTCCAGTCAGGCTTTCTCAGTAGTGGGGTCCCCCTGATCTCTTACCATAGAACTCCCTTTCATTGAGTTCGTGACAGATGGTGTGAGTTGAAACTGTTGTACCTTGAATCTGTTTGGCAGTTGATCGAGATGATTTCTCCACCATTCGAACAATCCTTCACTGAAGTCTTCGATCAAGTTTTCTTTTGCGGCCACATCCAGGGAGGTTGGCTCCAGTGCCATGGGTCTTAAACTTCCTGATAACATTGTGTACGGTATACACAGGAACATCAAGGTCTCTGGAGATGGACTTGTTGCCTTGAGATTGTCCATGCTTGGCTACAATCTTGGGTCTGACCTCCTCAGACAATTCTCTGGTTTTCTTCCTTTTCTCCATGTTCATTGCGGTACACACAGCGACAAAAAACCCAGCAGAATGACTCCTTTTCTCGATTCAAACTGGTTGAATGAGTGATTTTTATATTGCAGGTACCTGCAACTCACCACGGGTGAGTTCAATTCCAAAGTAAAGGAGAATCACCTGCTTGAAATCTCATTATTTCTAACAACTTCTAAAAGGTGCCAATAAAATTGTCCGTGCCATTTTAGGATGTCTGCGTGGAATAAGCTAAGACTTAGGAATTTTTTCAGCTTTTTTTGTTTTGTTCCACTGCAAACAAAAGAAGTACATATGGGGATACCAAAAGATTTTTTAATTTCAACAATTTTCTGTAAGAAATGGTGCATTACTTGAAAAAGTGCAAGGGTTCCAATATTTTTGCCCACCACTGTGTATATGTATGTGTATATATATATATATATATATATATATATATATATATATATATATATATATATATATATATATATATATATATATATATATATATATATATAGATATATAGATAGATAGATATATATATATATATATATATATATATATATATATATATATATATATATATATATATATATATATATATATATATATATATATATATATATATATATATATATATATATATACAGACTTGGCATTTAATATGGAATATTTTTTTTGTGGGGGTGAACTTACTTTTCAAGATGACTGAGAACCAAAAGTTCATTGGAATTATGTTGAAATTATTCTAGATTTTGTTAATGTGACCTTTAAAAGAAACAAAAACCACATTTGACATTTTGAAGCAAATAAATTGATCCTTGAAAGTGATGTAAACTGATATTGAACTCAATTCACGGACAGTACTGTGTTAAACTTCTGTACGTTTTCCAGAAGTATCTCTTTATATTGAACATTAGCCAAAAAAAATTTCAACAAAAACAAAAGTTCAATTATGACTAGGATTACGGACAGTAAAATTACAGTTCAGTACTTCGTGTAACCCCCACGAGCATTCAGGAGAGCACGTACACGTCGAGGCATGCTGTTCACGAGATTTGCCAAGGTTTGGACAGGAATCGCTTGCCATGCAGTGACAATAGCCTGCTGCAATTCTCTCACAGAACTAGGCTGCTGGTCCAAGTTGTCGATTTGACGCGTTAATTCTGCTCACAAGTTCTCTATCGGATTCATATCCGGGGACATGGCAGGCCACTCCATATGCTCTACACCACGGTCAGCAAGAAAGTGTTGGATCATGCGAGCACGATGAGGCCGTGCATTGTCATCTTGGAAGACAAAGTTTCCTCGAAAGGCTGCCCAAGCAAATGGAAGCAATGTTTCTTCCAGAATGACCCTGTACTTGAACTGGTTCAGGTTTCCATTCAGAACAACCAGGTCAGTTTTTCCCCCTGCATGAAAAGCAGCCCAAACGGTCACCCCACCACCTCCAGCTTGGACTCTTGGCACTATACAATCTTCGTTGTTGGCTTCATGGACTTGTCTGCACCCTCGGATGTGGCCATCTTGACGATAGACCAGAAATCTAGACTCGTCACTGAAGGTCACGTGATTCCAGTGTCCTGGCTGCCATTGACGGTGCTCTCTGGCCCACTGCAATCGGCGCTGGCTGTGTTGTCTGGTCAGGCGTGGCTTTCTCATGGGACGCCTGGCACGATAGCCTGCTTGAACCAGTCGTTGGTTGACTAGCCTTCTGGATACAGGCACATTTGTCAGTTGCTGCCACTCAGCCCTAAGCCGATTAGCTGACTTGGTACGGCCATTGCAGACTAACCGGTGCAGCTGGCGATCATCTCTCCTTGTGGTTCTGCGTGGACGTCCTGGCCTCGGTATTGGAGTAGGGACACCCCTCTGAGCATTTCGTTTCAGGATCTTTGACACCTGACCTTGAGTGATGCCATACTGCCGAGCAATAGCATGCTGTTTCATGCCAGAATTTCGAAAAGCCACCACTCCATGACAAACAGCATTGTCAAGTTGACGGACCATCTCCAGAGGAAGCGGCAATAACTTTTGTAGACGTGCAGCAGTTGTTTTCCACTAATACAGAACGCAACAACCCTTATATACCCGATTGTGAAGCCAATCGTCAAATGTACCTGTCCTTACATTTTGTCATGCCACCTGTGATATAATCCTGTTATTGACTTCTTGCTGTGAAGGACAATCAGTGACATGGTTCTTTCAACAAAGACATCACCGGAGGGTAAAAGAAACTCACCAGATTGATATACTGAGTTCAGAAAGTAAACCCAAATCAAGAAGAAAAAAAATTCCATATTAAATGCCAAGTCTGTATATATAAATATATATATATATATATATATATATATATATATATATATATATATATATATATATATATGTGTACATATATATATATACGTATACGTATATATATATATATATATACGTATATATATATATATATATATATATATATATATATATATATATATATATACGTATATATATACGTATATATATATATATATATACGTATATATATACGTATATATATATATATATATGTATATATATATATATATATATATATATGTATATATATATATATATATATACGTATATATATATGTATATATATATATATATGTATATATATATATATATGTATATATATATATATATATATATATATATATATATATATATATATATATATATATATATATATATATATATATATATATATATATATATATACGTATATATATACATATATATATATATATATATATATATATATATATATATATATATATATATATATACGTATATATATATATATATATATATATATATATATATATATATGTATGTTTTTGGCCCTATCTCTCAATGGTGAAGAATCACTTAAAAAATTATTGTATCCAGATTTAATTCTTCACCAAAATTGAATCGATTCGTCTTTCGGTGGCAGAGGTATCTACGTTGCACATCCTTTAACAATACCGGTAATGTTACCTGCAGCGATAACAAGATCCTCGACACTGACCTCATTTGGCGAAACGTAAATGCCATTTTTATGCATTAATGCCGCAAAGACCGTGTAATGGGAATTTAAGCAATCCTTAAAAAAAGAAAAACCCTTTAGCGTTCTCATACAAGGATTAACTATGAGCTAACACAGGTTTCCTTAAACATTCCGAAAGGGAAAACACAGCTGCAGTGTAAAACGATCAGCCAGAGGCCTGGCTGGGCCACCATCTAAAGGGCACCCACAACAAAGATGTGGCCTCTCTCTCCGTCTCTCTCTGTCTCTGTCTATCTTGGAGAAAAATGAAGCCATGAAAGAGAAGGAGGGAAGGGGAGGGGGAAGAAAATGAAGAGGAGATTAAAAACAAAAAGCCAGGAGGAGAATGAGTGGGGGTGGGAGGCGAAGATGTTGTATTGCGTCTGGTGAAAATTGGAGAAAGTGGGGGTGCAGTTGGGCAGTAACGATGTACAGTTAGACAATATGGGGGAAAAGGGAAGAAACCGACATGAAAAGAGAGAGAAATTGACAAAGCATAACAACTCACGACTCAACAAACACACTCAGCTGCCACGACACCACACTCAAACATGACTGTCACATGAGGGTGGGGAGGGGGGAGAGGAAAAAAGAGAGGGAGAGAGAGAGTGTGTGTGTGTGTGTGAGAGCGAAAGAGAGAGAGTGAGAGAGAGAGAGAGAGAGAGAAAGAGTGAGAGAGTGTGTGTGTGAGAGAGAGCGAGAGCGAGAGCGAGAGCGAGAGAAAGAGAAAGAGAAAGAGAGAGAGAGAGAGAGAGAGAGAGAGAGAGAGAGAGAGAGAGAGAGAGAGAGAGAGAAAGAGTGTGTGTGTGTGAGAGAGAGAGAGAGAGAGAGAGAGAGAGAGAGAGAGAGAGACTTTGACTTTTTATGTCCTTTTATTACAAAAGTATAAAATGAAGATTTTTCACAGTCAAAACAAAATAAACAAACTAGTTACATACAATTTTACCATCGGGGAAATCAAAACCAACAAACCATTAAGCTACCAAAAAAACACAAAGGATATTTAGTAAAGACTAGAGAGAAAGCACCAAATGACCCTCAGATATTTCACAAAAATCCTTTACACACCACATTCTTTCAAAGAGTTCAAGTTGGCTAGAAAGCGAGTAACAGTAAAAATCAAGTTTTATCCGGCTTTCACAAAAAGCTATGAACATTGCTACAGTATCTGTACTGTACAAATCATTCTTTATCTTGGATTTTCTGGTTTTGTAAATTGCCAATTTTGCTTGGGAAATGAAAAAGTTTGCAAGAATTGTTGCTTGGATTTTTAAGGGGCCACTTGGACCTAAAATGAAGATTGGAAAATTGAAATCAATGGAAAGACGTGCAAATAGCACTTTCAAGAAAACAAAAAGAGGAGTTAAACGACTGCATTGAATATACGCATGGGGCAAGGTTTCTCTCTGTCCACAAAAGGGACACTGATCACTTTTCGCTTGTGAAAAGCAGTGAATGAGAGAGTTTGTGGGTATTATCCAATGTGCGATTCTCCATTGGAGATCACCAGCATGTTTTGGCACAGAATTTTTATAATACCATCCCCAGTTTGGGGAGAAAGGAGGAGTGTGTGGCAGGACTGCAGACCACCTGCAAGGTGCTGGGGAAGACAAGGAGGGGAATAGAGCTTTTAAACATTGGAGATATAAGGTTTTACGGTTACCACTGGAAGAGGAAAAGGAGCAGCCAAAATGTATTGGCTCCAAGTTTTCAGAGGCTGACAAAAGAAGGTTGGGGAAAGGAGAGAGGCTCGGCTCAGAGGGAGGTACAGGACGAACCAACCAAGGTTGGGAGGTACCGTAGGCACGAAGCACCACCCTTAAACATCTGTCTAGTTGGCGAGATGATCTGACACCAGTCGCCATGGCAATAGCAGCAACACTTAGCCACTTATCATTTGCATTGTCTCTAAGGTGGCACACTTTAGTTATTGATGCAGCCACAAACTTTTGAATGAAGGCCCTGCTGTTGCCAAAACCCTCAAAAAGTGAGTTGCAAAACAGTGGCTCGTTGAAGAACATGGATCTCTCGTACGTAGTATGATCGCGATGGCTTTTGAGAGCTTGCCATGCATTTAACAAACTTCGGTAGAAAGAGGGGAGTGAAGAGAAATCAAACATTGTCAAGTCCATCAGGAAAAGCTCCTTAGCATGACCGAAATTCTCAAAATGACCCAAAATACAGCATGCAAGTTGCCTCCAAAGCACAACAGGCTCGTGCAAAATGGACCATATCGTGCGTAGACGAAAAGCCACGATTCGGCTTTTTATGTTGACAAGTCTCATTTCCTTTCACAAAGCCCGAAACAAGTGTGTGTCCACCCTCAGGAGAGCCAGGAAACAATATCTCTCCGTTCTCAAGACCGAACTCTCTTATCTGTCTCCCTCTTCCAAATCCTGGTGGCGTCTGGTCAAATCCGTTTCTGGTGTTTGTTCCCCCTCCATCCCCTCCCTTACCTCAAACGGCTATACAGCTGACTCCGCACGTGAAAAAGCTGAATGCCTCAACTCTGTGTTTGCCTCTAAATCTTGTGTCCCAAACCCATCCCTCTCTGTACCCACCATACCCAGTCGTACCCTGCTGCTCCTGGACTCCGTGTCCTTTCCTCCTGACAAGGTGGAAAAGTTTCTGTCAACCCTCGACTCTGATTCTGCAACTGGACCCGACGGCATCAGCCCACGGGTCCTAAAATCCTGCTCTGCTGCTCTATCTCACCCTCTCGCTGTTCTCTTCACCCTCTCTTTTGCTCAAGGTCAACTGCCATCTGCTTGGAAATCAGCCAACATCACCGCTTTGCACAAAAAAGGTGCAAAAACAGATCCTAGCAACTACAGACCAATCAGCCTTCTCCCAATTATCAGCAAAGTCATGGAATCCATCATTGCTTCTGATATGAAATCTTTCCTCTTCTCCAATGGCTTGATCTCTGATCATCAATTTGGTTTCAGACCAGGTCACTCTACTCTGGACATGCTGCTTCTGCTGTCTCAACAATGGATGGAGGTCCTCAATGACAAACAGGAAATTAGAGCTGTCTCCCTCGACATATCACGTGCCTTCGACACGGTCTGGCACCCCGCTCTGCTCACCAAACTCTCCTCCTTTGGTATCCATGGAAATCTCCACGCATGGCTGGCGGACTTCCTCTCTAGTCGTCGTCAACGTGTGGCCCTGAATGGGTTTCTCTCATCTCCTCTTCCTGTTCAGGCTGGAGTTCCCCAAGGCAGTGTTCTGGGCCCCGTGCTTTTTCTGGTCTTCATCAATGATCTCTCTGACTCTCTCGAAAATCCTCTCTATCTCTTTGCTGATGACTCCACTCTCTGCCGCTCCATTCCTCTTCCCTCAGATCGGCAGTCTGCTGCCTCCTCACTCTCTGAAGACCTGGACAAAATCACAGACTGGTCAAACAAGTGGAACATGTCTTTCAATCCTGACAAATCTCACACTCTTACTATGTCTCTCCGAAAAGATCGACTGGACAACCCTCCCATCTACTTTCTCAACAATCCTCTCCAAGAAGTTCTGTCGCTCAAGATTTTGGGTCTCACTATCTGCCATGATCTTTCTTGGGAAAACCACATTTCCAAGCTGGCCTCCAAAGCCAGTCGCCGACTGGGCATCCTCCGTCGTGCGAAGTCCTTCCTCGGCACACCTGAGCTCCTCACCACATACAAGGCTTTCATCCGCAGCTCAATGGAATACTGTTCTCCCCTATGGGCCGGTGCTCCTGCCTCACACCTAGCTCGGCTTCACGCTGTTGAAACCAAAGCTTTCAGAATTATTGGAATCTCCCGCGATGAAGCTATCTCTGAGGGCCTTTCACTCACTCACCGCAGGCAGGTAGGTGGTCTTTCTGTCTTCTACCGACTCCTCTCCGGCCTTGCACCCCCAGCTCTCTCTGTGCTCTGTCCCCCAAATATTCCTACAGGTCGCACAAGATCTGCCAGCAACCCTCTGATGGTTAAACTGCCGAAATCTCGGCTCTCCGCTCACCTTCACTCTTTCATTCCTCTTTTCTCCCGCCTCTGGAACAAACTCCCTCACTCCCTTCAATCCCACTCCTCCCTCCAGGTCTTTAAAACAGCTGTTCACCACCATCTCTTATCTTCCCCCATCCAAAACCTTGATCTTTTCTACCCCCGCTAATTCACCCCAGATCCACCTTGTTTGAAATTCCAACTTCTTTCCTGGAAGTCCTGGCAGTGTCCATATGTTTTATACCTCTCCCACTGCCCCCTTCCCACGCCCCCCCCCCCCCAAAGCCCTCGCCCTCTCTCAGATCTCTCGATGTCTCCATGTCTCTCGGTCCCTGCTCTCAAATGTTGTGTTTGTGTCCTTCCCCCTCTCTCCCCATCTTGTCTACCGCTCCCTATGTTATATGTTTTATGTGTCGGTTTGTCTTTCTGTGTGATTATTGTTCGCTCTTTCACGAGCCTCGATATTGTATACAAAAAAAAAAAAAAAAAAAAAAAAAAAAAAAAAAAAAAAAAAAAAAAAAAAGTCCTTGACCACCCTCAGATATCGGCAAATTCAACCTTTCCGGTCGTAGCCAATGCATTCCAGACCAGAAGAAATGAGTGACGCTCTTCTGTATTCCGTCGATTAACCACGCAGGTGGTTGAAAGCCAAGACCTTGTGCCACAGAATGGAGGTAACCAGGTTGTTTATGACCAATACTCTGCCACAGTAAGACAATTGGCAGAGTAGGCCTTTCCAGTCCATTTTATTAAAAGCAGTTCAATGCGTTCAGGCAACCCTTCCCAGTTATGCCTGATGAAATCTCCGGGACCTAGAAAAACTCCCAAAAACTTGATCCCATCTATTCTCCAAGCAATATTTGTTTGGAGAAATGGGGGTGAGGCAGGGGGTGGGGAGAATGGGGGTTGGGAAAGGGATTCGAGCCACAGTGCCTCAGTCTTTTTCCAATTGATTTTTTGCTGACGAGGCTCTGTTAAAAAGTGTTAAAGCATGCATCATCTTAGCAATGTCATCAGAGTTTTTGATACAAACACATATATCATCAGCGTAGGCAATGGTCTTTATAGTGTGGTTTAAACCTCTAACAGTGAAACCAGTCAAAGACTTTTGAAGCGTGTTTAAGAGGGGTTCAAGGGAAAGGGTGTATAAAGCACCTGACAGTGGGCAGCCCTGCCTGACACCTCTTTTAATACAAAAAGGGGGCACGAGCTCATTATTTATGTTTAGCAGGGCAGATACGTTTGAGTAACATATGTATACATGATAAAATAACGGGGGCCAAAACCAAATCGATTTAAGACTTCGGACAAGTATTCATGAGAAACATAATCAAAAGCCTTCTCCTGTTTCTAGGAAAACAAGGCCAACACTTTCATGATGGATATCACAAACATCAATCAAATCACGAATAACAGAAATACTGTTATGGATATTACGACCAGGAACACAATAAGTTTGGTCCATGTCTACAATGTCCTTTAGGAAGGGTGAAAAACGTAAGGCAATAGCTTTGGAAAAGATCTTGTAATCAGTACATAGTAATGATATTGGCCTCCACTGGGAGATGAGTAAAGGGTCACCTTTCTTTGGGAGCAAGGTAAGTACTGCTCTTCTGCAGCTCAGCAGGAGTTCATTCTTTTCAAGGCTTTCCTGGAAGACTGATAGCAGTTCAGGGCCAATTAGGTCCCAGAAAGATTCGAAAAATTCTGACGGTAGACCGTCGATGCCAGGTGATTTTCCTTTGCCAAGGCTCTTTAGTGCGATGGAGAGTTCCTAAAGTGTGAGTGGTTTCTCCAGGCTCTGCCTTTGCTCTGGGGTTAAGGTGGAAACACCATCAAATAAGTGAGAGACACCATTTAGGTCAACTTATTTTGTTTTGTGAAGGTTGGAGAAAAAGAGTCTAGCTTCCCTCTTGATTCCTTCAGGGTGAGTGATGACAGAATTGTCAGGGCATTTTAGAGCAGTAATTTGGGGGTGAGGA
Source organism: Myxine glutinosa (assembly GCF_964187855.1). Taxonomy (NCBI): domain Eukaryota; kingdom Metazoa; phylum Chordata; class Myxini; order Myxiniformes; family Myxinidae; genus Myxine; species Myxine glutinosa. Next base: position 105,575,849 of record NC_136264.1, read on the forward strand.
ACCTTAGATTCAAAATCAAAGAAGTATCGGGTTGGTGTGTCCAAAAGGTTGAGCTGCTGAAACCGTAATCTTTTTAATGCCCCTTGGGTTTGGTTCTCAATTATTGTATTGAGGAAAGCTTTCTTTTCTTTCAGTCTCAGTTCTTGTTGGGGAGAAGAGTGAGTTTTTAAAATTTGTTTGAATTTGTAGAATTTCCTTTTCTAAACTAGCCTTTATTCTACGTTCCTCTTGTGTTCTTAGGAAGCAAAATTGTTGGCAAAACCCTCTACATTGGGCCTTTATGTTGTCCCACCACAAACGCTTATCTGTAAACTGGTGTTTTTGATTTAATAAAACGGACCATACGTCTTCAAAAGCAGCCCGAAAGGAGGGGTTTTCTAAGATGGTGACATTAAGCTTCCAGAAAGAATGGCGACTCGAAGACAGATGTGAATGGTAATTCACAGTAATTAAATGGTGATCTGAAAAACCAGAGGGCAAAATTCCAGTGGTAGGGCAGAGATTAAAAAATGGTGAATTTATATAGATCTGGTCGAGCCTAGCTAGGGATACTTGGTTGTTTGTGATCTTGCTCCAGGTAAATTGATGCGTCATGGGATTTTGTTGACGCCAAAGATCCTGAACCTTAAAATCCCTTATTATCTCTGCTGATAATTTAGCTGGTCCGGGATGGGGTTCCGCACCGTTCCTGTCTAGGTTTGGTTGCAGAGTGCAGTTAAAATCACCTGCCATTATAATACACCTGTGCAGGTCTATTTGCCTCATATAAGGCCCTAATCTAGCGTTTAAGCGTTGCCGCTCCGTGCTATTTGAAGGGGCATAAACGTTCAACAAAGTAAAATTTATGTTATTAATAACAAATTCTAGGGAGGCTAAGTACCCTGGGATTATGTTTTTAAAGGAAAGTTTTGATGGATGGAAATGGGGATCCAAAAGAAAAGCCACTCCCGCAGTTCGGGAATTGGAATCACTAAAAAAATTGGTCGTTTTCATCATCCGGTTCCATTCTGCATGGGATGCTGGCGTAGTGTGGGTTTCCTGTAGGAAAAGTACGTCTGTTTTCTGTAGTGCAAGGTTCACCACTTGGAGTTTGCGCAGCTGACTTGTGCCACCATTTATATTTAAGCTTCCAAAACTCATTTTTTTAGTTCATCTTTTGCTCTCACAATGTACTTTTTTAGCCTGCTACATTGGGCTTCTGTGAAATGTGATGGTCGCTGGGCCGTCGGATGATGTTCCTTGCCGTGTCGATAAACCCATGCAGGTCAGAAAAGTGATCTTTAATGTCTACGTGTCTCTTTATAAAAGTGTGGTTGAGGAATTTCAATATTTGGGCTGGTAATACATTGGATTCACTTGTTGTAGGGAACTCCTCAATTTCGTAAGATTCCTCATCGGACATGTTGGAACCACTGTCTGGGCAACTTTCAATTCCTGGTTCTTGGGGCTCTGAGGTAACTTGTGGTGTGCAGGTGTCATCCTGCTCCATATTAATAGGAGCAGGAGGGGGTAGTGGAATTAAAGGAGCCTCGGGTAGTGGGGGGGGGGGAGGGGGAAACCGTAACCGGTTTGACAGTTTGAGGTTCTCTATCAGTTTTACCAATGTGCTCAGGCATGTTATGTAAGACCGCTGGCACAGGTACTGCTGGGGTTAGAATATTTTCATTGTGCTCAGAAATTGGGGGCGCTGGAGGTACGATCGGGTTTTCTGCTATCGGGTTTCCTCCTATTTTTACAATCGGGTCTTGATGCACTTCGGCATCATTCACAGAAGGACACGGAACAGTTTTACTTTTCCCTTGAGGAGGGATGTAATTTCCCTCCGTTGCATTGTGGGGGAAAGTCTCAAGTAAGGGCTGGGGATCTACATTCTCATGCATGAGCAGTTCGTTCCGGTTGCTGGTAGTAGTTTGGTCAGACAGGGGCATTCCCGCAGTGTTTGACTGAAAAACTACCACCTTTTCGTTACGAGGTGTAAATGAATCCTGGGGTGTTTTTCTCTTCCTTAATGAGGAGACAAGTGTAAACCCATCCCAGATGTTCATGTTCGTATTATCAGCGGTCGTTAAATTTGGTACGATGTCATCTGAGACAGTCGTTGGGGGAGTTTGCCCGTCAGTGTTGGGAGGTATTGGGGGGTCTGAGACAGTAGTTGGGGGAGTTTGCCCGTCAGTGTTGGGAGGTATTGGGGGGTCTGAGATAGTAGTTGGGGTAGTTTGTCCGTCAGTGTTGAGAGGTAGAGGGGGCACAGTATTGTCCAGAGAGCCTGTCTGCTCGATCACAGAGGGTGCAGTTCGGGGACAGAAACGTTTTAAATGTCCGAACTTTCCACAAGTGAAGCATTTTAATGTCTCGGTTGACGCATATACTTGGTAGTCGTGATCTTTTATGCGGAATTTAATAACCACGTTTAATACTTTATCCACGTTGGATGTGGGAAGTACAATGTATGCCTGGAGTCGGAAAGACATGACGTGCTTCGCCTGTTCACTCCGACAGCCCAGCGGCAGCATCTTGATCTGGGACACGACTGTACCATAGCGTGATAGTTCCGCTAACATCGACTCATTTTTTAGAAACGGGGGGGCGTTGGATAGGAATATTTTGACAGCTGGGGTATCGAGTGGCGAAACCAAGACGAAATGTCCATTGTCTGTGGACAGACCAGCTGCGACAACCTCATGCACGAGGCTTTCCTCGGCTAAAAAAACCATGATACGTTTATTCATTCGTGACGCTGCACGGATCTTTTCCATCCCAATGATATTCCCAATAGCAATAACAATGTGTTCCACACTAACCTCATCGGGAGGAACGCACACCACGCCATGCTTCCGTGAGAGAGCTTCGAAAGCCGCATACGGGGAACGTGTCGACATTTTACTAATTCAAATTCCGCGGCCTAAGCCGAGTTGTGGTCGGGGGAAAAAGGGAGGGTCGGGGGAAAATGGAGGGGTCGGGGGAAAAGGGAGGGGTCGGGAGAAAATGGAGGGGTCGGGTACAGTTTTCTGTAAAAGCAGGGGGAAAAAAAACCGCAAAGAAAACGCCACTCGGCATGTACCAGCACGAGAAAACGAACGCGGTAAAACACACCTCTTAATGAGGAAAGGGGTGAAAACCCATCGCAACTCCTTAGAGTGTCGATAGGAATACGACTCACCCGTCGACCTCACCGAAAGGCGTGGGCTCTCTCTCTCTCTCTGTATCTCAGAGGAAAAAGGAGAAAAAACTGGAAGAAAAAGAATCGAGACAGCAACACAGGCGAGGGATGTAATGGGGGGAAGGAGGGGTGTGGGGGGGAAGGAGGGGTGTGGGGGGGGGGAGCGGGCAGAGGGAGGGCAGAACGGGCGGGGAGCTGTGGGGGGGGGGGGAAATGAGGAGTTGTAGCAGCGGGTTGTTGAACTGGAGTGGTGGGGGCAGACAGAGAGTAGACAACGTGAGGATAAGAAGAAAAGTGGAAAAACAGAAATTAAGAAGAACAACAATCAAGGAGGGGTGGTGGTGGGGGGGGGGGGGGGTAGAAAGATCGAAGGGAGGAGGAGGAGGAGGAGGAGGAAGAGGAAGAAGAGAGAGAGAGAGAGAGGGGACTTTTAAGGTCTTTTATTACAAAAGTATAAAAAGCACAACAAACCAAGTAATACAATAGCAGTCAACAAAATAATTAAATCAAGGAATTGAAAAACATGACATTAATTAGAGCAGCAAAAAAAGTTCATCTCCCTCCACCTTACACAGGATTTCAGCTTTGCACCATTTTTGAACAAAGTGATGAAGCCGAGAAGTCTCTCGGTAAAAATTAAATTCAATTTTAAGGCGGGCAGACACAAGGCCTTTAAAGGCTAACAAAAGACTGCATTCCGGTGAGCTTGTCCCAGAAACCCGACTCTTCCGCGTTATATATATCACGAGTTTCGCCTCGGCAAGTAAAAAATTAACGATTTGAGAACCGACATTCTCGTTAGACACAGGCATGCAGTACACAAAAAGATAAGAAGAAAAACAAAAACCGAAATTCTGGAAGACATATTTCAGGAGTGGAAAAAGTGGAGCCAGCCTTTGGCAACCGACATATGCATGGAAAATGTCCTCAGAGTGATGGCAAAAAGGGCAGTCATCAGATATCGCGAGGTTCAGTCTTTTAAGAAACGCGTTGGAAGGCAAAGAATGGTGTGCAAGCCTCCATTGTATATCACCGGCAAGTTTAGACACAGGTAACGCGTACATCGACGACCAGGTAGGAGAGGATGGAGCCCCTGCAGGTAGAAGCTCTTTCCAGTGGGTGGTCAGTGGGCTATTGGGGCTAGCAGAGATGACAACATTAAGACATTGCACGTACAAAGTAGCCTTTGCATAGGCTTGTAGAGGCTTTGTGGAACGAGCACCAGAAAAACAAAAATCTGGGAAGTCAGGGGGCATTGTTTTTGTGTTCTGAACATCATGCAGTAGAGGCCATGATAAATTAAAAGAGTTGAACACTTTAACAATTGAACGAAGAAGTTGTCCAATTAGTCGGGCTGAAGTAACACTGCATACTTCCGAAATCTGGTTAGGGGTCTGCTACCCAGAATAAGTATGATTAACAAAATCCTTGACAAGAAAAAAACCAGATTCGATAAAAGATTGAATTAGGGACCTACTTTGGCAGTCATGGCAAAATAGGCTGCTGTAGAAAACGGGTTCACACATTAAGTTCCAAAATTTATATGTATCCTTGTTTCATACTGGAAGGAGGCACTGAACCGGCATTCACGAGACTTCGATAAAAGGAGGGCAGCAAGGAGATGTCTATTCGCTGCAGATCGAGTAGAAAGAGCTCGGGGCCACACCTGAGCTTACCCGCTTGCTGCAACAAGCAAGAAGCCAGGGGCCACCAAGACAGGACTTCCTTGTAGAGAAGTTGGCGCAAGGTGGTTAGTCGAAAAGCCAGTATTTTACTGGTATTGTCCACAAGTCCTTGACCTCCTTTATCCAAGGGGACACTTAGAAGATCAGCTCGGAGCTGGTGCATGCCGTTCCAGAAAAAATTAACAAGGATACGCTGCAAGTTAATGACTAGCGATTTGGGCGGTTGTAAGACAGCCATCCAATGCCAGAGTTTGGAAGCAGCCAAGTTATTAATTATCAGCACTCGACCTCTATAAGACAGTAGGCTGGACAATCTTTTCCAACAATTAAGGATATGGGAGATGTGATCAACCATCTGATCCCAGTTCTTTAAGGAAAAGGTCTCATTCCCAAGAAACACACCGAGATGTTTAACACCATCATACCTCCACTGCAAAGCATTAGGCAGGGAAGGTGGGATAAATAACCCAGAAGGACCAAGACACAAGGCTTTACTCTTACTCCAATTGACAGTAGCAGAGGATGCCAAATTGAATTCACCGAGAGCACTTGTGAGGGCAGCAATGTCAGACTGAGTGTTAACAATCACACACAAATCGTCAGCATACGCAAGCACCTTAACAGGATTAGCAAGAGGTGTCACAAAGAACCCAGAATGTTTGTGGCGTAAGTGAATTAGCAAGGGTTCAATGGAAAGTGAATACAGGCACCCGGAAAGAGGTCAGCCTTGTCTAATACCTCGCTGAATAGGAAAAGGTGAACATAAACTGTTGTTGATGTTCACCAAACTAAAGTTGTTGTGATACAGCAGCTTGATACAAGAAATAAAGAAGGAACCAAACCCAAACCCCTTCAAAACTTCAAGTAAATACGAATGGTCAACACTATCAAAGGCCTTTTCCTGGTCTAAAAAGATCAGCCCGGTGTTAACATTCTGACAATGACAATTAGAAATAAAATCACGAACAGAAAAAATATTATCAAATATCGATCTGCCGGGAATACAATAAGACTGATCGGGGGATACAACGTACCCAATTAAGGTTTTTATGTGATTAGCGAGTAACTTAGACAGGATTTTGTAATCAGTACAAAGTAGAGAGATCGGGTGCCAGTTCTCAACCAGTTGAAGATCTCCCTTTTTAGGGATTAATGAAATGACGGCACGTTTGCAGCTCAAGGGAAGTTCACCAGTTTGTATGCTTTCTATGAAGACAATTAGTAGACATGGTCCCAGCAAGTCCCAAAAGGTGCTGTAGAATTCCACTGGCAACCCATCTAAGCCAGGTGCCCTACTGGTGGGCAAGGTCTTTAAAACACTAGTGAGTTCATCCAATGTTATTTCGCCTTCAGCAGTCGAATTCTGGGTCTCAGTAAGTGTAGGCAAGGATGCGGTAAATGAATGTATATGGTTTGAGAAAGTGTGCTTGGAGGAGTAGAGGTGAGAAAAGAAAGTCTTAATTGTCAGTTTAATGTCATTTGGATCAGTCAAATTCCTTCCGCCAGCAGAACGCAAGGACAATATTTGTTTTTGTTTTTTTGAGGCAGTTTCCAGCTTGAAGAAAAGTCTGCTCGGATTATTTAATTGTTGCAAATGAGTCATTCTCATCCGAAGGAGTGCACCCTTTGCACGTTCGGCCAGTAATTCATTTAACAGGGCTTTCTTTTCATACAACGTCTGCTGCTGCCCATTATTACAAGAGGAGGAAACTTTGTTTTGCAAGTGAAGAATTTGTGTCTTCACCAGATCTATATTTACATCATGATCCCGAGTACTGTGTCGTGAGAAATTTTGACAAAAAACTCTAATTTGAGCTTTAGCGTTGTCCCACCACTGACGTAAACACGAGAACTCTTTATCCATTGTGATGTAATGTGCCCAAAAGGCCCTAAAGGATGCAACAAAGAATTCGTTTTGAAGAAGTGTTGTGTTGAACTTCCAATAAGGGCTCACCACCTTTATGAGTGGCAACTGAAAATGCATAGTGATGATGTGGTGATCGGAAAACCCAGATGGGAGAATAGAGGTGTTTAAGACGAGGTTGAGGAAATGCTCAGAAACGTACAATTTATCAAGTCGAGCTAGCGACACTACGTTGTTAGAGCAGCGACACCAAGTAAATTGTTGCTGCATCGGATGTTGCAATCTCCAAATGTCTGTCAGCTTGAATCTTGAGATTGGGCGAACGAGAGGTCTTGTACTGGCTGCATGTGGCTCAGCTCCATTCCTATCAAGGGAGAGGTTAAGTGTGCAATTGAAATCTCCTCCAAGACATAGAAAGTGGTCAGGGGGAACACCAGCAAGATACGAGTCAAGACAGTCAAAAAAGGAAGATCTTTCAGCATTTGTACTTGGTGCGTACACATTGATTATTGTGAAAAGCTGCTGACCAACAGAGAAAGTCAGCGAAGCTAAATATCCCTTCACAATTTCTTTAAAGGAAACCAAAGTCAAAGGAAGAGTTTGCCGAAAGAAGATGGCTATCCCAGCAATTGGGCTTGATGATTGCTAAAGAACCAATGCCCTTTAAGAAACAACTCCCACTCAGCTGAAGAACCTTCAGTCGAATGAGTTTCCTGCAACAACAAGATGTCAACCTTGTTGCACTCGATTAGTTGTTTAACTTGCACTTTACGAAGTGACGTACGACCACCGTTGATATTTAGGCTGGCAATGCGTAGTTTCATTGTGATGGGGGCACCGGCAGGACATCAGCCATGGTCTTTGAGTTCGCTCCGAGCACCACTTAGAAATTTCCTTAACCGGTGACATTGAGGGTCTGCAACGTTGTACCGATCCAGTCTAGAAATCATTAGTCGAGCCACTTGAATGAAATCTTCTAGAACTGGAAAATGATCTTTAATTTTGACCCCCTTTTTGCGAAAACTTTTGTGTAAGAAGGCGTGAACGGCATCAGGAGATACTGAGGAATCAACCTCAAGGTTGTGAGGAGGGACATCGCTGCCTGTGTCACTTAGGGTCGAAGCAACAGAAGATGTTCCATCAGACTCGTAACTCATGCTGTCAACCACAAGTTCCCGCGGTTCTTCAGTAGCAATTTGTTCAGATGCTGCAGGTCCAGCCACCTCCAGATCACAATCAATTTGTACATCCGGTGCATCGATTTTAACTGTGGTATCTGTGCATGGTGGGGGTTGGGATAGGGTCTCATTGACTCCACGAGGGATCTCCGGTTCATCAAGCACAGTGGGAGTAACAGTTTCATGTGAACTCACAACAGGAGTACAGGGCTGCTCAGGAGGTGAGTCCGTGGGAATGGCTTCAGATGGTTGTTTGGGAGGTGCTCTTACCGCTTGCGCATAGGAAGGAGACCTCTTGGGTTTCACTTGATTGTCTAATTTGGTATCAATTGCCCGCTTCTGTGCTTTATTCAAGGTTACAACCGTGAAGCCATCATCTGCATCATTCGTCCCTCCTGGGTGAGCATTTTGTGAAGGAAGCGATTCCTGTCCCTCATGTGAAGAAGAAGAGTCCCGTCTTTCAGGCGTAGGAAGAAATTCCTGTCCTTCAGGTGGTGTGATGTTCTGATTGGACGCTGAATTAGCATCAGGGAGATTATTCCGACAATCCCTCCGCAGGTGTCCATGCTGATTACAGGCATAGCACGTCAACACCTCTGTTGTTGCATACATTTGATAATTGTAGTTATCATGTTTTATCGTGAATTTAACATCAAGGTCACGACGGTTTTCGTTCAAAATCATAAATAATTGACATCTGAAGGAATAAACGTGTTTATAACGATCGTCACGGCACCGTAAGGGAACCATTGAAATGTGGGACACGACTGTGCCAAAATTACGAAGAGCAAGCTCGACTTTTTCGTCCTCCAAGAATGGTGGAATGTTGGAAACCAGAACTTTTACTGATGGCGAATCAAACGGTGAAACTGGGATGAAAATATCGGGCTCGACGGATAAACCCGATTCCACAACACTCGCAACCATAGCTTGTTGCAGCACGAAGACAACAACTTTCTTGTTCATTCTCGAAGCTGCAAGGACATTTTCAGCTCCGATAATTTCACCGACGGCGATAATAATCGCTTCGACCGCAACATGAGCTGGAGGGACGCATGTGAGGCCATGCTTCCTGCTCAACGATCCGAACACGGTACTGTGAGGACGGACGCTCGTCATGCCGGCCCGGGCCGTGATAAGTATAGCGACAGCAAAGTGAGAAAGTAATTAATTCAAAAGAACAGTTCTCGTCAATTTACACGAAGCGATAAGAACATTCGGATGCAATGGAAAGCAACGAACTTACTTACCATCACCCACCGCATGCGCTCTGTCTCTGTCTCTCTCTCGTCTCAAGGAAGGGAAGGGAGGGAAAAGATAATACAGGGGAAAGGTTCGAGCACAGGGGAGGAAACACGAATACTAATGAAGTAATGATATGAGATCAACAGGGGGGTCGTGGGAAAGCTTGAATAATGAGGGAAAACAGCCGGAACACTCGACAGCCAGAGCAACTCACACCTCCTCGAACTGCACAACCGCCATCTTGCCACGCCCAACACACGAACGACCATGAGAGAGAGAGAGAGAGAGAGAGACAGACAGACAGACAGACACAGACAGACCAAGACAGACAGACAGACAGACAGACAGAAAAAGTAACATGCATTTCGTGTGCAATATAATTCAACCAATGAAACAAAGGAAATAATCGGATACAGTCTATGAATGCATGAAACAAGTCCTCATTGACTGTACAGAAGGGACAACAAACGGATACAGGAGAAAAATGTCGAATAAACGTGTTGGAGGGAACAATCCAGTGGGCCAAACGCCACTGGAGATCACCTGTTCTTTTTGATATGGGCTCACTATACATGGCTTCCCAGATAGGTTCGGAGGGGGGTCCTCCGGGTAGCAATCCTTTCCATCGGGTAACTCCATTTAACGAAGGGTTCCCATTTAACAACTTGAGGCACATCTTATAGATGCCCTTGCTGTCCATTGTCTGGAAAAGCTTTGACCCATCGCTAACAGGGGGCAAATCATTTTGAATGGGTTCAACAATCAATTTAGGCACTGTTGGCTCATTTAGATCTTCTTCTGTACCTCGAGTCCAAGTTAGGCCAAGTTGCCGTCCCACCTGAATCATTTTCCTCAAAATTTTTGCAATCATCCTATGGGACCAAATCCCTGTCAGGTCTGCGATTTCACTTACGGATTTCCAACCATACCCTGAGTCATGTCGGAGATGCCGCACCTTCACGATACCAGCTGCTATAAAGTGTTGGCAAAAATCTCGACTCTTTGGAATGTCGGGAAAGAGAGGGTTATAGAACAAAGGCTCGTGTGCCAGCATTTTCGTGACATATGTGTCCGCCTGACGACTCACAGAAAGGCTCTGCCAGGCATTTAAGAGGCTTTGGTAAAAAGCAGGGAGAACCGATATGTCGACATGTTGGAGGTTCATTTGAAAGAGTTCAAACCCGTACCCGAGCCTACCCGCTCGCTGCAGCACAAGGCGTGCAGGGAGCCGGCCTGGCAGATCTTCCATGTAGAGGAGACGTTGAATGGACCGCAGCCGGAAGGCCATTAGGCGGGCTTTGATGTCGACGAGGTTGTGGCCTCCCTCAGCCGAGGGGCGACATATCACATCGGGTCGTAGCCAGTGGTAGCCTCCCCAGAAGAAGTCCACCAGTTTGCCCTGGAGTGCTTTGAGTAAGGCCTCCGGCGGTTGCAGGCAGATGAACCTATGCCACAACATTGTGGCAACTAAGTTGTTGATCACTAGTACACGGCCCTTGAAGGACAAATGGGGTAAAACCCTTTTCCATCAGTTCAATCTTTCTCCCACTTGCTCAATTACCCCGTCCCAATTTCTCTGAGCATACTGTGGGGAACCAAGGAATATGCCCAAGTACTTAATTCCCTCACTTCCCCACAGCAACCCTGCGGGGAGGGATGGGGGTAGCAGTGGTACAGGCTGAAGAAGGTTGCGATAAAGGGAGGGTATCCATAACGTCTTGCTCTTGTTCCAATTGATTTTTAAAGAGGAGGCAGAGTGAAACTTTGATAGGCACTCAATAAGGATATCAATATCATCCTTATTTTTTACAAAGATGCAGACGTCATCCGCATAAGCACATAGGGTTAGTGGTGCACTCATGGGAGAAAGTGCTATTCCAGAAATCCTCTTTCTCAGTAGATTGAGAAGAGGCTCTAAAGAAAGAGCAAACAATAAACCAGAGACTGGGCACCCTTGCCGAACCCCTCTCCGAACCTTGATGGGGGGGGGGGGGGGGCAGCACATTATTAATCTTAATTAAACTAAATACATCTGTGTATAGCAAGGAAATGTAGGAACGAAAGTTTGCTCCAAGGCCGCATGCCTGTAACACATAATGCATAAACTTATGGTCAATACTGTCAAATGCCTTTTCAAGATCAAGCGACATCATTCCAAAGTCTTCTTTAACACGGTTACCATCAATGAGATCTCTGATTAAAGAAATATTATCATGGATGGATCTCCCAGGAACACAGTAACTCTGTTCTGGTAGTACTAGATCACCAATAACCTTTTTTAGTCGATTAGCTAGTACTTTTGAAAAAAGCTTGTAGTCCGTGCACAGCAGGGAGATCGGTTGCCAGTTCACCAAAAGTCGGGGATCTTCAGTTTTCGGGAGCAAGCACACTACGGCTCTTCTTAGACTCAGCGGCATTATACCAGTCTGTATAGAAGTGACCAAAACATTCAGCAACTCAGGGCCTAAAAGGTCCCAGAATGTCAGAAAGAATTCGGGAGGTAGACCGTCAATACCCGGAGCTTTCCCTTAATCCATGGCAGCAAGAGCACAGGTTAGCTCAAGGAGGGTGATTGGTAGGTCAAGCTCCAACTGTTGAGCCTCAGTTAGGGAGGGGAAGTGAGAGGTTAAATCCATCATTGTATCATTACAAACAGTCTGCTCCTCAAAAAGTTTTGTAAAGAATTCAATAATGCTTAGTCTAACATCATCCTCATTGACAACAACGTTGCCTCTTGAGTCCAAAACAGAAGAGATTAGCCGTGATGGCTTGCTTAAAGATTCTAAATGAAAGAAAGACTTATTTGGGGTGTCTGATAATTTTACATTCTGTATTCTAAGTCTAATTAATGTACCGGCTGCTTTCTCTTGAACTAACTCCCTTTAAAGAGCTTTCTTTACAAGCAATAACCGGTCATTGGCATCATTTTTTTCATGAGCCAATTTACTCTCCAATTGTAGAATATCCAATTCCAACCAGGCCATTGTAATGTGCTTGTCGTTTGTGCTGTGTGATTGGAAACATTGACAAAAAACCCGAATTTGAGATTTCATGTTATCCCACCATATGCTGGATGAAGGAAAGGAGGATTTCTTTGCTACTAGACTTGCCCAGAAAACACGAAAGGCTTCTTTAAACATACTATCTTCTAGAAGTCTAACATTAAACTTCCAATAAGCGCTCCTATTTGCGGGTTGAGGAAAGGAAAGGTTTAGGGTTACCATATGATGGTCTGAAAACACGGAAGGGAAGAGATTTGAAGAAACCGCAGTATTTTTAAACGGTACGATGATGTACCATCTGTCAAGCCTTGCCAAGGATACTCGACTATTGGCGCATCGACACCAGGTGTACTGGGATGTGTTTGGGTGGTGCAACCGCCAAACATCCACGAAACCCATTGTGCTAAAAAAAATTGGATAGGTGTACATGGGACTCAGGATGGGGTTCGACAGAGTTTCTGTCAATCGATGGGTCGAAGGTGCAATTAAAATCACCTCCGACACACACACAATGATCAAAATCAACCGATCTTAAGTGATTTATCATTGAGGTGAAGAAGGACTTAAGCTCTACGCTATCACTTGGCGCATACACATTAAAAATGGTGTAATGGAAATTATGGCTTACTAGTTTAAGAGAGCTAAGCCGACCATTTATTACCTCCTGAAAATGGCATGACTCACACACGAGGCCTGGCTTCAGCAAGAAGCCGATTCCAGCAGATGAAGCTGATAAATTGCTGAAATAGCATTGGCTCTTAAAAAGTTGATGCCAGTCATGTTCCACATTAGGTGTGATGTGAGTTTCTTGAAGTAAGATCACATCCACCTTTTTCCGTTGAAATATGTTTTTTACTTGAACCTGGCGGAGGTGGATAGCACCACCACCGTTAATATTTAAAGTTGCAAGTTTTATAGTTTTCATCCTGTATTGATGAAATCAGCCTGTGGCTGGGAACACTCTACACCTGCACGTGTGATGAATTTTCTTAACCTGTGGTATTGTGACTTATTCAGGTCAAATTGTTCAGGCGTTTTAATTATGGATTTTGCAGTATAGATGAATGCAACCAAATCGTCAAAATAGTCTTTAATGACTATGTTACGCTGTCTGTACGTTTCGGCTAGAAACGACACGATGTGTTGGGGGGGTATCTGTGACTGAGATGCTGATGACTGTGACAGCTCAGTCACTTCCACCTCGTCCTCAGACTCTGACAAGTCTGATAGTGTCCCACCTGTATCTTGGGCCTTACTTGCAGCTCCCACGAGCTCCTCTGGAGGCATCTCCTGAGATTTCGTTGGGTACACTGGTACACACTCACGAGCAGACTGGTGCTTACTTTCTTTATGTGTGCTTTGGCAAATGGCTGCAGATCTCTGCGTAGCCGGAGTTACGATTTCTGTTTGTAATACAGAGCAATTTGTTTGGTCACCAGTCCGCTCAGCTACTGGAGGGGGGACCGGTAGGGCTTCGTGTTCAGGCTCAAAAATGGCCGTATTGATCGGATCAATGCAGGCTTCATTCTCAGAGCCTGGGAAGTCAGTAACATCCTCTTTTCCAATTTGGCGTTCGATATTTTCGTTTGCTGTAGACGTTTTGCCCTCTTTTGCAGAGACAATGTCTCTGCCCAAGAAAGCCTTCTTTATCGCACCATCAGGGCTATTTGTTAGTGGTGCTTTCCGTTTTTTGGTCAGTACGGCAAGTTCTTCATTCATGGGTTCGCCAGCAGTACTAGCATCACCAAGTGCCGTCTCACTGGGTTTTGGTAGCACCGGGGCGTCGGGAAGCACGGTCGGGGCGTCGGGAAGCACGGTCGGGGCGTCGGGAAGCACGGTCGGGGCGTCGGGAAGCACGGTCGGGGCGTCGGGAAGCACGGTCGGGGCGTCGGGAAGCACGGTCGGGGCGTCGGGAAGCACGGTCGTGGTGTCGGGAAGCACGGTTGGGGCTTCGGGTAGCACGGTTGGGGCTTCGGCAAGCATAGTCGGGACCTCGGGAAGCACAGTTGGGACATCAGGAAGCACAGTCGGGGCGTCAGGAAGCACGGTCGGGGCTTCAGGTAGCACGGTTTGAGCATCAGGAAGCACGGTTTGAGCGTCGGGGAGCACGGTCGGGGCGTGAGGAAGCACGGTCGAGGTGTGAGGAAGCACGGTCGAGGTGTGAGGAAGCACGGTCGAGGCATGAGGAAGCACGGTCGGGGCGTTTTCTTTTTTACAGCCCACATCGGTGTGTCCCAATTTGCCACACTTCGAACAAGATGCTTTGGGACAAAACCTTTTAACGTGTCCAAAGGCTCCACAAAGGAAGCACGTTAAGGTGCCTGACGAAGCATACATTTGATATTGACGATAATTTACCGAAATTTTTAACGAGATGTTTAGTCCTGTACCGTCGCCGCGATCAGGAAGCACCATGAATACTTGTCTCCAGAAACTCATAACATGTTTCACTCGTTCATCCCGACATCCCAGGGGAATCATCGAGATTCGGGAAACAACAGTTCCATACCGGGTCAGAACAGCCATTAACTTATAATCTGTGATAAACGGAGCGACATTTGAAATAATTACTTTCATCGCCGGTGTGTCCATCGGGGAAACCATGACGAACTGCCCACCTTTCAATGACAGACCGGTACTAACAACATCATGCACGAACTTCTCGTCCGACACGAAAACAACAAACTTTTGGTTCATCCGTGACGCGGCGCGGACATTTTCATCGCCGATAACATTCCCTACAGCGAGGATAATGTCCTCGGTAGGAACACCTTCGGGAGGGACACACACGAAAGCATGCCTCCTTGTTAGGGTTTCAAACCCTTCCTGCCGTGCACGAACACTCACCATAATGGCAATGTCTCACCTTTCCACCTTGACCAGGCGGAAAGGACACGAAATAAATAACGTCGAAATGAAATAATAAATAATAAAGTTCTCACGACGCGAGTAAGGTAAACAGCACCGACGGAGCAGGTAAACTGAACCGAATGGGTCTGCTCTCACCTTTGGGCTCTTCTCTCACTCTCTCTGTCTCAATGGAGGGAAAAGAGGGACAGGTGGTAAAGAAGGACACGACAAAAGCACGATGGGAAAAAAAGGAATGGGGAGGGGGGGGGGGACCAACACAAGCACAGAGCTACAGCACACGAACACGAGTGCACGCCATCTTGCCACGCCCAACACAAAATGGCCTGCAGGGGGCGAGAGAGAGAGAGAGAGAAATAGGAGAGAATGGGAGTACATATTTTGCTTCCTATTATCATACAAAATATGCAATTTGGTGTCTGTCTGTCTGACGATTTTTGACCGTGATACATTCGGTCGTTACTTATCCAATCTCAACCAAACTTGACAGGAGGATTAAGGGTCACACGATGAAGGTTGGAGCGAATTCATTTACCCCCTTCCCCAATGGGGGTTTTCTCTGCAAAGGGCGTTTTCCCCACCAATGGGATTGTGTGTTGAGGTGTATATCTGTGTTAAGATAGCTTTATTGTGGCGTCTTTCCAAGGCCGCTTCTAATAACAAAAGTAATAACAACACTTCTGATAATAACATATATAATAGCATAATATTAATGTTATTACAAAACAATATTAATACTAATAATATCGCGTCTCCCAAAGGGGTTTTTCCTCCTTGAACAAACACCTTCTCGTGTCATTTTCGTGGGAGCACCCATACCAGAAGTAAAAATATTATAAACCACAAACACGTATAATTACCTTTTGAAACAGTCGCTGTTGTTTAATATGAAACTAAAAGGGAGGAAACTTGAGATGTGTTCAGTTACGTTACCAAGCAGCTAGCTAGCGCTTGCCAGGCCTGCCATTCCTTATCAATGGTTTTGAATGGAGCGCTTGCTTGAGTGCTTAAGCCACTTATTGACACGTGCTCTACATTCTGCAATAAACTTGGTAACTGAACACACCCCCGATGTTCTCAAGGGCCAACCCAAGATCTACTGTAATCTATATACCCCAGATAGGAATGACCGACCCTTTCTGCCGCTCCCGTAGGGAGTGGGTGTACTAACTAGATGCCTCAAATGTAAAATAAGTTGATAATTATACATTACACATCCTGTCTGGCTATATGGATGCTAGAAAGGCCAACAACACAAGCAAAATACATTTACAGAATATGAAATACAAGCGTGTACCCAAATCACTGTATTGTTATTTATTTATTTTGTCCAAAGTAATTCTTGTGAAGGTTCATAAAGAAACCTTTTCCATAAAATGTTAAAATAATGAAAGAGGCCAACATGCGGTGGATCACAGCAGGGCAAGTGAAGTGCCACGGCCCTCGCCTTTAGCAGACAGAGAAAACTTTAAATGCCGTTGCTGTTTGTTGTGAAGCATTCGTTGTGCATTTATTGTGTCTAAATTCCTTCATAGCAAGCCTGACATCGTTTGTGGATTCCCAGGGCAAAATAAATTTGGGAGAATCACAGCAGGGTGTTTGAAAGGCTGCATGAAGTGGCATGCCATTTATGGCTGTTTGTGCTGTGCATTTTGAAGATGATCGCTTTTAAATGAGACCCGCTCAAATGGAATATTACAGCACATCACACACTTTAAAAGAGTGCATTTGGTAGTCTGTGCTGCGTGTGTGTGGCAGGATATCTTCGGGGAGTGTGTGTTGCCTTTGAACTGTCGACCCTGGGTTTGAATATATTGACTTAGCTATAAACTGTTGGCCTAGCATTTTGCATGTAGGGTGATGGATCAATGTAGGTGAGTACATTAAGAAGGAAGTTAAGCTGAAGGTAAAGCTGGTCCACTCATGCATAGGTGCTACAGGTGTATCCCTACGTAAAAAGAGGAAACTGAATCTAACATATTGTTATGGTTCCGGGGAGGGAGCAGAGGCTCACGAGGGGATCGTTCAGTCATAGGCTTCCTAGACTTCTTCTTTGGCTTCTTCTTAAGCTTCTTCTCCATCATAGGATTCTTCTTTGGCTTCTTCCCCGTCATAGGCTTCTCTTTGTCTTCTTCTCGGTCATAGGTTTCTCTTTGGATTCTTCTCTGTCATAGGCTTCTTTTTTGGCTTCTTCTTAGGCTTCTTCTCTGTCATAGGCTTCTTCTTTGGCTTCTTCTATGTCATAGGCTTCTTCTTTGGCTTCTTCTATGTCATAGGCCTCTTATTTGGCTTCTTATTAGTTAGGCTTCTTCTCTGACATAGTCTTCTTCTGCTTCTTAGAAGCATATGACAGAGTGCGACCCATTGCTTCACAAAGACCAATGATGCATGGTTTGCTGAAGACGCATAAAGATGTCTTCCCCTAACGACCAATTCTTTCAATGACTGGCTCTGCTCAGCAACAACGAGCGAGATGGTTGTACAAACTATTGCAGCCGGCTTTCGACAGGCCCTCGGAGCATGTCATCAAGGATTCCGTCAGCTTTGCAGATGCCATTCGTTCTGTTACACAAATGAGTGAAATTTCCATTATTTGCTCATTTGATATCAAAAGCCTCTTCATCAATGTTCCATTGATGGAGGTCATAGAGATCATTGCACAGCTCCTCTATCATGAGGATCTTCCGATGCCACTGATTTCTGAACTCGTCTTTGTTGAACTATTGAATATGGCTACACAAGGGATGGAATTTAGTTTTAATGACTCAATGTTCACTCAGATCGATAGCGTAGCAATGGCATCCCCTCTAGGTCCTGCCCGAGCAAACATTTCTGTTGGGTATCATGAACGACGTGCGCCCACCAATTTATACATTCTGCAATTTCAGCCTCAACCATTTATTATTGGTACGTCGATGACATCTTTGCTGTTTTCATGTCTACTTCAAGTGGTGAGGTCTTTCTGGAACACATGAATGCTCTCCATCCATCCATACAATTTAGCTCAGAGATGTAACTCTCCTGTATACTCCCCTTCCTGGACGTGCTGGTGAAGAGGTTGTCAAACACTTTCAGTACAAGAGTCTATATATATATATAAAATCAACGACATAGCGTGACGAGTGCTGTCCCGATCTCCTGTGGACCAAAGTCCTAGACCAAAGCTTCACTTCCGTCCCGGAGGCCTCAGCCCGACCACTCTGTCAACAGACAGAGATTTATTATTTGGTCCCCATTGGCTAAACATCAAGCAGAGCCGCCAATCCAGATTTTGGGCTTATTTGCCCTCATCAGGACGGCATACTGCAAAAAACCTAACCATAAGAGCGGGAGGGCAGGACCTTGGCAACTGAATACACCTCTGATGTTCTTGAGGCCCTAGCCTAGATCTACTGTAGTCTATGTACCCCAGAGAGGATAATAGCATAACCCTTGCTGGCGCTCCTGTTCGGAGTGGGTACACTAGTTTCTTGAAACCAGACCCAGCTGTCCACAAGACTCGTAATTGATATTGAATCAAACCATGAAGTTCCTCGGAGATGAATTGTATAATATCTTCAACAGCATGGATGAGGCAGTTGAGTTGACAGAGGACGCGAAAATATATATTTAGTGTCGCAGGTTGCATTCTTGTTTTGGCAATAAATAAATAAATAAATAATAGAGGCCATTCCCCACTATGAATCGCCTTTAGAGGCCATTTTTCCCTGCAGAGCAGGGGTTAGGCCTTTTCCGGCACCGTAGTCCCCTTTTTGAAGCAATGTTTTACGGCCGGATGCCCTTCCTGACGCCAACCCTTTTTGCCACCTTTAGCGACAAACAGGGAATTACCAGTGAACTGGTACTCAATTTGCCGACCTCAGAAGGATGACAGGCTGAGTCAACCCCCCTGGTGTTAATTCAGCGATCACCGGGATTCAGACCCAGGATCCTAAGCCGGCACCCTAACTGCTAAACCAACACCAGGCCCAATTCTCGACTATACCTACACAATATGCCGAGGAATGAAGCCTTGCGTACAGGGATACGTTCTTTATTTGCCTTCAGAAGGAAGTACTTCGCTGTGACATCCGAGCTCTCTCTTTGTTTACATTTTCAACTTTAGGCCTCCTTCATTTACACTGCTGAATATCCGTGTAAGACAGCAAAATAGCGTCCTGTTGGTCTTTATTTTCCATCGAATAAAGCTGTCCATTGATGTAAGAAAGCCCATGATAAAGCTTCCCATTGATCAGACAGGGTGGATGCCATGTACATATCACGTACATTGTGCGCACATGAAATAGCTGGATTTTTTTACCATCACCACCATGCCGAATCTCTTCGGCACAGCTCGAGCAGAATTCCCTGGAAACTCCTTCTTTTTACGTCCCAATGGTGAGAGCGACACAGGCTCTTCAATACCATCAAAACTGTTCATTATTTCGAGAAAAAATTGCTTCGTTGGGGGGATTATGGCGTCTTTATAAAGGCAAAGCGATCAGAACATGGGTGATGATGCAGTGCATCAGGTGACTATGATACTGTGCCCTGATTGGTTAAATGGATACATCGGGTTTTGTTTTAAAATGCACACGGCGTTTATCAGTTTATGAAATAAAACGTTGAATGGTAGTACATAATTACATTGGTTAAACATGGGTTATACATGTATATACATAAACTGCCAGTAGAGATGTGCAGCAATCTTATTAATGGCTATAGGAAGCACTTCACTGCAGTTATTTTGTCCAAAGTCTGTGATACCAAATATTAAGTCGAGGGTGTCAATAATTTTGTCAATGCCATTTTTTTTTATTTTCTGATTTAAAAGGATATATTAAGTTCTGAATCAAAAACAAAGGTTAACCAAAAGGTTCTGTAATATTAATAGTGAAATAAAGAATTGTGGAGACCAAATACTTTTGTCGATTTCAACTTTTTTGGAGAAAATTGTGAGTTATTTGGAAAAAATGCAAGGGTGCCAATATTTTTGGCCACAACTGTGTATATATATATCGAGGAATGAAGACATATATATATTGTTATGGGGTCCTCCCCTATTTACCTGGTCTCGGTGACCCCCGAACCTCGAGAGGAACCCCAGCAGAAAATTATGTTATCCTTGGGTGAAACCAATCAGATCATGAAGGAGACCACACCAAGGGTTGTGAACGAACAAGGATATTTTCACAATCACAAACACATCAAGGGTGAATACATCAATTCACGATTACAATCACAATATTTAAGATGGTACCACCTTATATATCCCTCTAACCCAACTCACGGCACTTCCCCCCAATGTCTCTGTACTCCTCCAAGGCGACGTCGAGTCGCTCCGGCGATCGTCGGATCAATGGCCGCTCAAAGACAATTGAGGCTTGGTCGAGTGAAACAACCCCGAGATCACGTGATCCAGTTCCCGCACAATGGCGGTGGTATGGGCGCTTTCCAAAGACGCTCCAAACATGCACATACACTGTGCAGCCGCAAACCGCACCTTGTCCTTCAAAGGCCGCTGGCGCACACACACGTCCTCGGCAACCCACCGAGGAAGGCGAAACCAGCAGACGCGGCAACCTTATTCTGCGAACGTCGCACAACGCGCACGAGTCCCAATGGCGGCGGGCTTGTACTTGAGACGAACTTATGCGACGAGGGTTCATCCGAATCCGACGTCGATCGGACACGCAGGTGTGAACAGTCCCCGCGATCACAACGCTGAAGGCAGGACTTCCTTTATAGGCTCAAAAGTTCCCTCGCGACGTTCCTTCGACAATGCTCGCGACCACGTCTCCTTCAACTTCAACCACGTCTCCTTCAAATGCTTCAACCACCACGTCTCCTTACGATCTCCTCCCACCTCCTTTTCTTCGCTCCACCTCTTCCGGTC
The DNA here is from genome assembly GCF_964187855.1 of Myxine glutinosa. Classification (NCBI taxonomy): domain Eukaryota; kingdom Metazoa; phylum Chordata; class Myxini; order Myxiniformes; family Myxinidae; genus Myxine; species Myxine glutinosa. The sequence continues at coordinate 105,596,726 of NC_136264.1, forward strand.
TCGATCTGGATTTCCGGCCACATTTTACCAAGAGGGCTTTTAAATCTTTTACTCACAACAACCCTTTCCCTTAAGTCACAATAAGCATAATATCTAGAATGCTTCGAACCTGCAACAATACTCATAACCACAATCATGAAGGCCGAGTCCGTAACACTTCCCCCTTCAGGAAAGAAAGTTTGACCACCGCAAAAACTTTCTTTGCAGGGAAACTTGTCAACAAACCACCTATTGCCTCCTGATAGCACTTTTCCCCTGGGAGGCCGAGCTGAGTATTCCCTACATGGACGCCTTTAGGAACGTGAAGTTCACGGTTAGTCCGTGCAGGAACATTGACTTCATGGACTCCTTTAGGAACGTGGCGTTCACGGTTAATCCGTGTAGGAAAGTTCACTACCTGGACGCCTTTAGGAATGTGGCGTTCACGGTTGATCCGTGTAGGAATTTTGGCTCAGCTGCTCCGCAGCATTCAGTGCTTCACCTCTTTCTAACTTCCCTAAGATTCATGGTGGGACCACCTGTCACTGTAGTCACGGGAATAACAGTCTCCTTCTCGGCTGCTACCCTGATAGTCGGCCTTTCGGGAGCTGCCATAACTCTGGGAGTCTCCAAAGCAATATCGGCTGCGGCCACCACCAACACTACTGCCAAGTTGTCCTCTTCTGTAGCCCCCTCGACGCCGACGAAATGCTTTCCCTACTGTTATGGTCCGACCCTCCAACTCCTGGTTATTCAGAACCTTTTCTGCATTTCTGGCATCCTTTGAGTTTTCAAATGTGACAAAGCCACATCCTCTTGCCTTTTGGCTCTCCCTGTCTTTTATCAGCAGCACTTCCAGAAGCGGTCCATATTGGTTGAAGGTAGACTCCAGAACCTATTCCTTTGTTTTGAAGTTCAGTCCACCTACAAAAAGCTTGCCAACTTTGCCTCCATCCCTGACTGGTGTGGTGTTATTTCCCATATCGGACTTTTTCACAACCATCAGGTTACTGGACACTTGACCCCCGGCCAAATCATTCCCAACCACAACTGATACTCCCTCTACAGGAAGAGTGGCTTGTAACCCCACGGTGACCGGTGCTGACACCAAATCAGACTCTAGATTGATGACATGAAGGGGAGCGCTAACCCAGCCACCAATCCCTTGTAACCGAACACTATCACCAGTTGCTGTACTCTCCGACAATGGCAAAATGCCTTCAAGCATAAAGGATTGATGTGCTCCTGTGTCCCTCAATACCCTAACAGGTCTTGGGTTAGTCGAGTCTCCCTCCAGTGAGACAAACCCCTCATAAATAAATGGTTGGTAACTCTTCTGCGGGCGATTTCTCACGTTTGCCATCGCATTCGGAGTTTTACTACTCGGACTCCGCTCTTGATTTTCCTTTCCCAAAGCATGACAGTGGGACATCAAGTGTCCTTGTTTATGGCAAAAAGCGCAAGTAGGCCCAGAGGAGAACCTCGCGGTCTGCCTCGAGGCCCACGGAGGATACGTCTGCCTTGAAACCGTTGACTTCTGACCACTAGAAGTCGTGATATCAGAGTGGTCTTCCCCTCGAGGCCGCCCCCATGAATTTTGGTTCTCCACATCTGCCGTACCATAGCTCCCCTGGCTAAGTCTAGGCGAGAAGTTGGGGTTGCGGGACCCCATCCTGTGGGTTAAGGCATAGTCATCTGCCATGGTCGCTGCCTCATACAACTTTGGTACTTTCCTTTCCTCCAGGTGTATTTTAATGTCCTCGTGGACACACTATTGGAATTCCTCCACCAGGATCAATTGTCGCAATAGTTCGAAGTCTTTCACAACTCCTTTCGAATCGCACCACCTATCAAACATGGTTTCTTTCAATCTGGCAAACTCCATGTGGGTCTCACTCTCCCTCCTCCTGGCATTCCGGAATTTCTGCCGGTAAGCTTCCGGGACCAATTCATAGGCTTTGAGAAGGTGTTTCTTCAATACCTCATAATCTGCACACTGGTCAATCGGTAAAGCCGAATAAATCTCTTGAGCTTTACCCACCAGAACACTTTGCACTAGTATGGACCAGTACTCCTCAGGCCAGTTTAACTGTCGAGCCACTTTCTCAAAGTGTGGGAAAAACTTGGCTACCTCCTTCTCATTGAAGGGTGGGACCAGCCTCACATGTCTGCCAACATCCCAGGTGTTCTGACTAGGTGTCGAACCAGTCAGCAGGGATGGTACCTCCCCCCGTTCTCTTATGAACTCCAGCTCCTTGATTTTAATTTCCTGCTGACGCGCCAATTCACGGTCCTTTAACTCCCTTTCGGCTCTTCTCTCCTCTGCTTCGACTTCTCTTGCTGCTCTCCTTTCCTCTGTTTTTTTGTCTTCTAACCCTTCCTGGAGTTCTCTTTCCTGTGCTTTTAACCTTTCCTGGAGTTCTCTTTCCTGTGCTGTTAACCTTTCCTGGAGTTCTCTTTCCTGTGCCTTTTCCCTTTCCTGGCTCCGTAATTGCATCTCCCGTTTACGGAGCTCCACATTTTCTGGTTCTTCTGGTAACCAATCCCAGGCTACCTCTTCCCATGCTTTTAATCCCACCATAGATTGTATCACCACTGTCTGCAACTCTGCCTTCTTCATATTAGTTCGGACCTCCAAGCTAAAATGTTTGGCCAATTTCCAGAGGTCCAATTATACTAACGCTCTGAACTGTGCTTCACTCGGGGTCACCGTAAACTTCTCTGCGTCAAACGCCATAGTGACTACTGGTAACACCTGTTAACCTTCACACAAGAAATTTTTAACAAACAAAAGCAAAAGTATATATATTTTTTTTTTTTTTTGTCGTTGTTGGTTTTTGGAAAAAATCTGGGAATTTTGGAAAAAGTTTGTTCCAAACTTGGAAATTCCTTCCCAGACTAAATTTAGGAATTTTTTTTAGATCCCGGATGCAGACCCAATTGGGAGTCCACGAATATCAATTGGACGAGCCCCCAATTTCTGTTACGGGGTCCTCCCCTATTTACCTGGTCTCGGTGACCCCCGAACCTCGAGAGGAGCCCCGGCAGAAAATTATGTTATCCTTGGGTGAAACCAATCAGATCATGAAGGAGACCACACCAAGGGTTGTGAACGAACAAGGATATTTTCACAATCACAAACACATCAGGGGTGAATACATCAATTCACGATTACAATCACAATATTTAAGATGGTACCACCTTATATATCCCTCAAACCCAACTCACGGCACTTCCCCCCAATGTCTCTGTACTCCTCCAAGGCGACGTCAAGTCGCTCCGGCGATCGTCGGATCAATGGCCGCTCAAAGTCAATTGAGGCTTGGTCGAGTGAAACAACCCCGAGATCACATGATCCAGTTCCCGCACAATGGCGGTGGTATGGGCGATTTCCAAAGACGCTCCAAACATGCACGTACACCGTGCAGCCGCAAGCCGCACCGTCTCCTTCAAAGGCCACTGGCGCACACACACGTCCTCGGCAACCCACCGAGGAAGGCGAAACCAGCAGACGCGGCAACCTTATTCTGCGAACGTCGCGCAATGCGCATGAGTCCCAATGGCGGCGGGCTTGTACTTGAGGCGAACTTATGCGACGAGGGTTCATCCGAATCCGACGTCGATCGGACACGCAGGTGTGAACAGTCCCCGCGATCACAACGCTGAAGGCGGGACTTCCTTTATAGGCTCAAAATTCCCTCGCGACGTTCCTTCAACAATGCTCGCTATGGCGCTTCAACCACCACGTCTCCTTACGATCTCCTCCCACCTCCTTTTCTTCGCTCCAGGTCTCGATCTGGATTTCCGGCCACATTTTACCAAGAGGGCTTTTAAATCTTTTACTCACAACAACCCTTTCCCTGAAGTCACAATAAGCATAATATCTAGAATGCTTCGAACCAGCAACAATACTCATAACCACAATCATCAAGGCCGAGTCCGTAACAATAACAATATATATATATATATTTGCATATACCCTGCCCACTTTGCATACAAGGGGATGTTGAGATGATTTTATCACTCTTGAGGAAGATTAACGGAGGCGTGTGGCTTCACATGTTGTTAATCGAAACGTTGTCATTGTTTGTTCAATTAGAGGTTGGAGATCTTACCATGGAGTCATATATATATATATATATATACAGTCACGTGAAAAAGTAAGTACACCCCATGTAAAGTTTTGACTTTTTCAACATATTTCAACATACAGCTATTTGATCTTCATTTCAACAATATTGAGAGATAAAGGTGATATAATATAACAAATATCATGAAACATTTACATTTTGTAGTCCATTGTATAATTTAAATAAACATAAATGCAAATTTCGCATGTGGAAAAAGTAAGTACACCCTTGGCTCTAATAGGTGGTATTGCCCCCTTTGGCAGAAACAACCTCAATTAGGCGTTTCTTATAACTGTCTACCAGTCTCTGACATCGACTGGGAGAAATTTTTGCCCTCTCCTCCATGCAGAATTCTTTCAGCTGTGCAATGTTTGAGCGGTTTCTTGCATGCACAGCTCGTTTCAAATCCCCCCACAATATCTCAATGGGATTTAGATCCGGGCTTTGACTTGGCCATTCCAGAACCCTCCATTTCTTTCTTTTCAGCCATTCCTTGGTGTATTTACTGGTATGTTTAGGGTCATTGTCATGTTGCAAGGTCCACCTTCGGTTGAGCTTCAACTTTCCGACAGATGGCCTCACATTATCCTCAAGCACCCTCTGGTACAATGAAGAATTCATAGTGGATTCTATGATGGTGAGCTGCCCAGGCCCTGATGCAGCAAAGCTGCCCCAAACCATAATATTTCCACCTCCATGCTTTACAGTTGGTATCAGGTTCTTGTGGTCAAATGCTGTCTTTGGTTTTCGCCAAACATGTCTTCTGGTACTGTGGCCAAATAGCTCCACCTTTGACTCATCTGTCCAGAGCACATTGTTCCAGAAGTGCTGGTCTTTGCCGAGGTGTTCATTGGCAAACTTTAGTCTTGCCTTGATGTTCTTTCTGGACAGCAAAGGTTTCCTCCTGGCACACGTCCCATGTAGATCAAATTTGTGCAGCCTCTTTCTAATGGTAGACTCGTACACTTTGACATCAACCGTGGCAAAAGCTACCTGTAGGTCCCGTGATGACATTCTGGGGTTCTTGGTTTTTCTTTCAGCATCTTGCGGTCTGCTCTCGGGCTGAACTTGCTCGGGCGGTCTGGCCTGATCAAGTTGGCAGTTGTTTGGAATCTTCGACACTTGAAGATGATCTTCCGGACAGTCGATTGATTGATTTCAAATTATTTGGAGATCTTTTAAAATCCCTTCCCAGACTGGTAGGCATCTATAACCTTCTTTCTGAAGGCCTCAGAGAGCTCTTTTGATCTAGCCATGGTGACGCCGCACACTTCAACAACAAAGAGCAAACCAAACTAAATGTCTGAGGTTTAAATAAGACAGGTTCCTCCAAGATCCTCTCCAACGATGTTCTAATCATTTGCACCTGAGCTGGTGCACCTGATTCTAATTTTAGGTATTTGAAGTAGTGATAAATGTAGGGGTGTACTTACTTTTTCCACATGCGAAATTTGCATTCATGTTTATTTAAATTATACAATGGACTACAAAATGTAAATGTTTCATGATATTTATTATATTATATCACCTTTATTTTTAAATATTGTTGAAATGAAGATCAAATAGCCGTATGTTGAAATATGTTGTAAAAGTCAAAACTTTACATGGGGTGTACTTACTTTTTCACGTAACTGTATATATACACATATATATACACACATATATATATATATATATATATAAATAAATAAATATATTATATATATATAAAAGAAAGTTTTTGTTTGTTTGCTTGTTTGTTTGTTTGTTTGTTTGTCTTCGGCCGCAAGTAAAAGCTGAATTATAGTAGTAAATTCATTCAAAAAGAACTAAAAATGTCGGGACGGGCCCCAGGAAGGTTATATATATAGGCTAGGTGGTGAGGCCGGTCGAGGCCGCTTCGGCCGGGCTGGGCCCATTTCGCAATTAAAAGCTGAGCTGAATTATAGCAGTCAATCTTCTTCGGCCGCGGGTAAAAGCTGAATTATAGTTGTAAATTCATTCAAAAAGAACCAAAAATGTCGGGACGGTCCCTGGGAAGGTTATAGATGAGGTGGCGAGGCCAGTCGAGGCCGCCTCAGCCAGGCTGGCCCCATTTCGCAATTAAAAGCTGAGCTGAATTATAGTAGTCAATCTTCTACAGCCGCGAGTAAAAGCTGAATTATTGTCGAAAATTCATTCAAAAAGAAGGTGGGCAATGCCGGGTGCTTTCGGCTAGTATATACAGACTTGGCATTTAAAATGGAATATTTTTTTTTTTTGACTTGGGTTTACTTTCTGAACTCAGTATATTAAATCTGGTGAGTTTATTTTCCCCTTCGGTGATGTCTTTGTTGAAAGAACCATGTCACTGATTGTCTTTCGCAGCAAGAAGTCAATACCATGATTATATCACAGGTGGCATGACAAAATGTAAGGACAGGTACATTTGACGATTGGCTTCACAATCGGGTATATAAGGGTTGTTGCGTTCTGTATTAGTGGAAAACAACTGCTGCACGTCTACAAAAGTTATTGCAGCTTCCTCTGGAGATGGTCCGTCAACTTGACAATGCTGTTTGTCATGGAGTGGTGGCTTTACGAAATTCTGGCATGAAACAGCGTGCTATTGCTCGGCAGTATGGCATCACTCAAGGTCAGGTGTCAAAGATCCTGAAACGAAATGCTCAGAGGGGTGTCCCTACTCCAATACCGAGGCCAGGACGTCCACGCAAAACCACAAGGAGAGATGATCGCCAGCTGCACCGGTTAGTCTGCAATGGCCGTACCAAGTCAGCTAATCGGCTTAGGGCTGAGTGGCAGCAACTGACAAATGTGCCTGTATCCAGAAGGCTAGTCAACCAACGACTGGTTCATGCAGGCTATCGTGCCAGGCGTCCCCTGAGAAAGCCATGCCTCACCAGACAACACAGCCAGCACCGATTGCAATGGGCCAGAGAGCACCGTAAATGGCAGCCAGGACAATGGAATCACGTGACCTTCAGTGACGAGTCTAGATTTCTGGTCTATCGTCAAAATGGCCGCGTCCGAGTGCACAGACAAGTGCATGAAGCCCACAGCGAAGATTGTATAGTGCCAAGAGTCCAAGCTGAAGGTGGTGGGGTGGCCGTTTGGGCTGCTTTTCATGCAGGGGGCAAAACTGACCTGGTTGTTCTGAATGGAAGTCTGAACCAGTTCAAGTACAGGGTCATTCTGGAAGAAACATTGCTTCCATTTGCTCGTGCAGCCTTTCGAGGAAACTTTGTCTTCCAAGATGACAATGCACGGCCTCATCGTGCTCGCATGATCCAACACTTTCTTGCTGACCATGGTGTTGAGCATATGGAGTGGCCTGCCATGTCCCCGGATATGAATCCGATAGAGAACTTGTGGGCAGAATTAACACATCAAATCGACAACTTGGACCAGCAGCCGACCTCTGTGCATGAATTGCAGCAGACTATTGTCACTGCATGGCAAGCGATTCCTGTCCAAACCTTGGCAAATCTCGTGAACAGCATGCCTCGACGTGTACGTGCTCTCCTGAATGCTCGTGGGGGTTACACGAAGTACTGAACTGTAATTTTACTGTCCGTAATCCCAGTCGTAATTTCGCTTTTGTTTTTGTTGAAATTGTTTTTGGCTAATGTGCAAAATAAAGAGATACTTCTGGAAAACGTACAGAAGTTTAACACAGTACTGTCCGTGAATTGAGTTTGATATCAGTTTACATCACTTTCAAGGATCAATTTATTTGCTTCGAAATGTCAAATGTGGTTTTTGTGTATTTTAAAGGTCACATTAACAAAATCTAGAATAATTTCAACATAATTGCAATGAACTTTTGGTTCTAAGTCATCTTGAAAAGTAAGTTCACCCCCACAAAAAAAATATTCCATATTAAATGCCAAGTCTGTATATATATATATATATATATATATATATATATATATATATATATATATATATATATATATATATGTCAAGTTTAAGGCTTTGGCAATTTGAAAATATGGGGAAGAATGAATGGCAGCCTTGCTTGGTTTTCTTATTATTATTATTTTTATACTTGGGCTAAGACTCGAAATAGAGCTGATGCACACACACACACACACACACACACACACACACACACACACACACACACACACACACACACACACACACACACACACACACACAAGTGTGAGGAGGTGGGTTTGATTCCCCGGTGTGGCAAAACCTTAGGAAATTTTCCCAACTCCAAATGACTTTATTGAAGGAGCAAAAAGTAGGAATCAGGCTGTGAGTCGATTGATGGATCACTTTCCGGGGAAATGGTTCGGCCAGTGAGGATTTCAAGTGATAACATCATCTCAGATATTCCTTGAAACCAAGTTATTCTGCTTTCTATGTCAGAGTTCCGTTGCTATGTGGGGTGCAGCTCTTACACAGTGTGCACATTTTATGCAACCAGGTGTTTACATGTCATATGTGAGTGGCCATATTTCATTCCAAAAGGCAAGCTGATCATTCCATCTTGGTAACATGCTTCGCCCTGACATGCTGGTCTTGTGCATCATATGTTCGTATGTTCAAATTGCAGTGTGCTGCAATATTATAGCAGAAGATACAGCATCATACAGAGTTCGATGTTTGAGCAGAGAATTATCGGAAGAGCTCATTATTTTTGTGAATTGTAAGTGTATGTCTGTTGTTTTTAGTTGTGTCTACTTCAAATGTGATCATTGTCGTAATGGACCCAATGGACCCAAGTGCCGCCATTTTCCTTGTGAAACACCCAGATAAGGCCAGCCATCTATTATTCATTTTATTTTTAAGAAATTAGGATCTGACTTGAAATTAAAATAAAATAATTAAACAAACCATGTAAAAAAAACGACATCGTGGAACAATGAATCTCTTAGAATTGCAGACTGAAACAGTCGTCCCACATGGAATAAATTTGCAATCACACGGACGATATGTTTCGAACAAGAACAAGCTTTTGTGCTCTTATCAAGTCCTGGTTTTTCTGCTTTCTTTGGGATAGAGTGCAATTGTGAATAAAAAATTGATTTTAAACAAAGGTGAGCATATGTGTGGCCAATATAGATCCTTGAAGAGCTGGGATGTCTGTATAACGCTAAACTGCAAGACCAAGAGGACAATGATACCGCACAAATCTAGCCAGTGAAAACACAACAATAAATCTTCTCACCAATAACGGCTCAGCAACAACAACAAAGATTAACAAGGCACTGCTTTCCCACAAAGCAACCTAAATGCATGCTGTTTGTAATGAAGTAATGACAAACTCATTAATCATTTGCATAATAATCCATATCTATGTTCCCAGCGCCCAATATCCATAACAGGAATGACAGTTTAAAGTAGAAACACGAGACAATTGTGCAATGTTTTCCTCCATAATCATTTTTCTTTCGTTTATTAGGTTTCCATCTTTCACAATTTTATTATTGTGAAGACTCTTACTTTGTAAAATGTCTTGAGAGCCATTTTAGGAACAATGTTGTTGTTTGTTAGTTGTTACATCCACCACTAAAGGTGGACAGTGGTTATATTTTCACCCATTTGTTATGGACATTATGGACGGATTCGAACGAATTAGTGGACAAGTTTGGTGTGCGACAGGGACGAATTCATTAGGTTTTGGTGAAGATTCGGATCCGGATCCAGATACTCGAATTTTTTTTTTGTTTAAGTGATTCTTCACCATTGTTATATGGGGCCAAAGACGATATACTGTACAGCATGATACTTCAAAACGTTGTGGATGGATTCGGATGAAACTTGGCGGACAGGTTGGGTAGGTGACAAGAACAAGGCGACCAGACTTTGGTTAAGGTCCGGATCAAGATCCAATCTATCAGTGGGGTTTAAGACGTAAACTGTTCAGGTATGCTCTCTACCGAGTGCCGTTATAGTTTAGGTATTGATATTGTACCATTATCTTAATGCATGCCTGCTGTTCTTGTAGACCAAGAAGATAAGTTTTCTCTAATATATAAAACTCTTTCTAACCACTGATTGACTGATATTAATGTTCGTTACCTTCCAGGTGCCGGAGAAAGCTGAAATTTGGCGTGCCGATGAACATCGAAGCCGATACACCGGGAAAATATCAGAGAATTTTTTCTCACTCAAGAATGAACTCTCAAACCTGTCTCCTTCCTCCAAATCCTGGTGGCGTCTGGTCAAATCCGTTTCTGGTGTTTGTTCCCCCTCCATCCCCTCCCTTACCTCAAATGGCCACACAGTTGACATCGCACGTTACAAAGCCGAATGCCTCAACTCTGTGTTCGCCTCGAAATCCTTAGTCCCAAACCCATCTCTCTCTGTTCCCACCTTTCCCATTCGAACCCAAATGCTCCTGGACTCTGTGTCCTTCTCTCCTGACAAGGTGGAGGAGTTTTTGTCAAACCTCGACTCTGATTCTGCAACTGGACCAGACGGCATCAGCCCACGGGTCCTAAAATCCTGCTCTGCCGCTCTATCTCACCCTCTCTCTGTTCTTTTCACCCTATCTTTTGCTCAAGGTCATCTGCCAGCATCCTGGAAATCAGCTAACATTACCGCTTTACACAAAAAAGGTGCAAAAACAGATCCTTGCAACTACAGACCAATCAGCCTGCTCCCAATTATCAGCAAAGTCATGGAATCCATCATTGCTTCGGATATGAAATCTTTCCTCTTCTCCAATGGCTTGATCTCTGATCATCAATTTGGTTTCAGACCAGGTCACTCTACTCTGGACATGCTGCTTCTGCTGTCTCAACAATGGATGGAGGTCCTGAATGCCAAACAGGAAATCAGAGCTGTCTCCCTTGACATATCAAGGGCCTTTGATACGGTCTGGCACCCAGCTCTGCTCACCAAACTCTCCTCCTATGGTATCCATGGAAATCTCCATGCATGGCTTGCGGACTTCCTCTCTGGTCGTAGTCAACGTGTGGCCCTGAATGGATTTCTCTCATCTCCCCTTCCTGTTCAGGCTGGAGTTCCCCAAGGAAGTGTGCTGGGCCCTGTGCTTTTTCTGGTCTTTATCAATGATCTCTCTGACTCTCTGGAAAATCCTCTCTATCTCTTTGCTGATGACTCCACTCTCTGCCGCTCCATTCCTCTTCCCTCAGATAGGCAGTCTGCAGCCTCCTCACTCTCTGAAGACCTGGACAAAATCACAGACTGGTCAAACAAGTGGAACATGTCTTTCAATCCTGCCAAATCTCACTCTCTTACTATGTCTCTCCGAAAAGATCGACTGGACAACCCTCCCATCTACTTTCTCAACAATCCTCTCCAAGAAGTTCTGTCACTCAAGCTTTTGGGTCTCACTATCTGCCATGATCTTTCTTGGGAAAACCACATTTCCAAGCTGGCCTCCAAAGCCAGTCGCCGACTGGGCATCCTCCGTCGTGCGAAGTCCTTCCTCGGCACACCTGAGCTCCTCACCACATACAAGGCTTTCATCCGCAGCTCAATGGAATACTGTTCTCCCCTATGGGCTGGTGCTCCTGCCTCACACCTGGCTCGGCTTCACGCTGTTGAATCCAAAGCTTTCAAAATCATTGGAATCTCCCGCGATGAAGCTATCTCTGAGGGCCTTTCACTCACTCACCGCAGGCAGGTAGGTGGTCTTTCTGTCTTCTACCGACTCCTCTCCGGCCTTGCTCCCCCAGCTCTCTCCGTGCTCTGTCCCCCAAATATTCCTACAGGTCGCACAAGATCTGCCAGCAACCCTCTGATGGTTAAACTGCCGAAATCTCGGCTCTCTGCTCACCTTCACTCTTTCATTCCTCTTTTCTCCCGCCTGTGGAACAAACTCCCACACTCCCTTCAATCCCTCTCCTCCCTCCAGGTCTTTAAAACAGCTGTTCACCACCATCTCTTATCTTCCCCCATCCATAACCTTGATCTTTTCTACCCCCACTAATTCACCCCAGATCCACCTTGTTTGAAATTCCAACTTATTTCCTGGAAATCCTGGCAGTGTCCATATGTTTATACCTCTCCCACCCCCCCCCCCTTCACATGCCTCCCCCCCCTTCACATGCCTCCCCCCTTCACATGCCTCCCCCCCCAAAGCCCTCTCCCTCCCACAGATCTCTCGATGTCTCCATGTCTCTCGGTCCCTGCTCTCAAATGTTGTGTTTGTGTCCTCCCCCCTCTCTCCCCATCTTGTCTACCACTCCCGATGTTATTTGTTTTATGTGTCTGTTTGTCTTTCTGTGTGATTAATTTTCGCTCTTTCACGAGCCTCGATCTTGTATACAAAAAAAAAAAAAAAAAAAAAAAAAAAGAACCGTCAGAAAGCATCCGCATATGAAAATATATGTAAAAAAAACTGTAAACGATTCCGTTAAAAAAAAAACCTCAATCGATATCTAACATTTGAAAATTGTCATTTATATACAGGTAACTGTAAACTGTGAAATAAAAATATCAATGAAAATTTACGTAAAATCTGGAAACACGTCTGTAAAATAAATAAATCTAAATTGATATTGAGCAGCAGGTCGGTGATGCTTGCCTACAATCACAAAGCTTCTACTTATTATGTACCTACGTATGAAGCACGGTTTGTTATTGATTACATGATGTGTAAGCATACCCCACTAGTATGTATGTATACATACATACATACAAACATACATACACACATACATACATATATATATATATATATATATATATAATTATATATATATGTATATATATATATATATATATATATATTACGAATGTTAGCGTAAGTATATACATACATACGCAAATATATACTTACGCTCACATCCGGGGTCTGCCTAGCAGACATCGGCCATTATGAGTTTTACACAGTGTTAAGTGTGTAAAATTCTGAGGAGATTACAGCTGGCTCAATAGCGCAGTGGGCTGTTGACACGTAATCAATGGAGGTCCGTGGTTCAAGTCCCGTATTGAGTCAGAATTTTTCACACTTAGCCCCTCACAGGAATTTGAATCCTGTTTATAATATATATATATATATATATATATATATATATATATATATATATATATATATATACAGACTTGGCATTTAATATGGAATCTTTTTTTTTCCTTGACTTGGGTTTACTTTCTGAACTCAGTGTATCAATCTGGTGAGTTTCTTTTACCCTTCGGTGATGTCTTTGTTGAAAGAACCATGTCACTGATTGTCTTTCGCAGCAAGAAGTCAATAACAGGATTATATCACAGGTGGCGTGACAAAATGTAAGGACAGGTACATTTGACGATTGGCTTCACAATCGGGTATATAAGGGTTGTTGCGTTCTGTATTAGTGGAAAACAACTGCTGCACATCTACAAAAGTTATTGCCGCTTCCCCTGGAGATGGTCCATCAACTCGACAATGCTGTTTGTCATTTAGTGGTGGCTTTACGAAATTCCGGCATGAAACAGCGTGCTATTGCTCGGCAGTATGGCATCACTCAAGGTCAGGTGTCAAAGATCCTGAAACAAAATGCTCAGAGGGGTGTCCCTACTCCGATACCGAGGCCAGGACGTCCACGCAGAACCACAAGGAGAGATGATCGCCAGCTGCACCGGTTAGTCTGCAATGGCCGTACCAAGTCAGCTAATTGGCTTAGGGCTGAGTGGCAGCAACTGACAAATGTGCCTGTATCCAGAAGGCGAGTCAACCAACGACTGGTTCAAGCAGGCTATCGTGCCAGGCATCCCCTGAGAAAGCCATGCCTGACCAGACAACACAGCCAGCGCCGATTGCAGTGGGCCAGAGAGCACCGTCAATGGCAACCAGGACACTGGAATCACGTGACCTTCAGTGACGAGTCTAGATTTCTGGTCTATCGTCAAGATGGCCGCGTCCGAGTGCGCAGACAAGTGCATGAAGCCCACAGCGAAGATTGTATAGTGCCAAGAGTCCAAGCTGGAGGTGGTGGGGTGACCGTTTGGGCTGCTTTTCATGCAGGGGGCAAAACTGACCTGGTTGTTCTGAATGGAAACCTGAACCAGTTCAAGTACAGGGTCATTCTGGAAGAAACATTGCTTCCATTTGCTCGTGCAGCCTTTCGAGGAAACTTTGTCTTCCAAGATGACAATGCACGGCCTCAACGTGCTCGCATGATCCAACACTTTCTTGCTGACCGTGGTGTAAAGCATATGGAGTGGCCTGCCATGCCCCCGGATATGAATCCGATAGAGAACTTGTGGGCAGAATTAACGCGTCAAATCGACAACTTGGACCAGCAGCCGACCTCTGTGCGTGAATTGCAGCAGGCTATTGTCACTGCATGGCAAGCGATTCCTGTCCAAACCTTGGCAAATCTCATGAACAGCATGCCTCGACGTGTACGTGCTCTCCTGAATGCTCATGGGGGTTACACGAAGTACTGAACTGTAATTTTACTGTCCGTAATCCCAGTGATAATTTAGCTTTTGTTTTTGTTGAATTTTTTTTGGCTGATGTGCAAAATAAAGAGATACTTCTGGAAAACGTACAGAAGTTTAACACAGTACTGTCCGTGAATCGAGTTTGATATCAGTTTACATCACTTTCAAGGATCAATTTATTTGCTTCGAAATGTCAAATGTGGTTTTTGTTTCTTTTAAAGGTCACATTAACAAAATCTAGAATAATTTCAACATAATTCCAATGAACTTTTGGTTCTAAGTCATCTTGAAAAGTAAGTTCACCCCCATAAAAAAAAATTCCATATTAAATGCCCAGTCAGTATATATATATATATATATATATATATATATATATATATACCTTTCCAGCTTGGTAAATTAATCGTTATCCCTTATCAAAATGGAGGTGGATACTTCGAGCCCTGGAAAAACTCTGTTCCACCTTCTGAAACCCGCATATGAAGTTACCAACCAATGTGCTAATTTTAAATAGTATACCGTACTTAACTATACAGTTGATAAATTCAATATACTTTAAAATGCACCTCAAGGAGTGCCATTCAGCTGATAAAATGTTATGATAACTAGGCCAAGACCATCAATCTATTCTATATTATTGAATTTGTGTACATATAAATTAAAAATTTACTGTTGGTACATCTTTATTATTGATTAAGGTAAACAGAGCCTAACTGCATTTTTCTCAACAACAATGTTGATTTGATATTATAGTAGTTATGGAAGTTATGACACCTAATAATTCATCTGAAAAAATCAGCAGAAACTAATGAATAATTTAAGTTGTGCAAAGTACAAAGGCAAAAATGATTTGGAAAATAGAATGATATAGTGCGTGTGATGTCAATCCAGCTTTGATATCTCCATTCTCTCCAAGACAAAGAGTAATTGTCATTCTCTGTCAGCTAAATGCTATATTGAGTTGGCCTTGGTTGAACACAGATTATGTTAAATATAAACCAAACCATGTCTAATGTTTGTCCCAGTCTGTTGTAAGGGCAAAGCAACGTCTAAGAGGAAACTATTTTCTTATCACTGCAAATATAACCAGAATACCATAAAATGAGTGGTCGCCTCAAGAGAAAGACAGTCATACTTTTGCTGCTCACTGTAAGTACTTCACACTCAATTACCCTGTTTCCCCAGGCTTTCAGAAATACTCCGGTGCCATTTCTTAAATCTACATTTGCTCCAACCTGCAGGTTTTGAAAAATCATGGCAACAACATGTACTTTGAGCTTCAGCTTGTGAGGTAGCACGCAAGAAGAAGTCATAACATGGTTGAATATTTAAGTTATAATAATCATTTTCAACTTTGTCTGCTCTGAATTAGGCTTGCCTAATTATTAGGCTGCTCTTAGTTAGGCTCTGAATATCTAAGTTATAATAATCATTTTCAACTTTGTCTGCACTCAAGTAAACCTTTGAAGCTCGAGAAAAAGTTTCTACACACATCGGCTACTATTAATGGCATTTATATATTAATCCAATCGTGTCAAAATAAGTCTGTTAACAACAAAATAATGATTAGGATATTCTTCATCCAAGTGTGGGGAAACTATAGTCATGAGGCTTTGAAGATATAATAACAAATAAAGAGGAGTCCAGCATGTGGATGGGCTGCACCAACTGTTTCATGCTTTCCATTGCATATCTTAAAGATAAATGTAGGGAATTCAACTTCTTCAGGGAGTGCTCTGTGTCAAAATCTCTACAAAATGGTGCCATAAAGGCCTTTTTATAATGCAACTTTTCATGGCAGATGCCTTATGACCATTTTGCACAACATGAAGGATTGCGCATGTGTCTCCCCCAGAGAGAAGAAGCGCAACTACCGATTATATGTATGCTGTGCTGCAAGTCTTTCGTGGTTCTATCTTTTATCCCACACAATAACTTTTACACATCTAATGAAATCTGCTAAAGCAGTCTGAACTTTGATTCCACATACAGATCTATAAAGGTAAGGGAATGAGGATTTTAAACATATTGTGAGAGTTCCTTCCTCCTTCCACATTTTCTGCTGCATAGCTTGTCGGGGCAACTGCTAAAGTTCACTGTAAACATTGGCTCTAAATTTGGATACAGGAGTAGCAAGTATAAACGTTCATCCACAAGCACCTGGGGAATTCTTCATGAACAATCTTTTCTTGCATTCAAAGGATATTTGTTTGGTGCTGAAAGCGACAGGAAAACTTGATCCACATCACTAGAATTTAGGAACGAGCAATTAAACTCAGAATCATCAGCTTCAGTCATAACAACATCGAAGTACAACTATTTGGGATGCCTCTTTGCGGTGGTTGTACCCCATCCCGCTCCCTCCCTTCCCCCTAACGCATGTCGGGGGCCAAATCCTCCCCATTCTTCCCTGATGCCTGCATTCGTCAGAGTGGCATGGTCATGGTCAGAATGCCATTCGATCCCCAAGGGTGTCCCATGCCCTTTCCCTCTTGTCTCTTCTCTCTCTCTCTGTGTTTTTCTTTCTTTTTTTTTCTTTTTCTTTTTTTTCTTTCTATCTATCTCTCTATATAGCTATCTATCTATCTATCTATCTATCTATCTATCTATCTTTCTATCTATCTATCTATCTATCTATCTATCTATCTCTCTCTCTCTCTCTCTCTCTCTCTCTACCTGTGGGCTGTCAATGCGTTGGGTGCGGTGTCATGGCGTCTGCTCGTGTTCTGGCCTTGTAGCTCCGTGCTCGTGGTTTGTATCCCTACCCTCCCCTTACCTCTTCTCACCTTTGTGCCGTCTTTTGTGTATCCCCCTTCCACGTTATCATCCCTTCCCCCCTCTTGAGAGTGAGAAAGTGAGAGAGCACACGTGGTGAGACCGGTAAAGGTTCCCCCTTAGGGCAGTTCCCTCTTCGGTTTTTTTCGTTTCGTGTTACAAATCATAATACCTTTTTCCGTTTCTTTTTTCGTAAATATTTTTATTTTTCGTTTGTTTACTGGAACTTTTGGCTTCATTAACCCTTTGTACATTTATCCTTTGTTTAAATGTGGAAACGATGGTGGATAGCTCTCGTTACACGTCTCTTGAAGCGCTAACCCGGAAGCACGGGTTAGTTTGTTCACCTCCGTCGGGAATCGACGTCGAGGCCATTATCCTTGCCGTCGGAGAGATAATCGGTTTGGATAATGTAAAAGCGGCTTCTCGCATGAATAAACGTGTGGTAATCTTTGTTTCCACAGTGCCCATGGTTGCTCAAATAGTCGAGCATGGGATTTTCTTTGCTCCCGACGTGTTTGTTCAGGTTTGTCCACTCGACACGCCGGCAGTTCGGGTTTCTCTCTCTAACGCTCCTCCATTCCTTAAGAACAAAGACCTGGTTACTGAACTAAACAAACTTGGTTCTGTCATCTCTTCAGTTTCTATGGTTCCCATACGAGGAAAAAATAACCGTTTAAAACACGTCATGTCCTTTCGTCGTTTTCTTTATATGATTTTACCACGTGGTGTAACCTCTTTAAATGCGGTATTGCCCTGCAAGGTCGAAGGTCACATTATCGGATCTTTGTCTCCACAGAGTCTCTAGTTTGTTTTGAGTGTGGTCAATATGGTCATTTAAAAGACTCGTGCCCGAAAAAGTCCACGGATAGAGTCACTAGCCTGAATGGTGATGAACAGCAGGGCTCTACTGAGATCGTTGTCAATGATGTAAACAATATGGGTGGTGCTGACACAAACCCCATTGTAGACAAACAGAGAACCAGGAAAAGAACCCTCTCACCTTCTAGCGACCTCAACGAGCCTGATAATAAGGTCTTGGCCTGTCCTCCAACCTATGCTCAAGTGGTTAGTGAAGGTAACGATGGAGCGCAACCGCATCCTCAGCAGTTGCCTCCAGTTGAGGTAATTCCTCAGCATCCTCTGCCTTCAGAATATTCTGAGGGTAATGTGATAAATGAGTCTCTCTGGTGTTCTGAGGGTAAACCTCCATGTGAGGATGAGCCTCCATGTGTGTCCCCTGCTGAAGCTTGTGTTGATTGTGCCACCCCTCCCTCTGTGGGGAGTGGTGAGTGTGTAGGAACCAGTGATCCGTCTGTGATCGAATCCTCCATTGAGGCAGCTGAGCCTTGTCAAGCTCATGGTCAGCAGGGTGAGGTGTGTTGAAGTCTCAGATTGTTGCATTGATGAGCCCGTTGCTTTGGCAATGGACTCTCAATGCAATGATTGTGACTCTGATGGGGGTTGTTCCGTTGCCTCACTGAGTGATGGTGAGGCCGACTTCTCATCAGAGCATGTCTCTGGAGACTCTGTCCCTCCTGCTGAAATCATAGATTTCCTACAAAAAACGTACCGTAAAAAGCACGTGAAAATTTGCGATTTCTTCGTTGACATTCACATCTTCATTATTGAGGCTCAGGAAGTTGTACAACAATCTGCGGCCCTTCATATTTCTGATAAATCACTGAAAAGACTGAAGAGGTACCTTGTCACAGCAAGGAAATAATTAAACCTGTAATGGCCGTGTTGTCGCCTATGTTTTTATGAACATAGCAAGCTTGAACATTAATGGTGGGCGCAGTCAGCTGCGTAGGTCCCAAACTGTGCAATTAGCCAGGAGGGAAAAGATTGATGTACTTTTATTGCAAGAAACTCGTGCCACTGCAGACTGCATGGCTGATTGGCAGCAACAGCTGATTGGCACTTGGTTTTTTAGTAATACAGACTCTGTGAGTGCGGGTATTGCTTTTTTTGTCAGTTCACGTTTGTCTGTCTCCCCCATCTTTAAGGAAATCGTACCAGGCTATCTAGCCTCTGTAGAGCTTGAATACAATCAGCAACGATTTATGTTTGTTAACGTCTATGCTCCAATCGATAATACAGATAGAGGAACTTTTTTAAATCAGTCCTTTAATTTCCTGAGACACCTCTCTTCTGATACGTTGTTGTGCTGAGGGGGTGATTTTAACTGTACTTTAAACTCAACTTTAGACAGGAACAGTGCAGAGCCACATCCAGCTTCAAGTAGGCCTCTTTCCAATATAATTCCGTGGCATGACCTCAACGATGTATGGCGGCAACAACACCCAAACCTGCAGCAATTTAGCTGTTGTCGGGTTTTACTAAATCATCTTTCACTTGCTCGTCTTGATAAATTTTATATTCCTAACTCTGCTGTCAACCTTGTGACATATACGGCTATTGTCCCTTCAGGCTTCTCTGATCATTCTTTGGTAAAACTGTGCTTTTCTTTTCCTCGTTTCAAACGCCGCACCCTGTATTGGTCCTTTAACACCTCACTTCTGAGCGATCCTTTATTTAAATCATCCTTTGTGGTTTTTTGGGACAAGGTTGTGGATTTCCAACATCGTTTCCTAAATCTCTTTCAGTGGTGGGACTATGCTAAAGCGCAGATCCGTGTTTTCTGTCAGCAATACAAAACCAATTGCTCTCAAAGTAAACAATTATGTATTGATGCCTTGAAACAAGAAATTCTACGATTGCAGGAAGGTGCTGAGGTCCTCAGTGATGAAAGACGGTGTCAACTCCTCTTTGAAAAACAAACTCTGCTTAAGGAATTAATTCAAGAAAATGGTATTGGTGCCTTAGTCAGGCTGAGAGTCAATGGTTTACTGTCGTCAGACACATGTTGTAAAGATTTCTTTAAGTTTGAGAAGATGACGAAGGCGAGCCAGCAAATGCTTAGTCTTCGGGCTAGTGATGGGCATATTCTTAGTGATAATACGGAGATTGTTCATTTTGTTCGGTCTTACTTTGAGAATGTGTTTTCCTTTAAGCCCAATGATGTGCCTGCAATGCAGAATATTACGACCAATTTACCACAGATAGATGAGCATCAACGGCATGTCTTGGATGAGAACATTACTCTCGGTGAACTTAAAACTGCGCTCGATGGCCTTGCTGATCATAAGGCTCCTGGTTTTGATGGGCTACCAGCTGAATTTTATAAAACCTTTTGGGACATGCTTGGTCCTGCTTTGCACTCAGTGTTTTTATACAGTCTGAGTGAGGGATTGTTACCCCTTAGTTGTCGGCGTGCAGTTGTTTGCCTTATCCCAAAGAAAAACGATCTGCAATTGATACAGAACTGGCGTCCAATTTCTCTTCTCTGCACAGATTACAAGATTTTTGCCAAAGCGCTTGCTAACCGTGTAAAGACTGTTTTAAGCACAGTTATACATCAGGATCAATCGTACTGTGTTATGCACAGATCTATGCATGATAAGATTTTTTTGGTATGAGACAGGTGGGATGTGTGTGCATTTCAACAACAACATACCGGTCTCTTTTTTTTTTTTTGTCCCCTGTCGCACCGCGGAGCGAAAGGGGGACTATGGTTTTCCTCTCCTTCCGTGTGTGCATGTGTCCATGCGTGCGTCCGTGCGTGCGTCCGTGCGTGCGGGCGTGCATGCGTGCATGCGTAAACGAAGGACCGAATTCTAATTTGGTGTGTGGGTGCAACCCACGTCAAAATCCAAGATGGCCGCCGCCATGTATGTCTGACGCCATGTATGTCTGAAACCTGTGAGCGGAATATCTTGAAAAATAAACGAACTACTAACTTCTAATCTGGTGTGTGGGTGTATCTACGCATAAGGAGGAACGCTATTGAAAATTGGGTCGCCACGTCAAAATCCAAGATGGCCGCCGCCATGTATGTCTGAACCTTGTGAGTGGAATATCTTGAAAAATAAGTGAAGTACCAACGTCTAATCTGGTGTGTGGGTGAATATCGGCATAAGGAAGAACGCTATTGAAAATTGGGTCGCCACGTCAAAATCCAAGATGGCCGCCTTGCGTCTTCCACTTTGTCAACTCACATCACTTCACCGACGGGGGACATAGGCGTAACGCTTGTTGACCAAGAAAAGGCTTTCGACTCTGTTAATCATGAGTATTTGTTTCACATTTTAAAGCAATTTGGTTTTGGGGCATCCTTTATTTCATATGTATCCTTATTGCATAATCACATTTTTAGCTTGATCAAAATCAATGATGGTCTCTGTTCACCTTTGAGGATTGGGAGGGGAATTCGGCAAAGGTTGTCCCTTATCTGGAATCTTGTACTCTCTTTGCATTGAGCCCCTTTTCATTCGTTTACGATCTTCTCTTATGGGCTTTTCAGTGATTCCATCAGAAAATCCCGTTATCATTTCGGCCTATGCTGATGATGTATGTGTTGCTGTTCGCAGCAGTAATGACATTGCTCTGCTATTTGAGTGTCTACGGGTCTACTCTCAAGCATGTACAACGCAACTTACTTGGTCGAAATGCAAAGCAGTTTGGGTCGGCGGTACGCCACCTTCTGCCCTTCCAATTCTCCCTATGAATTTGACAAGGGGAAAAGAAGGTGTGAAATACCTCGGTGTTTATCTTGGAACCCCTGGTTTTGTCAAAAGAAATTGGGATGGTTTGCTCCACAAAATTAGCAATAAATTAAACGGATGGAGAGGAATTTTGTCAACCTTGTCTTTTCGAGGTCGTGCCCTGGTCATTAACAACCTGGTGGCCCCTCTCTTATGGCATAAAATGATTGCCTTGCAGCCACCTGAAACGTTGGTGTCGTCAATCCAAAAATGCTTACTTGACTTCTTTTGGGATGGCAAACACTGGCTAAAGCCAGAGACTATTTGCCTTCCACTGGCGGAAGGGCGTCATGGACCTGTGGACATTCTTTGTCGAGTGTTGGCCTTCCGAGTCTCTACAGCTGGTCGTTTTATATTTCTGGAGGCCTTGCCCTGGAAATCTACTGCAAACTGTACATTAAAACAAGCCGGCATGCTAGGCTAAAATTGTGAACTTTTTTTCATGGAGCTGCAACATGTCGAAGCTTCGCTGCTCCCTGACTTTTACCAAGATGTCTTGCACGTCTGGCGGTCCATTTCAGTAACTCGGCAAATGGGGACGTACAACAGTGAAAGGTTCCTCCGGGAACCCCTTTTCTACAATGCCCTTTTTCCTGCTATTCCTCACTCACGTGCTTTTGTGCAACGTTTTTTGAGTGCTGGCGTGAAAACGACTAGGGACCTTCGTGACTGTAACAGGAATAGTAGGTTCTCCGCAGGACATGTTCAAGTAAGAACTGGTATCAGATCTTTGAGGAGCATAGCCAAGGTCCTACAGGAAATCCTGTGTGTTTTTAGGCACTTGGGCCTGAGCTTAACAGCCAACATTGGTGACCACCATACACCACCACAGATCTGTGCCAGCTCTAGCCTGCCGGCTGATAGCGCCACAACATCTAACTTGTTATCCTCATCACCACTTTCCAGCAAGGATAAAAAGAGACTGTGTCGTTTGTGTATTTCAATCCGGCTTCCCTCGTTACAGCCGGTTTCTTTTGTGGCTCGATGGAAAGAGAAACTGCCTTCTGGGTCTCCCTCACATCCGCAATGGTCTGCAATGTATGTTTCCCCGACTGTTAAAAGAACTGGTGATATTGTTTGGAAACTCGCCCATATGGTGTTGCCCTCCAATGTTTTATTACATCGTTTTAATGAGGATAATTCAGTGGAATGCCCTTTTTGTATGATTTCTGAAGACCTTTTCCATGCTTACGTAGATTGTGCAAGACTCTCTCCCTTCTTTGGTTTTTTTATCAACTTTTTTTAATCGTATGAACTTTTCATTTTCTACACGGGTTTTTATTTTTGGAACACCACTTAGTTACAAAAAACGCTCTAAGACTGCTCTTGTTAATTTCTTAATTTCTATTGAAAAATTAGCAATCTTCAAGACAAGAAAAGCAAAGCTCCTGGAAAATGCTGATATTTTATGTGATGTGGTAATTGTGTTTAAGGCTCTGGTCATGGCAAGGTTACGCTTGGAATTTTCTTTTTGCCAAATGAAAGATGATTTACAAACCTATGTGAAAAAATGGTGTGTAAAGGGTGTGTTTTGTAAACTTGATAATGGTTTGTTAAATTTTTTCTTTTAGTGTTCGGTGTTTTTATTGTTGTTGTTCGGCTGCACATGTTTGGAATTGTGGTGACTTTATTATTTGCATGACTTGTGTGGTTTTCTTGCCTTTATAATAAAAGAGCTTCAAAAGTCAGTCAGTCTCTCTCAGTGTCTCCGCGTGTCCGCGTGTCCGCGTGTCCGCGCGTGTCTGTCTGTCTGTCTGTCTGTCTGTCTGTCTGTCTGTCTCTCTCTCTCTCTCTCTCTCTCTCTCTCTCTCTCTCTCTCTCTCTCTCTCAAACTATGTTGTGGCCCTGACTTCCTGAAGGTAGGGATACACCATCCTGGATCTAGTGGATCTCCGAGTCACTCCTGTGAGTCGTCTCCGTGCCGCAGGCTTGTTCGAGAGAACTGTCTGGGGCTATACAACAACAACAATAACAACAACATTGAAGTAATGGAATTTGTTGAGCAAGTTTCTCAACTTGATGTGCAGAATTTTAGTTCATCTTGAATAACTTGAGCTTCTTCTGAGACCACTGCTTTGACTTGGACAAGACATGCTAATAAACTGTTTGAAAAAACTATTGATACTTTATAACAAAGGCTGAAATGAAAGGAAAACTTCATTACCCAATGCATACAAAGAAGTGGTGGTTAAGCAATTGGTTCACTTCTGCCTGTCTGTCTACAAACATCAGTTTATGACCGAGGAACAACTTGAATTCAATTGAATGATATATTTTGACCATGAACCACAAATTGAATCAGAAAAATAACCTGTAGTTTCGCAATATTTGGCTCTGAAGTTGTCCCGATCAAACATGTGCAGAGATGAGAGATTTTTTTTTTTTTTTTAGTCTGTCTGTTTGTCTTGAACAAAATTGAAAATCATTCCAAACAGGAAACTTAATATTTAGGGTATTATACAGGACACAAATAGCAGGCACGAATAACTAATATAATGTGTGAAATAAGGTGTTGTATAAGACACTGCAACCACAGCGGTAAACTTCTGGAATATGTTTTTTTTATACAACCTTCAAAGTATTTATTTTATTTCAATTGAATTATATACTTGAATATTTTAGAACACAAATTGCCTTTTTGGCACTTTCAAAACCCTTCTGTTTGGCTGTCCTTGGAGAAAATTTAACGGATGAAGTATTCCTGACATCTAATGTGGAAAAATCATACAGATAAATAAATTTGATAAATTTTGATAAATTGAAATTAAATAAACTCAAATGAAAATATATTAAAATAAATTTAAATTAAAATAAATTAAATTAAAATGAATCAATTACATAAATTAAAATAAATAATTAAAATAACGAGATTAATTAAATAAATTTAAATTTAACAAAATAAATTTAAATTTAAATAAATTTGATACATAAACATAAATTTGCATTTTACATCATCACGACCAATCAAATTTGCTGATCGTAGACCGAAGACCCAGCCCATGTTCTTGTTCTCAAGACAGCACAGGGTAATATGTTCTATGAACTCTCTAGTTATATATTTCTTCAGTTGTAAAATAGTGACGAGTTCTTCAAATAGATTGTCTTCACTCATGCGGTCTTTGAATTTAATCTGCGGATTAGCAGGATTTCAGGAGAACAATACTCTAAAATGATAGCGATAATAACAAGAATTTGGTGAGGCATGTCATATAATGTGATTCCACCGAGACTGCTATGATTCTGTATCAAGTACGTAGGCCAAGAGCATCTGCTGTTTCTTTATCGACGACAAACCTTCCAGCATTATGGAATTTTTCCACATATTGAAAATAATTGGCTCCTGGAATAGGGTGACACAGTAATCATAGTTAATGAAACTCACCTTGGATATGGGTGGTAGAATGTAATCTTGCAATATTGTGGTCTTTCGTTTTTTTTGGAAAACATTTTTTGTCTGATGAATTCTAATGGAAATGAATAGGAAATTCATGATATCTGTAATTTCTCGCTTCTGGGTGGTTACAATTATATCTCTGACCCTGCTACACTTTTCTCATCCCCCACTCCTCCCCTTAATCCCCCCAATGAAATTAAGTCGTCAGCTTGACGGATTTATTGAATCTGGTGTTTGTGTAGCACAAGCATGAGGGGCTGAATAGCCTCCCAATGCATCAAATGTCCTTGTTGTTATTCCTTGTTATATTTCAACCATGGTGTAAAAATTGTGCCACGGTTTCTTGCAATGAAATTTTCTTCTTGACCTTCTTTAAAAGTCACAGTTTGCTCGTTTTATTCACGGATAGGCAAATAGATAATTGGAGGATGGTTATGAAACTCAAACATAGGCGAAGTAGTTGCCCAAGTTGTGATTCATATCGTGCTGAGATAACATACAATTTAATCCTTATTACCTTCATTTTAATGTTAGCGAAATTAAATTTACTCGTGAACACCTACAGTGGCTGGCTATTTTAGGTCCTTCCGTTATATACTTGTACAGGTATTTCATGTTCCTTGCTCTGGAACAAATGTCAGTGTTGATATGAGCTACATATCAAAGAAGCCGAGGATTACAAGGGACATTCCATGAGTTGCAAAATTGGAAGTCATTCTTGTCATCAATGGAACCATCGTTTTGGCGAGGATAAAGTACAAAACCATTATCAAATAGGACTGCAATGTCTCTAAAGTCCTTTGGTACACAGCTTCGCAATGACCACTCACAATGCATGAAGCATTTGGATTATATATTCTGCATAGTCCATGTAACAGACTCTTTAACAACCCAGTGAAGTATGAGCATGGTGTCTCTCTTTGGGATAACAGTCCTATCTTGCGAACCCAACTTCTATCTACCCATCCCAACTCTCTCTTCCTCATATGTGGTGATTTCAACTGTCATCATGCCAGCTGGCTGGGTGTGGGTTTCTCTCACACCAGCCATGGCACCTCAGCAAAGGACTTCTGCGACTCATTAGGACTGACACAATCTGTAAATTTCCTCACCCGGATCTAAGTCAACGGAGCATCTTATCTTCTAGACTTGGTTATGACTAACTTCCCTGTAAATGTCTGCTGTTCTTCTTCTGCTCCAATCGGTTCATCTGATCATTTCCTTGTTAAAGTGGACATCTCTCTGGCCATTCTGGCATTTCATTCAGGCTGACTGGCATGGTCTTCAAGCAGCCATCAATCATCTGGACTGGTCTCCCATCTCTACTGCCTCAGACATCAACTCATCCTGGGAATTCGTCCAAAGTAAATTGCTCTCTCTCATGCACAGATTTATCCCAACTCGTCTTCAGTTGTCATACCCTTCCTCCCATCCATGGTACACAGAATATTGTGGTGGGGCAGTTGCCCAGAAACAACTTGCCTTCGCCTCCTGGAAAGCAAATCCAACAGAAGGAAATCTCATTTCCTTTCACAAAGCCCGGAACAAGTGTGTGTCCACCCTCAGGAGAGCCAGGAAACAATATCTCTCGACTCAAGACTGAACTCTCAAACCTGTCTCCCTCTTCCAAATCCTGGTTGCATCTTGTCAAATCTGTTTCTGGTGTTTGTTCTCCCTCCATTCCCTCCCCTCCCTCAAACGGCTACACAGCTGACTCTGCACGTGAAAAAGCTGAATGCCTCAACTCTGTGTTTGCCTCAAAATCTTGTGTCCCGAACCCATCTCTCTCTGTACCCACCGTACCCAGTCGTACCCAGCTGCTCCTGGACTCTGTGTGCTTCTCTCCTGACAAGGTGGAGACGTCTGTCAATCCTCAACTCTGATTCTTCAACTGGACCAGATGGCATCAGCCCAATGGTCCTAAAATCCTGCTCTGCCACTCGTTCACACCCTCTCTCTGTTCTCTTCACCCTCTCTTTTGCTCAAGGACATCTGCCATCAGCTTAGAAATCAGCCAACATTACCACTTTACACAACAAAGGTGCAAAACAGATCCTTGCAACTGCAGACCAATCACCCTTCTCCCAATTATCAGCAAAGTCATGGAATCCATCATTGCTTCGGATATCAAATCTTTCCTCTTCTCAAATGGCTTGATCTCTGATCATCAATTTGGATAAAGACCAGGTCACTCTACTCTGGACATGCTGCTTCTGCTGTCTCAACAATGGATGGAGGTCCTCAATGTCAAACAGGAAATTAGAGCTGTCTCCCTTGACATATCATGTGCGTTCGATACGGTCTGGCACCCCGCTCTGCTCACCAAGCTCTCCTCCCATGGTATCCATTGAAATCTCCACGCATGGCTTACGGACTTCCTCTCAGGTCGTAGTCAACGTGTGGCCCTGGATGGATTTCTCTCATCTCCCCTTCCTGTTCAGGCTGGAGTTCCCCAAAGCAGTGTTCTGGGCCCTGTGCTTTTTCTGGTCTTCATCAATGGTCTATCCGACCTTCTGGAAAATCCTCTCTATCTCTTTGCTGATGACTCCACTCTCTGCCACTCCATACTTCATCGCTCAGATCGGCAGTCTGTAGCCTCCTCGCTCTCTGCAGACCTGGACAAAATCACAGACTGGTCAAACAAGTGGAACATGTCTTTCAATCCTGACAAATCTCACACTCTCACTATGTCTCTCCGAAAAGACCACCTGGACAACCCTCCATCTACTTTCTCAACAATCCTCTCGAAGAAGTTCTGTCACTCAAGCTCTTGGGTCTCACAACCTGCCATGATATTTCCTGGGAAAACCACATTTCCAAGCTGGCCTCCAAAGCCAGTCGCCAACTGGGCATCCTCCGTCGTGCAAAGTCCTTCCTTGGCCCACCTGAGCTCCTCACCACATACAAGGCTTTCATCTGCATCTCAATGGAATACTGCTCTCCCCTCTGGGCTGGTGCTCCTGCCTCACACCCAGCTCGGCTTCACGCTGTTGAAACCAAAGCTTTCAGAATTATTGGAATCTCCTGCGATGAAGCTGATTGTGAGGGCCTTTCACTCGCTCACCGCAGGCAGGTTGGTGGTCTTTCTGTCTTCTACCGACTCCTCTCTGGCCTAGCCCCCCAGCCCTGTCTGTATTCTGTCCCCCAAATACTCCTACAGGTCGCACAAGATCTCCCAGCAACCTTCTTCTGGTGAAACTGCCAAAATCAAGACTCTTTGCTCACCTTCACTCTTCATTCCTCTTTTCTCCTACCTCTGGAACAAACTCCCTCACTCTCTTCAATCCCACTCCTCCCTCCATGTCTTTAAAACAGCTGTTCACCACAATCTTTTCCGAAAAGTCTTCCCCCATCCAAAACCTTGATCTTTTCTACCCCCATTAATTCACCCCAGATCCACTTTTCCGAAATACCGACTTCTTTCCTGGAAGTCCTTGCAGTGTCCATGTGTTTTTGTTTTTTTTAACCTCTCCCACCCTCCTCCCGTCCACGGTACACAAAATCTTGTGGTGAGGCAGTTGCCCAGAAACATACGTGAATACGTGAACGTGAACCCATATGTGAATGATCACGGTGTGTAACCCGATTTAGAATAGGTACACCGTATCCCTACGCATCGTAAGAGGCGACTAAGGGTTGGCGCCAGGAAGGGCATCCAGCCATAAAAACATTGCCTCAAACAGGGAACCATGATTGTCATGGGGCCCGCAAGGCTACCCCCTGCTCCAGCAGGGAAAATGGCCTTAAAACGATCATTCATTCATTCATTCACCCTCCACCCCCCTTTCCATGCCTCCTCCCCCCAAGCCCTCATCCTCCCCAGTCACTTTCATCCTTCCTCAACACATGACCAAACCATCTCAACCTGTTCCTCTTCACAGCATCAATCACAGGCTCCATTCCCATCATCTTTCACAATTCATCATTTGTCTTCCTCTCTCTCAACGATACTCCGCACATCCACCGAACCATTAGCATTTCCCACCTTTCCAGCCTTCGTTGCTGCTCTACGTTAATTACCCATGTCTCGCTCCCATAAATCATAACACTTCTCACACATGCAGCATACACCTTTTCCTTCAGCTTCAACGACACTCCCCTCCTCGTCAGCACACCACTCAGTTCCCGAAACTTCTTCCATGCACATCTCACTCCAGCAACCGATGCCGAGTCTGATCCACCTTCTCCATTCAGCATGTCTCCGAGGTAGCAAAATGTTTTCACACCTTCCAGCTTCACGCCGTCTCCAAGATCCAACTCAACATTTCCTCCATCTGCAGCTCCCTCTGTGCACACCATACATTTGAATGTAGCTGCCACACTGGTTAATGACCCTCTTAGACCACTACATTTTTGATGAACCCACTCAGCACACATTGTACATTGAATGGAGTTCACTCTGACACCCTTCCTGCACACAGCACTTGGCCACTTCCCAGTTCTTTCCACCTCACCACATGCTTTACCACTTGCCATCACCTTTGTCTTTCCGATATTCACCTTCAGACCTTTTGTCTCCATACATTCCTTCCACTTGTTCATCTTTTCTTTCAGTCCATCCATGCTTTCCGCAATCAACACCAGATCATCTGCATACAACAACTCCCACGGTAAACCCTCCTTTACGTTCTGAGCCAGCACCTCCATCACAGCTACAAATAGTAGTGGACTTAGTACCGACCCCTGATGCACTCCGACCTTCACCTCAAACTCACCACTGTTCCCGTCCTTCATCCTTACAACTGTGTGTGCTCTTTTGTACATTGTCATCACTACTCTGATCAACCATTCCTCCACTCCTAACTTCCTCAATGCCCATGTCAATACTTCGCGTGGAACCCTATCGAATGCTTTCTCCAGATCAACAAACCCAAGAAACAACTTCTTCCTCTTCTCCATGTACTTCTCCTGCAACTGCCTCACAATAAAGAGCGCGTCTGTCGTTCCTCTTCCTGGCATAAATCCAAACTGCATTTAGTCGATCTTCACCTTCTTCCTTATCCTCCTCTCCAACACCCTTTCCAATACCTTCATTCCATGCTCCAATAACTTTATCGCTCAGTACGAGCCACACTCCAGAGGGTCACCTTTCCCCTTGTATAGAGGGACGAGGTTACTCAGTTCCCAAGCCACTGGAATGCGGCCTTCTTTCACCACCAGATTACAGATCTCTGTCATTCTCTTCACACCCCCAACTTCCTGCTGCCTTCAACATATCTCCCACAACTCCCGTCGGCCCTCCCGCTTTTCTACTCTTCATTGCTTTTATCGTTTGGGCTAGCGCTGGTGTTGGGCTAGCGGCTAGGGTGCCAGCTTAGGATCCTAGGATCCTGGGTTCGAATCCCGGTCGATCGCTGAATTAACGACCAGGGTGGTTGACTCAGCCTGTCATCCTTCCGAGGTCGAGCAAATTGAGTACCAGTTCACTGGTAATTCCCTGCTTGTCGTAAAAGGCGACAAAAAGGGTTGGCGGCAGGAACGGCATCCGGCCGTAAAACATTGCTTCAAAAAGGGGACCGAAAAACAACAACAACCACGGTCCCCGAAAAAGGCCAACCCCCGCTTGCGGGGAAAAATGGCCTCTAAAGGTGTTTTTATTTATTTATTTATTTATTGCTTTTATCGCTTCCTCAACTTCCTTCTCAGTTATCTTCTCTGCCGGTCCTAATCTTGTTTTCAGACAAGACACGTTAGCCATATATCGTACATTGACCACAACATTTTTGTCCATTAAAAGTTGCACTTTGAGCATAATGAAGAAATTTATATTTCTGGTATGTTGCAGGCATATTCTTTGTTTGTCGTTGATTCTGCTGTGTTTTGAGTGTCTGCGGCGCTTTTGTCCAGTGCATTCTCTCTGCCTCCCTCTGCCTCTGTTCAGCTATATATTCAGCTTGAACAAATAATTTTCTTTATGCTATCTGCTGCTTTTGTGTAGATGTTTTAGAAGTTCAAATTCACTTTCTCTCCAAACTCTGTTGGTCCAGCTTGGATGGTAAGTTTCATAGTGGATTATTTGGGGCATGTAGGCACATCATGACTTTTATATACTGTATTCTAGCCTTAAGTCTTGGCTGATCGACCAATTACCCTTTTGTAAAAAAGTGAAAATATATATAATCAGTTTTTTGTGAGAAAGCAATAAGATAAACCTGCTCAACTAATACTAATAGACTTATGTCTGCTCCCCAACCCTCCCCCCTCAAACTCTCTCCGTAGGAAAATCAAATGGTCACTGCAAATTCGATCAGGAAATATTTATCAGAAGTCTATGTCTCCCCTTTTCCCAACATGGGGCTATTTGAATCAACCCAAAAAAATCAAGCACAGGCTTTCCTCAATGCTTGATTTTCAAATCGGAGCAATCACTGCTCCGTTATCCAGGGCCATTTGCCATGCGCATAAATAACTCAAAGCCACTACAATTGGCCAAGCGGAGCATGCCTGCCACACCACATGCACACCACTATTATATATAATGGAAGCACTCGCTTCCTACAGGAGCTAACAGGGGGGTCATGTTATTGTCTTTATGATTATTAATGCCATAGCAGAGTACCCACCCTACGGGTGATCTTGTTCCAAGTGGGCAAAATGCTCTTTTGACACATCCTTTCATTTGGGAGTTGCCTCAGTGGCTCCCGAAAAAAAAATTAACCTTGGTTACGCATATGGAGTAAAAACATGGATACTGCTTATGTGCATATAGTGGTGGAAAAACAGTTTGTGAACCCTTTAAAATTTTCTGTATTTCTGCATAAATTTCACATAAAATGTGACCAGATCTTCATCTAAGTCCTAATGATATATAAAGAGAACCTGGAAACAAATAACACAGAAAATCTACTTTTTCATTTTTTATTGAGTAAAATGATCCAACATCCAATTTCTTTTTGAAAAAGAATGTGAACCTCGAGGTTAATCAGCTTAATTAAGGCTGTAATTACAGTCAGATCTTTCAATCAATAGGATGACAATCAAAAGTGAGTTTGGGTGGAAACATATGAAAAACATCAACTTTGTTCGTCACCATCATAGTCTGGTCTTCACTCCAAGAGCAAGGCGTATGATAACAAAGGAGGTCACAAAGAAGCACAGGGTAAAGTCTGAGGATCTGTAGGCCTCTCTTGAGTTGGCTACTGTCAGTGTTCATGAGTCCACCATCAGGAAAACACTGAACAGGAATGGTGTGTATGGGAGGATAGCAAGGAGGAAACCACTGCTCTCCAAGAAGAACATTGCCGCCTGTCTAAAGTTCTGGATGATCCACAAGGCTTTTGGAAGAATGTTCTGTGGGCAGATGAGTCGAAAGTGGAACGTTTGGCTTAAATGAGACACGTTTTGTTTGGCAAAAACCAAACATTGCATTCCAACATAAGAACCTCATCCCAACCGTGAAGCATGGTGGTGGGAGTATCATGGTTTGGGGCTGCTTTGATGCCTCAGGACCTGGATGGCTTGCCATCATTGATGGAACCGTGAATTCTGGATTGTACCAACAAATTCTACAGGAGAATGTCAGGGCATCCATCCATGAGCTGAAGCTTAACAGGAAGTGGGTCAGGCAGCAAGACAAGGATCCGAAACACACAAGTAAATCTACAACAGAATGGCTGAAGCAGAAGAGACTTTGCATTTTGGATTGGCCAAGTCAAACGCCAGACCTTAACTCAACTAAAATGTTATAGCAGAATCTGAAGCGAGCAGTTCATGCAAGAAAGCCCAGAAATTCATACAAGAAAGCCCACAACATTTCAAATCTGGCCTCCAAAGCCAGTCGCCGACTTGGCATCCTCCATCATGTGAAGTCCTTCCTTGGCACACCTGAGCTCCTCACCACATACAAGGCTTTCATCCGCAGCTCAATGGAATACTGTTCACCCCTCTGGGCCGGTGCTCCTTCCTCACACCTCGCTCGTCTTCATGTTGTTGAAACCAAAGCTTTCAGAATCATTGGAATTTCCCACGATGAAACTAACTCCGAGGGCCTTTCACTCACTCACCGCAGGCAGGTAGGTGGTCTTTCTGTCTTCTACCGACTCCTCTCCGGCCTTGCTCCCCCAGCTCTATCTGTGCTCTGTCCCCCAAGTATTCCTACAGGGCACACAAGATCTGCCAGCAACCCTCTTCTGGTGAAATTGCCAAAATCAAGACTCTCTGCTCACCTTCACTCCTTCATTCCTCTTTACTCCTGCTTCTGGAACAAACTCCTTCACTCTCTTCAATCCCACTCCTCCCTCCAGGTCTTTAAAACAGCTGTTCACCACCATCTCTTGTCTTCCCCCATCCAAAACCTTGATCTCTTCTACACCCGTTAATTCACCCCCGTTTTTTTTTGAAATCCCGACTTCTTTCTTTCCTGGAAGTTCTATCGGTGTGCCAATCAAATTTATAATATACTCAATTTTCATTCGATTAACTTGAGATTTGAAGAGGATTTGCTCATTTAATTCAACTACCAATTATATTTGAGGTCAACATCGGCCAAGATGTCAGCATAGGCCAAATTTCTAAAATCCTTAATTTTCATCCCATTGACTTGAAATTTGAAGAGGATTTTCATATTAGATCACTGAATTCAACCACCAATTATTTTTGATGTCACAAAGTCAACATTGGCCTAGTTTCTTAAACCAACAACTTCAAGAGAGGTATGTAAAATTAATTTATAAAATTTGTAAAAGTAAATTTGTAAAAAAAAAAAAATTTTTAGTTCTATTTTGACATTATGAGGTATTATGTGTAGATCATTGACAAAAATCTCAATTAAATCCATTTTAAATTCAGGTTGTAACAACAAATTGTGAAAAAAGTCAAGGGGTGTGAATACTTTCTGACGACACTGTTTAAGGGAATCAACATCAGATGCATCATAAATTTTGCTTGAGTGGTCAAGGACGATCAACGTGTGAGTATGTGGGAGGCTTCACTTTTGAAATTCCATCATGTTTATGTCGTCAGAGAACATGCTTATTTGTGACATCCTTGTGAACGTCTTGCAAGAGTTGCTTGAACACCCAATCCACCAAGCCTGATCTGTCTTGTGGTTGCTGATTTGGTTTTACGTTTTCCATTATCTCTGGAAGCCTTCGATTGCATGAAAAAGCGAGAATAATATCAGGCTTTCCATATTTACAGACTATGACCATTGCATCCTGATAATTAGGTTGCATCGCCAGAGGACTACCTGCATACAAAGATGGCAGAACAAGTTTCCCTGGTGGCAAATTTTGAGCAACGCTTTATTTCTGAACATAGTCCATTAAAGCTTTATAGAGGTCAACACGCAAGGATGCTTTGTTCTGACACAAAAAATAATCCATCCTGGATGGCGCCGTCTTGACATATGCATCTACTAAGTACTGTTGGAATAGTTTGGAACCATAATGAATAGGGGAATATTCCTTCCTTCATGAATAGGGATATGAATAGAACTGAAGGTGGGTTACCATTTGTTTTCTGCATGCCAGGTACCCTGAACCCACCCTAAATCTCCTCTGGGAAAAAGTTGTGGATACACCATATGGTCACAGTTTGAAGAGAGGTATGTAATATTACACTTTTTTTTTTAAATACAAGACCGAGGCTCGTGTAAGAGCTAACATTGATCACAAAAAGACAAACTGACACATAAAACATATGATAAAGGGAGCGGAGACAAGATGGAGAGTGAGAGGGAAGCACACAAGTACAACATTTGAGAGGAAGGACATCAGGAGATCTGTGGGAGGGAGAGCGCTTGGGGGAAGGAAGCATGGGAAGGGGGGGGGGGGGAGGTAAAAAAAAACAAAAAAAAAAACACATGGACAAGGCTAGGACTTCCAAGAAACAAATCGGTATTTCAAAAAAGTGGATCTGTGGTGAATTAACGGGGGTAGAAAAGATCAAGATTTTGGATGGGGGAAGATAAGAAATGGTGGTGAACAGCTGTTTTAAAGACCTGGAGGGAGGAATGGGATTGAAGAGAGCGAGGGAGTTTGTTCCAGAGATGGGGGAAAAGAGGAATTAGTTCAGCCGAGACGCACCGGTCGAGTCGAGTTAAGTGCACCCACACACACAATTATTTTCAATTATCTTTCACGTTCGTCCGTTTTCAAGTCTGTTGTGAGGACGTCCCAATTTAGGAATTTATTTGACCGTGTTTTATTTTGTTCTAGCAGAAGTACCCGGCATTGCCGGGCGGGGGAGGGGAGGGGGGAGGAGAGGGGAGGGGAACGGGGGGAGGGGAGAAGAGGGGGGGAGGGGAGAAGAGGGGGAGGGGGAGGGGGAGAGGGGAGAAGAGGGGGAGGGGGAGAGGGGAGAAGAGGGGGAGAGGGGGAGAGGGGGAGATGGGGAGGGTGAGGGATGGGAAGGGGTGGGAGGGGGGAGGGGGAGGAGGGAGAGGGGAGGGGGTAGGGGGGAGGGGAGGGGAAGGGGGGAGGGGAGGGGAGGGGTGAGGGGCGATGGGGAGGGGGAGGGGGAGGGGGGATGGGGAGGGGGAGGGGGAGGGGAGGGGGGGAGGGTGGAGGGGGGAGGGGAGGGGGAGTGGGGAGGGGGGGAGGGTGAGGGATGGGAGGGGG
This sequence comes from Myxine glutinosa, assembly GCF_964187855.1. Lineage (NCBI taxonomy): Eukaryota > Metazoa > Chordata > Myxini > Myxiniformes > Myxinidae > Myxine > Myxine glutinosa. Next base: position 105,632,502 of record NC_136264.1, read on the forward strand.
ATGGGAGGGGGAGGGGAGGGGGAGGGGGGAGGGTGAGGGATGGGAGGGGGTAGGAGGGGAGGGGGAGGGGTAGGAGGGGAGGGGGAGGGGTAGGGGGGGAGGGGAGGGGGGAGGGGGGAGGGGGGAGGTTACATTACACCGATTTACATTGAAAACTGCTGAAATATGTACGCAACTTCAACTTAGCACAGTTTAGTAAATACTCGAGATAAATCCATGCGGTAAAAGATTGCTGAGAGTTGCTAAGACCTACGACTTAGAAATTCCACCTGGACACACTTCAGGGGGCACTTTCAAAGGGGAGATGTGCTTATCCTTTCTAAAAAATATTTTAGGTGTGGTATAGACACGATATTTGCATGCATCTGTTTCAAAAATCGAGCAAATATGGAAAAATTACTCACGTGAAACCAGGATCCGTCGCGGTGGTAGCCATGATTGTGTAGATGTCACATGATCAGTCATGAAGAGTGGTTAAGTCCAAAATATGACGATTATACAAAATATTCCAAAATATACAAAATACCATGGCATAAAAACGATTTGCCCGCAAAGCATTGCACGGCAACGGCGGTCAGAGAGTGCCATGCACGGCGTGACGTAAGTAGTGCGCGCAGCGCCCCTGGCGGAATTACCGGTCCCTATCAAAGACATTTAATTCATATCGCACAAAATCGACAAAAATCGACACAAAACACGATCGCTTTTCGCTCTGAATTACGTGCAAGCGTGTGACGGAAATCACCATCGCCCAGCATCGAATGCCAACCAAGATGGCGCCCGGTAACTGCATCTCCACCTATGTGGAGTGAATGGCAATGGTCACATCACGTGATCGCTCTGAGCGAATCAGTCTAGCGGCGGGGATGGAACATCACGTGATCGCTCTGAGCGAATCAGTCTAGCGGCGGGGATGGAACATCACGTGATCGCTCTGAGCGAATCAGCGAGCTGCTCGCATTGGCTGAGATTAGCGGGTACTTCGCTGAAATGCGCTGAGGTAAATATGAATAAAAAATATGGATCGTCAAATATTTTGAGTTCGGCCATGTTCGTCCCAGGCTCAATGGCCATGTCTATGCCAAATATCAAGCACGTGAGCCTCTCCGTTTCGGAGTCTATCGGTAACATTACACACACACACACACACACACACACACACACACACACAAACTGTGTTTTATATATATAGATTACCGGCATTTCTTTTAATAAAGCTGGTATTTTTGGACATTTTAAATCCGGTTTCGTTTGAGTTTATTTATTGCACGCTTGAGGACTGCCGGTGGGATCCGTGCAGGTAAGTGCTCTTCAGCATCCCTCTCTTCCTTCCCCCTTAACCCCCCCCCCCGCCCCCCACGTGTATTAACTATGCCACATTTAGAATGCCTTGGAGTAACAGCTAGTTCAGCTATTCATTCCTTGCAAAGATTTTAATCGCAAAGAGCGCAACAATATTATTGCCATATTTTAGAAGTTGGTTGAAATAATTACATTTGAAGCAGGTGATTCTCCTTTACTTTGGATTTGAACTCACCTGTGGTGAGTTGCAGTTGCCTGCACTATAAAAATCACTCATTCAATCAGTTTGAATCGAGAAAAGGAGTCATTCTGCTGTTTTGTGTCACTGTGTGTACCGCAATGAGCATGGAGAAAAGAAAGAAAACCAGAGAATTGTCTGAGGAGGTCAGACACAAGATTGTAGCCAAGCATGGACAATCTCAAGGAAATAAGTCCATATCCAGAGACCTTGATGTGCCTGCGTTCACCTTACGCAATGTTATCAGGAAGTTTATCAACCTCCCTGGATGTGGCCGCAAGAGAAAACTTGATCAAAGATTGCAGCGAAGGATTGTTTGAATGGTGGAGAAAGCACCTCGATCAACTACCAAACAGATTCGAAGCTGACCTTCAGACACAAGGTACGACCGTTTCAACTTGCACCATCCATCGCCAACTCGATGAAAGTGGGTTATATGGCAGGAGACCCAGGAGGACCCCACTGCTGAGAGAGAGACATAAGAAAGCCCGACGAGTTTTCCAAAACACACCTGAACAAGCAAAAAATCCTTCTGGGAGAATGTCCTGTTGACAGATGAGACCAAATTAGAGCTTTTAGGTAAAGCACATCATCTCTATGTTTACAGAAAACAAAATGAAGCCTTCAAAGAAAAGAACACCTTCCTTACAGTCAAACATGGAGGATGTTCAGTGATGTTTTGGGATTGCTGTACTGCCTCTGGCACTGGGTACCTTGAATGTGTGCATGGCATCATGAAATCAGGAGATTACCAAGGCAATTTGGAGCTCAATATTTAATCTAGAGTCAGTAAGCTGGATCTCCGTCGAAGGTCATGGGTCTTGCAGCAGGTCAATGACACCAAGCACACTTCAAAAAGCACCCAGGAATGGTTCAAGACAAAAGGCTGGACTGTTCTGAAGTGGCCAGGCAATGAGTCCAGATCTAAATCCCATTGAACACCTGTGGGGAGATCTGAAAACAGCTATTGGGAAAAGGCACCCTTCAAATCTGGGAGAACTCGAGCAGTTTGCACGAGAAGAGTGGGCCAAACTGCCAGTAGAGAGGTGTAGGAAGCTCATTCATGGCTATAGGAAGCGCTTGACTGGAGTTATTTTGTCCAAAGGCTGTGCTACCAAATATTAAGTCTGGGGTATCAATATTTTAAAATGCCATTTCTATTTATTTTCTGATTTAAAAGGATATATTAAGTTCTGAATCAAAAACACAGGTTCTGTAATATTAACAGTGAAATAAAGAATTGCGGAGACAGAACACTTTTGTTAATTTAAACTTATTTTTCGAGAAAATGGTGAGTGATTTGAAAAAAGTGCAAGGGTGCCAATATTTTTGGCCACGACTGTCGACCCCTGAAGACACTTTTAAACCTTTTAAAACCCCTAAGACACTTTAAACCTTCGTAGACCACTTAGATCCAATGACTTTATGGACCACTTAGACCCTTTATCCTTTAGACCCTATATCCCTTGTACATCATGTAGATCCCAAAGACCCTTTAAGACGACAAAGAACCCCTAACACCCTGAAGACACCAAAGACCATTAAAAAAAACTTTAAACCCCTAGAACCATGATGCATTTAAGATCCCTAAGACCTTGTAGACCCTATCGACCTTGTTCGAACTTTTAGACCCTGAATAACCTTTAGATGTTTTAGAACCCTTGGAGTTTAGACCCTTTAGACCCCCTAAAATCCTGTAGACACTGTAGTCCCCATTAGCACCTTTAGACCATTAGACCCTATTGACGATTAAAACCAATAAGACCCATTAGTCCCTTTAGAACCATATGACCCCATTAGATCCCTTTGAACCTTAAGATCATTAACACCACTAAAACCTCAAGACTCTACAGACCATGTTAACCCCTTTATACCCTTAGATCTGAATAATACGAGTATAATTATTTAATCATTGAAAGCTGTGGCTGGTGCTAATATCTGAGGGTCGTCTGCAGTAACACTTGAAGGTCACCAGCCATATCGACCACCAGAAGATATCTACCATCTACCATAGCTATCTACCATATAAAACACAATGTGTGTGTGTGTGTGTGTGTGTGTGTGTGTGTGTGTGTTTGTGTGTCTGTCCCGCTTCCATCCATAAGGGTAGGTTCGAAAGGCTTTGAATCGTGCTTTTGGAGGGATTTGAGTAGGGGGGGGGGGAGGGGGGGATAATGGGAATTTTTTGAACACGACGTGTGTCCACCGGTTAAAAGACCGAAAGACTCTGAGGACCGAAAAGACCCAAAGGACCCAAAATACCCAAATACCCCAAATACCCTGTGGACTGTTACACACAAAAGACCATGGGAAGACCCCAAGGACCCCAAGATCCAAAATATCCCAAAGACCCAGAAGACTGAAAAGACAAAGACCCAAAATACCCAAACAATCCAAAGACCAAAAAGACTCCAAAGACCCTTAAAGACCCTGAGGACCCAGTGGACCCCAAAGACCCATATTACCCCCAAGACTCAAAATACCCCAAAGACCGTTAAATACCCCAAATATCCAGATCGAGGACCCAAAATACTCAAATGACTCAAAAGACATAGAGGACCCAAAATACCCCAAAGACCCAATGGACTCAAAAGACCATGAAGACCCAAAATACCTTGAAGACCCAAAATACCCTGAAGATCCAATGGACCCTTAAGGCCCAAAAGACCCTTTAGACCCAAAAGATTCCAAGGATCCAAAAGACCCAAACAACCCCAAGGACCCAAATGACAAAGAGGATGCAAATGACAAAGAGGACCCAAAGGACCCTGATGATGCAAAAGACCCAAACAACCCTGAGGACCCAAACGACCCAGCGTACCCAAAATACCTTAAGGACGCAGCAGACCCCCCCCCCCCAAGGACTCTGAAGACCCAAAATAGCCCCGAAGAACCAAAAGACTGAAAAGATCTTGAAGACGCAATGGACCCTGAAGACCCAAAATACCCCAAAAACCCAAAAGATCCTGAAAAACCAATGGGCCCCAAACACCCAAAATACCATGAAGACCCAAAAACCCCAAAAGGCCCCAAGATTCTGAAAGACCCAAAAGACCACGAAGACTCCAAAGACCCTGAAGACCCGTAAATACCCCAAAAACACAAAATACCCCAAAAACCCAAAAACACACCGAAGACCCAAAATACCGTGAAGATCCAAAATACCCCGAATACCTATAAATACCCCCAAGACCAAAAATATCGAAAAGAACCTTAAAGACCGAAAAGAGCCCGAAGACCCAAAATATCCCGGTTACTGAGAGGATTGAAACGACCCAGAAGACCGAAAATATTGAAAACACCCAGAAGACGAAAAAGACCCTGAAGACCCCAAATACCCTGTAGACCCTTAAAGATCCAAAAAAACCCAAATTGAGGACCCAAAATCCTCGAATGACACAAAAGACACCGATGAACCAGAAGACCCAAAATACACAAAAGATGCTGAAGACACTGAAGACCCCAAAAAACCCAACGACCCAAATGACCCAGAGGACACAAAATACCCCAAGGACACAAAACACCTCAAGGACCCAAAAGAAGAGTAATTATGCCTCTTTCATTGGAATTGTCGACGGTGGCTTGCAAACTGAACCTCAAGGTCGGTGTCCAGAAGCTGTATCTATCTATCTATAATTCCAGTAATCTCTGTGTGTCTGTGTGTTTGTTTGTTTGTCTGTGACCGCTGTTTCTCGACAACCACGGGTCCGATATACTTGAAACTTGCCAGGTATATTGCTGGGGACCCGAGGATGTGCCTTTTCAAGGTTTCATATTAATCGGAGAAGTAGTTACCGAGCTATGGCGATTTCTTTACCAAACTCCGCAAGCCGTTCGCTTTGGACCAAACCATTTCATGTAAATAGAGGGGGGGGATTGTCACCGTACTCGCAAGCCGTTCGCTTTGGACCAAACCTTTCATGTAAATAGAGGGGGGGGGGATTGTCACTGTACTCGCAAGCCGTTCGCTTTGGACCAAACCATTTCATGTAAATAGAGGGGGGGATTGTCACCGTACTCGCAAGCCGTTCGCTTTGGCTTTGCGAATGGACCAAACCATTTCATGTAAATAGAGGGGGGGGGATATAATTTTAGATATATATATAGTACGGGCATGCCCTAGTTTTTTTAATCACAATAAATACAAGGCACAGGGAGGTGAAATTTTCTGCATGTGATGCAATGCACGCAGAGTAAAACGAGTGTTCATTTACGTCTCGAGGATGTCTAACAAATAAAGATGATATAAGCACCCGTGACACGAGGCCCAGACTTCAGAATTTGGCATGCTCATGTTGCTGTACCATCAAAAACTGTTCCAACCCGTCATTTTTGACGGGCTTTATAATAGTATACATACATATATATATAATATATATATATATATATATATATATATATATATATATATATAGTATATATATGTATATATATATATATATATATATATATATATACTAGCTTGGCTCGGCTCGCTGCGCTCGCCTCACCACACGTCGTTACTGAGGAACGGGCTTATTTTAGCTGAGGATAATTACTGTACCTGAGTTGCTGTGTTGTCATGATTTACACAATCATAATACAAACAATTATTTTGCACAAGTGTATTTATTGTGTTTGTGATATTATATTTTTATGGGCAATTTAGGTTGAAGATTCATGTTGAATGTTTTTTTTTCAAGAAAGAACCCCTCAGCACATACATAGGGGAGGGGTAGGTGCAGACTGGAAGTTTGGGACGATTACACCTCACCACCACGTAATTCAAAACACCTCACCACCAAGTAATGTAAAACACCTCACAGGACACAAAACACGTAATAAAAACACCTCACCACCATGAAATAAAAACACCTCACCACCACGAAATTAAAAACACCTCACCACCACGAAATTGAAAACACCTCACCACCAAGTAATGTAAAACACCTCACAGCCACAAAACACGTAATAAAAACACCTCACCACCATGAAATAAAAACACCTCACCACCACGAAATTAAAACACCTCACCACCACGTAATTCAAAACACCTCACCACCAAGTAATGTAAAACACCTCACAGCCACAAAACACGTAATAAAAACACCTCACCACCATGAAATAAAAACACCTCACCACCACGAAATTAAAAACACATCACCACCACGAAATTGAAAACACCTCACAGCCATAAAACACGTAATAAAAACACCTCACCAACATGAAATAATAAACACCTCACCACCACGAAATTAAAAACACCTCACAGCCATAAAACACGTAATAAAAACACCTCACCAACATGAAATAAAAAACACGTCACCACCACGAAATTGAAAACACCTCACAGCCATAAAACACGTAATAAAAACACCTCACAGCCATAAACACGTAATAAAAACACCTCACCACCACGAATTGAAAACACCTCACAGCCATAAAACACGTAATAAAAACACCTCACAGCCATAAACACGTAATAAAAACACCTCACCACCACGAAATAAAAACACCTCACAGCCATAAAACACGTAATAAAAACACCTCACCACCACGAAATTAAAAACACCTCACAGCCATAAAACACGTAATAAAAACACCTCACCACCACGTAATTCAAAACACCACATCACCAACTAATTCAAAACACCTCACCACCACATAATTAAAAACACGTCACCACCACGTAATTATAAATACCTCACCACCACGTAATTCAAAAACCTCACCACCATGTGATTTAAGAACACCTCACCACCACGTCATTTAAAAACACCTCATCACCAACTAATTCAAAGTACCTCACCACCACGTGATTCAAAATACCACACAAACACGTGATTCAAAACCACCACAACGTTATTAAAAACACTTCACAACCACGGAAACAAAAGTTTGAGGGAGTCATTAATTGACAACACAGACACTGCCCAGATGTGTAGATATATAGATAAATGACTGGACCCAAGTTGCCGTTTTGTCATGGTTTAAACCAAACCTAATTCAAACAATTATTTTGCACAAATGTATTTGTAATATACGTGATATCACATTTTATAAACAATTGAAGTTGAAAACTTAAGTTGAAAAAAAAAAATTCCCAAAAAAATTCCAAAATAAAAATAAATAATAAATTGGAAATTTTTTCAAAAACAATACCCTTAGGACATACCGACGGGAGAGATATGTGCATACCAGAAGTTTGGTACGATTTCACAAAAGTTTGAGAAAGTAGTTCAGTGACAACACAACACAGGACAGACGCTGCACAGATATATATATATATATATAAATATATATATATATATATATATATATATATATATAAATTTAAAATAAAAAAAATCTATATATACATACAGACTTGGCATTTAAAATGGAATTTTTTTTTTCCTTGACTTGGGTTTACTTTCTTAACTCACTATATCAATCTGGTGAGTTTCTTTTACACTTTGGTGATTTATTTGTTAAAAGAACCATGTCACTGATTGTCTGTCGCAGCAAGAAGTCAACAACAGGATTATATCACAGGTGGCATGGCAAAATGTACGGACAGGTGCATTTGACGATTGGCTTCACAGTCGGGTATACAAGGGTTGTTGCGTTCTGTATTAGTGGAAAACAACTGCTGCACGTCTCCAAAAGTTATTGCCGCTTCCTCTGGAGATGGTCCGTCAACTCGACAATGCTGTTTGTCATGGAGTGGTGGCTTTACGAAATTACAGCATGAAATAGCGTGCTATTGCTCGGCAGTATGGCATCACTCAAGGTCAGGTGTCCAAGCTCCTGAAACGAAATGCTCAGAGGGGTGTCCCTACTCCAATACCGAGGCCAGGACGTTCCCGCAGAACCACAAGGAGGGATGATCGCCAGCTGCACCGGTTAGTCTGCAATGGCCGTACCAAGTCAGCTAATCGGCTTAGGGCTGAGTGGCAGCAACTGACAAATGTGCCTGTATCCAGAAGGCGAGTCAACCAACGACTGGTTCAAGCAGGCTATCGTGCCAGGCATCCCCTGAGAAAGCCACGCCTGACCAGACAACACTGCCAGCGCCGATTGCAGTGGGCCAGAGAGCACCGTCAATGGCACCCAGGACACTGGAATCATGTGATCTTCAGTGACGAGTCTAGATTTCTGGTCTGTCGTCAAGATGGCCGCGTCCGAGTGCGCAGACAAGTGCATGAAGCCTACAACAAAGATTGTATAGTGCCAAGAGTCCAAGCTGGAGGTGGTGGGGTGACCGTTTGGGCTGCTTTTCATGCAGGGGGCAAAACTGACCTGGTTGTTCTGAATGGAAACCTGAACCAGTTCAAGTACAGGGCCATTCTGGAAGAAACATTGCTTCCATTTGCTCGTGCAGCCTTTCGAGGAAACTTTGTCTTCCAAGAAGAAAATGCACGGCCTCATCGTGCTCGCATGATCCAACACTTTCTTGCTGGCCGTGGTGTAGAGCATATGGAGTGGCCTGCCATGTCCCCGGATATGAATCCGATAGAGAACTTGTGGGCAGAATTAACGCGTCAAATCGACAACTTGGACCAGCAGCCCACCTCTGTGCGTGAATTGCAGCAGGCTATTGTCACTGCATGGCAAGCGATTCCTGTCCAAACCTTGGCAAATCTCATGAACAGCATGCCTCAACGTGTACGTGCCCTCCTGAATGCTCGTGGGGGTTAGACGTAGTACTGAACTTTAATTTTACTGTCCGTAATCCCAGTCGTAATTTAACTTTTGTTTTTGTCAAAACAAATTTGGCTCATGTGCAAAATAAAGAGATACTTCTGGAAGACGTACAGAAGTTTAACGCAGTACCGTCCGTAAATTGAGTTTGATATCAGTTCACATCACTTTCAAGGATCAATTTATTTGCCTCGAAAGGTCAAATGTGGTTTTTGTTTCTTTTAAAGGTCACATTAACAAAATCTAGAATAATTTCAACATAATTCCAATGAACTTTTGGTTCTAAGACATCTTGAAAAGTAAGTTCACCCCCACAAAAAAAATATTCCATATTAAATGCCAAGTCTGTATATATATATATACATATGAATATATATATACATATGAATATATTGTTGTGGATATGAGAATGTTTTTTTATTTTATTGTTGTGGTAAAATGTTGTTGTAAAAGGTTGTTGTAAAATATCACCCCTCCTCCCTCCGTTTGTGGTTGTATAAAGGTCAAAGGGCGTTCCCGTAGTTAGTCCATAAAACATACATGCAGGACACGATATATCTTTTTTTGACAGTTATATCCTTATTATGTGTATTAGTGTAAGGCTGTGTCTTCCATTAATTGAAATACTCCATTGCACCAGTGAAAGAGAATAGATCCCCTTTCCTTCCCATCCCCAAAATCTCCCTTTCCTTCCCATCCCCAAAACCTCCATTTCCATATTACATCCCCTCTCGTCATTGCTGAGCCCTCGATTCCCAATCACCTCCCCTCCAATAACCGCCATTGACCATGTGCTTTGAGTCGGAGAAGAAAGGCGTGTCTCCACCTCGTCAGAGGGGAGGAGGGGCGTGCCCGCCCGTCGTCATCCAGGGCGGAGCCCGAGGGTCGCGCGACCAACCAGGGCCGAGGTGAGCACCCCGATGGGCGTGTCCAAAACGCCGGCGGCGTAATCGCTGGAGGCGCTATAAAAGGCGCAAACGGAAGTGAGTTGGTCTGAGATGCACTTTGAGTTGGTCGCAAGGGTTGGTCTGAGTTGGTCACAAGGAGTTGGTCACAAGGAGTTGGTCTGAGTTGGTCTGAGTCGGTTGCCAGAGGAGGGTCAGTGGTTGCGTTGGTAAGGAGTCGGTGGTCAGTTGGTTGCGGTGAGGAGTCGGTGGTGAGGAGTGAGAGAAACAAGAAAGAGTTGAGGGTTTGGACCAGACGAGTGGGACAAGGCCTGGCAAAGCACGCGACGTAAACAGCAGCCAAAACAGCAGCGTGGGGCCTGGCCTGAACGGCGGCTGCTAAACGCGCCGGTTGTGCTGCGGGACCCCCTTGGACCTCCCTCTCCCTCCAGCCATCCACATCCTGCCATTCCTGCAATTCCCCGCGTGAGTCAGTGTCTTTTGTTTGTTCTGTCCTGGGTTAATTAAGTCTGTAGGTAAGCTAAAATTTGCACTGTGTCACCTACGTCTTATGTGTTATAAATAAAACTTGATTGCTCCTTTTTGCTTGTGTGTGTAAATAGTCAATAAATTCAGTAGTATTTCCAAACCTTTCTTTGCCTTCGTTTTCCTCTTTGCATTCGGCGCCTTTGTCTTTTCCCTATTGACTAGCTGTGGTGCGACCCGGCCAACGTTTGGGTGGAATCGGGTGAGTCGGGGATCCTGTTAGGTCGCGGTTAAATACACCACCGCTCGGTCATCATAACATCTAAACCGCGATCTGTTACAATTGGTTGTCAGGAGTTGGATTCGGACCTGGGACTAAAATTGTTAGGCCCAAATTTTGGAACACCAATTGTGTTATTAAGTAACAATTGGTGTCTGGGAGTGGGATTCGAGGCCCGAACCAAATTTTTAAAACGAATAGAGAAAAAAAAATTTGGTCAAAATTACGAGCTGCCGAAATTTGTTTTTTTTTAAAGAAAAACCCGAATTTTGAAATCGCGCCATGGCTGGTCAAGGCGACGGGATGCTGGTGGGAGAGATAGAGGGGTTAGGAGTAACCCAGGATCAAATGGAGGGGAGCAATGAGGAGGCGGTTGAGGGGGTATCAGGCGCACCAAATGGCGTCCTCGCGCACGTGGGTGTAGCGGCACCAAATTTTGCCGCGCCCGCTACCGCAGCAGCGCCGCTGGTGGATTTGAACCTTTTTATGATGCAAATGAAGGCCCTTATGGAAAAGAATAGTGAGCAATTGGGAGACCAAATTAGAGGTTTGAAAAGCAGTATGGGAGAGATGGGGGGCCAAATGGGGGTAATGAGGGACGAAGTGAGGGGTACCGGTGAGAAGTTAGACAATAATTTTGAGGGGTTAGACAACGGGATAAAAGAGGTAAAGAATGGGTTAACGGGGGTGGAAAACAGAATGGCTGCCCAGGAGAATCAGTTAGAGGGGGTGAAAAATGGGTTAATGGGGTTAGAAAATAGGATGGAGGACAAATTGCGGGAAATAGGGGAACAATCTGCCAGGGAAATCAAACAAATGGGAGAGCAGATAGAGGAGGTGAAAATCGGGGTAGAAACCAAACTGGATGCTCAGAGGGATGAATTGGGACAGATGAGGGTGGCATCTACAAAAGAGAGGGAGGAAATACGACGAGGGGTAAGTGAGGAGGTTTCGGGGCTACGCGAGGAGGTAAAGCGAGGTGAGAAGCGTATGGAGAAAGAGGTGAGGAATAATACGGCAAAGTTACAAGGGGGAATAGAAGATCTGACGGAGGAGGTGGAACAGCTGACAGAGGGACAAACGAAGTTAGTGGAGCAGGTTCAAAGGAACACTGCAGTACTCGGAGGGTTAAAGGCGACACAAAAAGAAATTAAAAACGAATTAATAGCGACGCAGAGGCAATGTCAGATGGTACGTGAGGAACTGACAATGAGGGTGGACGAGGTGACAGAGATAATGGAGACAAAGGACCGGCAGGTGAGGATGCACATAGAGACGGTCACGGTAGCCTTAGAGGACGAACTTGAGGAGACGCACCGAGAAATAAAAGAGGTTAAACAAAAATTAGAGGAAGTGGAAGAAGAGGTGAGTGAAATTAAGAAGGGACGAACAGAAACTAAAAGAGAAATCCAGGAGGACGTGATGGAATATGTGCAAGGTCGGTGCTCAACTCATGAAGTGATGCTCACTAACCAAATAAAGAGTTTGCAGGTGGCAAAGGAGGTGCGGAGACGATGTACGGAGGTGAGTGGCAATGTATATGATGTGAGGAAAGCTTCAGTCGGCTTGGGGATTGGTTTGGATCCGGGTGTTCGTGAGAGGCCGTTGGTGAAGTGTGCGACAGGTCAGGTGTGCGAAAAAAGAGGTGTGCGAGAATGTCCGACCATGGGGTGTGTGAGGAAAAAGTGCACGCCGAGGAGTGAGTGTGCCGTCAAGAGTGAGTTGGTCGAATCGCGTGTGCGAGGGGGTACATGGAAGCGCGGTGTGGTGAGTGTTACAGAGGAAGTAACGAAAGAGGATGCGCGAGAAAGGTGTGTAACGGACGGGTGCATGGGGAAAGCGCATGCTGTCAAGAGTAGGGGAGAATGCATGCCTGTGGTGAGTGTTACAGAGGGTGTAACGGGACAATGTGCGGAAGAGTGTGCGCGAGAAAGGTGTGTAACGGACAGGTGCATGAGGAAAGAGTGCGCTGTCGAGAGTAAGGGTGAGTGCGTTGTCAAGAGTGGTGGTGAGAGTAGTGAGAGTGACAAGGAGCGTGAGTTGGTTGTGACAGGTGAGCGAGGATGTACACCTGGAATGGAAGGATGCACACCTGGAATGGTAGAGCGTGAGTGGGAATGCACGCTGGAATTGGTCGTGAGGCACATGGTGGGGTGTGCGAGTGAAAGCACACCTGTGATGGTCACAGAGGAGGTGACCGAGGAGGGGGCGCGAAGAGGTGTGTTGGTGAGGTGTGCGAGCGACGAATGTGTGCCAAGGTGTTCGGTGGTCAGGTGTGTGACCAAGTCGGTGAGCGGAATGAGTGTACCGAGGTGTGTTAGAGAAGGTACGACCAAGAGCATGGAAACGGCTGCATGTATGAGCACGAAAGGGGTAGCGTATGCATGTAAGCGTCCAGGTGAAGCATCGACGGTAACCGGTTTAAAGGTTAGAACGACGTATAGCCGAATCGGGCCCTCGGTGCGCGTCGGGCAGCTTCGCGTGCCGCGAGAACCAGCGGGGATCCGAGCCACGGCGGGTTCGAAAGGACCGCCGTGCGCGATCCACGCTGGGCCTCGCTTGGAACGGCCGCGTCCGGGCTCCACTAGGCGGAGCGGGCCGCCCGATAGGAAGGGTCGTCATGGCGACCACTTTCTATTGAGACGTGCCGGCAGGTCGAGATCGGGACATTGGATGGCTCCACGCCGAGGTGGTGCGTGGGATCTCGGCCCGGGTAAGCCCCCGCCCCTGCCCCGAATGCGGGACGCATCCAGCCGCCGGCACAAAAGAATCCGCGTTCATTGCTCAGCTGTACGAAGCCGGGCTGTAGACGTGAATTGGCGCACCGAGAGGATGTAATAAGTAGACGGGTGATGGTGATAGTGATAGTGATTTAATACGAAATTTAGAAAAGTGAGTAGAATTGGCAGTAAATGGAAAATTTTTGAATTGGTTGGAATCTGGATGAACAAAATTGATAGTGAGAGACCCCCGATGTGGTGGGATGGCAAATCCACCATCCCTCACGTCACGAGTGGGGCAAATGCGCTATAGCTTATGGGGTGTATGGCAGTGAAAACTAGCCCGGGTGGGTTAGGTTATATTGTAGGGATCTAGCGAAGATGACATTAGGTGACGTTAAGGTTAGTTAGTGACTGATACCTGTAGGGGGGACGCAGGTAGATTAGTGTGGATGACAATGACGTGGGAGCGCAATAGTTTAAAGGGACGATTGGGAAGCGCAAGTTTCAGAAGGGAGTAGTTAGCTGAGATGATGCCGTGTGTTTGAAGATTGAACAGGTGTGATTCAACAGGTGTGATTGAACAGGTGTGATTGCACAGGTGTGCAACTGAACAGGTGTGTGGAGCAGTGTATGAGTGAGTGATGATGATGTGTATTGTGATGACCAAATGGTCCAGGAAGAGGAGGAGGGTGCAGGTGGCACCAGGTATGATTGTACAGGTGTGCAACGACAGGTGAATGGAGGACAGGTGTATGGAATAAATGGTATGGAGTATTGGAATGGATGGTCGTGGAGTGAGTATGGTGGAAATTGTGGAGTGGAGTGGATGGTGCAAAGGTGTGAATGGGGGAAGAGTGGACCCCCATCACGGATACCCGGGGCGGGTAGTGTAAGTGTTAGGTAGAGGGTACAGGTAAATTGTGGTTGGATATTGGCATCTGTGGTGCGAGTGAAAGAATGGTCTTTGGATGGGTGCATTAGTGTTGTGGAAATGGCTGGGCGTGTAGCCTGTTAGTGTGTGTAGTTGGTTTGGGCACTCCACCACTGTGAGGATGTCGGCCAGGTGAGGCTGCAGGTGGGCTCTGGGAGCCGGTAGTTGTGGATGGGGCCCGAGGATCCGGAGGACGGACCCGGGTAGCCCAGTGCCAGAGGGCACCAAGGGGTGACAGAGCCAGGAGAGGGCCTTCCCCAGTTAGTTAGGTTAGGGTGAGGAGCTAGGTAAGCTCGGGTGGCAACTGCAGTGGTGGAGGTGTGCAGGTGGGTAGACCTGCTGGGAGAGCTACACGTCGCGGCCCAGAAATTGTGCGAGGGCACCGGGAGATGAATCGGGGGAGTGAGACCCCAAATTGAGAAGCACCACAGTTTGGTCAATGGGAATTGGTTTTTAGAACCCGTAGTGTAAGTTGGCCAATGGATTGGCAGGGAAAGACCCCGGGTAGTGTAAAGTGTGTTAAAGTCATTTAGAAAGTAGTTAGGATGAAGTCTCCTCGCACCATCTGCATCCACTCACCTGAGGTGACAGGTACTCCACACCATGCCATGTTTTGTTATTTTTACTGTGCAAATGTTTGGATTGTGAGACGCATCATGACGTGGGTGTGACATTGTGCTTGATGTTCCATCTCTTCCTCCTTATGAGGATTGATGACGAATTGGGTGATGGCAAATTTTGGATAGAGGGATTGTGGAGACGAATTTGGTATAGGAGAAATATGGGGAAGACGTGACAGTAGTGACGAATTTGTAAATGTGTAGATTTTTGTACATATGGGGTAAGGGCAAGGGTAGGGTAGGTGACAGGGGGGTGACGTACGGTAGTGACGAGCTTTCTCACTTCGCCCTCCGTACGCATTTCGCCTTGCATTGCCTTATTGATGTGTACCCTTGTGACCTTACCCCTCGCTCAATTGTCTTTCCCCTTTTGTCTCCCACATGACCTGTGCGCCATTGGGTGCCGAGGGGAGCGTGCGTGGGTCGGCCATTGTGCGCCCGAAATTCCCAGAACCAGCTGTCTGCATCGATGCACCACATTATGGACCACATGCCTGTGGCCGAGCACCACTTATGGACCCCATGGGTTGGGGCATGGCCCCTCTGCTGGAACCGGCCATGAGGGCCCGAAATCTTGCTGGTGGACCTTGGCCACAGGGCACCGATGCCCCACAGGTGAACCACACATAGTCGGCCCTGTGGGCCATAAATAAAGCAAATAAAAAGGACACATTGGGCACACTTTATTGAAAATAGGCCGCCAGTAAGCAAAGCAAAAGAATGACAACATCTGGAAGAACAAATAATAATCACCAGCAGAGGGAGCCGAAGAGCAAGAGACCACCTGCAGGGTTAGGGGTTGTTGAATTTATTTTATTGTTGAACATTGATGAACAATGGTGACTGCACCGATTGGTGCTTGGGCTTGTATTGGTGCGTTTTTGGGTGCGTTCATGGTGCGTCGATGCAGAGCAGACTGTCTCCCCCCCAGAAAGAACAATCACAGGTCCTGGGTTAGTTTTGTAAATAAAAATAGCGTCATTGTAAATAATGCTTCCCACCGTCAGTGTATAGTTTGAAGACCATTCCGCAATTCGGTTAACTGTGGGCGTAAGTCTGTTAGGCAGGGTGCAATGGAGCAGCGGGACACATTTATTTATGTTTTAAAACTGTCGCACTCAGGGTCAGGTTAAAAGTAGAGGGAACTACACCTACGTGCCACACTAAGGTAAAAGTTATAGGCCCGGGACGTGCCTAAGGGGAGGAGGGTGCAGTGTTGTGGATATGAGAATGTTTTTTTATTTTATTGTTGTGGTAAAATGTTGTTGTAAAAGGTTGTTGTAAAATATCACCCCTCCTCCCTCCGTTTGTGGTTGTATAAAGGTCAAAGGGCGTTCCCGTAGTTAGTCCATAAAACATACATGCAGGACACGATATATCTTTTTTTGACAGTTATATCCTTATTATGTGTATTAGTGTAAGGCTGTGTCTTCCATTAATTGAAATACTCCATTGCACCAGTGAAAGAGAATAGATCCCCTTTCCTTCCCATCCCCAAAATCTCCCTTTCCTTCCCATCCCCAAAACCTCCATTTCCATATTACATCCCCTCTCGTCATTGCTGAGCCCTCGATTCCCAATCACCTCCCCTCCAATAACCGCCATTGACCATGTGCTTTGAGTCGGAGAAGAAAGGCGTGTCTCCACCTCGTCAGAGGGGAGGAGGGGCGTGCCCGCCCGTCGTCATCCAGGGCGGAGCCCGAGGGTCGCGCGACCAACCAGGGCCGAGGTGAGCACCCCGATGGGCGTGTCCAAAACGCCGGCGGCGTAATCGCTGGAGGCGCTATAAAAGGCGCAAACGGAAGTGAGTTGGTCTGAGATGCACTTTGAGTTGGTCGCAAGGGTTGGTCTGAGTTGGTCACAAGGAGTTGGTCACAAGGAGTTGGTCTGAGTTGGTCTGAGTCGGTTGCCAGAGGAGGGTCAGTGGTTGCGTTGGTAAGGAGTCGGTGGTCAGTTGGTTGCGGTGAGGAGTCGGTGGTGAGGAGTGAGAGAAACAAGAAAGAGTTGAGGGTTTGGACCAGACGAGTGGGACAAGGCCTGGCAAAGCACGCGACGTAAACAGCAGCCAAAACAGCAGCGTGGGGCCTGGCCTGAACGGCGGCTGCTAAACGCGCCGGTTGTGCTGCGGGACCCCCTTGGACCTCCCTCTCCCTCCAGCCATCCACATCCTGCCATTCCTGCAATTCCCCGCGTGAGTCAGTGTCTTTTGTTTGTTCTGTCCTGGGTTAATTAAGTCTGTAGGTAAGCTAAAATTTGCACTGTGTCACCTGCGTCTTATGTGTTGTAAATAAAACTTGATTGCTCCTTTTTGCTTGTGTGTGTAAATAGTCAATAAATTCAGTAGTATTTCCAAACCTTTCTTTGCCTTCGTTTTCCTCTTTGCATTCGTCGCCTTTGTCTTTTCCCTATTGACTAGCTGTGGTGCGACCCGGCCAACGTTTGGGTGGAATCGGGTGAGTCGGGGATCCTGTTAGGTCGCGGTTAAATACACCACCGCTCGGTCATCATAACATCTAAACCGCGATCTGTAACAATATATACATATGAATATATATATACATATGAATATATATATATATATATAATTATATATATATATATATATATATATATATATATATATATATATATATATATATATATATATATATACACACATATGAATATATATATATATATGTCAAAGGTCAAGGTGCCAGTGACGTCATTTGCAAAAAAACACATTTTGGGCTCTATCTCGGTTAATATTTTGTGTAGCAAGACACGATTATCCACAAGGACAATTGAAATTTTGAGGATAAATTTATTTCATTGATATAAATAGTTCCTGAGCCACTGGTGGGAAAGATATTGTCAAAATGACCATGATCATAGGTTCTCTCAACTTTTGTCATACCTGTCAGTCTACCGCCTGATGACTTGTTACTTGCCGGAAAAACTTCCCGGCAAGAATGTTGGTTGGTTGGTTTGTCTGTCTGTCTGCTTGTCTCTCTGTTTGTGCGCAGTACTACGTCTACATCGTTGGACATAGCATCACTATACTTTACACACATATTTGCCTTGCCCTGGAATAGACTGTGCCCAATTTGTTAACTCTATAGGCCCAAGGTCAAGCTCAAGTTCACCCAATCAAGGTCACCCAATCATTTGCGCCTCTCAATTGAAGCCCCGCCCTTAGGGCGGGTACCGTTGCTCGTAATATATAATGGCGATACAACAATTTTCACCGCTTTGCTTTGAAGAACGTGAATGAACGGGGAGGAGCGTGTGAATAAGTCTGGTTGAAGGCTTTGGGTGGTGAGGGGGCTTGAAGCCAGATTTTAATCTTACAGCCACCATGTTGGTGCTCGCCGTCACTGCGATGCGAAGCGAAATACGCCTCAGAGCTGTCACATTCACAATCACTATGTCATATGTACTTCATGGTTTCCTTCATTGTACGTGTTTCCTTCATTGTAAAATCTACCAAGTCAACAGTTAAAAGGATTTTGAGCCGATCGGTGTTACAGCCTTGGCAAGATCGATGGACACAGTGATCTGTTAGCTTATACACCGCCCAAATAGCTATGTGGAATTCTCTCGGGTAGAGATTAAACCCACGTCGTTTGAACTTTGGCAGAGGTCATTATTTACTTTTAATGATACAAAATGGCCGATAAAAAAGTGCATTCCAGCAAGTCCTCGGTCTCTGACCGATTTTTCATTTGTTTGTCTGTCTGTTTGTGAGCAAGATATCTCAATAAGTTAGACGAATTCGGAAAAAAACTTAGTGGACTGGATGGCTGTGTGACAAGGACGAATTGATTAGAATTTGGTGAGGATCCATTTCCAGAAACGAGAATTTTTAAAACTGATTCTTCACCATTGATAAATATGACCAAATCCAATATATAGCATGATATTTCAAAAAGTTGTGGACGGATCATGACAAAACTTGGTAGATGAGTGGGTCAGGTGACAATAACAAGCCGATTAGATTTTGGTTCAGGTCTGGATGCAGATCTGGCCTATTAGTGGATACAAAATGTAAACTAATCAGCCTGGTGGAGGTATTCCCTCTACTGAGTGCTGTTCTAGTTCCCTTCGCCAGATCGTCAGGTTCACAATGTTAACAAATATAATTTCGTTCAAAATTTTTGGAGATTAGCAAAACTATACATTTTCGGAATATTCAGAGCATAAGGAATCCAAAAATTAATGTTGGCATTTGCGTAGACACCTTTGCGAAAATGACACTCAGGACAGTGATGAACATAGTCAGGTTCACTATGTTAACAAATATAATTTCGTTCAAAATTTTTGGAGATTAGCAAAACTATACATTTTCGGAATATTCAGACCATAAGGAATCCAAAAATTAATGTTGGCATTTGCGTAGACACCTTTGCGAAAATGACACTCAGGACAGTGAAGAACATAGTCAGGTTCACTATGTTAACAAATATAATTTCGTTAAAAATTTTGTGAGATTAGCGAACCTGTACATTTTTGGAATCATCAGATCATGGAGAATCCGAAAATCAATGTTGGCATTTGCACAGACACCTGCTTGTCCGCCATTTTGGATTTTCAAAATGGCCGCCATAAAATACATATTTTGCGCTATCTCGGCTTCTAGTCAACCTAGAAACTTAATTTAATATGCTAATCCTATGCTTTCTGGGTCAAGGAATCCAATAAAGGCCTCAAAATAGTGCTCAGGATTATAGAAAAGCAACAAACAAAGGTAATTGAAAACCATTGTCTTTATATTTGTGATATAACTGTATTACATAATACATGATGTTGCAAGTCCTTTGAAGTTATAGGTATGGGATCATAAAGCAAGAAAGCAGCCTTGTTAGTATCAGATTGAACTATAAGTCCTATACACAAGATCTACTAGGTCTATACCGTTCAGGAATGTGCTTTTACAGATCTTCATCATTGTCCTGAGTGTCATTTTCGCAAAGGTGTCTACGCAAATGCCAACATTAATTTATGGATTCCTCATGCTCTGAATATTCCAAAAATGTATAGTTTTGCTTATCTCCAAAATTTTTGAACGAAAAAACATAGTGAACCTGACTAAGAGGAGAGGGTATTGCTTTTGGCACTTTGGTTGTCTGTTTGTGCGTTTGTCTGTTTGTTCGTCTGCACAGAACGTGAGTATGTTTATTAAATACATTAGACCCTTTAGAACCCTAAAATCCTTGACAGCCCATAGAACCCGAAGACCCTTTGAGACCCAGAAGACCCTTTCAAACCCTAATACCATTTCAGACCTCTAAAATTCTTTACAACCCTAACACTCTGAAAGACCCAAAAGACCCCGACAGGCCAAAATATCCAAAATATCCCAAAGGCCCTTTTCTGGTCTTCATCAATGATCTATCTGACTCTCTTGAAAATCATCTCCATCTCTTTGCTGATGACTCTACTCTCTGCCGCTCCATTCCTCATCCATCAGATCGGCAGTCTGCAGCCTCCTCACTCTCTGCAGACCTGGACAAAATCACACAATGGTCAAACAAGTGGAACATGTCTTTCAATCCTGACAAATATCACACTCTTACTATGTCTCTCCGAAAAGACTGCTGGACAACCCTCCCATCCACTTTCTGAACAATCCTCTCAAAGAAGTTCTGTCACTCAAGCTTTTGGGTCTCACTATCTGCCATGATCTTTCCTGGGAAGACCACATTTCAAATCTGGCCTCCAAAGCCAGTCGCCGCCTGGGCATCCTCCATCGTGCAAAGTCCTTCCTTGGCACACCTGAGCTCCTCACCACATACAAGGCTTTCATCCGCAGCTCAATGGAATACTGTTCTCCCCTGTGGGCCGGTGCTCCTGCCTTACACATAGCTCGGCTTCACGCTGTTGAAACCAAAGCTTTCAGAATCATTGGAATCTCCTGCGATGAAGCTAACTCCGAGGGCTTCTCACTTACTCACCGCAGGCAGGTTGGTGGTCTTTCTGTCTTCTACCGACTCCTCTCCGGCCTTGCTCCTCCAGCTCTCTCTGGGCTCTGTCCCCCAAATATTCCTGCAGGTCGCACAAGATCTACCTGCAACCCTCCTATGGTTAAACTGCCAAAATCAAGACTCTCTGCTCACCTTCACTCCTCCATTCCTCTTTTCTCCCGCCTCTGGAACAAAGTCCCTCACTCTCTTCAATCCCACTCCTCCCTCCCTCCATTCGGTCTAATCAATTCGGTCTTTAAAACAGCTGTTCACCACCATCTCTTATCTTCCCCCATCCAAAATCTTGATCTTTTCTTCCCCCGCTAATTTCACCCCAGATCCACTTTTTTGAAATACCAACTTCTTTCCTAGAAGTCCTTGCAGATCCTTGTGTTTTATACTTCTCCCGCTCCCCACCCCCACCCCCTTCCCACGCCTCTTCCCCCCAAGCCCTCTCCTTCCCACAGATCTCTCGATGTCCCTGCTCTCTGCTCTCAAATGTTGTGTTTGTGTGCTTCCCCTTCTCTCCCCATCTTGTCTACTGCTCTCCTTATTATATACTTTGTGTCTGCTTTGATTTTTTGTGTGATAAATGTTGGCTCTTTCACGAGCCTCGATCCTGTATACAAAAAAAAGGTCCAAAAGTCCCAAAATACTCCAAAGACCAAAAAGGCCCTTAAAGACCTCAAAGATCCTTAAACACCCAAAAGACCCCAAGGCCACAAAGGACCCAAAGGACAAAACCACACAAACATCAAGGGCTGCAATCTGTAATTTATCTTTGTTGATTTTATTTGTGTTTGACAAACAACTCAATTCAGTGGTAAGCAATATGAATCTGCAAAGTAATGTGTTACTGCTAAGGTAATGACAATATATCTTTGCAGATAATGAAAGGCTTATGTTTGGTAACAAAGAGGTAATATGCAAGGTAGTGTAAAATATGCTAATGGATGATAATAAATGAAAGCCTCGAGCAAGGAATGGAAACATCTGTTGGTAAAGCTATATGAGGTGGTCTGTGGAAAGAGAGTGAGAATGGCTAACAGTCGAGCCTGAAGGTATGTGCACTCACCTCTGAGCAGTCAAGCCTGGATTCTAATCTCGGCAGAGCGTCATCCTGATGTTACATGCAGGACGAGGCATTAATGTGTGTTCCATCCATCAGGTGGATGTTAAACTGTGCGTCCCATCTGTCAGCATTGGTTGGTTGACTTTAAAAATCCAACTGTGTCCTTCATGAAGAGGAGGCCAGATATCATCAGAATCCTGGTTAAATTACAGATTCCTGCTCTAACTTACAGGGACACTGCATCAGTGACACAGCCGTGCCCCCAGTAAATGATGATACCCAAAGCCATGTGCTACATCCGAAAATATAGTAATTTTTTTTGGGGGGATTCAGTGCCGATGCTCGAGGAAGAGAACAGATTACGAAGAACAAAACAACAGCAATCGGTAGAGAGCATAGCTCTGCCAGGCTGAACAGTTTACATTCTGTATTCACTGATAGGCCAGATCTGAATCTGTACCTGAACCAAAACCTAATCGGCTTGTTTTGTCACCTACACAACTCATCCACCAAGTTTTGTTATAATCCTTCCACAACCTTTTGAGATTGCTGTATCGGTTTTGGCCCCATCTCTATATGGTGAAGCATCACTTAAATAAATAAATAAAAATATCTAATCAATTCGTTGTTTTCACATACACCCAACCTGTCAACCAAATTTGGTCCAAATGCATCCATAACTTTTTGAGATATCCTGCTCAAAAACAGAAAACAGAGACAGACAGACAGGGGTGAAAACATAACCTCCGTCCACCATTGATGGTGGAGTAAAAGAACAGGAGAACAATAGGGGGGATGGTATGCACCAAAAGCAGGGTTGAGGACAAAATAGAGGGAGACATGGAAAAATAAGGGATGTAGGGCAGAAAGAGGCAAGGAGAAGACACAGTGTCCCATGTGGCAAAGAGAAAAGTTCCACGTGACAAAGTAGAAGCCCCACGTGGCAAAGAGAGAAAAGTTCCACATGACAAAGAGAAAAGCTCCATGTGGCAAAGAGAAAAGTTCCACAAGACAAAAAGAAAACCCCCATGTGGCAAAGTAGAAGCTTCACGTGGCAAAGAGAAAAGTTACACATGACAAAGAGAGAAGTCCCACGTGGGTAAAAGAAAATCCACACGTGGCAAAGAGAAAAGTTCCATGTGACAAAGTAGAAGCTCCACGTGGCAAAGAGAAAAGATCCACGTGATAAAGAGAAAAGTCTCACGTGGGTAAAAGAAAATCCACACGTGGCAAAGAGAAAAGTTCCACGTGACAAAGTAGAAGCTTCACGTGGAAAAGAGAGAAAAGTTCCACGTGGCAAAGAGAAAAGATCCACGTGATAAAGAGAAAGGTCTCATGTGGGTAAAAGAAAATCCACACGTGGCAAAGAGAAAAGTTCCACGTGACAAAGTATAAGCTTCACGTGGAAAAGAGAGAAAAGTTCCACGTGACAAAGTATAAGCTTCACGTGGAAAAGAGAGAAAAGTTCCACGTGGCAAAGAGAAAAGCCCAAAAGGATGGATACAGCCACAAACTCTCAATCACAGAAGCGAAAGGAAAAACTATGAACTTGGAAAGGCATGGGTTTGGAGAGGGTCATTGGGTTATAGAAGATCATGGTTGTGGATGGGGACCTGAGATTGTTGTGAACAGCTGAAGCCGATTGCTTTTGAGGTCAAATGGTCAAAGTCACATAAAATCATCAATTATTGTGTATATTTGTTGGCTGTTTTCGTCATGTTTAGCCATGCAGAAGTAGAAGTCTGAATAGAAAGCGGACACGGACAGGCTTTGTATTTTCAGATGCTTTCTAATTTACATTAAAATTACAGTGGACAAATGCACCTTCACGCTTCTGAATCAAGTGTGGGTGCTCCAAGATTTCACACTCCTAATTATGAAGTCAATTAGACATATATTCTGGATTTTGCACAGTTTATGCATGGATAGGGATGAATATAACATTAATGCTTCTTTTCCTTCCAGGGTACTGCTTTGCTGTGATGTTTCCCAGTAAAAAATGAACAATTAACGAGCATAATCATTGATAAAGCACCATCCACATGGAAGGTGTGGGAGGGGAGGGAGTAGCTATATTGGACAAATTACATTTGTCAAAAGGAAGAGGAAGGAGTGGATATATTGGATTAAGGAAGTATGAAAGGGAATATGGAAGGGAGATGCGTGAGAAAGGAGGTTATGGGTCAGCAATTGGTCCGGGCATTCGGAAGGGTATAAGGTGGATGAGGTCAGAAATTGGAATTTTTGTTTCTGTAATACCTAAATGGCCCAAAAAGTCAACTCACCAAGTTATGATAGCCCGTGTCTTGTGCGGAGAAATTCTTTACCTAAAAGCAGCTTGTCCTATGCCTAGCGATGCGGCCCTGACCACGGACCATTAGCTGTTTGATCTGCTCAGTTTAAATGTATTTTCTGCTTGAGGTTTATAAGATGCTCTTTTATCAATAGTTAGACATGTTGTGAAAGGCAGGACATTGTTCACCCAAAATCACAGATGGGTGAAAGCTTGACCTGAAAAACTGCAAATCTGTGGCTAACCCTAACCCTAACCCTAACCCTAACCCTAACCCTAACCCTCATCCATACCAGTGATCTTTTCTACCAGGTTATTGTTACTTTACCCTCTCCACCTCACCTCCTTTCATTTGTTAGTTGTCAGTTGCTTAATTTGTTCATTTTATGTTAAATCCCCACTTTCCCCTTCCTCTTCCTGCTGTGTTTCAGCTTGTGTGCAGCTTGTTCGCCCACATGTGTCCTTCTCCCCCCTCCCATTGATGTCACTCTCACGCTGACCTCTACTCTGCTACTGGTGATTCCCCTTTTCCATTTTGGCGTTGTAGAAAAAAAATCGTTATCAGGATGCAAAATTCAATCTGTTGTCTGAAGAAGTTTCTTTGATACCACTTCACTTGCTCAGATAACCTGGAGGTGTCAATGCCGTCTTGTGCAATGGTCTCCCACATGAAACCGTCCCAGGCACAAACAAATGTGCATCATGAGAGCTTTGAGGTGATGTGAAGAATGTGGAACAGAAGAAATGCCAAACTGAACAGAGTTTGCTTCTTATCATAACAAATGTATGTTTTTCCCAATTATTTATAATTATGAATGTGAAAGATACCGTTTCTATATCGTTGTCCATAACTTTATTCATAAGTGTATTACGTTTTCTGCACCTTTATTTAATCAGTCATTATTGTACATTGCTCCTTTCCTATCCCATCTCCAGAAGATGCATGACACTCGCCAAAAGGGAGTACTCGGTTTTCACTGTTTGTTTTCTTCTTTTGTTGTTTGTTTGTCTGGCTAATATCTCAGCCATCCTTTGACCTCGGAAGATGATATTTGGACACAAAGTGATTTGGCTGTAAATGGTATTTTTGATTTATTGATCAATCAATTAATTCTTTAATTATTTGATAAATTATTAAATTAATTAATTTTCAAAAAGTTACAGATTCGGATGAAGCAGTGGTGGTTTAGGTATACTATTAGCCAATTGATCAATAAATTAACTATTTTATTATTATTGTCTATTTATTTTAATTATCAATAATTTATTTATTTTCTTTCTCATCTGGGCAATATATCGGGCATCTTTTGACCGAGGAAGCTGATATTTGGACACGACAGTGACCAATTGATCTGGCTATAAGGGGTATTTTTAATTTATTCATTAATCAATTAATCGATGAATTAGTTAATTTTTTCAATTGATTACTTAATTTATTTCCAAAAAGTTACAAATTCGGATGAAGCAGTGGTGGTTTAGGTATGCTATCAGCCAATTGATTAATAAATTAATTATTTGATCATTATTATCTATTTATTTTAATTATACAATTAATCAATTAATCATTCAATTATTGTGCATTGTACACCACTCCCTCCCAATTCTGTCTCCATGTGCTGCACTATCTATTTATTTTAATTATACAATTAATCAATTAATCATTCAATTATTGTGCATTGTACACCACTCCCTCCCAATTCTGACCCCAGCCTATTTCGAAAGTGGTTGATTCTAAACCCGACTGAGAATTGCAATTGTGTTTTGGCTTTTCAAAAAGACTGTAGTAAAAACAATATTTATTATTTAAATTGAAAAGTTGAACTTTCTTTGAAGCGGTCAGAAAAAGTGGTCAACCAAGTAGAGATACATTCAAAGTACACCACCCGCATGCCAAATAAATAAATAACATATCCTCCAGCGCACCAGCACTGTAGACGGGCACCGAAGGTGCCCCGGCAATGTCGCGCGCTGGAGGATATGTTATTTATTTATTTGGCATGCGGGTGGTGTACTTTGAATGTATCTCTACTTGGTTGACCACTTTTTCTGACCGCTTCAAAGAAAGTTCAACTTTTCAATTTAAATAATAAATATTGTTTTTACTACAGTCTTTTTGAAAAGCCAAAACACAATTGCAATTCTCAGTCGGGTTTAGAATCAACCACTTTCGAAATAGGCTGGGGTCGATATCATAATATGGCAATCATCATATGAGTGCGTTTCATTTTGGGGCCAAATGTCATGATTTTAGCCATGAGCTCTGAGGCAGTACTGACATTTTCATTAGCTGAACCACAAGCTGTGCCGAGAATGCCACATCGGCTGTCATGCTGTGACTGGACGGTAACCAAGTATTCCGCTATGTCACAACACCCACATCCTTTACTTGAGCGCAGAGGTAACTTGTTTGTGTGTTATTGGCATCTAATGAGCGTCAACTTTGTGACCTCTGTGGAGATGAATATTTTTAGTGAAAAGTCAAAAAGACGATTAGGAACTCTGAAGGGACTCCCGTTGGCCGTGGTTAATTGTACAGTGCTGGGGGTGCATGCATTTGACATGTCAGCCTGTTTGACGAGTGCTTGTTAACGCTCTTGCACATCGTTTATAATGACACTCATTTGGTAAGAAAAATAACCTTGGCTTGACTGCACAGTTGAGATGTAATTAGATACAAAACAACACTTTGCAGCAGTATTATCCCACTACAAATTCACTTGCTGGCAACAAGTAGCATTATGTACATCTGTTTGTGATGAATGCATAATCTGCCCTCAAAAACTGCTACAACCCAAACTCAAATCTTTGCTTCACTTGGGCCAGGTGACAGGTAAAAATTTTTTATCGATGAAGGTGACATATTTGTTCAGTTGCTTCAGTATTATTCATTCAGTTTAATGAGAACTCTGCCAGGTGGAAATGCATCAGGCACTGCTCTGATGATACCTTATAATTGAAGCAAATCAAAAAAGTAACAAAAGCAAAGTCACAAAAAGTGAGTGAAACTTATGGTGAACTCAATGAATTGACTTTTATTGAAACGCTTTAAAACATGTGGTAGGACAAAACGTAAAATAGTAGATAGAGAGAGGGAGGGCAGGCTCCTCTTCCTCTACTCCTGAACTAATTGGAGTAGAGGAAGAGCAGGAGGCATTTGTGGGAAAGTTAGTCATCACCGAGTCCAGAAGGGATAATTTGCCATTGGGAGAAATCTGGGAGGGAAAGTTCTGAAATGTCATGGCTGGTGAGAGAGATACCCACACCAAGACAATTTGCATGGTGACAATTGAAATCACCACACACGCACGAGGAAGAACGAATTAGAATGAGTGTTTAAAAGTTTATCCGTGTTGCCTGAGAGAGAAAAGTAGATGGAGTCATCACAGTTAGGAGGATGGTACAACACACAGATAAATAAGGGGTGTGAGCAGAGGGGAAATCGCGGCCAAATGTACTCCTGGGGTGGAGGTTTAAAATCAGTACAGGAACAGTGAGAAATTGAGTTATTGATGTAAAGAGCAACTCCACTGCCAAGGCAGGTTTCAGGCCTAATCAAATCAGAGGAGACAATAGCCAAGGAGACACTAAGGAGTCAGGGATGTCCTGTGGGAGGAAGGACTCTGTTAATCAGATAATGTCCGGATTGAGAGATCTGTAAGTTTTGAGGAGAGGCCTCAGATGTTTGAGGTCCACACAGTGAGGGACAAGGGAGAAGGTGTTGTGAGCATCTGGGACAGGTGGGAGGCTCGAAGAGACAGGAATGGGGAGGAGGATGGGAATGTGCAGGCTGGAGAGGAAGACAGGGGGGCGGGGTACAATGATGGGGTAGGGAGAGTAGAAGCTGAAGGGGAGGGGGGTTGAACAACGACGGAGGTGGGGGAAGATCGGCGGGAAGGGGGTTGGGGTGGGGGGGGAGAGAGGATGAGAGGGGAGGGATGAGGGAAAGCTGAGAGGCACAGAATGAGAGATGCCAGGACGGGGTACCTGCGAGTGGGAAGCATTGATGGGGTGGGTTGGGGTGAAGCTTTGAGGTGGTGAAGTGAGGGGGAAGCTTGGAATGGTTGGGTGAGGGATGAGTTGGAGAGGATGGGGTGAGGGAGGGTGCAGACAGGTGGGTAATGAAGTGGAGGAATGCTGAAGAGGGAGACACGTATTAAGGGTGGGGTTGGAAAGACATGGGCAGTGCCTTATATAAAGAGAGTCTGGCCATCTATTTTCTCTCCATGCAGTGCTGTGATTGGCCGATCGCAGTCAAGTGGTTTTAAGGTGCCATATTTCCCCCTCCACCCTCACCCCCATTTAAACAGCTCCAGACATATGAGTGAAACTCTTCATTGCTGGAGAACTCTACTTGAGAGAGATTGAAGGCCAACTGAAAGGGAAGAACTTATTAGTGAAACTACTTAAGCATGCCGATGACCTCAGTCAAGATGTTCCTATTCCATGCTGCATTGATATGAAGGATAAACCGCTCCAAAAGTTCTACACCATGAGGCTACACATCTTTGCATGGAAGCAACAATATTTTAAATAGCGGAGAATACAGGACTCAACATCTGGAGGCGAACTCGGCAGTAAGTGTGCGGCTATGCGTGTCATCATAGATTACAGTCGGACCTCGCTATTCGCAGGTTCTGTATATTCGCGGGTTCTGCATATTCGTGGGTTCTGCATATTCGCGGGTTCTGCATATTCGCGGGTTCTGCATATTCGCGGGTTCTGCATATTCGCGGGTTCTGCATATTCGCGGGTTCTGCATATTCGCGGGTTCTGCATATTCGCGGGTTCTGCATATTCGCGGGTTCTGCATAATCGCGGGTTCTGCATATTCGTGGGTTCTGCATATTCGCGGGTTCTGCATATTCGTGGGTTATGCATATTCATGGGTTCTGCATATTCGTGGATTCTGCATATTCGCGGTTGATAAAATGTGACATGCTTCTCTATTTGTGGCCACGTGTCCCACAAATTTGAGGGTTTTTTTCTCTATTCATGGCTGTGTCCCGTGAATTCGCGGTTTTTCGGGAAATTGGAAAACTGAATTTGAAGCATTCATAAAAAAGAAAGTGAGAGAAGAAGGCAAGTGAAGAGATGCAACATTTGAAGAAAATGTCCAGAGAAGATGGTAAATGAGCAAAGCTGCAAAATGGCAATCTCATTTTTAACAAGTAGAAGTAGACCCTCAACATGCATCAAACAATTACATTTCATCCCCATTCCTTAGTGGGTGTAAGGGAATGTTTTAGATCCACGACAAAAATCGAAAAAAAACAACAAATTTTGATTCTTCAAAATGCCACAGGATTAGAACAGCACCGCGCAACGCTAGGTAGCCCTGCTAGTATACTATATACCAAATATCATTAGACTAAATTATAGATTATAGTTGTGCGAATTGCCACATGCACATCTAATCTGTGTAAGCATTAACATCATCAACATACAGTATAAATGTAATTAAGAACTAGTCTTGCTGGTGAAAGTTAGTGTCGACCTGTATTGGCTGACAGTGTAGAAAATGGATAGAATGAGCAAATGTTGATTGAGGCATACTAACCGCCGTAGGAAGCAAGGAGAAACTGACATTTTGGGCAGTAACCCTTCATCGGATGAAACACTCGAAACATCAGCTTCTCGTTGCTTCCCACGGTGGTTATAGCATACATAAACCTCCTGTTGATTTCATCCATTGACAGTATAAATAGGGAACAAAATCAATCCTCGGTTCTAGAGCCTCAAGACTCAGAAGGAGTCAACAGATTTCCCATGTGGAATGATAACCGTCTGTCGGTGAGTGGGTACGTCCATCAGAACAATGTCTCCCACCAAAACCATCACCAAATCAATTGTTGGGAAAATGACATCTTAAAATGCAAAACTACACAGGCAGCACAAACCCTGGCTATCACTCAAGCAGATCATAGAAAATCACCTCAAGAGGGAAGAAAATTGATTATTTCATGAGAAATATGCAACTTCTTCATCATTTCAAAACTCCAACAGGTGAAGGAAGAGATCCAAGAGTCATTGGATTGTAAGACAGTGTAGTTTCGTATACCTATTTTATAACCTACTAACGAGGTACCTGTGCCACGCACAGTAGGGAGGCCGAAATCTCAGAAAAAAAAGTTTGCAACAATAAATGCCACATTCCTGTGCCACCTTAAGTCGAACGTCAGGCATCGACAGCGGGTTCGTAAAGGACTTGGGCAACAAAAAAAAAACCTTACTGCAGCTGAATGTTTCTACACGGGGTCAATGGCGAAACAGCAAATGCCGAATTCGCGAATGTCACGGGTGATCCTCGCATCATTTCCTCATTCTGCTTTAAACTCGATCTCTATATATTTTCAATCCAAACGGCATCATTGCAATCACAAATTAATACTATACCATTAATATAACAAAATACAATGGTAAAAACACGAGTTGAACAAACATAGATGTAGTACAGCGGATAACAACAACAATTGTGCATTTTATGAGAAAAGCATGAAATTTCTAGCATAGTTAGTGCATACCATAAGGTTTATTTTCAGATGTGGAGGGAAGTCAGATTTGACCTCTGAGGACCGTGAGATGTCAAATCCAAAATGGCCGCCAGTCCACCGAGTCTAATGTTCAAACGCGCTTAATTTTGGAAGCAAATAGTGTAAAAAAAACATTATAGGTGTCATTTCCAACTAAATTGGGGATTCCCATTGAAAACTTCACTGCCTGGAATCAGATCTGCTCGAAAACAATAGTGCGCCTGTGGCTGATGCAACAATTATTGATGGTGCAGCTGTGGTTAAAATGCTGAATCCTGGAACATCAAGAACATTTCAAGAGTATGGAGAAAGAGTGTTTGCACCATACCTCTCTGCTCAACTCGAGAAAAGCAGCCGCATCGACCTTGTCTGGGATGTATACCTAACTGCCAGTCTGAAAGCCTCAACCAGACAGAAGAGGGGAAAGGGCACCAGGAAAAGGGTGGCTCCTACTGTGATGCCAAAGAACTGGAAGGACTTCCTTCGGGTCGAGGAGAACAAAACCGAATTGTTTGCTTTCCTGTCACGCGAAGCTTTCTCTAGCCGAGCACAAGGAATTGTATGCAACAGATGGAAGTGAAGTCCTCTGCTCTCCTGCTGAGGCATACTTGGCCCACCTTGCCCCATGTTCGCAAGAGGAGGCTGACACTCGTCTACGTCTGCATGTGACAGATGCTGTGCAAAAGGGGTGTAAGAAGGTGACCATACGTACCGTTGATACTGATGATGTGGTACTGGCTGTGGCTTCATTCAGCAAGACAGCTCCTGATGAGCTGTGGGTTGCCTTTGGTGTCGGGTCAAGCTTTCGGTACATAGCTGTTCACGAAATGGTTGCCACATTGAATCCACCACAGTGTCTGACTCTCTCAGTCTTTCATGATTTCACCGGGTGCGATACTGTATCTGCATTCGCTGGCAGAGGAAAGAAGACTGCCTGGGAAAATTGGAAGTCTTTCTTAGAGGTGAATGATGCTTTCAATGAACTCCTAGGCATGCCAAGTGAGGTCAGTGAAGGCTCAATGTTACTGCTAGAGCGATTTGTGGTGCTGATGTACGAACGAACCAGTGAGAGCACGGAAGTGAATGATGCCAGGAAACAGCTCTTCACACAGAAGTGAAGAACTCTAGAGAACATTCCTCCAATCCAGGCAGCACTCAAGCAGCACATCAAGCGCACTTGCTACCAGGCCAACTGTTGGAACCAGGCATTGGTCATGGATCCAGAGATGCCAGACCCATCTGACTGGGGCTGGACAAAGGAGACAACTGGGTGGCAGCCTCTTTGGACCACTCTCCCTGAAGCATCAAAATCCTGCCATGAATTGATCCACTGTGGCTGCAAGAAAGGGTGCACTGGATGCTGCAAGTGTGCCATAGCTGCACTCAAGTGCACTGCACTGTGCTTCTGTTCTGGAGACTGTTAGATTTAGATCATTACCAATTTTCATCATTGCACTTGATTTAATGTAAGCTTTGGTGGACATACTTTGTTAACTACAGTTATTTTTTCAGAGGTTATTGCATCATTCCTTGCAGTGTAAACACTTTTTTTTCATCATTTCTGGTCTTTGGGTGTTCTGTACCTATCCCTGTACTTGAAAAAATAAAGTTTTAAAAGTTCAAATGAACTTTCTCCAATAGCAGTTCCTAACTGCAGTATCATGAAAATAGATATTTAATGTAATTTGACCTTGACCTTGACCTAAATGCATGTACTTGAGTTCTGGCGATCTCAAAAGTATCACCAAATGAATGGGCATCCCCAATTTAGTTGGAAATGACACCTATAATGTTTTTCTACACTGTTTGGTTCCAAAATCAAGCACGTTTGAACATTAGACATGGTGGACTGGTGGCCATTTTGGATTTGACCTCTCACGGTCCTCAGAGGTGAAATCTGACTTCCCTCCACATCTGAAAATAAACCTTATGGTATATACTAACTATGCTAGAAATTTCATGCTTTTCTCATAAAATGCACAATTGTTATAATATGAGAGCTTATCTGCCGTACTAATGCCATTCTGACATGATAACCAATACAGACTAATCTGTATTGATAACCAATACAGATAAAGGGCGGTTACGAAACACTTCGTTGCGATCAAAAATTAAAATCACAATTGTATTAAGGGTTTTATAAAACTTCCCACCCACCTCAGGATGGATGAAAGCGACGTCGTTCGGGTGGAAACTCAAAAACACGATTATATTGAGATACTGAGATATCAAAACAGCAAATGTTCGTGATCGTGAGCGGCAGCCTTGTGTTTACAAATTATTATTTTTATTTTTTTGTAATTGTTATACAAGATCGAGGCTTATGTAAGAGCTAAAATTAATAACAAAAAGACAAACTGACACATAAAACATAAGATAAAGGGAGCAGGAGACAAGATGGGGAGAGAGAGGGAAGCACAAAAGTACAACATTTGAGAGCAGGGACATCGGGAGATCTGTGGGAGGGAGAGGGCTTGGGGGGAGGAGGGACGGCCAGGGGTTGGGGGGTGGGAGAGGTATAAAACACATGGACATTGCTCGGACTTCCAGGAAAGAAGTCGGAATTTCAAAAAGTGCATCTGAGGTGGGGAAGTTCCGGATTAGGGTGGTCCAAAAATTTGAAGATTGGATATTCAATTCTCCACAAGCCTGCCCCTATTCCTATTGAAGAGAGTAGTTTGTGATGAAAATGTGAGCGTGATTGGGCAATATTTAGAGGTTGCTCAAAATGTTGACAAATCTTAATAAATAATAAGATACAGAATTTTTAGCATCATACATCAATTCATAGATAATTATCTATTTTCAATTACTCAAATTATTTATTATTGTTGGCTTGCACTTGTCTTCAATGGTATGACCAAGAGATTGTGCAAAAGCACTGGCCACAAACATAGCACGCTGATCTGAGAGATTTACTCTGTCCAGAGTTGCCACTATTGCTGGAGTGAGCACCTTGATGGGAGCCTTTTTCGCCTGTTTGGCAGAAGATGGACTTTGGAGTTTGAATTCATTGTCCCCTGAATCGGAGCTTTCAATCTCAGAGTCATCATCATCATCAACCACAGGCGATGTCGATGGAAAAGATTGCATTGCTGTTAGAGTCTCAGCAGCATGTTTCTTCTTTCTTTTATCTTCATTCTCAAGCCTGATACGCTTTCTGTTCTCCTTCACTGCCAGAGTGTTGTCCACAGAACCCATACGTGAACTTGAGGGATCCTCACGCTGCATGATAAGGAATGTTTTGTCTTCTTCATTCGTCATTTTCTCAAGGGCATCATTTGGTGAGATATCGAAGAGGGATTGAAGATCATCTTTGAACATCTGCTCCTTCACTCTATAGTTTTCGAATGTCTTGGTTCTATTTTTCTTTACCAGTTTGTAGGCATCATACAACTTCAAAAGTTGGCGCTCACAGGAATCTACTCTCTGCAATGGAATTCGTGCTTTCTCCCAGTATGCACACACAGCTTGTACACTACGTTTGGCACTTTCACGAACTGTATGGTGTTCTTGTATGTGATGGTACACCATTTTCTGCAATGTGTGTCCTTTGGTTGGTAGTCCCCCACATATTATTTCCTTTTCAGACTTGCCCAGCAACCAAACTGTGGAAGAGCTGCGAGTTTCTGCCATCTGAAAAAAAACAGGATAAATAACAAATGTTATTTTTTGAGCAACCTCTAAATAAGTTCCAATGGACCCCATATTTGGTTCATATGATCTGTATATACATAGGAACAAGGGCAGCCTTGTGGAGCATGGATATTTAATAGTATTCAATATTACATACAGTCACGTGAAAAGGTAAGTACACCCCATGTAAAGTTTTGACTTTTTCAACATATTTCAACATAGAGCTATTTGATCTTCATTTCAACAATATTGATAGATAAATGTGATATAATATAACAAATATCATGAAACATTTACATTTTGTAGTCCATTGTATAATTTAAATAAACATAAATGCAAATTTCGTATGTGGAAAAAGTAAGTACACCCCTACATTTACCACTACTTCAAATACCTAAAATTAGAATCAGGTGCACCAGCTCAGGTGCAAATGATTAGAACACCGTTAGAGAGGATCTTGGAGGAAGCGGTCTTATTTAAACCACAGACATTTAGTTTGGTTTGCTCTTTGTTGTTGAAGTGTGTGGCGTCACCATGCCGAGACCAAAAGAGCTCTCTGAGGCCTTCAGAAAGAAGGTTATAGATGCCTATGAGACTGGGAAGGGATTTAAAAAGATCTCCAAACAATTTGAAATCAATCATTCGACTGTCTGGAAGATCATCTACAAGTGGAGAAGATTCCCAACAACTGCCAACTTGTTCAGGCCAGGCCACCCCAGCAAGTTCAGCCCGAGAGCAGACCGCAAGATGCTGAAATAAGTCTCTAAGAACCCCAGAATGTCATCACGGGACCTACAGGTAGCTCTTACCACTGTTGATGTCAAAGTGCACGAGTCTACCATTAGAAAGAGGCTGCACAAATTTGATCTACATGGGAGGTGTGCCAGGAGGAAACCTTTGCTGTCCAGAAAGAACATCAGGGCAAGACTAAAGTTTGCCAATGAACACCTAGGCAAAGACCAGCACTTCTGGAACAATGTTCTCTGGACAGATGAGTCAAAGGTAGAGCTATTTGGCCACAGTACCAGAAGACATGTTTGGCGAAAACCAAAGACAGCATTTGACCACAAGAACATGATACCAACTGTAAAGCATGGTGGTGGAAATATTATGGTTTGGGGCAGCTTTGCTGCATCAGGGCCTGGGCAGCTCACCATCATAGAATCCACTATGAATTCTTCATTGTACCAGAGGGTGCTTGAGGATAATGTGAGGCCATCTGTCGGAAACTTGAAGCTCAACCGAAGGTGGACCTTGCAACATGACAATGACCCTAAACATACCAGTAAATCCACCAAGGAATGCCTGAAAAGAAAGAAATGGAGGGTTCTGGAATGGCCAAGTCAAGGCCCGGATCTAAATCCCATCGAGATGTTGTGGGGGGATTTGAAACGAGCTGTGCATGCAAGAAACCCCTCAAACATCGCACAGCTGAAAGAATTGTGCATGGAGGAGTGGGCAAAAATTTCTCCCAGTCGATGTCAGAGACTGGTAGACAGTTATAAGAAACGCCTACTTGAGGTTGTTTCTACCAAAGGGGGGCAATACCACCTATTAGAGCCAAGGGTGTACTTACTTTTTCCACATGCGAAATTTGCATTAATGTTTATTTAAATTATACAATTGACGACAAAATGTAAATGTTTCATGATATTTGTTATATTATATCACCTTTATCTATCAATATTGTTGAAATGAAGGTCAAATAGCTGTATGTTAAAATATGTTGAAAAAGTCAAAACTTTACATGGGGTGTACTTACTTTTTCACGTGACTGTATATCTGTGGACCACCCTATTCCGGATGTTCCAAACTTCCAGATGGGAAGCAGTTTCATATGGGGGAAACTCAAAATTATAATTGTATTGAGGGATATAGAAAACATCAGACCTACCTTAGGACAGCCGCTGGGAGCTGGGACCCTAAAACGTTTCACAGAAAGCTTGGTGCGGCATGCCCCAAAACAGAGGGAGTACTTTCGGGAGGAATTGACACTCCTGTTATATAATATAGACTATGGAATATGTAACATAGTTCAGGTGAGGGATTAGCATCGGGCTGTCTCTGTCAGTCAGTGAGTCAGTAGACATTCTTCTCTGAAACTACACACACTATTTTGATGAAACTTGTCCACAACCTTCAACACCCATGATGTACCAAAGTTTGTTCACTGCATTAAAAAAAAAATCAGGGTTTAAAGGGGTCTACAAGGGGTCAAAGTTGGTGCAGGTTTGACCCCCCAAAATAGGTACATATTTGCTTTCTTCTCCGAAACTGCACACACAATTTTGATCAAACTTGATCACAACCTTCATCACACCTATAAATGCTAAACTAATAGTGCTATTTTCACCAAACTTTGTAGAACTTCTGAAGAACCAAGACCTCCTAATGCCCTACAAATATCACCAAAAATTGCATATTAAGTCGATCAATTTAAAGGTCAAAGGTCATTACGATTCCCGGATTGCTACTTTTCACTTCTCAAAAAGTATTCACCCGATTTAGATGTAACTTGGTAGGAATAATCTCTGCATGGTGTTTTCACAAGTTTGTTCAAACCATTGGCTAATTTACATATTTCGTGGGTCATCCACATCAACTAGTGTTTCCCAGATTCTACAAAGTAAGCACGGTTCAATGCCCCTATTTTTATGGGCAATGCCCCTATTTTTATGGAATGCAATGGAATTTATGGAATACACCACATATGGTGCAGG
Source organism: Myxine glutinosa (assembly GCF_964187855.1). Taxonomy (NCBI): domain Eukaryota; kingdom Metazoa; phylum Chordata; class Myxini; order Myxiniformes; family Myxinidae; genus Myxine; species Myxine glutinosa. The sequence goes on from NC_136264.1 coordinate 105,669,821, forward strand.
GTTATCAGAGCACATTGAGGTGTTACAAAACAGCATATGGACATCTGCCTAAACATGTCATGCATTATGAATAAAATTGCAGCTCGCATCATATGACCATCATAGGACATTGTAGGATCATAAACCAATTTGGTTAAATCAATCACATCTACAGTAAATGCCCTTAGCCCTCTTTAGGATTAGGAAGGACAAATACATTGGCAATGTTCTTGTCTAGACGTGTGAGTAATGCGTTACTGTAAAGCCATCAACTGAAAATAATCATGATCAAATGAGTTAAATTGTGTAATTGAATTACTGTACAATTACTTAAAGTGACTACTCTGTGTGATTACTTTTGGTTGGGGATGGGGAATGGGTGGAGGGGTGGGAGGGGGGGGGGGAATCTATGTCATGTCAACACACTAAAAGGCACAAACATACGCCCAAGGATGCATGCAAATTATACGTAATGCAGAATATGTGCAGCAACAGGGAACCGTTTCATTACAATTATTCATTTGGAGCACACTTACAATACACAACCTGTTATATACTACTGCAGGTGACATCGAATTGGGTTGTGGAGACGTCAGTGCATAAGAGGACTGCATTAATTCTTTTGGAATAAATTGGAATTATTTGCTCACTTAGAACGAAGTTCAGGGGAGCTTATGAGATAGTCTGTCAGTCCGTCCGTAAACACTTGCACCTTCTTCTCCGTCCCGAAACTTGGCACAAATGATACTTGTTGTGTTGTGACTAAAATTTGTTCACGGCATTAAAAAAAAATCGGGATCCAAGGGGGTTTACCGGGGTCAAAGTGGATCCAGGTTTGACCCCCAAAATATGAATTTGCTTTTTCCTCTGAAACTACACACACTAATTCGATTCAACTTGACCATTACCTTCACCACCTGTGCTGTACCAAAGTTTGTTCACGGCATTAAAAAAAATCTGCCCCTTTGGGGGTCTATTTGGGAGTTGACCCAAAAATAGGTATTTGCTCTTTTCTCAGAAATGACATACACAATTTCAATTAAACTTCACCACAACCTTCACCACCAATGATGTACCAATGTTGTTCAAAGCATTAGAAAAATTGGGGTCTGAGGACGTATGCAGGATGGGAGTGGGAGGGGGGGTTGGGGTTGCCCCACAAAATAGGTATGTTTTTCTTTGTTTGTTTAAAGTCTTATGATTATGTTAGTATGATTCTACATGCTGCCCTGTCTTCCAGAAACCATTCAAATTCGTTTAAAATACCTTTAGTCAGGGTAGTATACTGTTTATTCTACCAGATGAGCACCAGAGGTATTGCCCCTATGTTTTTTTTTAGCTCACCTGGAACGAAGTTCAGGGGAGCTTATGCGATGGCGCGTTGTCCGTCAGTCCGTCCGTCCGTCTGTCCGTAAACACTTGAAACTTCTTCTCGGAAACCGCTGATGGGATTGCGACCAAATTTGGCACTCATGATATTTGTTGTGACTAAAGTTTGTTCACGGCATAAAAAAAAATCAAGGTCTGAGGGGGCTTACCGGGGTCAAAGTGGATCCAGGTTTGACCCCCAAAATAGTAATTTACTTTTTCCTCTGAAACTACACACTATTTCGATGAAATTTGACCACAACCTTCATCACCCATGATGTACCGAAGTTTGTTCAAGGCATTAAAATAATTGGGGTATTAGGAGGTATATGGGGTTTGGGGGGGGGGGGGGGGTTGCCCCCCACAATAGGTATTTTTTTTCTTTGTTTGTTTAAAGTGTTATGATTATGTTAATATGATTCTACATGCTTATAGCAACTTATAGCAACCATCAAAATTGGTTTTAAATACCCTTAGTCAGTGCAGTATACTGTTTATTCCACCAGGTGAACGCCAGGGGTATTGCCCCTATGTTTTGTTTATAAGGTGCAAGTCAGAGAAATGGGGAGGAATACCCTGTTGCAATCTCTTTGCTCTGTGGGTCCCATAAAAAAAAAAAGTCGTCCTTGAGGACTCGACATCAAATTTATAAAAAGCGTTTTGAGGCAAGATGAGCTCTTCACATCTTAGAGGTTGATAAAAGATCAGACTAATCCTTTAGCGTAAATGAGTTTCTACGTGGTAAATGACAGTAATCTGGTTTGTCGTCATTGCTTCTAATGGAGGTGAGACATTATCCGGGTTTTACTTTGGAACCAACTAAATAACTCTTTTTCAAAGTTGCGAAATACAGAAATCACACATCATTTACGAAAAATCTAAGGATATTGTAAGAATACAATTTGTATAAGTTTTATTTGAAGCCGTATTACATCTTCGGAGTAGCTTCATCCAGCAAAATATGTTGTGGATAAAAGCCAGATTACACTAGAGTCCTGGCATAATGAACATATTCCTGGGAGATCGATCAGCTGTCTCCATGCAGCGGGCTTGTCGGGAGAACTGTCTGAGGCTATACAATAATAACAACAGTGAAGGAAGCATAGCTGCTCCGAATGGAACCCTGTCCCAGAATGTACAATGGGGGCGCAAGAGCTATGCACGCTCACCGAGAGCTGTGCACGCTCACCTAGAGCTATGCACACTCACCTAGAGCTGTGCACGCTCACCTAGAGCTGTGCACGCTCACCTAGAGCTATGCACACTCACCTAGAGCTATGCACGCTCACCTAGAGCTGTGCACGCTCACCTAGAGCTGTGCACGCTCACCTAGAGCAGTGCACGTTCACGTAGAGCTGTGCACGCTCACCTAGAGCTATGCACACTCACCTAGAGCTATGCACGCTCACCTAGAGCTATGCACACTCACCTAGAGCTATGCACGCTCACCTAGAGCTATGCCCGCTCACCTAGAGCTATGCACGTTCACGTAGAGCTGTGCACGCTCACCTAGAGCTATGCACACTCACCTAGAGCTATGCACGCTCACCTAGAGCTATGCACACTCACCTAGAGCTATGCACGCTCACCTAGAGCTATGCACACTCACCTAGAGCTGTGCACGCTCACCTAGAGCTATGCACGCTCACCTAGAGCTATGCACGTTCACGTAGAGCTATGCACGTTCACGTAGAGCTATGCACACTCACCTAGAGCTATGCACACTCACCTAGAGCTATGCACACTCACCTAGAGCTATGCACACTCACCTAGAGCTATGCACACTCACCTAGAGCTATGCACACTCACCTAGAGCTATGCACGCTCACCTAGAGCTATGCACACTCACCTAGAGCTATGCACGCTCACCTAGAGGTATGCACACTCAACTAGAGCTATGCACGCTCACCTAGAGCTATGCACGCTCACCTAGAGCTGTGCACGTTCACGTAGAGCTATGCACGCTCACCTAGAGCTATGCACGCTCACCTAGAGCTATGCACACTCACCTAGAGCTATGCACGCTCACCTAGAGGTATGCACACTCACGTAGAGCTGTGCACGCTCATCTAGAGCTATGCACGCTCACCTAGAGCTGTGCACGTTCACGTAGAGCTATGCACGCTCACCTAGAGCTATGCACGCTCACGTAGAGCTATGCACGCCCACCTAGAGCTATGCACGCTCACCTAGAGCTATGAACGCTCACCTAGAGATATGCACGCTCACCTAGAGCTATGCACGCTCACCTAGAGCTATGCACGCTCACCTAGAGCTTTGCATGCTCACCTAGAGCTATGCACGCTCACCTAGAGCTATGCACGCTCACCTAGAGATATGCACGCTCACCTAGAGCTATGCACGCTCACCTAGAGCTATGCACGCTCACCTAGAGATATGCACGCTCACCTAGAGCTATGCACGCTCACCTAGAGCTATGCACGCTCACCTAGAGATATGCACGCTCACCTAGAGCTATGCACGCTCACCTAGAGCTATGCACGCTCACCTAGAGATATGCACGCTCACCTAGAGCTATGCACGCTCACCTAGAGCTATGCACGCTCACCTAGAGCTATGCACACTCACCTAGAGCTATGCACGCTCACCTAGAGCTATGCACGCTCACCTAGAGCTATGCACGCTCACCTAGAGCTATGCACACTCACCTAGAGCTATGCACGCTCACCTAGAGCTATGCACACTCACCTAGAGCTATGCACACTCACCTAGAGCTATGCACACTCACCTAGAGCTATGCACACTCACCTAGAGCTATGCACGCTCACCTAGAGATATGCACACTCACCTAGAGCTATGCACGCTCACTTAGAGCTATGCACACTCACCTAGAGCTATGCACGCTCACCTAGAGCTATGCACGCTCTCCCTGAGGTGTGCACGTCTAGCCTGGGTTCCAATCTCTCTCAAGCCATAAACTCTCATCGTCATAGTGTTTCACAGGCAGCGTGATATACCAATGTGTGTACCGTCCCTCAGGTGGACATTAAACCCCGTGTCCCATCTGCCAGCATTAGCTGCCGAATGTTGATGATCCCATGGTGTCCTTCGTGATGAGTAGTCGAGTTATCGCCGGCACCCTGAACAAATGACAAATTCCTTGAAAGTCAGCTTCAATCAAACAGCAGGCCTGGCCAGCTGGTTCACGAAATCATTGGACCAAACATGCTCTGTGGTTGAGGTCACAAAGTGTTGGAAATATTTAGGGACATGAAAAAATAATAGCAGTATTATGTAGTAGTAGTAGTAGTAGTAGTAGTAGTAGTAGTAGTAGTAGTAGTAGCAGTTGTAGTAGTAGTAGTAGTAGTATTATGTAATAACAGTATTGTGTAGTAGTAGTAGTATTATGTAATAGCAGTATTGTGTAGTAGTAGTAGTATTATGTAATAGCAGTATTGTGTAGTAGTAGTAGTATTATGCAATAGCAGTATTGTGTAGTAGTATTATTATTATTATTATTATTATTATTATGTAGTAGTAGTAGTAGTAGTAGTAGTAGTAGTAGTAGTAGTAGTAGTATGTAATAGCACTATTGTGTAGTAGTCGTATTATTATTATTATTATGTAGTAGTAGTAGTAGTAGTATTATGGAATAGCAGTATTGTGTAGTAGTAGTAGTAGTATTATTATAATGTAGTAGTAGTAGTAGTAGTAGTAGTAGTAGTAGTAGTAGTAGTATGGAATAGCAGTATTGTGTAGTAGTAGTAGTAGTAGTATTATAATGTTGTAGTAGTAGTAGTAGTAGTAGTAGTAGTAGTATTATGTAATAGCAGTATTGTGTAGTAGTATTATTATTATTATTATTATGTAGTAGTAGTAGTAGTAGTAGTAGTAGTAGTAGTAGTAGTAGTAGTAGTAGTAGTATTATGGAATAGCAGTATTGTGTAGTAGTAGTAGTAGTAGTATTATAAAGTAGTAGTAGTAGTAGTAGTAGTAGTAGTAGTATTATGTAATAGCAGTATTGTGTAGTAGTATTATTATTATTATTATTATTATTATGTAGTAGTAGTAGTAGTAGTAGTAGTAGTAGTAGTAGTAGTAGTAGTATTATGGAATAGCAGTATTGTGTAGTAGTAGTAGTAGTATTATTATAATGTAGTAGTAGTAGTAGTATTATTATAATGTTGTAGTAGTAGTAGTAGTAGTAGTAGTAGTAGTAGTAGTAGTAGTAGTAGTAGTAGTTGGAAAGGTTACAGAGATTTGCGTTCAGAGCTCATGCAAGCTCAGGCAAACATATGTTCCCAGTTTAATATCGCTCAATTCCTCATCTCTGCAAGTCCATGGTTTGAACTACAGTAGTAGTAGTAGTAGTAGTAGTAGTAGTAGTATTATGGAATAGCAGTATTGTGTAGTAGTAGTAGTATTATAATGTTGTAGTAGTAGTAGTAGTAGTAGTAGTAGTAGTAGTAGTAGTAGTAGTAGTAATCAGTGTAGTCGCAGTAGTTTATTACTGCCTAATGGGACATTTAACAGAAATAAACTCAAAAAATATTCAGAAATGACACACATGGTGAATTGGATTGAGGCATCTCGGAAGTTTTCCCAAAGGAAGAACCTCACCAATCCCTTCATAATCCCTGTCTGTCTCATCCGTCCTCCATATAAAAATGATCTTCTCACCTGAGAAAGTCTGAACGTTTGAGGTGGACCTCAACGCCACCCTCATATGCACCCCCATAGCAGAAGTCCAGGAGTCCTCACATGTGCTTTGAAGAGGAAATATCAGTTCTCTCTGTTCTCCTTATCAGATCCTTAATTGTCGGCAAACGTCCGTCTGCTTACAAAGGCAGCAAATAACCTCCACATCAACAAGTACAATGCAAAGATCAATCAGCCTGCTCCCAATTGTAAGCAAAGTAATGGAATCCTTAAGTGCAATAAACATTATTGTTGGTTTCAACACTGGGATTGATCCAAAATTCCTCCTTGAGCTTCTGTTTGAGTCAATAAACATGAGGCTCCTTATTCTTTCACACAAATCATTGAACGTATTCAGGCTCAAACCAGAGGGAAGGGACACATCGTTGGCTGTATAATCCTCCACCTTTGACACTGTCTGGCATTCCCAATATGGAATGCTAAATATGAATGTGATTATGATGTCTGTGAGCAGGTCACATAAAAAAAGTGAATGTGCTGTTGATGTTTGTTCATTCCTCATCTTACAGAACCTTCTTTATCTTCCACCTTCAAAAGAAAACACCTTGGTGATGACGCTGTGCCTCTCCCACTGGCCTCCTCCCAATTCCTCACCACTTTGCTGAGTGGTGAGTTATCAAGATGATTTTCGTCTTGAATGATTCATTGTCATTTTGCCTTCTGCAATGAATTCAAGAGTCTGACAATATTCTTTCTTGGGGTTCCACACACCTCATGATGACGATGGTGTGAGTCATCGCTTTCGACGAATCTCTTCCCTTCATTGGCGTGCTCACTAAGCGTTGTGCGTTGTGCGATGGCAGCATAGGTAAAAATGGGTGGGCAGCAGGTGAGCACACACCTCGTAATATGCCGGTATCAAGTGGCGGGTGTTTCCTTCTGGGACACTTTTGTAACTTGTCTTCCATCCGTGCCTCTTCAGAGCTAATGGCTCCATCATGGAATAAAATCCACCGGTTGTTTCTGTCTTGTGGATTATCTTCCCAAGCAGTTTGGTCAATCTTGCATTCCTTTAGTTTTGACCACTGATTGGGGACAATCCATCAGCCACATATCCATGCCTGACACTGCGCCATTCTTCCGTCACAGCTGAGCTTACAAACACCAGCATTACGAGTTGTTCTAAGTGTTGTTGGGATCGTGACTTGACTGACCGACCACACTGTCTCGACATTGTCACCACATAACCAGTGGTAAGCATAACAAGCCAACCGGTGGGCGACTCCGCTGCAGCGTATGGTCGTCGCGAATCACACACGCACACACACACACACACACACACACACACACACACACACACACACACACACACACACACACATCCTCAAAAGCTCCGCACCATTGACCCAGATGGGCTCCATCTGCTGGTTCTGCCATAGTGCAGATGGTAAAGTGCGTTGAGATGGCCGCAAATATGGCCACCCAAAATGAAATTAGGTAAACTAGCAACGGGTACCCGGTAAACTACGGGCAGGGCTTCAATTGGGAGGCCCAAATGAAAAGGTAAAATATCAGAAATTGAAGGCTTTTTTTAATTTTAAACGATTTATATAAACATCCGTTAAATCATATCACAGGCAAGTCATCAAAATCTAAACAGTATTTGTAGAATTTCAATAAAAGCCACATCACTGTTCATATCGGTTAAACATTATTCCGTCGTTTTTGGGAAAAAACTGGAAAATTGGAAAAATTGGAAAAAAAAAAATGGAAAAACAGAATAGCCTATTTTACTCCAGGGGGTCTCAGGATTACCCACCCAAAATTTCGTTGCGATCGGTTCAGCCGTTTTCGCGGTACCTGGGAACAGACAGACAGACATTTGGTGAATTATATTAAGAAGATAAAGCGATGTATTGAATGAATGTTGTGTTAATAAAGAGCAAGCATGAGTGGCCAATGGTCTCCTCTTGTGTCCAAGTTCCTTGCGTGCATTTCCACGTATGTTCAACATGAGAGGCACTCCAGATGCTACCGCTCTAAACGTGCAAGCAGGAATCCCACATGGAACCCTTTTGCTTCTGGGATATGGTCCGGGGAATTTTAGAAGTTGCGACTGCATCCCTTGAATGTCCCCCCTTGCCATTTTGCCGGTGAATCCACACTGTGACAAGTGACAGACTGGAGGCAGCTTCATTGCTTTCGGTCGACTTAGAGAAAATTGAAGGCTGGCCTAAAATCTGGATGTCAATCAACTCAAGGAAGTGTCATATTTTTACCCTGTCTTTTTGAAAAGACGATTTTGCTGTTATTCTTAGCTCCTTTTGAACTAATCTCAGGATAGAGTTCAGTATTTAAAATCCTTTGACTCACCAGGAAATACAAGCCATACTCGGCTTATCGCATTCCTCAGCTGGCTGACAAAGTTAGGTGCACATATAACGTACTTGATTGATCCAAGTCATTCCTTGCCATTTATCCACTTCTCACAGCCGACAAGACATTTGTAAAATATAAATTAAAAATAACTCAAGGACTGCCTGTTCTCTGTGGATTGGGGTCCAGGCATCCCACATTTGCCCTCCTGGGCTTTGCAAAGGGAAAATATTTGATCGGACTGTCATTACTCATCAGGAGACCTACAACATTGTACTCGGTCTTCTTTTTATTCATTTTTGTAATTATTCTCAGAATTTTTAATATTTGAATGTGGACAGCATTACTTAGTAGCAGATTCCCAAGCTCTGAGAAAATGATGATCAGCTTTCTCTTTAAACCACTACAGTTCCACTGGGGTTAATTTGTCGATGACAGTACTTGTCTGACTTTTCAAGATTTTGATCCAGCTATGATGAAGGAGCAGCACTTGACATCAGGTCTTGCACCCCCTGTAGGTTCTATTAATCCTCTATCTTTACCCAGATCCTCCCCAAACTCTCATCTCAAAACGTTCAAACGATCTCAACACTCCCTAATCATATCTCCCTCGAATCGTCTCTGTTCTTATTGATCTTATCCATCCATACGGCTCATACCTCCTACCCCCGGCTTCCCACCACCTTAATGTCAATATGTTCACATTACATCCCATGCCATTTAGCTATGCAATGATCTTTGACCCATGTTTAAAATTTATGGACTGTAAAGGAGGTTGTTAACTTAATGGGTGAATATACAATTAGGTGTTATGGCAACTTTATAAATTAGGTACAACTGGTTATAATACATTTTTAAACACTCTTTGTACATTTCCGATAATTAATGTTTGTCACACTTGTGGGGCAATAAAGTAATCCGAAATGGGTGCCCAAGAACAGCACTATAGCTATTACAAAGGGTATCAATGTTATAGATCAAAGCAGCAAAAGAGATAAACACATGACTTGTGAAATGCATATTTCTTATTCATGAAAATGAAATGAGATTATTTCACAATCATAAACGTATCTTTGACATGGACCTTTTGCACATACAACACATACACGACATATATATATATATATATACAGTCACGTGAAAAAGTAAGTACACCCCATGTAAAGTTTTGACTCTTTCAACATATTTCAACATACAGCTATTTGATCTTCATTTCAAAAATATTGATAGATAAAGGTGATATAATATAACAAATATCATGAAACATTTACATTTTGTAGTCCATTGTATAATTTAAATAAACATTAATGCAAATTTCGCATGTGGAAAAAGTAAGTACACCCCTACATTTATCACCACTTCAAATACCTAAAATTAGATTCAGGTGCACCAGCTCAGGTGCAAATGATTAGAACATCGTTAGAGAGGATCTTGGAGGAACCTGTCTTATTTAAACCTCAGACATTCAGTTTGGTTTGCTCTTTGTTGTTGAAGTGTGCGGCGTCACCATACCTAGATCAAAAGAGCTCTCTGAGGCATTCAGAAAGAAGGTTATAGATGCCTACGAGTCTGGGAAGGGACTTAAAAAGATCTCCAAACAATTTGAAATCAATCATTCGACTGTCCGGAAGATCATCTACAAGTGGCGAAGATTCCAAACAACTGCCAACTTGTTCATGCCAGGCCACCCCAGCAAGTTCAGCCCGAGAGCAGACCGCAAGATGCTGAAAGAAGTCTCTAAGAACCCCAGAATGTCATCACGGGACCTACAGGTAGCTCTTGCCACTGTTAATGTCAAAGTGCATGAGTCTACCATTAGAAAGAGGCTGCACAAATTTGATCTACATGGGAGGTGTGCCAGGAGGAAACCTTTGCTGTCCCGGAAGAACATCAGGGCAAGACGAAAATTTGCCAACGAACACCCAGGCAAAGACCAGCACTTCTGGAACAATGTGCTCTGGACAGATGAGTCAAAGGTAGAGCCTTTTGGCCACAGTACCAGAAGACATGTTTGGTGAAAACCAAAGACAGCATTTGACCACAAGAACCTGATACCAACTGCAAAGCATGCTGGTGGAAATATTGTGGTTTGGGGCAGCTTTGCTGCATCAGGGCTTGGGCAGCTCACCATCATAGAATCCACTATGAATTCTTCATTGTACCAGAGGGTGCTTGAGGATAATGTGAGGCTATCTGTCGGAAAGTTGAAGCTCAACCGAAGGTGGACCTTGCAACACGACCAATTTTTTTTTTTTTTTTTTGTATACTGAATCGAGGCTCATGAAAGAGCTGACATTTACTTCACAAACAAATCAACCAGACAAACAAAATATATAAAAAGAGGGAGCGGAAGACAAGAGAAGGGGAAGCACACAAACACTTGAGAGCACACAACATTTAAGAGCAGGGAGATGTGTGGGAGGGAGAGGGCTTGGGGGGAGGAGGCGTGGGCAGGGGGGGGAGGTGGAAGAAGTATAAAACACAAGGACACCAAGGACTTCCAGGACAGAAGTTGGTATTTCAAAAAAGTGGAATTGGGGTGAAATTAGCGGGGAGAGAAAAGATCAAGGTTTTGGATGGGGGAAGATAAGAGATGGTGGTGAACAGCTGTTTTAAAGACCTGGAGGGTGGAGTGAGATTGAAGAGAGTGAGGGAGTTTGTTCCAGAGGCAGGAGAAAAGAGGAATGAAGGAGTGAAGGTGAGCAGAGAGTCTTGATTTTGGCAGTTTAACCATAAGAGGGTTGCAGGCAGATCTTGTGCGACCTGTAGGAATATTTGCGGGACAGAGCCCAGAGAGAGCTGGGGGGGCAAGGCCAGAGAGGAGTCGGTAGAAGACGGAAAGACCACCAACCTGCCTGCGGTGAGTGAGTGAGAGGCCCTTGGAGTTAGCTTCATCGCGGGAGATTCCAATGATTCTGAATGCTTTGGTTTCAACAGCGTGAAGACGAGCTAGGTGTGAGGCAGGAGCACCAGCACAGAGGGGAGAGCAGTATTCCATTGAGCTGCGGATGAAAGCCTTGTATGTGGTGAGGAGCTCAGGTGTGCCAAGGAAGGACTTCGCACGACGGAGGATGCCCAGTCGGCGACTGGCTTTGGAGGCCAGATTTGAAATGTGGTTTTCCCAGGAAAGATCATGGCAGATAGTGAGACCCAAAAGCTTGAGTGACAGAACTTCTTGGAGAGGATTATTCAGAAAGTGGATGGGAGGGTTGTCCAGTCGGTCTTTTCGGAGAGACATCGTAAGAGTGTGAGATTTGTCAGGATTGAAAGACATGTTCCACTTGTTTGCCCAGTCTGTGATTTTGTCCAGGTCTGCAGAGAGTGAGGAGGCTGCAGACTGCCGATCTGAGGGATGAAGATTGGAGCGACAGAGAGTAGAGTCATCAGCAAAGAGATAGAGAGGATTTTCAAGAGAGTCGGAGAGATCATTGATGAAGACCAGAAAAAGCACAGGGCCCAGAACACTGCCTTGGGGAACTCCAGCCTGAACAGGAAGAGGAGATGAGAGAAACCCATTCAGGGCCACATGTTGACTACGACTAGAGAGGAAGTCCACCAGCCATGCATGGAGATTTCCATGGATACCAACAGAGGAGAGTTTGGTGAGCAGAGCGGGGTGCCAGACCGTATCGAAGGCACGTGATATGTCAAGGGAGACAGCTCTAATTTCCTGTTTGGCATTGAGGACCTCCATCCATTGTTGAGAAAGCAGAAGCAGCATGTCCAGAGTAGAGTGACCAGGTCTGAAACCAAATTGATGATCAGAGATCAAGCCATTGGAGAAGAGGAAAGATTTCATATCTGAAGCAATGATGGATTCCATGACTTTGCTGATAATTGGGAGAAGGCTGATTGGTCTGTAGTTGCTGGGATCTGTTTTTGCACCTTTTTTGTGCAAAGCGATGATGTTGGCAGATTTCCAAGCAGATGGTAGATGACCTTGAGCAAAAGAGAGGGTGAAGAGAACAGAGAGAGGGAGTGAAAGAGCGGAAGAACAAGATTTTAGGACCTGTGGGCTGATGCCGTAAGGTCCAGTTGCAGAATCAGAGTCGAGGGTTGACAGAAACTTTTCCACCTTGTCAGGAGGAAAGGACACAGAGTCCAGGAGCAGCTGGGTACGACTGGGTATGGTGGGTACAGAGAGGGATGGGTTTGGGACACAAGATTTAGAGGCAAACACAGAGTTGAGGCATTCAGCTTTTTCACGTGCGGAGTCAGCTGTGTAGCCGTTTGAGGTAAGGGAGGGGATGGAGGGGGAACAAACACCAGAAACAGATTTGACCAGACGCCACCAGGATTTGGAAGAGGGAGACAGATAAGAGAGTTCTGTCCTGAGAACGGAGAGATATTGTTTCCTGGCTCTCCTGAGGGTGGACACACACTTGTTTCGGGCTTTGTGAAAGGAAATGAGATTTCCTTCCGTTGGATTTGCTTTCCATGAGACGAAAGCAAGTTGTTTCTGGGCAATAGCCTCACCACAAGATTCCGTGTACCATGGATGGGAGGAAGGGTATGACAACTGAAGACGAGATGGGATAAATCTGTGCATGAGAGAGAGCAATTTACTTTGGAAGAATTCCCAGGATGAGTTGATGTCAGAGGCTGTAGAGTTGGGAGACCAGTCCAGATGACTGATGGCTGCTTGAAGACCGTGCCAGTTGGCCTGAGTGAAATGCCAGACTTGTCGACGCTGAGGAGGCTCTCTGAGAATGGTCAGAGAGATGTCCACTTTAACAAGCACATGATCAGATGAGCCGAATGGAGCAGAAGAAGAGCAGCAGACATTTTCAGGGAAGTTAGTCATAACCAAGTCCAGAAGAGAAGATGCTCCGTTGGCTGAGATCCGGGTCGGGAAATTGACAGATTGTGTCAGTCCCAGTGAGTCACAGAAGTCCTTTGCTGAAGAGCCATGGCTGGTGAGAGAGGTACCCACACCCAGCCAACTGGCATGGTGACAATTGAAATCACCACATATGAGGAAGAGAGAGTTGGGATGGGTAGATAGAAGTTGGTCCATGTTATCAGACAGCGAGATGTAGATGGAGTCATCACTGTTTGGTGGACGGTACGACACACATATGAACAAAAGGTGGGAGCGAAGGGGAAGCCGTAGCCAAAGGTATTCCTGGGGGTGAGGTGGAGAGAGGGCAGTGCAGGGCGAGTGAGGAAGAGAGTTTTTTATAAAGATAGCAACCTCCCCCCCCCCCCCCCCCCCCTCCAGGACGAGGCCCAGGTCTATCATACCGGAGGAGGGAGTAACCTGGGAGAGATACCAAGGAATCAGAGACATCATGAAGGAGGAAAGTTTCTGTTAAGCAGATCACGTCTGGTTTGTCAGAAGCAACCTGTATGGAGAGATCAGTCAAGTTTGAGCGAAGGCCCCGGATGTTTGAGGTCCATACTGTTAAAGAAGAGGAAGGGGGAGCATCGGATGCAGAACAGGGGGGGGGGGAGTGGTAGGGTAAGATGTGGAAGAGGAGGAAGAGGTAGGGAGAGCTGTTGAAGGTGTGTCAGAGATTTCAGAATAGCTTGGAGAAAGGGAAGAATGGGGCGGACAAAAGGTTTGATGGTGATTGGGTGAGGCGCAGTGAGGTGTTATTTGAGGAGGGGGAAGAGTGAGGCAGAAGGTTGAGGGAGATGAAGGTGAAAGTTGGAAGGGGGAAGAAGCGGGGAGGATGCTTTGAGGAGGAGGGGTGAGAGGGGAGTCTAGGAGGGGAGGAGTGAGGGAGGATCTTGAAGGGGAGGGGTGTGGGGGGAGTTTAGGAGGGAAGGGGCAAGGGGGGAGATCTGAAAGGGATGGGTGATGGGGAAGATTTGGAGGGGAGGGGCAAGGGGGAAGATTTGAAAGGGATGGGTGATGGGGAAGATTTGGAGGGGAGGGGCAAGGGGGAATATTTGAAAGAGATGGGTGATGGGGAAGATTTGGAGGGGAGGGGCAAGGGGGTGGATTTGGAGGGGAGGGGTGATGGGCAAGTTTTGAAGGGGAGGGGTGATGGGGAAGTTTTTGAGGGAAGGGGTGATGGGGAAGTTTTGGAGGGAACGGGTGATGGGGAAGATTTGGAGGGGAGGGGTGAGATTGGATTTTGAAAAATGTACGATTAATGGGAAACGAACATTTCTTGCAAAATGAGTTTCTTGCGACCTTCGAGTCAAAAATACGTTTGAGGACGCTGAAGGATGGGTGGAGTTCTGGAGAGTTTAGGGAATGTAGAAAAGAGGAAGTGTAACTGTAAGAGATGGATTTTTTTTTTGGAATGAATAGATTTGGTGAGCAAGTCGAAAGCATCCTTTTATAGAGAAGAAGAAAAAGGTGTTATAGTATATGACAGAATACAGTTCTTCAGGGGACAGTTGAAACATTTTTTAACGATGTGAACACGTGATCACGAACAACGTGGTCGAAGAACCAACGAACAAATAAGAACGAACAACGGATAAGAACAGAGAAGGAAATTTTTTTTTTTTTTTTTGAGTTGAGATGAAAACAGAGACAGAGACCGAACGTGAAACGTGAAAAATAGAGACCGAATGTAATTGCGAGCGCAATCGAAGAACCGCTGGGACAGAAACAAAGCCTCAAGCCAAGGCTATGGTGTGAATGGCTATGGTGTGAATGGCTAGGGTGTGAATGGCTAGGGTGTGAATGGCTATTGCGTGAATGGCTAGTGTGTGAATGGCTAGGGTGTGAAAGGCTAATGTGTGAATGGCTAGTGTGTGAATGGCTAGGGTGTGAATGGCTGGGGTGTGAATGGCTATTGTGTGAATGGCTAGGGTGTGAATGCCTAGGGTGTGAATGGCTATTGCGTGAATGGCTAGGGTGTGAATGGCTAGGGTGTGAATGGCTAGGGTGTGAATGGCTGTTGCGTGAATGGCTAGTGTGTGAATGGCTAGGGTGTGAATTCCTAGGGTGTGAATGCCTAGGGTGTGAATGGCTAGGGTGTGAATGGCTCGGGTGTGAATGGCTATTGTGTGAATGGCTATTGTGTGAATGGCTATTGTGTGAATGGCTATGGTGTGAATGGCTAGGGTGTGAATGGCTATGGTGTGAATGGCTAGGGTGTGAATGGCTAGGGTGTGAATGGCTAGTGTGTGAATGGCTATTGTGTGAATGGCTAGGGTGTGAATGGCTAGGGTGTGAATGGCTAGGGTGTGAATGGCTATGGTGTGAATGGCTAGGGTGTGAATGGCTGGGGTGTGAATGGCTATTGTGTGAATGGCTAGGGTGTGAATGGCTATTGTGTGAATGGCTATGGTGTGAATGGCTATGGTGTGAATGGCTTGGGTGTGAATGGCTAGTGTGTGAATGGCTATTGTGTGAATGGCTATGGTGTGAATGGCTAGGATGTGAATGGCTAGGGTGTGAATGGCTATTGCGTGAATGGCTAGTGTGTGAATGGCTAGGGTGTGAATGGCTATTGTGTGAATGGCTAGTGTGTGAAGGGCTAGGGTGTGAATGGCTGGGGTGTGAATGGCTATTGTGTGAATGGCTAGGGTGTGAATGCCTAGGTTGTGAATGGCTATTGCGTGAATGGCTAGTGTGTGAATGGCTAGGGTGTGAATGGCTATTGTGCGAATGGCTCGTGTGTGAATGGCTAGTGTGTGAATGGCTAGGGTGTGAATGGCTATGGTGTGAATGGCTATTGCGTGAATGGCTAGGGTGTGAATGGCTAGGGTGTAAATGGCTAGGGTGTAAATGGCTAGGGTGTGAATGGCTAGGGTGTGAATGGCTAGGGTGTGAATGGCTATTGCGTGAATGGCTAGGGTGTGAATGGCTAGGGTGTGAATGGCTATTGTGTGAATGGCTATTGTGTGAATGGCTAGTGTGTGAATGGCTAGTGTGTGAATGCCTAGGGTGTGAATGGCTATGGTGTGAATGGCTATTGCATGAATGGCTAGGGTATGAATGGCTATTGTGTGAATGGCTAGTGTGTGAATGGCTAGGGTGTGAATGCCTAGGGTGTGAATGCCTAGGGTGTGAATGGCTCGGGTGTGAATGGCTATTGTGTGAATGGCTATTGTGTGAATGGCTAGTGTGTGAATGGCTATTGTGTGAATGGCTATTGTGTGAATGGCTATGGTGTGAATGGCTAGGGTGTGAATGGCTAGTGTGTGAATGGCTGGGGTGTGAATGGCTAGGGTGTGAATGGCTCGGGTGTGAATGGCTCGGGTGTGAATGGCTCGGGTGTGAATGGCTAGGGTGTGAATGGCTAGTGTAGGAATGGCTAGTGTGTGAATGGCTGTTGTGTGAATGGCTAGGGTGTGAATGGCTATTGTGTGAATGGCTATGGTGTGAATGGCTAGTGTGTGAATGGCTATTGTGTGAATGGCTATTGTGTGAATGGCTATTGTGTGAATGGCTATTGTGTGAATGGCTATTGTGTGAATGGCTATTGTGTGAATGGCTAGTGTGTGAATGGCTATTGTGTGAATGGCTAGTGTGTGAATGGCTAGTGTGTAAATGGCTGTTGTGTGAATGGCTAGTGTGTGAATGGCTATTGCGTGAATGGCTATTGTGTGAATGGCTAGGGTGTGAATGGCTATTGTGTGAATGGCTATGGTGTGAATAGCTAGGGTGTGAATGGCTATTGTGTGAATGGCTAGTGTGTGAATGGCTAGTGTGTGAATGGCTCGGGTGTGAATGGCTAGGGTGTGAATGGCTATGGTGTGAATGGCTATTGCGTGAATGGCTAAGGTGTGAATGGCTATTGTGTGAATGGCTAGTGTGTGAATGGCTAGTGTGTGAATGGCTAGTGTGTGAATGGCTCTGGTGTGAATGGCTAGGGTGTGAATGGCTAGGGTGTGAATGGCTAGGGTGTGAATGGCTAGGGTGTGAATGGCTAGGGTGTGAATGGCTATTGCGTGAATGGCTAGTGTGTGAATGGCTTGGGTGTGAATGGCTAGGGTGTGAATGGCTAGGGTGTGAATGGCTCGGGTGTGAATGGCTAGGGTGTGAATGGCTATGGTGTGAATGGCTAGGGTGTGAATGGCTAGTGTGTGAATGGCTCGGGTGTGAATGGCTAGGGTGTGAATGGCTAGGGTGTGAATGGCTATGGTGTGAATGGCTATTACGTGAATGGCTAAGGTGTGAATGGCTCGGGTGTGAATAGCTAGGGTGTGAATGGCTCGGGTGTGAATGGCTAGGGCGTGAATGACTAGGGTGTGAATGGCTGGGGTGTGAATGGCTAGGGTGTGAATAGCTAGGGTGTTGTGAATGGCTCATGTTCTTTCAGAAGAGTTTGTAAATGGCTGAGAATTGATGAGTGATCTTGAGCATTCTCATTTGCAAACAACTGCTGCCATGACTCGAGCAAACATTAAGTATGCTTGAAAAGCTAATTTTCAAGAATCACCGGATAAATTACGACATGGTACATGAAATTGCAGAAGGAGTCTGAGTGGAAACAATCATTCATTCGCACTTGAAATTCAATAAGGAATTAGTGCAACGATGGGTTTGGTGACAAAGAACTGAACTACCTGGTTCCGTAATAATTTATAATGAGACTCAAAGCCAGCATGGATTGAAACCATTATTGGTCCCATTGACCAAAAATGAACAAAATGAGTAATTAAACAGGTTGAGCTCCCAGGCAGAAATCTAATGGCAATTGTGTTTTGGGATGTAATAGTTAAATTGATGTGGAATTGTTTGAATGTGGGGAAAACCATGAAATTAGAGTACGACAGTGACATTTTATTCAATGAAGTGAGACAAGCAATACGCACACGACATCTACTGTGGGTATGTTAAGTCTCAAGTTGTGCCTTTAATTCATAATGTACAGCAAATGTGACCACTACACCTCTAATAGAGAAATGTGTTGGGGGATTTTAAATGATCCTCAACACAATCCAACCTTGTCACCTTGTGATTTTCCATCTCAGGATTATTAAAAGAACATCTCGATGGCATGAAGTTTCAAAATGAAGAAGATGTCAAAGCACATGTCCTGAATTGGCTGCAGACCTGTCCCAAGGACTTATACACAGATGGAATCAAGGTGCTGCAACATCGATGAGACAAGTGTGTACGTATAGTAAGGGAATACCTTGAAAAACTGATGACGTTTCATCAATCTCCTGGAACTTTTGATTCTTCCAGGATAAAAACGTCCATGTCAACCTTGAATTATTTCCTTATGTATTACATATCTCTAAATATATGATTAGAAGAAAATAATGAGCAATGCATCTCCGCAAAAGTCTGATGTCATGTCAATTAGTACTTTGCAACTGGTTCACCATGAATTGAAAGGCAAACAGTTCAGAACTTTCTAAACATTCCAGAAGTTTACTCTTCAATTCCAGCTAGAAAAAGGAATGACAAGCTTACAAGATTATTTACAAGCTCAGCTTCCATTTTCTCAGTTCCTGACAGCTGCCCCATTCTTCCAGTTCTTATTTTACTGCTGCTTTTTGAACCATATTTCAGGATAAGGTTTGTATGCTAAACCAACCGAATGGAATAAACCTTCACATGGAAAGTTTCCAGGTTTGTGGAATGAAGTTTGCATTGAAACAGATTTATAGTTAGCAAAGGATAAATGCACTGACAAGGCACAACAAATATTCTACTTTCAGTACTATTATGGCCTTGTATTTAATCAGTGCGCATTGGGGAAATTAGAGAAAATTAAATAGGGAAAATTAAATAGAGGAAATTAAATGGAGAAAATTAAATAGGGAAAATTAAATAGAGATAATTAAATGGAGAAAATTAAATGAAGAAAATGAAATGGAGAAAATTAAATGGAGAAAATTAAATGACGAAAATTAAATGAAGAAAATTAAACGGAGAAAATTAAATAGGGGAAATTAAAGAGATAATTAAAGAGATAATTAAATGGAGAAAATTAAATAGAGGAAATTAAATGGAGAAAATTAAATAGAGGAAATTAAATAGGGTAAATTTAATGGAGAAAATTGAATGAAGAAAATTAAATGGAGAAAATTAAATAGAGGAAATTAAATGAAGAAAATTAAATGGAGAAAATGAAATAGGTTAAATTAAATAGAGATCATTAAATGGAGAAAATTAAATAGAGGAAATTAAATAGGGTAAATTAAATGGAGAAAATTAAATGAAGAAAATTAAACGGAGAAAATTAAATAGGGAAAATTAAAGAGATAATTAAAGAGATAATTAAATGGAGAAAATTAAATAGAGGAAATTAAATGGAGAAAATTAAATGGAGAAAAGTAAATGAAGAAAATTAAATGGAGAAAATTAAATGGAGAAAATTAAATGACGAAAATTAAATGGAAAAAATTAAATAGGGAAAATTAAATAGAGATAATTAAATGGAGAAAATTAAATGAAGAAAATTAAATAGAGATAATTAAATGGAGAAAATTAAATGAAGAAAATTAAATGAAGAAAATTAAATGGAGAAAAGAAAGGGCAAGGCGAGAGGACAACCACAATTGTACAAAGGCAGGAGTACTACAGTATCAGGAACAAAATTCAAGTCAATTTACTTTCTCCATAAATGCATGTTAATTCAATAATAATAATTACATTAATGAACAGGATTAAATAATTAAATTGATATATGTGGGAAAATTACATGCCCAGACCAGGAATCGAACCGAGATCCTCTGAAAAACCATACCAGTGCTCTACCATCTGAGCTATTTGGGCTCAGATGGCAGAGGGGTTCTGGGGTTCCATTCCTGGTCTGGGTATGTCATTTCCCACATATATCAATTTAATGATTTAATCCTGTTCATTAATCTTATTGCTTCACTACACTCCCAGTGGTGTTAATAATAGAGGACATGGATTTGTCCCCCCATTGGAGGAAGACCCTCTCATGTTCAGGCCGTTGGTGCTCCTATGGTTGGCAGCGAGTGCCCCGGAAGCATTGACGGAAAGAGAGTGGCAATCACATGTGTGGGAAAATTTCATGCTCAGTCAGGGTCGCCCAGATAGCTCAGATGGCAGAGCACTGGTACGGTTTTCCAGAGGACCTGGGTTCGATTCCTGAGTAATTTTCCCACATATATCAATTTAAAAGTACTAATAAGGCTTTGTAAGCAAAGATGGGCATTTTGCATTTGACATGTGAACACCTTGCTGAATGAATGTTTATAGTGCAGTCGTTGCTGCGCAAACAGCAACCATTTCTCTGAGCTCACCAGCAGTGTAAAATTAGGTGAAGGAATGTTGGAGTATATGTGGACAGAACCAGCATTACCCCATAAGGAACCTCAGGAATCACCACACAACAGGACTCCTACTTACTGATGGGCAAGCAGAGGCATTTGGGATGAGAAAACTTCCATTAAACTTTAATCCTGCCCTCTCATTGAACCCAGGTCCTCTCACTTCACCTGAGGCAACATCACTATGCCACAGTAAAACACACACACACGGGGTTGAGTATTGAGTAGAGTACCTTCCTGCAGTGCATGGAAGGGGTTGTTCCCATCCACTGTACGGATGGAATATGTGATCTGCTCACTCTGTAGAATCTCCCCATTTGCGTTGAGGTCACGCACTGCCAGGACGAAGGCCTCCTGTTCTTTGTTTGCAGATTCCTCAAAAATGGCTCCTTTTGAGAGAGAAAAAAGATGGTTTTGAAAACAATCAACATCTAGAAGCTTGAGTGAAACTGCTCATTAGATTAGATTATATTCAAACTAAGAATCTTATACTGTACAGACTAATAGGGACACTCATAACAAGTCATGAATGTTTCTAGCTAATAATCAGTTATATAGACAGGTCATGGGCCTCCATGGCTCAGTGCTATCATGAGGGCAGCCATGAACTTCTACCTTGACCAGAGTGCCAGCACAAAATGGTCGACTTTTGCGGAAAGGTCTTTTATACAGACATGGTGGGATCCTTAACGCACATGAGCAAATGCTAGCGAATCGGGTGTCCGTGCCTGCAAGTCACTGGGGTAATAGTTTATCGTTGAGTTGGGAATCAAACCCAGACTAGAGAGATCCCACTATACTCATTGTAGTGTCACAAACTTGTCAGCTGCAGAACTAGCTCCCTGTGATTTGTGTCTGCATCCCAAAGAGACACTCTGATGATCGTGGGATTAATAAATCTGCAGCCCAAAGATAAATAATTTGGCGAAGATACCTACTCTAATTGTGGCATGCAATGGCCTACTCTTTTCAAATTTATACATTGGTATTCTAATCTCTGAAGCTGAAAGGGTAGCTCAGGGAGGTAGCAGACTCACCTTCGAGCTCTCTGGCATTGTGTGCTTATGCAAGGTGGATACCCTGGCCAAACGTAAAATACCTGCCTTAACTTAAAACACCCTAGACAGAAGGATGACCTTTCTATGGGATGGTTCTCAGAAATGGAAACATTCACAACTTGTTCTGGCAGCCCTGCTACTCACAAGGGGTAGGACACTGGTGATGTTGACAATGTTGAACTTTACCCTCCCAAGTTAGCACCAAAATATGAACAACATAAGACAACATGCTCTGATGCAAAGCTCTACCTGTGGAATGCCAAGATAGCATCTGTTAGATAAAAGTTCTCTTGTCAGTTTTGTGTGCACCTAAACGCCTCAACTAGCATTTTTGTCAACAGAGTAGCCTAAGAGCTGCACGAGCAGAGGCAGTTTGAACAGCTAAAGAGGAAAATCTCCAAGGCATCAGCACAAACACTACTAGAACGCCACCCAGTAGGGCGCATACTCCCGCCGTGGGTCAAGTTGGAATAGTAGGCCTACGATTTCACAAAAGTTTGAGGGAGTAGTTCAGTGACAACACAAGACAGACACTGCACAGATATATATTTAGAATATATAGAAGACTAGCAGAAGTACCCGGCATTGCCGGGCGGGGGAGGGGAGGGGGAAGGGGAGGGAGCGAGCCCCTTGGCAAAGCGAGCGATTTTTTTTTTCATAGCGTCATCGCGTTCATAGCGTCATATCGTTCATAGCGTCCATAGCGTCATCACGTGATCGCTCTGAGCGAATCAGCGCCCACCTGCTCTGATTCCGTTGATTCCGTGCGTTGAAATGCGCTGAGGTAAATATGAATAAAAAATATGGATCGTCAAATATTTTGAGCTCGGCCATGTTCGTCCCAGGCTCAATGGCCATGTCTATGCCAAATATCAAGCACGTAAGCCTCTCCGTTTAGGAGTCTATCGGTAACATTACACACACACACACACACACACACACACACACACACACACACACACACACACACACACACACACACACACACACACACACACACTGTGTTTTATATATATAGATAATGTTTTTAAAAAACAAGGCAATTTCACTTACATTTCCGGATTCAGCGTTCAATTCTATATAAGTGAGTGTATTTTGAGGCATGTGTGACTTCAAATAAAATTGTAAGCCAGGAAAACGTTCGTTTCATTCCTCAGGGATACAACATGTAAAACTGGCCCAAACGTGAAAACAAAACTCGCTCATTTTAAGTCGTACAAGCTAATGCGACCACTCATTCTTCTGGGAAGAATCCCGTGCACATGCTTGTCACACTTATAACTCACCTAAGTCTTTATAAGTTCATAAAATACTGACACCGCGATTGACATTCGCTGAGGTAAACTAAATAAATGTTGACGTCTCTTCTGAAGTTAAAAAAAAAACTGTTTTAAAGCATTATACGTATCGAACGATACATTTTATGAAACGGGGAAACCGAATACACACTTTGCTGGTTTTAAAATGACAGATTATGTCTTTATTTAAAAAACCAAAAAAAAAAACCTTGAAAGGACGCTGACAACAAAATACACCGCTCTAACGCATAACCACGAGTTTAAACTACATTTACAACAAATATGAAAACTATTTTCATATCACAATGTTAAATATAGAATATATAGAAGATAATGTTAAAAAAAAAAAGAGCCCTATCTTCCAATGGTAAACAATCTTTCAAAAAATTCCTGGATCCGGAATAATATCCTGAGCTTCACCAAAAACTAATCAATTCTTCCTTATCCCAAGGGCAATCATCCCACCAACTTTCATCCAAATCCGTTCAGAACTTTTCCAGATATCTTGTTCACAAACACACACACACACACACGGACACGATCAAATGCATTACTCCCCAGCGGGAGTAATGATTCAACAGGCATCCCAAGCCAATTCACCTATCGATTGCACCTGCGATCAGAGGTGAGAGACATTATTGGCAACAACTTTTCATGAAAAGTTTGTAATCAGATCATACGTATTCTGTGATTGAACCCATATGATAGGCAACTCCAATGTGATCATAATAATAACCCGAGATACTCATGATGTCAGTTTTAAGAGAAACAAAAACTCCATACGCCATGACCAAATGTTGTGCATTATTTGTATTGCAAGAAAAACAAGGAGAAAATGACATAAAATGTATGTCCAAGAATTGACCATGCATGTCCAAGAAATGTTTGGGGACACGTTTAAGTAATAAAATAGCCGATAGTCGGCCATCCTGGATCTGACCTCGAAACAAAATGATGAGCATATGGAAGCCATCATTCTTTATCTGTTTGCGAAATTTGCGCAACATCGGTAAATTCACGTCTGAGAAATGGTTGAGGACGTGTTCAACATCAGATTTTTACTCCCGCTAGGGAGTAATGCATTGATCGTGTTCGTCCATGTTCGTGTGTTCGTGTGTTTGTGAACAAGATATCTGGAAAAGTTCTGAACGGATTTGGATGAAAGTTGGTGGGATGATTGCCCTTGGGATAAGGAAGAATTGATTAGTTTTTGGTGAAGCTCAGGATATTATTCCGGATCGAAGAATTTTTTGAAGGATTTTTTTACCATTAGAAGATAGGGCTCAGCAGCGGCCACCCACGGCGGGAGTATGCGCTCAACTGAGTGGCGTTCTAGTTTTAGTTTTATTTTTATGTATACAAGATCAAGGCTCGTTTGTGTAAGAGCTAGCATTATTCACGAAAAAAAAACTGACACATAAAACATGATAAAGGGAGCGGGAGAGAGAGGGAACCACACACGTACAACTGTAGAGAACAGGGACGTCTGGAGATCTGTGGGACGGACAGGGCTTGAGGGGAGAAGGCATGCAAAAAGGGGTGGGGGGTGGGGGAGGTATAAAACACATGGACACTGCGAGGACTTCCAGGAAAGAAGTCGGTATTTCAAAAAAGTGGATCTGGGGTGAATTAGCGGGGGTAGAAAAGATCAAGGTTTTGGAAGTGGGAAGATAAGAGATGGTGGTGAACAGCTGTTTTAAAGACCTGGAGGGAGGAGTGAGATTGAAGAGAGCGAGGGAGTTTGTTCCAGAGGCGGGAGAAAAGATGAATGAAAGGGTGAAGATGAGCTGAGAGTCTTGATTTTGGCAGCTTCACCATAAGAGGGTTTCTGGCAGATCTTGTGGGACCTGTATAAATATTTGGGGGACAGAGCACAGACAGAGCTGGGGGAGCAAGGCCGGAGAGGAGTCGGTAGAAGACAGAAAGACCACCAACCTGCCTGTGATGAGTGAGTGAAAGGCTCTCAGAATCACCTTCATCGCGGGAGATTCCAATGATTCTGAAAACTTTGGTTTCTACAGCGTGAAGCCGAGCTAGGTTTGAGGCAGGAGCACCAGCCCAGAGGGGAGAGCAGTATTCCATTGAGCTGCGGATGAAAGCCTTGTATGTGGTGAGGAGCTCTGGTGTGCCAAGGAAGGACTTCGCACGACGGAGGATGCCCAGTCGGCGACTGGCTTTGGAGGCCAGCTTGGAAATGTGTTTTTCCCAGGAAAGATCATGACAGATTGTGAGACCCAAGAGCTTGAGTGACAGAACTTCTTGGAGAGGATTGTTGAGAAAGTAGATGAGAGGGTTGTCCAGTCGGTCTTTTCAGAGAGACAAAGTGAGAGTGTGAGATTTGTCAGAATTGAAAGACATGTTCCACTTGTTTGACCAGTCTGTGATTTTGAGGTCTGTGATCTGTGATTTGTACAACTAAAATGGCCGCCATTCAGCCATCTTTGATCGCATCGCACAACAAAATGAGGTGCACATGTATAATGTCATTTATTGTCTTTGTGCCAAATATGAACAAAATCGGTCCTTACATCTCTGAGATATGGTTGCGGACGGACAGATGCACAAGACTCAACCCAAAAGCCCCCGTTTCGGACGAAGTCCAACATAGGCTAATAATTCCCCTTTCCCGTGCTAGTTACGGGCTGGTTCAGGAGCAGTTGTTGATGGAGTCCAGCCCAAGGTTCATTTTCAGAGAGGAAAACGTTCATGACTCTTTTTATGCCTCTGAAAAGGAGATATAATACAAATAAAAATATTTGAATGAGGAATTAAATAAATAAAAGAGTTTTTAAATCCCAATAACAAAGAAATATGGTTTCAGCAATTCAATTGCATTGTAGAACGTATTTGCGGTTATTATGCCAATATTAAAATTGGGGGTAAGAATCATTCGAGCTATTCGGAGGAAGTGAAAACGCCAACGGTGTAATTGAATACAGTAATTTTCTTCTGAAGCAGTGTACTCAATTCAAACTCCAGAAGAATAAAAATGTTCCATTCATACATCAGAGCAAGTTCCAACTGAGATGAAAACAGAATTTGTCACCGATAATCGCCGAATGTTATTTGATCCACCAACGCCAGCTTTAGAAGCACCACTTCAAGCATGTGGTGGGGTTGGCAGGATGGCCTAAAGGTACGCACATTCTCCTCTAAGCTGTCCAGTCTGGGTTCGAATCCCGACCCAGCTATAAACCGTCATCCCAATGTTTGACAGGCAGGGTGATTCGTCAATGTGTGTTCCGTCCCTCGGATGGACGCTAAACTGGGCGTCACGTCTGCCGACATTAGTTGGGGGACGTTAAAGATCCCACGGTGTCCTTTGCGAAGAGTAGGCTCGCTATCACCGGCACCCTGAACAAATTCTAAATTCCTGCCCTGACCTACAAGGGGCACCGCATCCGTGGCACAGCTCACTCCCACCAAAGATGAAACCAGCATCCATTGGCTGCACACGAAATGAATGAATGAATGAATGAATTGTGTGGTCATATAAGATGCAGTGAGGGAAGTTGTGAAAAAGGACAACACAAATGCATTTTCTATTGGAGCAAACATCTGTGTTTGGTCATTCAAGATGTCCCGCTACCCGTGACAGCGAACTAATGAGAGGGAAATTATTACACAGTGGCTTTATGGTTAATACATCTATCAAACAGAGATGTTGATCATTCCATTATCTTGTAATTATGGATATTATTGTTGCTGCCAGTAGGATGGAAATGCCTTATTGGGCTCATTTTATAATATAGAAAGATAAATATAAACAAAATAATTATGTACATGTCAATTATCTCACAATAATATGAAATGATTGCATTTCCTTTGTTGCTTTACATACATATAACTGTATAGAAATTTACAGCTTTGTAAAAATAACTTTAATCATGTTCATTTTCTGTCACTTTACATCTGTCACTGCTATATATTTGCTAGACTGAACTGAAGACCAGCTCAGCAATTCCACGGTTACTCACGTTACATTTGAAGCAACAATGACTCATTCAAAGAGGTCTAATTTCTAAAGATATGCAATGAAGTTTATTATTTACTCATAGCTTGTAGTAGACAACATAAACGACACAAGCATGAAGAAAGAAACTCAGAAAAGAATTTTGTTAGTGTTATATCCACAAAAATGTGTCGGTTACTCACGTTACATGATTTGGACATGCATATAATGAAAAGACTACAAATTAAAAAAATGTCCTAATCTAAGGTACTACAAGAAGAAAACTTTTTATGTTCGGTACAGTCCCAATACTGGGTCACATATTGTTGTTAAAAGAAAACCTCTGAAAGTAATACTTTTGATGTAGGAGACATAAAACATGGTTACTCACGTTAGGGTTACTCACGTTAGATTTTGTCCGTACTCTATCTGAATCATTTATGTCAATTTTTTTTTGGTGATATCAACTGATAATCAACTTATTTAGTTTAAAAAGACATGATAAGTAATAAAACTCTGTATATCACTATCATATTCAATCTAATTTTGGCAAAACACAAGAAAAAGAAGAAAGTAAGCAGTATGCATTAATGTATCATAAAGTACAAATGTAAAAGTGACTACCCAGCCTCAGTTCATTTTCTGCATTGTTAGGCTCTTTTCTCTTAACCTACACTTTTGATACCAGTGCTGAATATTAATGAATGAATATGTCTTAAATACTTTGTCAATCAGCAGGCAGCAAGGTAGCACAAAGAAATATGAAATATTTTTGGGATTGAAAAAAAAAAACACAAACACAACAATGTTCTGCATCTTTCCATATGGCAATGTTCCGATTGTTAAAATCCCTCACAGAACTTGGGATTTAAAAAAACACAAACACAACAATGTTCTGCATCTTTCCAACAGGCAATGTTCCGATTGTTAAAATTCCTCACAGAACTTGAAGTGGCCACGGTTATTGGCAACTTCTGGGGCCTCTATTTTTTTTCTTCAGGTTCTCTTTGATGTAAAAGATATTGTCTCGTTGTTTGGGCCATTTCCAGTACTTGCCTGCTTGCTCCATCACAGAAACTTGATAATCATTTTGATTACCAATAGCCAGCACTTCTTCAGCATACAGCTTCTCCTCGTACTCCACTGCGTACCAATCTCCTACCCTAACATCAGATTCCACATTTGCAATGGTGTCACTTGTACTGCTGCATGTGTTGTTGCATGTGTCCTTTGTAAGAACATGGGCAGAGACTTCATCCTGTACCATCTCCAGACAATGCATGCGGGCGATACCATGAATCCGCTGGGCAGCTTCAAACACTGTCTTTATTTCTATGTTATACTTTATTTATTTTATACTTTATTTCTTTATACTTTATTTTTATTTAATTTTATATATTATTTTTTATACTTTATTTCTATGTCTTTATCTTTTTTCTTTCTATTTATTTTTATCTTTCTCTTTTAACTAGCATTTCTATGCTAGGAAATCATACTTTGCACACAACATATGTAACTTAAACTTGTGGGTTAGGATGGAGGTTACGTTAAATAATACTGTTGCTATAAAAAAAAATTAAACAGAAAAGGACAATTAGTATACAATTAGATAAGTATAATTAGTAATTAGTATTAGTATTAGTGATGTACAGTTTATCAGAGAGTTGAGTGTAGACATGTGCAACATGAGAACATGTGGCCAGGAGAAAGTGAATTGCATGATGGGTAGACTCCTTTGTTTACACTGCCCTCTATTATTTTAGGCATTTATGGTAACACACATCACTAAATTCATTTCACATACACCACAGCACTTTCATGTAGTCACAGGCTGTAATTTAACATTTAGTTCCAAAAGAAACATGGTTACTCACGTTACACCATCGGTTACTCACGTTACACGGTTAGTCACGTTACCACATTTTCTCGCTGTTTATTAATAAATGTGCCCATGAATATTAATAAAACATTAATTTTCTAATCAAGAGACATTGGAACGAAGAAAATTTGAATGACCAGATTTGTACTCAATAAAGAAGTTGCTCTCAGAAAACAGATGTGCTTTTTCGGTTACTCACGTTACATCATACAAAGAGGCACACCATGACACTTTTTGACATTCAAAATGACAAGGTATCATCAAACTGATATGTAATTCAGAAAATGTGATCACCACAGTCTGGACACACAAATGAGTTTGGAATACAGTCATCCCTCGCTATATCGCGGTTCACTTTTCGCGGCTTCGGTACATCGCGGGTTTTTCTCGCTAGTATATGTAAAATTATATCGCCGATTTTTCGCTATATCGCGGGATTTTGCGGTATAAATGTATTTTTATATACTATTATTTTAAATATTTTTGTGGTAAAATAAGCATTTTCTAGCCTAAAAAATAAAAAAACGTAAAGAAATAAGAAAAATACAGTATTTAAAACATATTACAAGAAATAAAATACTGTACATACTACATAGTGTACAGTAGAAGGGTAGACAAAGAGTCGTGCGTATGGAAAACGCAGATGCGGCAGCTTGCGCTAGTTACCCACGTAATGGGTAACTGTAATGCTCTTTCTGGCTGTGCAGTACATTCATCATCGTCATCACCTTCATCGTCATCAGTACTGCACAGCTAATTCATCATCATCTTCATCACGCAAGTTGTAGTATTGAAGAGCCGGGGCTCTTGCTTGATACGGACGAAATGACGGGCAAGACACAAACTCGTCCGAGAAGATATTTATTCTCAAAACCAACTCGGGAACACTGAAAAGCCCGTTTATCGGGCTGCATTATAAAGCACAACCAGAAACCGAAAGCCACGCCTCTCAAGCGTGGCGTGCTTCGGTGGTCACGTGATCAACAGGTGTAGCTGATTATACCCGCAAAGCGCAGCTCGCTTTAGCGGTCACGTGACCAGCCACTCTCGCGCCGGGGATCCCCGCCGGTGACGTCACCGGCTGGAGCAAGGAGATTCTGATGCTGGTCTTTCTTGGGGAACCCATGGGTAGCTACAGTATCTTCAATGGTGAGTACCCATTAGAATTTTATATGTTGTTAAAATTACGTATGTTTAAGAGTGTAAAAAGTGTTTAAGAGTATAGGAAGTGTTTATAAGAGTATGGGAAAGGTTAATAAGAGTGTGGGGAGGGTCATAAAGCTTTAAAATATATATAAATAATAAAATAAAAATATGGTCGCTACTTCGCGGATTTTCGTCTATCGCGGGGGGTTCTGGAACGTAACCCCCGCGATAAACGAGGGATCACTGTATTTCTTATCTACCTACTTTTTTTTTTTTTTTTTTTTTTTTTTTTTTGTATACTGAATCGAGGCTCGTGAAAGAGCTAACATTTATTTCACAAACAAATCAACCAGACAAACAAAATATACAAAAAGAGGGAGCGGAAGACAAGATGGGGAGAGAAGGGGAAGCACACAACCACAACATTTGAGAGCAGGGAGAAGTGTGGGAGGGAGAGGGCTTGGGGGCAGGAGGCGTGGGAAGGGGGGGGGGTGGGAGGGGGTGGGAGAAGTATAAAACACAAGGGGACCGATGTTACCTTCTCTACAAGTTCTGCTACAAGTTGTTCTGTTACAAGGGGTGAAACCAGTTAAAAAATACTTCTAATGCAAGTCCTACTTTTTCAGATTTTTTTTTACTTTTTTGCCATTAAAAAATTGCTCTCAATTCACTCGCTAATTTCTCAAAAAATTCGAACAGAAATGACAATTCATTGTTTGTTTCACTGACTTGCATGTGTAACCAGTTAAAAAATATATTGAAACATGAAATTTCACATTTTAATTTTCAAAGCCGTGTCCATCAACCTGTAGAATTGCCCAGCTCCTATTTTTAGGACCCAAGATAGAAGTTTAAAGGAACACTGGGTACATGAACTTGTTTATAGTGTAGAAGCAGAAGCCCACACAACCACACTAAAATAAACATAGGGGCAATACCCCTGGCGCTCACCTGGAAGAATAAACATACTGCACAGACTGAGGGGATTTTAAACCAATTTCAATGGTTGCTAGAAGACAGGGAAGCATATAGAATCATACTAACATAATCATAAGACTTTAAATAAACAAACAAAAAATACCGATTTTGGGGGGACAAACCCCCCCTCACCCAACCCCATATACCTCCTAAGACCCCAATTTTTCTAATGCCTTGAACAAATATTTGTACATCATGGGTGATTAAGGTTCTGATTAAGTCGGACAAGACGGACGAACAAATTGGTATGCGGGTGTCTTCTGATACCTCAGGGAGATGGATGCCCCTGCCTTGCATAATCCCAGGTCACCTGTGGGCAAGGTGAAGTACCTATCAGCCCCCCTTACTAGGGTAACGGTTCGCAGCCATGCGGTTTAAATGGCAGATTGCTCTGCACATCTGGTTGATGAGAGTTCAGTTGACTCCAACAGCACAGGTGGAAGAAGGTGAATTCCCCAACGGCCAGCAGAGGGACGGAGAGAAGTGGCGACCCCCGTCTAAACCACACACTTACCAGTGTGTACGAGCCATAGAAAGGCAATATGATGGCAACGCCATCATTGCCCGAGGAGACTCGACAAGGTTGTGGTGAAGTTTCATCGAAATTGCATGTTTTAGTTTCCGAGAAGAAAGCAAATACCTATTTGGGGGGGGGGGGGGGGGGAGGAGCATCAACCCCTGTACATCCCCAAAAGTTCAGGTTTTTTTTAATGCCGTGAACAAACTTTGGTACAGCATGGGTGGTGAAGGTTGTGGTCAAGTTTCATCAAAATTGTGTGTGTAGTTTCAGAAAAGAAAGCAAATACCTATTTTGGGGGGTTAAACCTGCACTCACTTTTACCCCCCATAAACCCCCTGAGACCCCGATTTATTTAATGCCGAAAACAAAAGTTTTTTTGGGGGGGTTGTTTTTTGCATATAATATCGAGGCTCGTGTAAGAGCTAACATTAATCACACAAACACAAAAAACGGACACAAAACATACAATAAAGGGAGCGGGAGACAAGATAGGGAGAGAGAGGGAAGCACACAAGTACAACAGCAGAAAACAGGGACAACGGGAGATCTGTGGGAGGGAGAAGGCTTGGGGGGAGGAGGCATGAGAAGGGGGGGTGGGGGAGGTATAAAACACATGGACACTGCTCTAGGACTGCCAGGAAAAGAAGTTGGTATTTCAAAAAAGTGCATCTGGGGTGAATTAACGGGGGTAGAAAAGATCAAGGTTTTGGTTGGGGAAGATAAGAGATGGTGGTGAACAGCTGTTTTAAAGGCCTAGAGGGAGTAGTGGGATTGAAGAGAGTGAGGGAGTTTGTTCCAGAGGCAGGAGAAAAGGGGAATGAAGGAGTGAAGATGAGCAGAGAGTCTTGATTTTGGCCTTTTCACCAGAAGAGGGTTGCTGCAGATCTTGTGCGACCTGTAGGAATATTTGGGGACAGAACACTGATAGAGCTGGGGGAGCAAGCCGGATAGGAGTCGGTATAAGACAGAAAGACCACCAACCTGCCTGCGGTGAGTGAGTGAAAGGCCCTCGGAGTTAGCTTCATCGCGGGAGATTCCAATGATTCTGAAAGCTTTGGTTTCTACAAGCGTGAAGCCGAGCTAGGTGTGATGCAGGAGCACCAGCCCAGGGGGGAGAGCAGTATTCCATTGAGCTGTGGATGAAAGCCTTGTATGTGGTGAGGAGCTCAGGTTTGCAAAGGAAGGACTTTGCACGATGGAGGATGTCCAGTCGGCAACTGGCTTTGGAGGGACAGCATGGAAATGTGGTTTTCATGTCAGATCATGTCAGATAGTGAGACCCAAAAGCTTGAGTGACAGAACTTCTTGGAGAAGATTGTTGAGAAAGTAGATGGGAGAGTTGTCCAGTCGTTCTTTTCAGAGAGACATCGTAAGAGGGTGAGATTTTGTCAGGATGGAAAGACATGTTCCACTTGTTTGACCAGTCTGTGATTTTGTCCAGGTCTGCAGAGAGTGAGGAGGCTGCAGACTGCCGATTTTATGGATGAGGAATGGAGCGGCAGAGAGTGGAGTCATCAGCAAAGAGATGGAGAGGATTTTCCAGAGAGTTGGAGAGATCATTGATGAAGACCAGAAAAAGCACGGGGCCCAGAACACTACTTTGGGAAACTCCAGCTTGAACAGGAAGGGGAGATGAGAGAAACCCATTCAGGACCACACGTTGACGACAACCAGAGAGGAAGTCCGCATGCCATGCGTGGAGATTTACATGGATACCATAGGAGGAGAGTTTGGTGATCAGAGCGGGGTGTCAGACCATATCGAAGGCATGTGATATGTCAATGTAGACAGCTATGATTTCCTGTTTGGCATTGAGGACCTCCATCCATTGTTGAGACAGCAGAAGCAGCATGTCCAGAGTTGAGTGACCTGGTCTGAAACCAAATTGATGATCAGAGATCAAGCCATTGGAGAAGAGGAAGGATTTGATATCTGAAGATTCCAAGATTGATTCCAAGACTGGATTCCAAGATCCAGATCCAGATCCAGATCCAAGACAAGATGGATTCCAAGACTTTGCTGATAATTGGGAGCAGGCTGATTGGTCTGTCGTTGCAAGGATCTGTTTTTGCCTCTTTTGTGTAAAGATGTTGGTTGATTTCCAAGATGCTGGCAGATGACCTTGAGCAAAAGAGTGGATGAAAATAACAGAGAGAGGGTGAGATAGAGCGGCAGAGCAGGATTTTAGGGACCCGTGGCTGATACCTTCTGGTCCAGTTGCAGAATCAGAGTCGAGGATTGACAGAAACCTCTCCACCTTGTCAGGAGAGAAGGACGCAGATTACAGGAACAGCTGTGTTCGACTGGGTAAGGTGGGTACAGAGAGAGATGGGTTTGGGATACAAGATTTTGAGGCAAACACAGATAGTCTAGTAGGAAGACTAGGTCCCCCTGCACCGCCCGGAGATATACTTCTAATCAGTGTTTCTAGATTGGATAAAATGTGTAGAAAATGACTAGCTATGGCCCCAAGCTGAAAAAATGTCCCACATACCATTTTTATGCAAATTACTGCTGCAAATTTTATGCAAAATTATGCAAATTTTATGCAAATTTTTGATGAGGAGTAGAGTTGAGGGGTCTTTGAGGGCTTCATCGAGGTGCTCTCGGTTGCAAGACTGGGTCATTCTGAGAAGCACAGCAGGGTCAGAGATCATGATGTTCTCCTCCTCAGTGAATCTCTCCATCAACAGCCTCTCCATTGCCTCACACACTGTTTTGAGGCAAAAGAGGGACTTTGCGTAGGCCTTTCCACTGAGAACACCTTTGAGAGATCCACTTGTTACTAGTTGTGCCTCAAAGAGAAATCTCTGCATATCCAGAACCACGCATCTTGTGTCCAGTGAGCATCCCGATGTAGTTCATGGATGTGTGGAAGGGTCCAATCGTTACTACATGACTAGCAAATTCATTTGGCCAGCGCCAGATGATGGGAAGGGCTTTCATGCAGACACCCAGATCAAATGTATTCAGGACCCATCTCTGACCCACCTCAGCAGTTGCTGCCTCGGAACGCTTCAGTAGCTCACGAACAACTGCGTTGTCTGTGATCGGTTGGTGGATAGGCGTGCAGTAGTCGACTGTTGATTTGCTGGGTGGGGGAGAACCAGTTGCAGAGGTGAAACCCCCTAGCCCAGGCACAGGCTGCAGGCCATTGCCATGCCATGCAGGCACCAGGCACAGACCGATCACAGACAACGCAGTTGTTCGTGAGCTACTGAAGCGTTCCGAGGCAGCAACTGCTGAGGTGGGTCAGAGATGGGTCCTGAATACATTTGATCTGGGTGTCTGCATGAAAGCCCTTCCCATCATCTGGCGCTGGCCAAATGAATTTGCTAGTCATGTAGTAACGATTGGACCCTTCCACACATCCATGAACTACATCGGGATGCTCACTGGACACAAGATGCGTGGTTCTGGATATGCAGAGATTCTCTTTGAGGCACAACTAGTAACAAGTGGATCTCTCAAAGTGTGTTCTCAGTGGAAAGGCCTACGCAAAGTCCCTCTTTTGCCTCAAAACAGTGTGTGAGGCAATGGAGAGGCTGTTGATGGAGAGATTCACTGAGGAGGAGAACATCATGATCTCTGACCCTGCTGTGCTTCTCAGAATGACCCAGTCTTGCAACCGAGAGCACCTCGATGAAGCCCTCAAAGACCCCTCAACTCTACTCCTCATCAAAAATTTGCATAAAATTTGCATAATTTTGCATAAAATTTGCAGCAGTAATTTGCATAAATATGGTATGTGGGACATTTTTTCAGCTTGGGGCCATAGCTAGTCATTTTCTACACATTTTATCCAATCTAGAAACACTGATTAGAAGTATATCTCCGGGGGGTGCAGGGGGACCTAGTCTTCCTACTAGACTAAGAGTTGAGGCATGAAAGAGAGAGAGAGAGAGAGAGAGAGAGAGAGAGACTTTTGTGCCCTTTTATTATAAAAATACAAGCAATTCCACAAAGCGGTTGTAAGCAAAGCAACCAGTTTAAAGAAGAAACATTTCGCAAGGATCATGAATTCACCAAAAGGAGCAAAGGATATTTAAAGGAAACCAGCAGGTATAAAAATTTTACAAACCAAAGGTGAAGACACAAACAAAACCACAAACAATTTCAAAGGAAATGCTCATGCAAGAGCTATGACCACATCAAGAGCAAAATTAAGCGTTTAATTAAATTAAGCGAAACATTGAGAGAGGGAGAGAGAGGGAGAAAGGGAGAGAGAGAGAGAGAGAGAGAGAGAGAGAGAGAGAGAGAGAGAGAGAGAGAGAGAGAGAGAGAGAGAGAGAGGGAGAGAGAGAGAGACAGAGAGAGAGAGAGGAGAGAGGAGAGAGAGTTGAGAGAGAGCTTTAGTCACAACACAACAAATATAATTTGTGCCAAATTTGGTCGCAATCCAATCAGCGGTTTCGGAGAAGAAGTTTCAAGTGTTTACAGACTGACGGGAGGACGTACGACTGACTGACGGGCGGACTGACAGACGGACAACACGGCATCGCATAAGCTCCCCTGAACTTCGTTCCAGGTGAGCTAACAAGCAGTGAGACCTGGTGTCAAGAAATGTCCAAAAGAGCAGACCACTGTTGATACTCATTCCAAAACGTCGCTGTGAGTCGCCATGGGGATTGAACAAACACCATCGAGGGTAAACTCAACTAGGCTTTACATATACAGCAACTGAGCCGCTTTATATGGCATGACATTCCTCCTGAATCATGACATCACCAATAAGGCTTGCTGCCAGATGCTGGGTGCAGCGCAGGAGCTCGGCTCATCAATCCTGTTGGGCAGGGGGCGATACCCAGCAAACAAGAAACCTTTCTGCAACATTGCTGGATGTTGCTATTTGGTTTAAAATGTCATGGCAACATTTAAAACGCTGCAGGAATGTTTCATGTTTGTTTGCTATCTTCCCGGGCCCTCAGTGTTTGACAAGCACTACAAATACGTGGATTTGAATTAACGGCTGGTGAACCCCAAAAATGGGGAAATAAAATAATGGCATTGGGTCTAACTTTTATTTGCTGATTTTTGCATACTAAGTGAAGCTATTCAGTACAAATAGCAGAGTTACCCTCAATATCTTTTTTTGTTTGATTACGATATAACAAACCAACAAAGCAAAGCTCGAATAATTGAATATACAATCTTGATTTGAATCAATTACAAATTTAAGGGAATCCTGCGATCCCATTAAAATCAAATCAAGGTATGAGATCTCATCCTGGGTCCATGGCAACAGGTGCATTCTCATCTGTGGACATTGTGTATATGTAGGTAGGATGGAATAGGTACCTGAAGGCTGAAGGGTCCTGTAATGGGGCCATTTGCTCCCACCCCCCCACCCCCTTCCCATGCCTCCTCCCCCCAAGCCCTCTCCCTCCCACACATCTCCCTGCTCTTAAATGTTGTGTGCTCTCAAGTGTTTGTGTGCTTCCCATTCTCTTGTCTTCCGCTCCCTCTTTTTATATATTTTGTTTGGTTGATTTGTTTGTGAAGTAAATGTCTGCTCTTTCACGAGCCTCGATTCAGTATACAAAAAAAATAAAAAATCAAAAAAATCAAAAAAATCTGGACCCACTGGGAAAAGGTAGAATTCTGATACATGGACCCAGGGAACAAGTGGGCTTCCATATGGGAACCCCACAAAGAAGTGGGATCCTGCACACTAACCCAGGGTACGGTCTTCCTCAAAAGGCCCATGTTATTCCTGCTTTCATTTTGTTTTTGTGCAGTGACCTAAAAGACTTATTTGGACAAATAGTTCACACATCTTATCAAATCAAATGTGTTTTTAAGAAATACTTTTTGATTTTCATGTAAAATTAATTCTTACAGGTACTATCGC
This sequence comes from Myxine glutinosa, assembly GCF_964187855.1. Taxonomy (NCBI): domain Eukaryota; kingdom Metazoa; phylum Chordata; class Myxini; order Myxiniformes; family Myxinidae; genus Myxine; species Myxine glutinosa. The sequence goes on from NC_136264.1 coordinate 105,707,011, forward strand.
TCTTACTATTCTTGCAGTATAGTAATATGTAAGTTCCATGCTTACATGTAAATTGTTACATGATTAGTACATCATGATGTAGATTAGTAAATTATTAAGTAAAAATTAGATTAGTGATTACTAAATTAGTACATGATTACTCAACATTACATTCCTCCATAGTTTTCCCATCTTCCCTCACTCAATCTACATCTCGTCTTGTTTTATCACAGCCACCTCTTGACATTCGGATTTGGGCAAGATTTCCCAGTGATTTCATCTTATGCGTCAGCTTGTCTTTTTGTGATCAATGTTAGCTCTTTCACGAGCTTGTATACAAAAAAAAAAAAAAAAAACTCTCTCTCCAAAACATCTTAACTCTCCAAACTACTTTGAAAGCTCCACAATTACACCATGCGATTCAATAAACCTACTAGGTATTACCCTAACATCAAATTTATCCTGGAATCCACACATTACACGAATATCTCAGTCTGCCTCGCATAAACTGTGAGTCCTGTTCAGATGTCAAAGATTCTTATCCTCTGCACAGTTGCTTCAACTATATAAAGGATTGATTTGTCCTAGTATCGGGTACTGCTCTCACATCTGGGGCGGTTCTAGTTCCACATACTTACTGGACGGAATGGAATCCAAATTAATCCGAATTATCAACTCTCCCAATCTGACCTCAAAACTCAACCCACTCAAATTGCGCCACAATGTTGGTTCTCTTTCTCTTTCCTACAGGTTTCTGCTTCGGTTTCTGCTCCCAATAACTTGCTGCTTGTGGACCTCCGCCATTATCGAGACCACGGAATACTCGACAATCCACTACATCGCATGATTACTGTGTGCCCATTGGCAACTCAAGGGTGGGCCGTTATGATGTTTGTTTCTTCCCCCTCCTTTTTGATTTTCATGTAAAATTAATTCTTACAGAATTCTCCAAACTCTGGAATTCTGGAATCTCCTTACTCTGAAATTCTGGAACTCTGGAATTAATTCTCCAAACTCTGGAACTTTTTACCTTCTCATGTTTTTCCAAACACTTATGATCTTCCCCTTTTCAAAAAGCAGATTTTTTACTTTCTCAAAAACTCTTAGACTATCCTCTCTTTCACTTTTCTATCAATGCAGCTCTTTTATTTAAGGCCTGTCCTCAATGAGGACTCCATAGTCCGTGACTGGAGCCTTCAACATAAAAAAAATTGAAAAATATCAAATTGCAAAATATCAACCACTCAACCTCAGCTTTAAACATGAGCACTTCCACACCATCAAACTCATATCAGAAGGCCACAGCACCACTAAGTTTTTTTGTGTACAAAGTCAAGGCTCATGGAAGAGATAGACTTTGGGGGTAAGACCAATAAGTAGCTGAAACTGACAACTGAGACATAGTCATTGCTATCTCCATGTTTTTTTTCTTTTCTTTTTTTAAACTTGTGTCATTGGAAGGTGAAGGTATGGAGGAATCTGATTGGACAACCACTGTGCATGAGGAGGCCAGATCTCGCTTGCTTCTTCCATTGACTAACACAAAAGTGAGATTTCCCTCACCTAATATTATATTCATATGCAGCACAAGGATGTGGAGTAGCATCACAGGTTGAGGGTGCGGCTGTGCCGCTGACGCAGTACTCTCTGCTGGTTATGGCAGGAATTTGTAATTTGTTCAGGGTGCAAACGATACTTCGCCAACTCTTCGCGAAAGACAATGTGGGATCTTTAACGATCACCAACAAATGCTGGCAGAGGGGACGTCCGTTTACCGTCTAACCGAGGGATGACACACATTGATGAATCAAGCTGCCTGTGAAACAACGGACTGACAGTTTATAGCTCGGTCAGGATTCAAACCCAGGCTAGACAACTTAGAGGTGGGTGTGTGTGCCTCTAGGCCATCCTGTCAGCACTATAATCTACTTTTCTACAGACTTGGCATTTAATATGGAATATTTTTTTGTGGGGGTGAACTTACTTTTCAAGATGACTCAGAACCAAAAGTTCATTGGAATTATGTTGAAATTATTCTAGATTTTGTTGGTGTGACCTTGAAAAGAAACAAAAACCACATTTGACATTTCGAAGCAAATAAATTGATCCTTGAAAGTGATGCAAACTGATATCGAACTCAATTCACGGACAGTACTGTGTTAAACCTCTGTGCGTTTTCGAGAAGTATCTCTTTATTTTGCACATTAGCCAAAAATTTTTTTTAACAAAAACAAAAGTTAAATTACGACTGGGATTACGGACAGTAAAATTACAGTTCAGTACTTCGTGTAACCCCGACGAGCATTCAGGAGAGCACGTACACGTTGAGGCATGCTGTTCACGAGATTTGCCAAGGTTTGGACAGGAATCGCTTGCCATGCAGTGAAAATAGCCTGCTGCAATTCACGCACAGAGGTCGGCTGCTGGTCCAAGTTGTCGATTTGACGCGTTGATTCTGCCCAAAAGTTCTCTATCGGATTAATATCCGGGGACATGGCAGGCCACTCCATATGCTCTACACCATGGTCAGCAAGAAAGTGTTGGATCATGCGAGCACGATGAGGCCGTGCATTGTCATCTTGGAAGACAAAGTTTCCTCGAAAGGCTGCACGAACAAATGGAAGCAATGTTTCTTCCAGAATGGCCCTGTGCTTGAACTGGTTCAGGTTTCCATTCAGAACAACCAGGTCAGTTTTGCCCCCTGCATGAAAAGCAGCCCAAACGGTCACCCCACCACCTCCAGCTTGAACTCTTGGCACTATACAATCTTCGTTGTAGGCTTCATGCACTTGTCTGTGCACTCGGACGCGGCCATATTGACGATAGACCAGAAATCTAGACTTGTCACTGAAGATCACGTGATTCCAGTGTCCTGGCTGCCATTGACGGTGCTCTCTGGCCCACTGCAATCAGCACTGGTGGTGTTGTCTGGTCAGACGTGGCTTTCTCAGGGGACGTCTGGCACGATAGCCTGCTTGAACCAGTCGTTGGTTGACTAGCCTTCTGGATACAGGCACATTTGTCAGTTGCTGCCACTCAGCCCTAAGCCGATTAGCTGACTTGGTACGGCCATTGCGGACTAACCGGTGCAGCTGGCGATCATCCCTCCTTGTGGTTCTGCGGGGACGTCCTGACCTCGGTATTGGAGTAGGGACACCCCTCTGAGCATTTCGTTTCAGGATCTTTGACACCTGACCTTGAGTGATGCCATACTGCCGAGCAATAGCACGCTGTTTCATGCCGGAATTTCGTAAAGCCACCACTAAATGACAAACAGCATTGTCGAGTTGACGGACCATCTCCAGGGGAAGCGGCAATAACTTTTGTAGACGTGCAGCAGTTGTTTTCCACTAATACAGAACGCAACAACCCTTATATACCCGATTGTGAAGCCAATCGTAAAATGTACCTGTCCGTACATTTTGGCACGCCACCTGTGATATAATCCTGTTATTGACTTCTTGCTGCGACAGACAATCAGTGACATGGTTCTTTTAACAAAGAAATCACCGAAGCGTAAAAGAAACTCACCAGATTGATATACCGAGTTCAGAAAGTAAACCCGTCAAGAAAAAAAAAAATTCCATATTAAATGCCAAGTCTGTATGTTCATGGAAGTATATTGCATGCAAAATAAGCCATACCGTTTATGCAATGAAGTAAACATATTTTTTCTCAGTTTGTGATCTTTTCATTACATTTCCAAGGCAGCAGTGCCTGCCTCACCTACCCCTGCCAATATTTTTCACTGGCCAATCAGAGCAGCCACTTGGGACTTTTATTCCTTACTGGTGCTTCGATATTATTATTGGCCTCAGGCCAGCATTAATTCAAACCATGTACATATTGAAGCACACATGGAAAGAAGTGATAACGCACCTGGTGTGTTCATGTTCAGGTACATACTGCCACATCTGTATCGGTAGTTTGTGAATGGAAAATAAAACAGAGACAGTGTAGCGGGCCATGTGTCCCATGGACTGGTTTCCCCTATCTTTACCCAAGTATATTATAATTTTATTTATTATTCCCTGGGGTTCCCATGTCGCCCTGGGGATGAACTCACCGACCTAGAGGACGCGAGGCACTACAACCCGCTTTTTATCTAATCTCTCCTTTGCACTTTTGATTTATATACTTGCATCCCACCCCTCCGAGGCCTACTTCCTCTGTTGGAAAAAGATCTGTACTGTACTAGTGCATGGATAAGTCTGGTAAATCAAGAAGTGTATACGTTTTATGTTTGTCCCATCTCAGGGTCCATCACATCTGCACATGCTAAGTTAAATCAAGGTATGCTTTTATTGTTGTTGTTGAGTTGTTTCGTAAGTTTGCGTGACTGCCTTCTTGTGTTGTCATCTAGGCGGGACGATGCCTTTAGTTTGTCAAAAACATTGGGTTTTAGGCAAGAAAACCATCTTAGAATGAGGGCCCCTCATGTAAGACAGCCGGTAGCATATTAAAGCCACTGAAAATTGAATGGGGGAAAAAAACATGATAAAAAATGAAAAAAATATATGAAAATGATTAAATTTTTGCAAATTTGGTTTTCTTAACAGTTCTTTCTACGACATTAAACATAATAAAAGCAATACGACATCCATTATACATATTGTCTTGACATGTTTTATTCTTTGTGAGATTGACGTTTGCATTGCAAAATGATGATTAAAGATACACGACATGACCAAAAGTATGTGGGGACACCCGAACATCAAACATCTCATTCCAAAATCATGGGCATTAATATGGAGTTGGTCCGCCCCCCCCCCCCCCCCCTTGCTGCTATAACATCCTCCACTCTTCTGGGAAGGCTTTCCGTAGATGATGGAACATTGCTGCGGGGATTTGCTTCCATTCAGACACAAGAGCATTCGTGAGGTCGGACACTGATGTTGGGCGATTAGGCCTGGCTCGCAGTCGGCGTTCCAATTCATCCCAAGGGTGTTTGATGGGGTTGAGGTCAGGGCTCTGTGTAGGCTAGTCAAGTTCTTCCACACCGATCTCAACAAACCATTTCTCTATGGACCTCACTTTGTGCACGGGGGCATTGTCATGCTGAAACAGGAAAGGGCCTGCCCCCAAACTGTTGCCACAAAGTTGGAAGCACACAAACGTCTAGAATGTCATTGTATGCTGTAGCATTAACTTTTCCCTTCACTGGAACTAGGGGGTCTAGCCCGAACCATGAAAAACAGCCCCAGACCATTATTCCTCCTCCACCAAACGTTTCCACTGCCACAGTGTGCAATGATGGCAAGCTTTACACCACTCCAGCCAACGCTTGGCATTGCACATGGTAATCTTAGGCTTGTGTGCGGCTGCTCAGCCATGGAAACCCATTTCATGAAGCTTCCGACGAACAGTTGTTGTGCTGACGTTGCTTCCAGAGTCAGTTTGGAACTTGGTAGTGAGTGTTGCAACCGAGGACAGACGATTTTTACGTGCTTCAGCACTCGGCGGTCCCGTTCTGTGAGCTTGTGTGGCCTACCACTTTGTGGCTGAGCTGTTGTTGCTCCTAGACGTTTCCACTTCACAACAACAGCACTTACAGTTGACCAGGGCAGCTCTAGCAGGGCAGAAATTTGACGAACTCACTTGTTGGAAAGGTGCATCCTATGACGATGCCACGTTGAAAGTGGCTGAGCTCTTCAATACAGCCCATTCTACTGCCAATGTTTGTCTATGGAGATTGCATTGCTGTGTGCTTGATTATATATACCTGTCAGCAATGGGTGTGGCTGAAACAGCCAAATCCACCAATTAGAAGGGGTGCCCACATACTTTTGGTGATGTAGTGTATATCCATCAGAAAAAAAAGGTTTTGTGAAAAATGAGAGGTAAAGGCTAATCCGATTTTCGGAAGTACATTTTAACACTGGCACTTATTCATGGCATGGAGGACTTTGAAATATTGATGTTGCTGAGAGAAAATTGCAGGATGCTGGCTGACAATTTTGACGTTATCAAGAGTGAGGTCAACACAGGAAAGTGAGAGTAGTTAAAGTTGTCAAAATCTGTCAGGAACACAACCTTTATGGGAACAGGTCGACTTGACCCTGTCTCGGCCAAATGAGGATCCATATTGTGTAGACTGTAGAACATGAGATAACGGAAGGAAAGATGAAAAATACAAACATTACAAAATAATTCGTAAAAAATCATCATTGTCGAGATAATTTTGCAAAAATATCTGTGTGGCATTGAATGTGATGACTGGTATGGATGGAACAAAAATATGTGTTTGAAATCCATTCATGTAAACTAAAACTCTCATGTATATGGGTTATCTCTCTAAAAATCAATTTATTATAACTCCGCATATTTAGCAACATCTAAGAAAAGCAAATTTAAAATCTCTTTCATACAGTGGAAAATGTTTAGGTAAATTTTTTTTTTTTTTTACAGTTTGTGACTCCGACATGAAAAGTCTAAGAAGGAATCCCAAATGTCCTATATTCATTCAAGAATACATGGATGGGTGATGCATCCAAGATAAGAAAGAAATTGAGGAGTTGAACGATGGGATGTGATGGGTACTTGTTCATGGATGCTTTCAAGCGATGATCAGGCATGGAGGATACCAGTCCTGTCATTCCTAACATTTCTGCCCCAAATGGGTTGACATTAGCCTGTGTATGTATATGGTGGGTTTTCATCTTTAAGAATGAGCTACGAGGTACTGTATTTGCATTTTTATTTTACTGCCTCTTTTCCTCTTTGAAGGAAAGCCTTGCTTGAGTGAAGCTTGTTCAAAACCAAATGAAATGAGCAGAACCAGGTACTTTACTTTGGTTTTTATTTGAATTCGTTAATACTTGTTGAAGGTGAAACTTCAAAAGATTAAAATACTTGGAAAGCCAAATTAACTCTAGAGTCTAGAGCTTAAGGTACTCTCAATTCTGGTAAAAAGGAAAACTTGGCAAAGAAAACGTGAGTTGATTCATAAAACAAAGAAACAAAGGATTTAAAATATATACTTGAAGAAAGGTTGGATTTTAGAGGAAACACCACCATAAGAGGATTGACAGCAGATTATGTGCGACAGGTCGGAGCAGAGTGGATGTGAATTTGATTCATGGCAGGAAGGCCAAGGCCAGAAACCAAGCGATAGAAAACCAATAGCCCTACAACCTGTCTGTGGCGAGAGGACAGCAGGTCATGAGACTTTGCAAGAGGGGGATTCGAATTTTTTAACCTCCAATGAATCAAAGAGAGATATGAATTGGAGTTGCACAGACCAAATGGAGGAGAAATGGTCGACGTGACTGGAACTTTGTAAAGTAAATGTGGGATGTTTGGAAAGGATTTACTTTGCAGTTGCTAAGAATCTCCAGCAAAGCAAGGAGGGAAAACAAACATGTGCTCCAACACTTATTTGAATCCATAATTATAACGAGAAAGGCGCTCAGTAGAGCGCACACCTCCACCTCGGCTATGCTGGACAGTCTATCCAATAACCATTCCTTTCACGTCGTGAGATGAATAGGGTTGCCAAGGCAGTTCCATTGGCTAAGGAGGACAATCCTGGATGGGTCACCACTTTGAATGTCTTATTACTGGTACTCAGTAAGCTGGTACTCATTTTGTCGACATTGGAAGGCTGACAACAGAACAACACGGGCTCAAACTCAAGACCCTAAGATCTTAAGCCAGCTACCTTAACCGTTAAGCCACCACCAGGCTAGACTGGACCGTTTACGTTTTGTATTCCGGATCTGGATTCGGACCTGAACCAAAATCGAATCGGCTTGTTATTGTCACCTAACAAACTCAACCACCAAGTTTTGTCATAATCCACCCATAACTTTTTGAAGTATCATGCTACATGTCGTTTTGGCAACATGTCCCAATGGTGATGAATCAATTAAAAATTAAAAAAAATTCCTGCATCCGGATCGAGATTTGAATCTTCACCAAAATTGAATCAATTCTTCCTTGTCACACCCCCAAGCAACCCACCAAATTTCATCCGAATCTATGCATAACTTGTTGAGATATCCTGCTCACAGACAGACAGAGAAATAACCAGATGGGTGAAAACATAACCTCCATCCTCCTCCTTCATTTAAAAACTATGTATATAAAATATGTTATTGTTATAGGATATTTACAATACACTTTCGAAAAATGTCATCAGATCGTGTCTCCCATTAAAGTCTCTCTGTCATATAGATCAATCGCAATTATCAAAAAAATACCAATGATACTTGTGACCTGTCAAACCCACAGGCAGAAAGTTTTCTCTTTTGGAGGAGCTTGTTACCTTCAAGAATCAATATATAAAGAGCGGTGGGCTGAAAAATATACAATTGAAGTTGTAAAAGTATAAATCGATTTTAATTCTAATTCTCCTGCAATTGACTCAAAAGTTCTCCCACTGCTGGAAGAACTACTGATGAGATTGCAAGAAACCATAAAAAGAGTTGCACAAGAAGGTTACAACATTCTTAGTCACTCGCATATAAGATCTAAATGGATGCACCTCCTGGATGGCTCTGATTTATCTAATCAATAAAAAGAGATAACGACAAGTCCTTCTTCAATAAACAAGGCACAAGGAACAGCAAATGTGATGCCTCATTTATCGAAGATACTAGCAGAGGTACCCGGCAATGCCCGGTGATGTTCTAATCCCGTTGGCATTTTGAAGAAATCAATTTTTTTTTTTTGCCTAAAGCACTTCCCTACACACACACAAACTAAAGAATATAACTTTTCACATTGTTACAAAGGCTTAGGTACTATAGAGCGATTCAAAAATCCAAAAGGAAATCCACAAATCCAAGAACAATAAAAAATAAAATACATCAAATCTATGCAAAATAGCAAGATACGCCTTCCTTCTTTTGATTTATTGCATTTTTCTGGTGATGGATCTCTTGTAGAGAATAAAGATTACACCAAGCATTTTGAAAACAAAAGATTCCATTGTGTGCTGGTTTTCTGCTCATGGGGTATATTGTGTAATGATTGCTCAATAATGAAGGTACGCTCGTGGGTCTGGTTGTTTGGTAACGTTGGGAAGCTGTAACAGTTAAGGTGTATCTCAGGTGGAATGCCAGATCGGCTGTGGAACCAGAATAGCGCTCTTTATTTATTTTCTTGCAATTTTATTTTCATTCTTCTATTAAAAGACCTTCCTTATCGACATTTCCGCCTTGGAGGCCTCTACATAAATTCATGGGTAAGAACCTCGTGAGTGGTCTGAGAAGGGAATGAAGAGAGGAAGAGGAAGCGGCAGACAGAAAGGCAGGCTTGAGAGAGGAAACAAAGGGCGGGGACTAATCCACACACACACCCCCCCCCCCCCTCTTTGGGATTAGATAGGGATATCTGGTGGGGCGTTTGATTGTCTTGTCCGATTTATCATGGCACCTGTCTGTCTTTAATTACATATACTTTACCCCACATGTCCGTAGAATTATCCTACGGTGTTTGTAATGCTTGGTTGTATACGCTGTGTTTTGGTTTATCCTGAGTAAAGGATTTTTATTCATTCCACTGTTTTGCATTTGCATAGCATTACTGGATTGGCATGCATTTGCATATTGTGTATCGGTGAGTGGAGGTATACAGTTGCGTCAGCATTCAGATGATAACTCTGCTCGGTCACACCTGACTGCTTAAACAGCGCGAGCCACACACGGGGAACATATTGGCCGCCCGAGTACGTCAAGTAGGACCTCTGGAACAATAGGCCTTACCCCAAGCCCTCTACCCAAGGGTCAGGTCGTAACACTGCTACCCCGACACATTTTAAATTTGCTAATTTATTGCATTGACAGAGAGCGGTATGCTCCATAATGATGCAACCTGCAGATTAAATGAATAATTCAATCCCAGTGAAATATACATTTCCGAGTTAGATTGTACTTCATTCAGACTATTGATAGATTCAATGAAAAATCACCTTGGAGGAATTCAAATGAATGAGATGAGAGAAAAATCATGAAATTTACCAGACTGGATGTTGTAACGGTTACAGTCTGGTAAGTCGGCAGTGCCAACCCCGACCGAGTCATACCAAAGACTTGAAAAATGGTATGTGCCGCTTCCTTGCTTGAAGCTCAGCATTTAAAGGACAGAGCACAAACGAACAACCACAGTTTGGCAACCATTGTTCAGGCTTGTTGAGCCTAATGGCTTCCTCTGTTGAAGTTCCTTGAAAGGGAACTCGTCATACTAAAATACGCAATTTGGTGTCTGTCTGTTTGTCTGACCGCAATACGTTTTGCCATTACTTATCCAATTACAACCAAACTTTACAAGAGGACAAAGGGTCATATGACGGAGGGTTGTAGTGACTATAATCCCCCCCCGCTCCCTCCCCAAGGTGGTTTTTCGTCTTGAACAAAATCTGTGTTAAGGTGTATGTCCATGTTAAGCTAGCTTATCATGGCATTTTTCCAATGCCGCTTCGAATAACAAAAGTAATAACAACACCATTAATAATAGCATAATATTAATGTTATTACAAAACAATATCAAAATGAATAATATTTCTCATCTCCAAACAGTTTTTCCTCCTTGGACAAATGCCGTGTTAACGTGAATATATAGCTTATCATAGCTTATAATGGGGCAAGCCTACCAAAAGTAAAAAAAAATATTATAAACCACAAACACGTATGATTACCTTTTTAAACCGTCGCTTCTGCCCTTTAACATGAAACTGAAAGAAATCTGGAGGAATGCTGACGTCATTGAGGCATTATATACTTCTTTGCGTGCACCACAGACTAATGGGCCAGAGCCTCGATCTACTGTATTCTATATACCCCAAACAATATAATAACATGACCTGTCTTGTCATTCGCGTAGGGAGTGGATTTACTAGTTTAAAATAAATTCCATTTTTGGCAGACAAAGCTCAAGAGTCTGCAGTTACCATAGCATACAAATAATCTGCTGGCTCAGGATACATATGCTGTTTATACTTAGTTTGAAACAAAATAATCTGAGAGCAGAAAGAGCCAGTGCAATGAAGAAGAAGAAGAAGAAGCAGAGGAAGAAGAGAAGGAAGGAGAACTGATAAAAGTCTGAAGGTTGTGAATGTGTTAACCAGCATGTTGTGAACCATGTGAATGTGTTAAACAACATGTTGTGAACTGTGTTAACCAACAATATTGTTAACTGTGAATGTGTCAACCAACAATATTGTTAACTGTGTGAATGTATTAAACTACATGTTGTGAACTGTGTATGTGTTAACCAACAATATTTTTTTAACTGTGTGAATGTATTAACCTACTGTTGTGAACTGTGTGAATTTGTTGCTGCAATCAGTAAATGTAGGGTCATAACACGAGGAAAATGGATGCATAGACCATCGACAAATGCCCACACGACACACAGGTACCAAAGACATCCCATAATATACACCATGCGCATCCACACACATGACTTGCTCCCCCATTCCTCCCCCACACAAAAGACAAGGTGTTGGTGGAAAAAGGTGGTATTGAAGGAGCTGCGCTCCAACGCGAGTCGAAAGAATTGACGCGACCAAAGACGGAATTCGTCCGAGTTGCTTTATTGAAACAAAACAGCTCAGGTATTCTGCCAAAAGCCCGTTTATCGGGCAGCAATATATATACACATTTATGTCGGGAAGTTTGCCCGGCAAAAGCTATACCGGGCATGCCCGGGTGTCAAGGGCGAGCCTTGGAAAGGCGAGTCTGGACCTGCCCGGGCGTGTTTGGCTGCGGCCTGGCAAGTCGAGGCTGGGCGTGCCCGGGCGCTCTGGACGAGCACTGGAAAGGCGAGAGCGGGCATGCCCGGACGCTCTGGGCGAGCCCTGGAAAGGCGATAGCGGGCATGCCCGGACGCTCTGGGCGAGCCCTGGAAAGGCGATAGCGGGCATGCCCGGCCGCTCTGGGCGAGCCCTGGAAAGGCGATAGTGGGCATGCCCGGACGCTCTGGGCGAGCCCTGGAAAGGCGAGAGCGGGCATGCCCGGGAAAGACGAGACCGGGCGTGCTCGGGAGGTTCGGGCGTGCCCGGGAACAGTGAGTCCGGGCATGCCCGGGAGAGGTGCGTCTGGCCGTGTTCTGGCCGGTGCAAGGCGATTGTGTGCATCCAGCGGTAACCGCTACACACGCCCCTCCAGAATCGACCTGCACCGGCAGGGTCAATTTAAGGGGGGTCTGGATGACCCGGCCGAAGCGACCCCTGGAGGGTCGTGGGGAGGGGTCCGACGTGGTGGTGGGTGGTCGAGCGGGGGGAACTGTGGACAGGGGGCGGCCTCACAGTGGAGGAAGGGCCAACCGTGGTGGTCGGTCGACGTCCATGTGCGCCGGTTTGAGGCGGTCCACAGAGATCCGGTCCGACCGGCCGCCAACGTCGACGACAAAGGACTTGTCGCCCCGTCGCAGGACCCGGAAGGGCCCGTCGTACGGCGGCCGGAGTGGCCCCCGGTGCGCGTCATGATGCACAAAGACGTACTCCGCTGTGCGAAGCGCCGGGGGGACGTAGGACTGGGGGCCACCGTGGCGGGGTGTTGGCATACAATACTGTAGCTGTAGCGGTTACCGCTGGATGCACACAATCGCCTTGCACCAGCCAGAACACAGCCAGACACGCCTCTCCCGGGCATGCCCAGACTCACTGTTCCCGGGCACGCCCGAACCTCCCGGGCATGCCCGGTCTCGTCTTTCCCGGGCATGCCCGCTCTCGCCTTTCCAGGGCTCGCCCAGAGCGTCCGGGCATGCCCGCTATCGCCTTTCCAGGGCTCGCCCAGAGCGTCCGGGCATGCCCGCTATCGCCTTTCCAGGGCTCGCCCAGAGCGTCCAGGCATGCCCGCTATCGCCTTTCCAGGGCTCGCCCAGAGCGTCCGGGCATGCCCGCTCTCGCCTTTCCAGTGCTCGTCCAGAGCGCCCGGGCACGCCCAGCCTCGACTTGCCAGGCCGCAGCCAAACACGCCCGGGCAGGTCCAGACTCGCCTTTCCAAGGCTCGCCCTTGACACCCGGGCATGCCCGGTATAGCTTTTGCCGGGCAAACTTCCCGACATAAATGTGTATATATATTGCTGCCCGATAAACGGGCTTTTGTCAGTATACCTGAGCTGTTTTGTTTCAATAAAGCAACTCAGACGAATTCCATCTTTGGTCGCGTCAATTCTTTCGACTCGCGTTGGAGCGCAGCTCCTTCACTGGTGACCTACCGACATGGACACGGCAGTGAATCTTAAACTGCCTACCTTCTGGGAGGCTCACGCGGCTGTTTGGTTCGCCCAGGCGGACTCCCAGTTCGCCCTGCGAGGCATCACCGCGGACGACACCCGCTTCCACCACGTCGTGGCAGCGCTCGGTTCCGCCACCGCGGCCCACGCCCTGAGCCTCCTCGAGCACCCGCCGGCTGCCGACAAGTATGACGCGCTGAAGACGCTCCTCCTCGACGCTTTCGCCCTCTCACCGGCGGCACGCGCACGGCGCCTGCTCGACCTGCCCGAGCCGGGCGACACGTGCCCGTCCGAGCGCATGGACTATATGCTCTCGTTGCTCGGTGAGCACTCTCCGGATTTTCTGTTCCGCGAGTTGTTCCTTCGCCAGCTGCCTCACCCGGTACGCCTCGCCCTGGCTGGCACGTCGATCACCGATCCCCGCGCCCTCGCCAGGGAAGCCGATAAGATCTCCTCGGCGGGCCAACACATCGGCGCGGCTACCTGGAGCCTGCCGCCGTCCGAGGCGATGCCCACGACGCCCGAGCGCCCTGCGCGGTTGGAGGCCGAACTGCCGGTGAAACTGGCGGCCGCCACGCCGCACCGACCGCTTCCGACACGACGGCCGGGGCCTCCACCTGACCAGGCGTGGTGTTATTACCACGCCAGGTTCGGACACAAGGCTCGGACGTGCCGACCCCCGTGCACTTTCGGCAAGTCGGGAAACGGCCGGGCCGGCGTTTATTCCCAGCCATGAGCGCTGGCCACTCGGGCAACTTGCTTTTTATTCGGGACAAAGCGTCCGGGCGGCGTTTCCTTTGTGACACCGGCGCCCAACTGAGTGTCATACCCGCCTCCGAGCAGGACAGGCGGGACGCCGTTTGCGGCCCCTCTTTGGTCGCTGCTAATGGCTCGGCCATACGCACTTTCGGCCCGCGCAACGTCACCCTCTGCTTCGGCAGCCAGCGCTTTCAGTGGACCTTTGTGACCGCTTGCGTCCCCATGGCTTTGCTGGGTGCCGACTTCCTCTGCGCGCACGGGCTGCTGATCGACGTCAAACATCGTCGCCTTGTCAACGCCGAGACCTTCAGCTCCCTGGCGTGCACGATGAGCAGCTCCGCGCCGACCGAACTGGCGTGCGCCCTCCCGACGGCGAACGAGTTCGCTCGCCTGCTCGCCGAATTCCCGGCCCTCACACGGCCGACGTTTTCGGCCGTCGCAGTGCGGCATGGGATCGAGCACCACATACCCACTACAGGCCCGCCGGTCTACGCCAGGGCCCGCCGCCTCGATCCGGCCAAGCTCGCCATGGCAAAGGCCGAGTTCGACGCGTTGGAGCACCTCGGCATCGTGTGGCGCTCCAATAGCGCGTGGGCCTCACCACTGCACATCATGCCAAAGCCGGGGGGCGGATGGCGCCCGTGTGGCGACTACCGCCGCCTCAACGACGCTACCACCCCCGACAGGTACCCGATCCCGCACATCCCGGACTTTTCCGCCCGTTTGGCGGGACGGGTCATATTTTCCAAAATTGACCTGATACGGGGATACCACCAGGTAACTGTCCGGGCGGCCGACGTCCCGAAGACGGCCGTCATCACGCCGTTCGGCCTGTTCGAATTTTTGAGGATGCCATTTGGCCTCAAGAACGCGGCCCAGGCGTTCCAGCGCTTAATGGACGGCGTGCTGCGCGACCTGCCATTTATTTTCGTCTATCTGGACGACATCCTCATCACCAGCACGTCCCACGCCGAGCACCTCCTCCACCTCCGAACACTGTTCGGTTCGCCTCAGCGAGCACGGCTTAATTGTCAACCCGGCCAAATGCCACTTCGGCACGACAACCGTTGACTTTTTGGGCCACCGCATCACCAAGACCGGGGCCGTGCCGCTGCCGACCAAGGTCGAGGCCATCACCACGTTCCCGCATCCCCGTTCCATCAAGGCCCTACAAGAGTTCCTCGGCATGGTGAATTTTTATCACCGATTCGTGCCCCGCGCTGCACAGCTCATGCGGCCCCTTTACGAGGCCCTCCGGGGCAAGCCGGCCAAGCATGACATCGTTTGGTCCGCGGCCATGGACGCGGCCTTCGCGAGCACAAAACGGTCCCTCGCCGACGCAACGCTGCTGGCTCACCCGGAGCTCAACGCGCCCATCGCCCTCACTACGGACGCCTCCAACTACGCGGTGGGTGCCGTCCATGAACAATGGGTGGACGGGGTTTGGCAGCCACTCGCTTTTTTCAGCCGGCAGCTCCGGCCGAACGAGTTAAAATACAGCACGTTCGACCGCGAGCTGCTCGGTCTATTCCTGGCCGTTCGCCATTTCCGACACCTCCTGGAGGGCCGCCCGTTCACGGCTTTCGTCGACCACAAGCCGTTGGTCTATGCAATGGCCAAAGTCACGGAGCCGTGGTCGGCCCGCCAGCAGCGCCACCTCTCCGCCATGTCAGAATTCACCACAGACATCCGGCACGTCGCCGGCAAAGACAACGCTGTGGCCGACTGTCTTTCTCGGGCCAGCGCGAACGCGGTCCACCTCGGCGTGGACTTCGCGCTCATGGCGGCCGACCAGACCACCGACACCTCGGTGCAGGCCCTCCGGGCGGTGGACACGGGCCTCCGCTTGGCCGACATCCCCTTCGCGGGCACCGTCCTGCTCTGCGACGTCTCCCAGGGCCAGCCTCGCCCCATCGTGCCCGTTTCCTGGCAGCGCCGCATCTTTGCCTCCATCCACGGCCTTTCTCACCCGGGCCGGAAAGCTTCTCAGAAGCTGGTGTCGGCGCGTTTCGTCTGGCACGGCCTTCGACGGAACGTCCGCGACTGGGCCAACGCCTGCATGGCCTGCCAGCGGGCCAAGGTCCACCGCCACACCCAGGCCCCGCTGGCACCTTTCACCGTGCCTGCACGGCGTTTCGACCACGTCCACGTGGACCTGGTGGGTCCCCTGCCCCCATCGCGGGGGTTCACCCACCTGCTCACCATGGTGGACAGGACCACCAGGTGGCCGGAGGCCGTGCCCCTCACCTCCACCACCACTGTCGACGTGGCGCAGGCGTTCATCGCCACCTGGGTCGCGCGCTTCGGTGCACCGGCGGACATCTCGTCCGACCGCGGCCCACAGTTCACGTCCGAACTTTGGGGTGCGGTCGCCCACTCGTTGGGGGTCACGCTGCACCGCACCACGGCCTACCACCCCCAAGCCAACGGGTTGTGCGAGCGGTTTCACCGCTCCATGAAGGCCGCACTCATGGCCGGCCTTCAGGACGACGGTTGGACCGACCGGCTGCCGTGGGTCCTTTTGGGCCTCCGCACGGCCCCCAAGGTGGACCTCCGGGCGTCCGCCGCCGAGCTCGTCTACGGCCAGCCGCTCCGCGTCCTGGGCGAGTTCGTGCCTGACGCTACCAGTCCCTGGTCCGCCGCACACCAGCGCTCGGACCTCCAGGAGGCCGCCCGCCGATATGCCCCCGTGCCAACGTCCCGCCATGGTGGCCCCCAGTCCTACGTCCCCCCGGCGCTTCGCACAGCGGAGTACGTCTTTGTGCATCATGACGCGCACCGGGGGCCACTCCGGCCGCCGTACGACGGGCCCTTCCGGGTCCTGCGACGGGGCGACAAGTCCTTTGTCGTCGACGTTGGCAGCCGGTCGGACCGGATCTCTGTGGACCGCCTCAAACCGGCGCACATGGACGTCGACCGACCACCACGGTTGGCCCTTCCTCCACGGCGAGGCCGCCCCCCATCCACAGTTCCCCCCGCTCGACCACCCACCACCACGTCGGACCCCTCCCCACGACCCTCCAGGGGTCGCTTCGGCCGGGTCATCCGGACCCCACTTAAATTGACCCTGCCGGTGCACGTCGATTCTGGAGGGGCGTGTTTAGCGGTTACCACTGGATGCACACAATCGCCTTGCACCGGCCAGAACACGGCCAGACGCGCCTCTCCCGGGCATGCCCGGACTCACTGTTCCCGGGCACGCCCGAACCTCCCGGGCACGCCCGGTCTCGTCTTTCCCGGGCATGCCCGCTCTCGCCTTTCCAGGGCTCGCCCAGAGCGTCCGGGCATGCCCGCTATCGCCTTTCCAGGGCTCGCCCAGAGCGTCCGGGCATGCCCGCTATCGCCTTTCCAGGGCTCGCCCAGAGCGTCCGGGCATGCCCGCTATCGCCTTTCCAGGGCTCGCCCAGAGCGTCCGGGCATGCCCGCTCTCGCCTTTCCAGTGCTCGTCCAGAGCGCCCGGGCACGCCCAGCCTCGACTTGCCAGGCCGCAGCCAAACACGTCCGGGCAGGTCCAGACTCGCCTTTCCAAGGCTCGCCCTTGACACCCGGGCATGCCCGGTATAGCTTTTGCCGGGCAAACTTCCCGACATAAATGTGTATATATATTGCTGACCGATAAACGGGCTTTTGGTCAGAATACCTGAGCTGTTTTGTTTCAATAAAGCAACTCGGACGAATTCCGTTTTTGGTCGCGTCACTTCTTTCGACTCGCGTTGGAGCGCAGCTCCTTCAGTATGTTTGTGCAGTTCCTACAGACATGTGTTGCCCTTAAAAGCCCCCAACCCCAACCCAACACCCTGATTAGTTTGGACATGCATTTCTTACTGCTCACCATAATGAAGGTCACAGCTTTGTTTGATTCGGCATTTTTTTCAACAAGAGCCAAAAGTAGGAGGAAGGGGAGTTTGGCATTTACCACAGTCTCTAATAGCCATCTTCGAAACAGACATGCATGGCTTAATCTTTGAAACCAGCAGCACAACTGGCAGGATCAGCCAGAAAGATTGTTAAACAACTATTGAGGGTGGGGGGATTCGGGGGGCAAAGAGGAAGGGGATTTTTACATGGACCATCACATTGAGGAATATGAAATAACTATAATTGCTTTTACCTTTAAAGTAATGTCTCAAATGACAACCAACAAACTATTCCACCAATTTATACGATATTCTACATCTCAGGACAAGGCAACATTTTTACAAAACACCTTCTTGCAGGAGAATCTGACTACACCAATTAGTTATTCGTGACAACAAGTCATATATGATGTCAGAAACAAAGTCATGTACCCAACTAATGTACGTTACACTTCTCAGCAACACAAAGGCAGAAACCTGAACATTTCCACACTTTTTTACAAGCACATTTCACTTTTGTTTCTTGCCGGAAAAGATTTTGGCAAGTATGTTGATCGGTTGGTTTGTCTGTCTGTTTGTCTGTCTGTCTGTGCGCAGCACTACGTCTACACCGTTGCACGTAGAATCACCAAACTTTACACACAAATTTGTCTTGCCCTGTAATAGACTGTGCCCAATTGATGACGTCATCTGTCACGTGGTTCGGCCACCATATTGGAAAAACCGAAAAACTTTGCACCACTATCTCCAAAAGTGCTAAATAGAAAAAATTGAGACATGGCTCATTGTAAAGAACTCTCCATGGGGAATAAAATATGTTAATGATGATGTCATGGGTCACGTGGTTCGGCCGCCATCTTGAAAAAACCGAAAACGTTTGCACCTCTATATCTCCGAAAGTGCTGAATAGAAAAAATTGAGACTTGGCTCATTGTAAAGATCTCTCCATTGGGGAATAAAATACGTTAATGATGATGTAATAGCTGCCTTCATTATGACGTCATAATTCGACAAGTACAAAACTTCATCCGATCAAGATGAAATTTCTTCAGCATCATCAAGGAATAAATTAGTTTAGAAAACAAATAATGATGACGTCATCGGTCACGTGGTTCGGCCGCCATATTTGTCCAAAATGGCCGATAAAAAAGTACATCCCGGCAAGTCCTCGGTCTCTGACCGATTTTTCATTTGAGTATCAGTTATATTCATCAATGGTAGGATGCATGCCCAAAGCTTCACAAGCTGGACCTAAGTTTCAAATTGACTGATTAGAGCACAATGGTAAAGTTTAATGAAGATAAAAAAACAATGCAGATTAATAACAATTAAACGAATTCAAAGTTCAAATGAGTAGGGAATAAACTTAACAAAAATGAAAATAAATTAAATATTTAATAGTAGTTAACTGGAGTAATGATGGTTCGAGGTTAGTGTTTTTGTTTGCTCGTCGAGGGCTTGTAGTGGAGCGGCATACACAAACCACACACACACGCACAAACCACACAGACACACACACACACACACACACACACACACACAAACCACACATACAAGCACAAACCACACACACACACACACACAAACACACACACACACACAAACCTCACACACACACAAACCACACACACGCACACACCACACACAAGCACAAACCACACACACAATCACAAACCACACGCACAAACCACACGCACAAACCACACGCACAAACCACACACACAAACCACACACACAAACCACACACACACACACACACACACACACACACACACACACACACACACACACACACACACACACACACACACACACACACACTTGCCCTTGTGGAAGGATGGGGAGGGGGTGAGGTGTGAAAGAGGCGGTGAAAGATTAATGCACAAACACTTGAAAACGTTTCCAAGGTGGGGATTCTGGCAGGGTGCCGGTGATGACTGTGCAATGTTCTGATTGAATAAATAACAAACTTCCTGGTGAATAGAAGGTATTATTGTCTCACTATTGTTTCTCAGTGAGAGGCAGTTCAATTTTCCATGAGTACATCAATAAAACTGAAGATGTGTTCAATTCGAAGTATTTATAAAAGGTTCAACCAAAGACAACTGTGTTTTGACTTCTTTTCTTTCTTTTTTTTTACACATTAGTTCAACGGAAATAACTTTTATTATTCTACCTTTCTTTTTAAATCTAGTGAAATTAATACAATGTGAAAGGGAATTAGAAGAATTCATTATTTTCCTTTTCAGCTTTACAAATAAAATATGACAAAAAATCATAATCTACCATGCTCTATATAGAGCGTGAGTTTGTCTGCGAAGCTTCTTGGCTCAGGTTTCAATCCTGGATGGGTCGACATTCTGACACAGGAAGTCAAGGTAGGAATTTGGTATTTGGCCAGGGTGCTGACGAGAACTTGCTTACGATTGACGAAGGACACCGTGAGGTATTTAACGCCCAACAACTAATGTCAGCAGATGGGACGGGACACAGCGCGCTGAACGTCCACTCGAGGAAATACGAGGGAATACTCGAGAGTGTGCATCCTGAAGGAACTGCGCTCCAACGCGAGTCGAAAGAATTGACGCGACCAAAGACGGAATTCGTCCGAGTTGCTTTATTGAAACAAAACAGCTCAGGTATTCTGACAAGCCCGTTTTTCAGGCAGCAATATATATACACATTTATGTCGGGAAGTTTGCCCGGCAAAAGCTATACCGGGCATGCCCGGGTGTCAAGGGCGAGCCTTGGAAAGGCGAGTCTGGACCTGCCCGGGCGTGTTTGGCTGCGGCCTGGCAAGTCGAGGCTGGGCGTGCCCGGGCGCTCTGGGCGAGCCCTGGAAAGGCGATAGCGGGCATGCCCGGACGCTCTGGGCGAGCCCTGGAAAGGCGATAGCGGGCATGCCCGGACGCTCTGGGCGAGCCCTGGAAAGGCGATAGCGGGCATGCCCGGATGCTCTGGGCGAGCCCTGAAAAGGCGATAGCGGGCATGCCCGGACGCTCTGGGCGAGCCCTGGAAAGGCGAGAGCGGGCATGCCCGGGAAAGACGAGACCGGGCGTGCCCGCGAGGTTCGGGCGTGCCCGGGAACAGTGAGTCCGGGCATGCCCGGGAGAGGCGCGTCTGGCCGTGTTCTGGCCGGTGCAAGGCGATTGTGTGCATCCAGCGGTAACCGCTACACACGCCCCTCCAGAATCGACCTGCACCGGCAGGGTCAATTTAAGGGGGGTCCGGATGACCGGGCCGAAGCGACCCCTGGAGGGTCGTGGGGAGGGGTCCGATGTGGTGGTGGGTGGTCGAGCGGGGGGAACTGTGGACGGGGGGCGGCCTCGCCG
Organism: Myxine glutinosa; assembly: GCF_964187855.1. NCBI lineage: Eukaryota > Metazoa > Chordata > Myxini > Myxiniformes > Myxinidae > Myxine > Myxine glutinosa. The sequence continues at coordinate 105,728,120 of NC_136264.1, forward strand.
CGGAGGAAGGGCCAACCGTGGTGGTCGGTCGACGTCCATGTGCGCCGGTTTGAGGCGGTCCACAGAAATCCTGTCCGGCCGGCCGCCGAAGTCGACGATGAAAGACTTGTCGCCCCGTCGCAGGACCCGGAAGGGCCCGTCGTACGGTGGCCGGAGTGGCCCCCGGTGCGCGTCATGACGCACAAAGACGTACTCCGCTGTGCGAAGCGCCGGGGGGACGTAGGACTGGGGGCCACCGTGGCGGGACGTCGGCACGGGGGCAAATCGTCGGGCGGCCTCCTGGAGGTCCGAGCGCTGGCGAGCGGCGGACCAGGGACTGGTAGCGTCGGGCACGAATTCGCCCGGGACGCGGAGCGGCTGGCCGTAGACGAGCTCGGCGGCGGACGCCTGGAGGTCTTCCTTGGGGGCCGTGCGAATTCCCAAAAGGACCCACGGCAGCCGGTCGGCCCAACCGTCGTCCTGAAGGCCGGCCATGAGTGCCGCCTTCATGGAGCGGTGAAACCACTCGCACAACCCGTTGGCTTGGGGGTGGTAGGCCATGGTGCGGTGCAGCGTGACCCCCAACGAAAGGGCGACCGCGCCCCAAAGCTCAGACGTGAACTGTGGGCCGCGGTCGGACGAGATGTCCGCTGGTGCGCCGAAGCGCGCGACCCAGGTGGCGATGAACGCCTGCGCCACGTCGGTGGTGGTGGTGGAGGCGAGGGGCACAGCCTCCGGCCACCTGGTGGTCCTGTCCACCATGGTGAGCAGGTGGGTGAACCCCCGCGAGGGGGGCAGGGGACCCACCAGGTCCACGTGGACGTGGTCAAAACGCCGTTCAGGCATGGCGAAAGGTGCCAGCGGGGCCTGGGTGTGGCGGTGGACCTTGACCCGCTGGCAGGCCGTGCAGGCGTTGGCCCAGTCGCGGATGTTTCGTCGAAGGCCGTGCCAGACGAAACGCGCCGACACCAGCTTCTGAGAAGCTTTCCGGCCCGGGTGAGAAAGGCCGTGGATGGAGGCGAAGATGCGGCGCTGCCAGGAAACGGGCACGATGGGGCGAGGCTGGCCCTGGGAGACGTCGCAGAGCAGGACGGTGCCCGCGAAGGGAATGTCGGCCAGGCGGAGGCCCGTGTCCGCCGCACGGAGTGCCTGCACTGAGGCGTCAGTGGTCTGGTCGGCCGCCATGAGCGCGAAGTCCACGCCGAGGTGGACCGCGTTCGCGCTGGCCCGAGAAAGACAGTCGGCCACGGCGTTGTCTTTGCCGGCGACGTGCCGGATGTCCGTGGTGAACTCCGACACGGCGGAGAGGTGGCGCTGCTGGCGGGCCGACCACGGCTCCGTGACCTTAGCCATTGCGTAGACCAACGGCTTGTGGTCGACGAAAGCCATGAACGGGCGGCCCTCCAGGAGGTGTCGGAAATGGCGAACGGCCATGAATAGCCCGAGCAGCTCGCGGTCGAACGTGCTGTAGTTTAACTCGTTCGGCCGGAGTTGCCGGCTGAAAAAAGCGAGTGGCTGCCAAACCCCGTCCACCCATTGCTCATGGACGGCGCCCACCGCGTAGTTGGAGGCGTCCGTAGTGAGGGCAATGGGCGCGTTGAGCACCGGGTGAGCCAGCAGCGTTGCGTCGGCGAGGGCCCGTTTGGCGCTGGCGAAGGCCGCGTCCATGGCCGCGGACCAAACAATGTCATGCTTGGCCGGCTTGCCCCGGAGGGCCTCGTAAAGGGGCCGCATGAGCTGAGCAGCGCGGGGCACGAATCGGTGATAAAAATTCACCATGCCGAGGAACTCTTGGAGGGCCTTGATGGAACGGGGACGCGGGAACGTGGTGATGGCCTCAACCTTGGTCGGCAGCGGCACGGCCCCGGTCTTGGTGATGCGGTGGCCCAAAAAGTCAACGGTCGTCGCGCCGAAGTGGCATTTGACCGGGTTGACAATTAAGCCGTGCTCGCTGAGGCGACCGAACAGTGTTCGGAGGTGGAGGAGGTGCTCAGCGCGGGACGTGCTGGCGACGAGGATATCGTCCAGATAGACGTAAAGAAACGGCAGGTCGTGCAGCACGCCGTCCATCAAGCGCTGGAACGCCTGGGCCGCGTTCTTGAGGCCAAACGGCATCCGCAAAAATTCGAACAGGCCGAACGTCGTGATGACGGCCATCTTCGGGACGTCGGCCGCCCGGACAGGTACCTGGTGGTAGCCCCGTATCAGGTCAATTTTCGAAAAGATGACCCGTCCCGCCAAACGGGCGGAAAAGTCCTGAATATGCGGGATCGGGTACCTGTCGGGGGTGGTAGCGTCGTTGAGATGGCGGTAGTCACCACACGGGCGCCATCCACCCCCCGTCCCGCCAAACGGGCGGAAAAGTCCTGAATATGCGGGATCGGGTACCTGTCGGGGGTGGTAGCGTCGTTGAGATGGCGGTAGTCACCACACGGGCGCCATCCACCCCCCGGCTTTGGCACGATGTGCAGTGGCGAGGCCCACGCGCTATCGGAGCGCCGCACGATGCCGAGGTGCTCCAACGCGTCGAACTCGGCCTTTGCCACGGCGAGCTTGGCCGGGTCGAGGCGGCGGGCCCTGGCGTAGACCGGCGGGCCCGTAGTGGGTATGTGGTGCTCGATCCCGTGCCGCACTGCGACGGCCGAAAACGTCGGCCGCGTGAGGGCCGGGAATTCCACGAGCAGGCGAGCGAACTCGTTCGCTGCCGGGAGGGCGCACGCCAGTTCGGTTGGCTCGGAGCTGCTCATCGTGCACGCCAGGGAGCTGAAGGTCTCGGCGTTGACAAGGCGACGACGTTTGACGTCGACCAGCAGCCCGTGCGCGCAGAGGAAGTCGGCGCCCAGCAAAGCCATGGGGACGCAGGCGGTCACAAAAGTCCATTGAAAACGCTGGCTGCCGAAGCAGAGGGTGACGACGCGTGGGCCGAAAGTGCGTATGGCCGAGCCATTAGCAGCGACCAAAGAGGGGCCGCAAACGGCGTCCCGCCTGTCCTGCTCGGAGGCGGGTATGACGCTCAGTTGGGCGCCGGTGTCACACAGGAAACGCCGCCCAGACGCTTTGTCCCGAATAAACAGCAAGTTGCCCAAGTGGCCGGCGCTCATGGCTGGGAATGAACGCCGGCCCGGCCGTTTCCCGACCTGCCGAAAGTGCACGGGGGCCGGCACGTCCGAGCCTTGTGTCCGAACCTGGCGTGGTAATAACACCACGCACGGTCAGGTGGAGGCCCCGGCCGTCGTGTCGGAAGCGGGCGGTGCGGCGTGGCGGCCGCCAGTTGCACCGGCAGTTCGGCCTCCAACCGCGCAGGGCGCTCGGGCGTCGTGGGCGTCGCCTCGGACGGCGGCTGGCTCCAGGTAACCGCGCCGATGTGCTGGCCCGCCGAGGAGGTCTTATCGGCTTCCCTGGCGAGGGCGCGGGAATCCGTGATCAACGTGCCAGCCAGGGCGAGGCGTACCGGGTGAGCCAGCTGGCGAAGGAACAGCTCGCGGAACAGAAAATCCGGAGAGTGCTCACCGAGCAACGAGAGCATATATTCCATGCGCTCTGACGGGCGCGTGTCGCCGAGCTCGGGCAGAGCGAGCAGGCGCCGTGCGCGTGCTGCCGGTGAGAGGGCGAAAGCATCGAGGAGGAGTGTCTTCAGCGCGTCGTATTTGTCAGCAGCCGGCGGGTGCTCGAGGAGGCTCAAGGCGCGGGCCGCGGTGGCGGAACCGAGCGCCGCCACAACATGGTGGAAGCGGGTGTCGTCCGCGGTGATGCCTCGCAGGGCGAACTGAGAGTCCACCTGAGCGAACCAAACAGCGGCGTGAGCCTCCCAGAAGGTAGGCAGTTTAAGCGTCACTGCCGTATCCATGTCGGTAGGTCACCAATGAAGGAACTGCGCTCCAACGCGAGTCGAAAGAATTGACGCGACCAAAGACGGAATTCGTCCGAGTTGCTTTATTGAAACAAAACAGCTCAGGTATTCTGACAAGCCCGTTTTTCAGGCAGCAATATATATACACATTTATGTCGGGAAGTTTGCCCGGCAAAAGCTATACCGGGCATGCCCGGGTGTCAAGGGTGAGCCTTGGAAAGGCGAGTCTGGACCTGCCCGGGCGTGTTTGGCTGCGGCCTGGCAAGTCGAGGCTGGGCGTGCCCGGGCGCTCTGGGCGAGCCCTGGAAAGGCGATAGTGGGCATGCCCGGACGCTCTGGGCGAGCCCTGGAAAGGCGATAGCGGGCATGCCCGGACGCTCTGGGCGAGCCCTGGAAAGGCGATAGCGGGCATTCCCGGATGCTCTGGGCGAGCCCTGAAAAGGCGATAGCGGGCATGCCCGGACGCTCTGGGCGAGCCCTGGAAAGGCGAGAGCGGGCATGCCCGGGAAAGACGAGACCGGGCGTGCCCGCGAGGTTCGGGCGTGCCCGGGAACAGTGAGTCCGGGCATGCCCGGGAGAGGCGCGTCTGGCCGTGTTCTGGCCGGTGCAAGGCGATTGTGTGCATCCAGCGGTAACCGCTACAATCCCAGGTTAGAGAGCTTAGATTCGAGTGTGCATCCCAGGCTAGGGAGCTTAATTCGAGTGTGCATCCCAGGCTAGGGAGCTCATATTCGAGTGTGCATCCCAGGCTAGAGAGCTTAGATTCGAGTGTGCATCGCAGGCTAGAGAGCTTAGATTCGAGTGTGCATCCCAGGCTAGGGAGCTCATATTCGAGTGTGCATCCCAGGCTAGAGAGCTTAGATTCGAGTGTGCATCCCATGCCAGAGAGCTTAGATTCGAGTGTGCAGCCCAGGCTGCAGAGCTTATATTCGAGTGTGCATCCCAGGCGAGAGAGCTTAGATTCGAGTGTGCATCCCAGGCTGGAGAACTTAGATTCGAGTGTGCATCCCAGGCTAGAGAGCTTAGATTCGAGTGTGCATGCCATGCTAGAGAGCTTAGATCCGAGTGTGCATCCCAGGCAAGAGAGCTTAGATTCGAGTGTGCATCTCAGGCAAGAGAGCTTAGATTCGAGTGTGCATCCCAGGCTAGAGAGCTTAGATTCGAGTGTGCATCCCCGACTAGAGAGCTTAGATTCGAGTGTGCATCCCAGGCTAGAGAGCTTAGATTCGAGTGTGCATCCCAGGCGAGAGAGCTTAGATTCGAGTGTGCATCCCAGGCCAGAGAGCTTAGATTCGAGTGTGTATCCCAGGCCAGAGAGCTCAGATTCGAGTGTGTATCCCAGGCTGGAGAGCTTAGATTCGAGTGTGCATCCCAGGCTAGAGAGCTTATATTCGAGTGTACATCCTAGGCTGGAGAGCTTATATTCGAGTGTGCATCCCAGCCCAGTGAGCTTAGATTCGTGTGTGCATCCCAGGTTCGAGAGCTTAGATTCGAGTGTGCATCCCAGGCTAGAGAGCTTAGATTCGAGTGTGCATTAAAGTCTAGAGAGCTTAGATTCGTGTGTGCATCACAGGCCAGATAGCTTAGATTCGATTGTGCAGCCCAGGCTAGAGAGCTTAGATTCGAGGGTGCATCCCAGCCTGGAGAGCTTAGATTCGAGTGTGCATCCTAGGCGAGAGAGCTTATATTCGAGTATATATCCCAGGCTAGAGAGCTTAGATTCGAGTGTGCTTCCCAGGCGAGAGAGCTTAGATTCGTGTGTGCATCCCAGGTTCGAGAGCTTAGATTCGAGTGTGCATCCCAGGCGAGAGAGAGCTTAGATTCGAGTGTGCTTCCCAGGCTAGAGAGCTTAGATTCATGTGTGCATCCCAGGTTGGAGAGCTTAGATTCGAGTGTGCATCCCAGGCTAGAGAGCTTATATTCGAGTGTGCATCCCAGGCTAGAGAGCTTATATTCGAGTGTGCATCCCAGGCTAGAGAGCTTAGATTCGAGTGTGCATCCCAGGCTAGAGAGCTTAGATTCGAGTGTGCATCCAAGGCTGCAGAGCCTAGATTCGAGTGTGCATCCCAGGCACGAGAGCGTAGATTCGAGTGTGCATCCCAGGCTAGAGAGCTTAGATTCGAGTGTGCATCCCAGGCTAGAGAGCTTAGATTCGAGTGTGCATCCCAGGCTAGAGAGCTTAGATTCGAGTGTGCATCCCAGGCTGGAGAGCTTATATTCGAGTGTGCATCCCAGGCTCGAGAGCGTAGATTCGAGTGTGCATCCCAGGCTAGAGAGTTTATATTCGAGTGTGCATCCCAGGCTAGAGAGCTTAGATTCGAGTGTGCATCCCAGGCTAGAGAGCTTAGATTCGAGTGTGCATCGCAGCCGAGAGAGCTTAGATTCGAGTGTGCATCCCAGTCTAGAGAGCTTCGATTCGAGTGTGCATCCCATGCTAGAGAGCTTAGATTCGAGTGTGCATCCCAGGCTGGAGAGCTTAGATTCGAGTGTGCATCCCAGGCAAGAGAGCTTAGATTCTAGTGTGCAGCCCAGGGAGGAGAGTTTAGAATCGATTGTGCATCCCAGGCTGGAGAGCTTAGATTCGAGTGTGCATCCCATGCTAGAGAGCTTAGATTCGAGTGTGCATCCCATGCTAGAGAGCTTAGATTCGAGTGTGCATCCCAGGCTAGAGAGCTTAGATTGGAGTGTGCATCCCAGGCTAGAGAGCTTAGATTCGAGTGTGCATCCCAGGCTAGAGAGCTTAGATTCGAGTGTGCATCCCAGGCTAGAGAGCTTAGATTCGTGTGTGCATCCCATGCTAGAGAGCTTAGATTCGAGTGTGCATCCCAGGCTAGAGAGCTTAGATTCGAGTGTGCATCCCAGGCTGGAGAGCTTAGATTCGAGTGTGCATCCCATGCCAGAGAGCTAAGATTCGAGTGTGCAGCCCAGGCTGCAGAGCTTATATTCGAGTGTGCATCCCAGGCGAGAGAGCTTAGATTCGAGTGTGCATCCCAGGCTGGAGAACTTAGATTCGAGTGTGCATCCCACGCTAGAGAGCTTAGATTCGAGTGCGCATGCCATGCTAGAGAGCTTAGATCCGAGTGTGCATCCCAGGCAAGAGAGCTTAGATTCGAGTGTGCATCCCAGGCTGGAGAGCTTAGATTCGAGTGTGCATCTCAGGCAAGAGAGCTTAGATTCGAGTGTGCATCCCAGGCTAGAGAGCTTAGATTCGAGTGTGCATCCCCGACTAGAGAGCTTAGATTCGAGTGTGCATCCCCGACTAGAGAGCTTAGATTCGAGTGTGCATCCCAGGCTGGAGAGCTTAGATTCGAGTGTGCATCCCAGGCTAGAGAGCTTATATTCGAGTGTACATCCAAGGCTGGAGAGCTTATATTCGAGTGTGCATCCCAGCCTAGTGAGCTTAGATTCGAGTGTGCATCCCAGGCTAGAGAGCTTAGATTCGAGTGTGCATTAAAGTCTAGAGAGCTTAGATTCATGTGTGCATCATCGGCCAGATAGCTTAGATTCGAGTGTGCATCCCAGGCTCGAGAGTTTAGATTCGAGGGTGCATCCCAGCCTGGAGAGCTTAGATTCGAGTGTGCATCCCAGGCGAGAGAGCTTATATTCGAGTGCATATCCCAGGCTAGAGAGCTTAGATTCGAGTGTGCATCACAGGCTAGAGAGCTTAGATTCGTGTGTGCATCCCAGGTTCGAGAGCTTAGATTCGAGTGTGCATCCCAGGCTAGAGAGCTTAGATTCGAGTGTGCATTAAAGTCTAGAGAGCTTAGATTCGTGTGTGCATCACAGGCCAGATAGCTTAGATTCGATTGTGCATCCCAGGCTAGAGAGCTTAGATTCGAGGGTGCATCCCAGCCTGGAGAGCTTAGATTCGTGTGTGCATCCCAGGTTCGAGAACTTAGATTCGAGTGTGCATCCCAGGCTAGAGAGCTTAGATTCGTGTGTGCATCCCAGGTTCGAGAGCTTAGATTCGAGTGTGCATCCCAGGCTAGAGAGCTTAGATTCGTGTGTGCATCCCAGGTTCGAGAGCTTAGATTCGAGTGTGCATCCCAGGCTAGAGAGCTTAGATTCGAGTGTGCATTAAAGTCTAGAGAGCTTAGATTCGTGTGTGCATCCCAGGTTCGAGAGCTTAGATTCGAGTGTGCATCCCAGGCTAGAGAGCTTAGATTCGAGTGTGCATTAAAGTCTAGAGAGCTTAGATTCGTGTGTGCATCACAGGCCAGATAGCTTAGATTCGATTGTGCAGCCCAGGCTAGAGAGCTTAGATTCGAGGGTGCATCCCAGCCTGGAGAGCTTAGATTCGAGTGTGCATCCTAGGCGAGAGAGCTTATATTCGAGTATATATCCCAGGCTAGAGAGCTTAGATTCGAGTGTGCTTCCCAGGCGAGAGAGCTTAGATTCGTGTGTGCATCCCAGGTTCGAGAGCTTAGATTCGAGTGTGCATCCCAGGCGAGAGAGAGCTTAGATTCGAGTGTGCTTCCCAGGCTAGAGAGCTTAGATTCATGTGTGCATCCCAGGTTGGAGAGCTTAGATTCGAGTGTGCATCCCAGGCTAGAGAGCTTATATTCGAGTGTGCATCCCAGGCTAGAGAGCTTATATTCGAGTGTGCATCCCAGGCTAGAGAGCTTAGATTCGAGTGTGCATCCCAGGCTAGAGAGCTTAGATTCGAGTGTGCATCCAAGGCTGCAGAGCCTAGATTCGAGTGTGCATCCCAGGCTCGAGAGCGTAGATTCGAGTGTGCATCCCAGGCTAGAGAGCTTAGATTCGAGTGTGCATCCCAGGCTAGAGAGCTTAGATTCGAGTGTGCATCCCAGGCTCGAGAGCTTAGATTCGAGTGTGCATCCCAGGCTGGAGAGCTTATATTCGAGTGTGCATCCCAGGCTCGAGAGCGTAGATTCGAGTGTGCATCCCAGGCTAGAGAGTTTATATTCGAGTGTGCATCCCAGGCTAGAGAGCTTAGATTCGAGTGTGCATCCCAGGCTAGAGAGCTTAGATTCGAGTGTGCATCGCAGCCGAGAGAGCTTAGATTCGAGTGTGCATCCCAGTCTAGAGAGCTTCGATTCGAGTGTGCATCCCATGCTAGAGAGCTTAGATTCGAGTGTGCATCCCAGGCTGGAGAGCTTAGATTCGAGTGTGCATCCCAGGCAAGAGAGCTTAGATTCTAGTGTGCAGCCCAGGGAGGAGAGTTTAGAATCGATTGTGCATCCCAGGCTGGAGAGCTTAGATTCGAGTGTGCATCCCATGCTAGAGAGCTTAGATTCGAGTGTGCATCCCCTGCTAGAGAGCTTAGATTCGAGTGTGCATCCCAGGCTAGAGAGCTTAGATTGGAGTGTGCATCCCAGGCTAGAGAGCTTAGATTCGAGTGTGCATCCCAGGCTAGAGAGCTTAGATTCGAGTGTGCATCCCAGGCTAGAGAGCTTAGATTCGTGTGTGCATCCCATGCTAGAGAGCTTAGATTCGAGTGTGCATCCCAGGCTAGAGAGCTTAGATTCGAGTGTGCATCCCAGGCTGGAGAGCTTAGATTCGAGTGTGCATCCCATGCCAGAGAGCTTAGATTCGAGTGTGCAGCCCAGGCTGCAGAGCTTATATTCGAGTGTGCATCCCATGCGAGAGAGCTTAGATTCGAGTGTGCATCCCAGGCTGGAGAACTTAGATTCGAGTGTGCATCCCAGGCTAGAGAGCTTAGATTCGAGTGTGCATGCCATGCTAGAGAGCTTAGACCCGAGTGTGCATCCCAGGCAAGAGAGCTTAGATTCGAGTGTGCATCCCAGGCTGGAGAGCTTAGATTCGAGTGTGCATCTCAGGCAAGAGAGCTTAGATTCGAGTGTGCATCCCAGGCTAGAGAGCTTAGATTCGAGTGTGCATCCCCGACTAGAGAGCTTAGATTCGAGTGTGCATCCCCGACTAGAGAGCTTAGATTCGAGTGTGCATCCCAGGCTGGAGAGCTTAGATTCGAGTGTGCATCCCAGGCTAGAGAGCTTATATTCGAGTGTACATCCTAGGCTGGACAGCTTATTTTCGAGTGTGCATCCCAGCCTAGTGAGCTTAGATTCGAGTGTGCATCCCAGGCTAGAGAGCTTAGATTCGAGTGTGCATTAAAGTCTAGAGAGCTTAGATTCATGTGTGCATCATCGGCCAGATAGCTTAGATTCGAGTGTGCATCCCAGGCTCGAGAGTTTAGATTCGAGGGTGCATCCCAGCCTGGAGAGCTTAGATTCGAGTGTGCATCCCAGGCGAGAGAGCTTATATTCGAGTGCATATCCCAGGCTAGAGAGCTTAGATTCGAGTGTGCATCACAGGCTAGAGAGCTTAGATTCGTGTGTGCATCCCAGGTTCGAGAGCTTAGATTCGAGTGTGCATCCCAGGCTAGAGAGCTTAGATTCGAGTGTGCATTAAAGTCTAGAGAGCTTAGATTCGTGTGTGCATCACAGGCCAGATAGCTTAGATTCGATTGTGCATCCCAGGCTAGAGAGCTTAGATTCGAGGGTGCATCCCAGCCTGGAGAGCTTAGATTCGTGTGTGCATCCCAGGTTCGAGAACTTAGATTCGAGTGTGCATCCCAGGCTAGAGAGCTTTTATTCGAGTGTGCATCCCAGGCGAGAGAGCTTAGATTCGAGTGTGCTTCCCAGGCTAGAGAGCTTAGATTCATGTGTGCATCCCAGGTTGGAGAGCTTAGATTCGAGTGTGCATCCCAGGCTAGAGAGCTTAGATTCGAGTGTGCATCCCAGGCTGCAGAGCCTAGATTCGAGTGTGCATCCCAGGCTCGAGAGCGTAGATTCGAGTGTGCATCCCAGGCTAGAGAGCTTAGATTCGAGTGTGCATCCCAGGCTAGAGAGCTTAGATTCGAGTGTGCATCCCAGGCTAAAGAGCTTAGATTCGAGTGTGCATCCAAGGCTGGAGAGCTTAGATTCGAGTGTGCATCCCAGGCTCGAGAGCGTAGATTCGAGTGTGCATCCCAGGCTAGAGAGTTTATATTCGAGTGTGCATCCCAGGCTAGAGAGCTTAGATTCGAGTGTGCATCCCAGGCTAGAGAGCTTAGATTCGAGTGTGCATCGCAGCCGAGAGAGCTTAGATTCTAGTGTGCATCCCAGTCTAGAGAGCTTAGATTCGAGTGTGCATCCCATGCTAGAGAGCTTAGATTCGAGTGTGCATCCCAGGCTGGAGAGCTTAGATTCGAGTGTGCATCCCAGGCAAGAGAGCTTAGATTCTAGTGTGCATCCCAGGCTAGAGAGCTTAGATTCGAGTGTGCATCCCAGGCTAGAGAGCATAGATTCGAGTGTGAATCCCAGGCTGGAGAGCTTAGATTCGAGTGTGCACCCCATGCTAGAGAGCTTAGATTCGAGGGTGCAGCCCAGGCTGCAGAGCTTAGATTCGTGTGTGCATCACAGGCGAGAGAGCTTAGATTCGAGTGTGCATCCCAGGCTGGAGAGCTTAGATTCGAGTGTGCATCCCAGGCTAGAGAGCTTAGATTCGAGTGTGCATGCCATGCTAGAGAGCTTAGATTCGAGTGTGCATCCCAGGCAAGAGAGCTTAGATTCGAGTGTGCATCCCAGGCTGGAGAGCTTAGATTCGAGTGTGCATGCCATGTTAGTGAGCTTAGATCCGAGTGTGCATCCCAGGCAAGAGAGCTTAGATTCGAGTGTGCATCCCAGGCTGGAGAGTTTAGATTCGAGTGTGCATCTCAGGCAAGAGAGCTTAGATTCGAGGGTGCATCCCAGGCTAAAAAGCTTAGTTTCGAGTGTGCATCCCAGGCTAGAGAGCTTATATTCGATTGTGCATCCCATGCTAGAGACTAGTAGAGAGCTTATATTCGAGTGTGCATCCCATGCGAGAGAGCTTCGATTCGAGTGTGCATCCCAGGCTAGAGAGTTTAGATTCGAGTGTGCATCCCAGACTGGAGAGCTTAGATTCGAGTGTGCATCCCAGACTAGAGAGCTTATATTCGAGTGTGCATCCCAGGCGAGAGAGCTTAGATTCGACTGTGTATCCCAGGCTGGAGAGCTTAGATTCGACTGTGTATCCCAGGCTGGAGAGCTTAGATTCGAGTGTGCATCCCAGGCTAGAGAGCTTATATTCGAGTGTACATCCCAGGCTAGAGAGCTTAGATTGGAGTGTGCATCCCAGGCTAGAGAGCTTAGATTCGAGTGTGCATCCCAGGCTAGAGAGCTTAGATTCGAGTGTGCATCCCAGGCTGGAGAGCTTAGATTCGAGTGTGCATCCCAGGCAAGAGAGCTTAGATTCTAGTGTGCAGCCCAGGGAGGAGAGTTTAGAATCGATTGTGCATCCCAGGCTGGAGAGCTTAGATTCGAGTGTGCATCCCATGCTAGAGAGCTTAGATTCGAGTGTGCATCCCCTGCTAGAGAGCTTAGATTCGAGTGTGCATCCCAGGCTAGAGAGCTTAGATTGGAGTGTGCATCCCAGGCTAGAGAGCTTAGATTCGAGTGTGCATCCCAGGCTAGAGAGCTTAGATTCGAGTGTGCATCCCAGGCTAGAGAGCTTAGATTCGTGTGTGCATCCCATGCTAGAGAGCTTAGATTCGAGTGTGCATCCCAGGCTAGAGAGCTTAGATTCGAGTGTGCATCCCAGGCTGGAGAGCTTAGATTCGAGTGTGCATCCCATGCCAGAGAGCTTAGATTCGAGTGTGCAGCCCAGGCTGCAGAGCTTATATTCGAGTGTGCATCCCATGCGAGAGAGCTTAGATTCGAGTGTGCATCCCAGGCTGGAGAACTTAGATTCGAGTGTGCATCCCAGGCTAGAGAGCTTAGATTCGAGTGTGCATGCCATGCTAGAGAGCTTAGACCCGAGTGTGCATCCCAGGCAAGAGAGCTTAGATTCGAGTGTGCATCCCAGGCTGGAGAGCTTAGATTCGAGTGTGCATCTCAGGCAAGAGAGCTTAGATTCGAGTGTGCATCCCAGGCTAGAGAGCTTAGATTCGAGTGTGCATCCCCGACTAGAGAGCTTAGATTCGAGTGTGCATCCCCGACTAGAGAGCTTAGATTCGAGTGTGCATCCCAGGCTGGAGAGCTTAGATTCGAGTGTGCATCCCAGGCTAGAGAGCTTATATTCGAGTGTACATCCTAGGCTGGACAGCTTATTTTCGAGTGTGCATCCCAGCCTAGTGAGCTTAGATTCGAGTGTGCATCCCAGGCTAGAGAGCTTAGATTCGAGTGTGCATTAAAGTCTAGAGAGCTTAGATTCATGTGTGCATCATCGGCCAGATAGCTTAGATTCGAGTGTGCATCCCAGGCTCGAGAGTTTAGATTCGAGGGTGCATCCCAGCCTGGAGAGCTTAGATTCGAGTGTGCATCCCAGGCGAGAGAGCTTATATTCGAGTGCATATCCCAGGCTAGAGAGCTTAGATTCGAGTGTGCATCACAGGCTAGAGAGCTTAGATTCGTGTGTGCATCCCAGGTTCGAGAGCTTAGATTCGAGTGTGCATCCCAGGCTAGAGAGCTTAGATTCGAGTGTGCATTAAAGTCTAGAGAGCTTAGATTCGTGTGTGCATCACAGGCCAGATAGCTTAGATTCGATTGTGCATCCCAGGCTAGAGAGCTTAGATTCGAGGGTGCATCCCAGCCTGGAGAGCTTAGATTCGTGTGTGCATCCCAGGTTCGAGAACTTAGATTCGAGTGTGCATCCCAGGCTAGAGAGCTTTTATTCGAGTGTGCATCCCAGGCGAGAGAGCTTAGATTCGAGTGTGCTTCCCAGGCTGCAGAGCTTAGATTCGTGTGTGCATCACAGGCGAGAGAGCTTAGATTCGAGTGTGCATCCCAGGCTGGAGAGCTTAGATTCGAGTGTGCATGCCATGCTAGAGAGCTTAGATTCGAGTGTGCATCCCAGGCAAGAGAGCTTAGATTCGAGTGTGCATCCCAGGCTGGAGAGCTTAGATTCGAGTGTGCATGCCATGTTAGTGAGCTTAGATCCGAGTGTGCATCCCAGGCAAGAGAGCTTAGATTCGAGTGTGCATCCCAGGCTGGAGAGTTTAGATTCGAGTGTGCATCTCAGGCAAGAGAGCTTAGATTCGAGGGTGCATCCCAGGCTAAAAAGCTTAGTTTCGAGTGTGCATCCCAGGCTAGAGAGCTTATATTCGATTGTGCATCCCATGCTCGAGACTAGTAGAGAGCTTATATTCGAGTGTGCATCCCATGCGAGAGAGCTTCGATTCGAGTGTGCATCCCAGGCTAGAGAGTTTAGATTCGAGTGTGCATCCCAGACTGGAGAGCTTAGATTCGAGTGTGCATCCCAGACTAGAGAGCTTATATTCGAGTGTGCATCCCAGGCGAGAGAGCTTAGATTCTACTGTGTATCCCAGGCTGGAGAGCTTAGATTCGACTGTGTATCCCAGGCTGGAGAGCTTAGATTCGAGTGTGCATCCCAGGCTAGAGAGCTTATATTCGAGTGTACATCCTAGGCTGGAGAGCTTATATTCAAGTGTGCATCCCAGCCTAGAGAGCTTCGATTCGAGTGTGCATCCCAGGCTAGAGAGCTTAGATTCGAGTGTGCATTAAAGTCTAGAGAGCTTAGATTCGTGTGTGCATCACAGGCCAGATAGCTTAGATTCGAGTGTGCATCTCAGGCTAGAGAGCTTAGATTCGAGGGTGCATCCCAGCCTGGAGAGCTTAGATTCGAGTGTGCATCCCAGCCTGGAGAGCTTAGATTCGACTGTGTATCCCAGGCTGGAGAGCTTAGATTCGACTGTGTATCCTAGGCTGGAGAGCTTAGATTCGACTGTGTATCCCAGGCTGGAGCGCTTAGATTCGAGTGTGCATCCCAGGCTAGAGAGCTTATATTCGAGTGTACATCCTAGGCTGGAGAGCTTATATTCAAGTGTGCATCCCAGCCTAGAGAGCTTCGATTCGAGTGTGCATCCCAGGCTAGAGAGCTTAGATTCGAGTGTGCATTAAAGTCTAGAGAGCTTAGATTCGTGTGTGCATCACAGGCCAGATAGCTTAGATTCGAGTGTGCATCCCAGGCTAGAGAGCTTAGATTCGAGGGTGCATCCCAGCCTGGAGAGCTTAGATTCGAGTGTGCATCCCAGCCTGGAGAGCTTAGATTCGAGTGTGCATCCCAGGCGAGAGAGCTTATATTCGAGTGCATATCCCAGGCTAGAGAGCTTAGATTCGAGTGTGCATCCCAGGCTAGAGAGCTTAGATTCGAGTGTGCATCCCAGGCTAGAGAGCTTATATTCGTGTGTGCATCCCAGGTTCGAGAGCTTAGATTCGAGTGTGCATCCCAGGCGAGAGAGCTTATATTCGTGTGCATATCCCAGGCTAGAGAGCTTAGATTCGAGTGTGCATCCCAGGCTAGAGAGCTTAGAATCGAGTGTGCAGCCCAGACTAGAGAGCTTAGATTCGAGTGTGCATCACAGGCTAGAGAGCTTAGATTCGTGTGTGCATCCCAGGTTCGAGAGCTTAGATTCGAGTGTGTATCCCAGGCTAGAGAGCTTAGATTCGAGTGTGCATTAAAGTCTAGAGAGCTTAGATTCGTGTGTGCATCACAGGCCAGATAGCTTAGATTCGATTGTGCATCCCAGGCTAGAGAGCTTAGATTCGAGGGTGCATCCCAGCCTGGAGAGCTTAGATTCGTGTGTGCATCCCAGGTTCGAGAACTTAGATTCGAGTGTGCATCCCAGGCTAGAGAGCTTAGATTCGTGTGTGCATCCCAGGTTCGAGAGCTTAGATTCGAGTGTGCATCCCAGGCTAGAGAGCTTAGATTCGTGTGTGCATCCCAGGTTCGAGAGCTTAGATTCGAGTGTGCATCCCAGGCTAGAGAGCTTAGATTCGAGTGTGCATTAAAGTCTAGAGAGCTTAGATTCGTGTGTGCATCCCAGGTTCGAGAGCTTAGATTCGAGTGTGCATCCCAGGCTAGAGAGCTTAGATTCGAGTGTGCATTAAAGTCTAGAGAGCTTAGATTCGTGTGTGCATCACAGGCCAGATAGCTTAGATTCGATTGTGCAGCCCAGGCTAGAGAGCTTAGATTCGAGGGTGCATCCCAGCCTGGAGAGCTTAGATTCGAGTGTGCATCCTAGGCGAGAGAGCTTATATTCGAGTATATATCCCAGGCTAGAGAGCTTAGATTCGAGTGTGCTTCCCAGGCGAGAGAGCTTAGATTCGTGTGTGCATCCCAGGTTCGAGAGCTTAGATTCGAGTGTGCATCCCAGGCGAGAGAGAGCTTAGATTCGAGTGTGCTTCCCAGGCTAGAGAGCTTAGATTCATGTGTGCATCCCAGGTTGGAGAGCTTAGATTCGAGTGTGCATCCCAGGCTAGAGAGCTTATATTCGAGTGTGCATCCCAGGCTAGAGAGCTTATATTCGAGTGTGCATCCCAGGCTAGAGAGCTTAGATTCGAGTGTGCATCCCAGGCTAGAGAGCTTAGATTCGAGTGTGCATCCAAGGCTGCAGAGCCTAGATTCGAGTGTGCATCCCAGGCTCGAGAGCGTAGATTCGAGTGTGCATCCCAGGCTAGAGAGCTTAGATTCGAGTGTGCATCCCAGGCTAGAGAGCTTAGATTCGAGTGTGCATCCCAGGCTAGAGAGCTTAGATTCGAGTGTGCATCCCAGGCTGGAGAGCTTATATTCGAGTGTGCATCCCAGGCTCGAGAGCGTAGATTCGAGTGTGCATCCCAGGCTAGAGAGTTTATATTCGAGTGTGCATCCCAGGCTAGAGAGCTTAGATTCGAGTGTGCATCCCAGGCTAGAGAGCTTAGATTCGAGTGTGCATCGCAGCCGAGAGAGCTTAGATTCGAGTGTGCATCCCAGTCTAGAGAGCTTCGATTCGAGTGTGCATCCCATGCTAGAGAGCTTAGATTCGAGTGTGCATCCCAGGCTGGAGAGCTTAGATTCGAGTGTGCATCCCAGGCAAGAGAGCTTAGATTCTAGTGTGCAGCCCAGGGAGGAGAGTTTAGAATCGATTGTGCATCCCAGGCTGGAGAGCTTAGATTCGAGTGTGCATCCCATGCTAGAGAGCTTAGATTCGAGTGTGCATCCCCTGCTAGAGAGCTTAGATTCGAGTGTGCATCCCAGGCTAGAGAGCTTAGATTGGAGTGTGCATCCCAGGCTAGAGAGCTTAGATTCGAGTGTGCATCCCAGGCTAGAGAGCTTAGATTCGAGTGTGCATCCCAGGCTAGAGAGCTTAGATTCGTGTGTGCATCCCATGCTAGAGAGCTTAGATTCGAGTGTGCATCCCAGGCTAGAGAGCTTAGATTCGAGTGTGCATCCCAGGCTGGAGAGCTTAGATTCGAGTGTGCATCCCATGCCAGAGAGCTTAGATTCGAGTGTGCAGCCCAGGCTGCAGAGCTTATATTCGAGTGTGCATCCCATGCGAGAGAGCTTAGATTCGAGTGTGCATCCCAGGCTGGAGAACTTAGATTCGAGTGTGCATCCCAGGCTAGAGAGCTTAGATTCGAGTGTGCATGCCATGCTAGAGAGCTTAGACCCGAGTGTGCATCCCAGGCAAGAGAGCTTAGATTCGAGTGTGCATCCCAGGCTGGAGAGCTTAGATTCGAGTGTGCATCTCAGGCAAGAGAGCTTAGATTCGAGTGTGCATCCCAGGCTAGAGAGCTTAGATTCGAGTGTGCATCCCCGACTAGAGAGCTTAGATTCGAGTGTGCATCCCCGACTAGAGAGCTTAGATTCGAGTGTGCATCCCAGGCTGGAGAGCTTAGATTCGAGTGTGCATCCCAGGCTAGAG
The DNA here is from genome assembly GCF_964187855.1 of Myxine glutinosa. NCBI lineage: Eukaryota > Metazoa > Chordata > Myxini > Myxiniformes > Myxinidae > Myxine > Myxine glutinosa. The sequence continues at coordinate 105,745,633 of NC_136264.1, forward strand.
AGCTTATATTCGAGTGTACATCCTAGGCTGGACAGCTTATTTTCGAGTGTGCATCCCAGCCTAGTGAGCTTAGATTCGAGTGTGCATCCCAGGCTAGAGAGCTTAGATTCGAGTGTGCATTAAAGTCTAGAGAGCTTAGATTCATGTGTGCATCATCGGCCAGATAGCTTAGATTCGAGTGTGCATCCCAGGCTCGAGAGTTTAGATTCGAGGGTGCATCCCAGCCTGGAGAGCTTAGATTCGAGTGTGCATCCCAGGCGAGAGAGCTTATATTCGAGTGCATATCCCAGGCTAGAGAGCTTAGATTCGAGTGTGCATCACAGGCTAGAGAGCTTAGATTCGTGTGTGCATCCCAGGTTCGAGAGCTTAGATTCGAGTGTGCATCCCAGGCTAGAGAGCTTAGATTCGAGTGTGCATTAAAGTTGAGAGAGCTTAGATTCGTGTGTGCATCACAGGCCAGATAGCTTAGATTCGATTGTGCATCCCAGGCTAGAGAGCTTAGATTCGAGGGTGCATCCCAGCCTGGAGAGCTTAGATTCGTGTGTGCATCCCAGGTTCGAGAACTTAGATTCGAGTGTGCATCCCAGGCTAGAGAGCTTTTATTCGAGTGTGCATCCCAGGCGAGAGAGCTTAGATTCGAGTGTGCTTCCCAGGCTAGAGAGCTTAGATTCATGTGTGCATCCCAGGTTGGAGAGCTTAGATTCGAGTGTGCATCCCAGGCTAGAGAGCTTATATTCGAGTGTGCATCCCAGGCTAGAGAGCTTATATTCGAGTGTGCATCCCAGGCTAGAGAGCTTAGATTCGAGTGTGCATCCCAGGCTAGAGAGCTTAGATTCGAGTGTGCATCCCAGGCTGCAGAGCCTAGATTCGAGTGTGCATCCCAGGCTCGAGAGCGTAGATTCGAGTGTGCATCCCAGGCTAGAGAGCTTAGATTCGAGTGTGCATCCCAGGCTAGAGAGCTTAGATTCGAGTGTGCATCCCAGGCTAAAGAGCTTAGTTTCGAGTGTGCATCCCAGGCTAGAGAGCTTATATTCGATTGTGCATCCCATGCTAGAGACTAGTAGAGAGCTTATATTCGAGTGTGCATCCCATGCGAGAGAGCTTCGATTCGAGTGTGCATCCCAGGCTAGAGAGTTTAGATTCGAGTGTGCATCCCAGACTGGAGAGCTTAGATTCGAGTGTGCATCCCAGACTAGAGAGCTTATATTCGAGTGTGCATCCCAGGCGAGAGAGCTTAGATTCGACTGTGTATCCCAGGCTGGAGAGCTTAGATTCGACTGTGTATCCCAGGCTGGAGAGCTTAGATTCGAGGGTGCATCCCAGGCTAGAGAGCTTATATTCGAGTGTACATCCCAGGCTAGAGAGCTTAGATTGGAGTGTGCATCCCAGGCTAGAGAGCTTAGATTCGAGTGTGCATCCCAGGCTAGAGAGCTTAGATTCGAGTGTGCATCCCAGGCTGGAGAGCTTAGATTCGAGTGTGCATCCCAGGCAAGAGAGCTTAGATTCTAGTGTGCAGCCCAGGGAGGAGAGTTTAGAATCGATTGTGCATCCCAGGCTGGAGAGCTTAGATTCGAGTGTGCATCCCATGCTAGAGAGCTTAGATTCGAGTGTGCATCCCCTGCTAGAGAGCTTAGATTCGAGTGTGCATCCCAGGCTAGAGAGCTTAGATTGGAGTGTGCATCCCAGGCTAGAGAGCTTAGATTCGAGTGTGCATCCCAGGCTAGAGAGCTTAGATTCGAGTGTGCATCCCAGGCTAGAGAGCTTAGATTCGTGTGTGCATCCCATGCTAGAGAGCTTAGATTCGAGTGTGCATCCCAGGCTAGAGAGCTTAGATTCGAGTGTGCATCCCAGGCTGGAGAGCTTAGATTCGAGTGTGCATCCCATGCCAGAGAGCTTAGATTCGAGTGTGCAGCCCAGGCTGCAGAGCTTATATTCGAGTGTGCATCCCATGCGAGAGAGCTTAGATTCGAGTGTGCATCCCAGGCTGGAGAACTTAGATTCGAGTGTGCATCCCAGGCTAGAGAGCTTAGATTCGAGTGTGCATGCCATGCTAGAGAGCTTAGACCCGAGTGTGCATCCCAGGCAAGAGAGCTTAGATTCGAGTGTGCATCCCAGGCTGGAGAGCTTAGATTCGAGTGTGCATCCCAGGCTAGAGAGCTTAGATTTGAGTGTGCATCCCCGACTAGAGAGCTTAGATTCGAGTGTGCATCCCCGACTAGAGAGCTTAGATTCGAGTGTGCATCCCAGGCTGGAGAGCTTAGATTCGAGTGTGCATCCCAGGCTAGAGAGCTTATATTCGAGTGTACATCCTAGGCTGGACAGCTTATTTTCGAGTGTGCATCCCAGCCTAGTGAGCTTAGATTCGAGTGTGCATCCCAGGCTAGAGAGCTTAGATTCGAGTGTGCATTAAAGTCTAGAGAGCTTAGATTCATGTGTGCATCATCGGCCAGATAGCTTAGATTCGAGTGTGCATCCCAGGCTCGAGAGTTTAGATTCGAGGGTGCATCCCAGCCTGGAGAGCTTAGATTCGAGTGTGCATCCCAGGCGAGAGAGCTTATATTCGAGTGCATATCCCAGGCTAGAGAGCTTAGATTCGAGTGTGCATCACAGGCTAGAGAGCTTAGATTCGTGTGTGCATCCCAGGTTCGAGAGCTTAGATTCGAGTGTGCATCCCAGGCTAGAGAGCTTAGATTCGAGTGTGCATTAAAGTCTAGAGAGCTTAGATTCGTGTGTGCATCACAGGCCAGATAGCTTAGATTCGATTGTGCATCCCAGGCTAGAGAGCTTAGATTCGAGGGTGCATCCCAGCCTGGAGAGCTTAGATTCGTGTGTGCATCCCAGGTTCGAGAACTTAGATTCGAGTGTGCATCCCAGGCTAGAGAGCTTTTATTCGAGTGTGCATCCCAGGCGAGAGAGCTTAGATTCGAGTGTGCTTCCCAGGCTAGAGAGCTTAGATTCATGTGTGCATCCCAGGTTGGAGAGCTTAGATTCGAGTGTGCATCCCAGGCTAGAGAGCTTATATTCGAGTGTGCATCCCAGGCTAGAGAGCTTATATTCGAGTGTGCATCCAAGGCTAGAGAGCTTAGATTCGAGTGTGCATCCCAGGCTAGAGAGCTTAGATTCGAGTGTGCATCCCAGGCTGCAGAGCCTAGATTCGAGTGTGCATCCCAGGCTCGAGAGCGTAGATTCGAGTGTGCATCCCAGGCTAGAGAGCTTAGATTCGAGTGTGCATCCCAGGCTAGAGAGCTTAGATTCGAGTGTGCATCCCAGGCTAAAGAGCTTAGATTCGAGTGTGCATCCAAGGCTGGAGAGCTTAGATTCGAGTGTGCATCCCAGGCTCGAGAGCGTAGATTCGAGTGTGCATCCCAGGCTAGAGAGTTTATATTCGAGTGTGCATCCCAGGCTAGAGAGCTTAGATTCGAGTGTGCATCCCAGGCTAGAGAGCTTAGATTCGAGTGTGCATCGCAGCCGAGAGAGCTTAGATTCGAGTGTGCATCCCAGTCTAGAGAGCTTAGATTCGAGTGTGCATCCCATGCTAGAGAGCTTAGATTCGAGTGTGCATCCCAGGCTGGAGAGCTTAGATTCGAGTGTGCATCCCAGGCAAGAGAGCTTAGATTCTAGTGTGCATCCCAGGCTAGAGAGCTTAGATTCGAGTGTGCATCCCAGGCTAGAGAGCATAGATTCGAGTGTGAATCCCAGGCTGGAGAGCTTAGATTCGAGTGTGCATCCCATGCTAGAGAGCTTAGATTCGAGGGTGCAGCCCAGGCTGCAGAGCTTAGATTCGTGTGTGCATCACAGGCGAGAGAGCTTAGATTCGAGTGTGCATCCCAGGCTGGAGAGCTTAAATTCGAGTGTGCATCCCAGGCTAGAGAGCTTAGATTCGAGTGTGCATGCCATGCTAGAGAGCTTAGATTCGAGTGTGCATCCCAGGCTAGAGAGCTTAGATTCGAGTGTGCATTAAAGTCTAGAGAGCTTAGATTCGTGTGTGCATTACAGGCCAGATAGCTTAGATTCGAGTGTGCATCCCAGGCTAGAGAGCTTAGATTCGAGGGTGCATCCCAGCCTGGAGAGCTTAGATTCGAGTGTGCATCCCAGCCTGGAGAGCTTAGATTCGAGTGTGCATCCCAGGCGAGAGAGCTTATATTCGAGTGCATATCCCAGGCTAGAGAGCTTAGATTCGAGTGTGCATCCCAGGCTAGAGAGCTTAGATTCGAGTGTGCATCCCAGGCTAGAGAGCTTATATTCGTGTGTGCATCCCAGGTTCGAGAGCTTAGATTCGAGTGTGCATCCCAGGCGAGAGAGCTTATATTCGTGTGCATATCCCAGGCTAGAGAGCTTAGATTCGAGTGTGCATCCCAGGCTAGAGAGCTTAGATTCGAGTGTGCAGCCCAGACTGGAGAGGTAACTTAACGATTCAGGTGGTTGCTTAACGATTCAGGTGGTTGCTTAACGATTCAGGTGGTTGCTTAACGATTCAGGTGGTTGCTTAACGATTCAGGTGGTTGCTTAACGATTCAGGTGGTTGCTTAACGATTCCGGTGGTTGCTTAACGATTCAGGTGGTTGCTTAACGATTCCGGTGGTTGCTTAACGATTCAGGTGGTTGCTTAACGATTCAGGTGGTTGCTTAACGATTCCAGTGGTTGCCTAACGATTCAGGAGGTTGCTTAACGATTCCGGTGGTTGCTTAACGATTCCGGTGGTTGCTTAACGATTCAGGAGGTTGCTCAACGATTCCAGTGGTTGCTTAACGATTCAGGTTGTTGCTTAACGATTCAAGAGGTTGCTTAACATTTTCGGTGGTTGCTTAACGATTCAGGTTGTTGCTTGACGATTTAGGTGGTTGCTTAATGATTCAGGTGGTTGTTTAACGATTCAGGTGGTTGCTTAACGATTCCGCTGGTTGCTTAACGATTCAGGTGGTTGCTTAACGATTCAGGTGGTTGCTTAATGATTCAGGTGGTTGCTTAACGATTCAGGTGGTTGCTTAACGATTCAGGTGGTTGCTTAACGATTCAGGTGGTTGGCTTAAGATCTTGAGTTTGAGCCCCTGTCGTGTTGTTAAATAACACCAGGTGGGTTGACTCAGCTTGTCAACCTTCCGATGTCAGAAAAATGAGTACCAGATTGTTAGAAACAGGGGCAGTGCATCATCGGCACAGCCGCACTCCCAGCAATGATGCAACCAACAGCCAGAAGCTGCATACGAAATAATCCGACTAATAATAACAAGAAGAAAAACACATAAAATGTCATATCCCCCGCCGTGGTTTTAGTAATTTTGCTGGACGGAGTTAAAGGCTGCCAGTCGGCCATCATGGATCTGTTCTCTAAAATAAATGGCGAGCTTATATAAGACATCATTTATTATCGGTGTGCAAAGTTTGAACAAGACTGGTAAATGCATGTCCGAGAAAAGGTTGAGGACGTGTTCAACATCGGGTTTTTTTACAACTAAAATGGCCGCCGGTCCACCAGTCGGCCATTTTTGATCAGATCGCAAAATAAAGTGAGGGGCACGTGTATGCCATCATGTACTGTGCTTGTGCCAAGTTTGAACAAAATATGGCCAAGAAAAATCACGACAAGCTCAATCCACACCAGAGGGTGAATTTCAGAGATTGAAGTGGTGCTTCTTGGTGGTGCGAGGAGAGCTCGGCGGGTGAAGTACCAACCGAGAATGAAGGTGTGGAGGTTGAAAGAGGTGACAGTAAGGGAGGCATTAAAAGAGAGGCTGAGTAGGGTAGAGGATGATGTGGTTGAGCTTGAAAGTGGTTGGATGTCAATGAAAGCTCGTCTGTTGGGAGCCGTTGGTGAGGTATGTGGATGGACAAAAGGACCACCGAGGCACTCGGAAACATGGTGGTGGGATGTTGAGGTTGGAAAGAGGATTGACGAGAAGAGGAAGAAGTTCAAAGAGTGGCAGAAGGCGAAGGGTACGGGAGCAGAAACAGCAGAGCATGAAAGTTATAAGGCAGCCAAGAAGGCTGCAAAGAAAGAGGTAGCAAAGGCGCAGGAGGCATGTAGGAAAATGTTCGGAGAACGCTTGGATTCGGAAGAGGGTGAGAAAGCAGTATTCAGGATTGCAAAGCAGATAGCGAAAGAGAGGTGTGATGTGATGGGGGTGAGTTGCTTGAAGGATGAAGTGGGACAAATCGTTGTCGACCCAGATGGAATTAATGGAAGATGGAAAAGATATATGGAAATGCTGTTGAATACAGAGAATGAATGGGATGGCAACATAGAGAGTAACCCAGTTTTAGGACCGGCAGAGAAGATAACTGAGAAGGAAGTTGAGGAAGCGATAAAAGCAATGAAGAGTGGAAAAGCGGGAGGGCCGACGGGAGTTGTGGGAGATATGTTGAAGGCAGCAGGAAGTTGGGGTGTGAAGAGAATGACAGAGATCTGTAATTTGGTGGTGAAAGAAGGCCGCATTCCAGTGGATTGGGAACTGAGTAACCTCGTCCCTCTATACAAGGGGAAAGGTGACCCTCTGGAGTGTGGCTCGTACCGAGCGATAAAGTTATTGGAGCATGGAATGAAGGTATTGGAAAGGGTGTTGGAGAGGAGGATAAGGAAGAAAGTGAAGATCGACGAAATGCAGTTTGGATTTATGCCAGGAAGAGGAAAGACAGATGTGCTTTTCATTGTGAGGCAGTTGCAGGAGAAGTACATGGATAAGAGGAAGAAGTTGTTTTTTGGGTTTGTTGATCTGGAGAAAGCATTCGATAGGGTTCCACGCAAAGTATTGACATGGGCATTGAGGAAGTTAGGAGTGGAGGAATGGTTGATCAGAGTAGTGATGGCAATGTACAAAAGAGCACGCACAGCTGTAAGGACGAAGGACGGGAACAGTGGTGAGTTTGAGGTGAAGGTGGGAGTGCATCAGGGGTCGGTACTAAGTCCACTACTATTTGTAGCTGTGATGGAGGTGCTGGCTCAGACCGTAAAGGAGGATTTACCGTGGGAGTTGTTGTATGCAGATGATCTGGTGTTGATTGCGGAAAGTATGGATGGACTGAAGGAAAAGATGAACAAGTGGAAGGAATGTATGGAGACAAAAGGTCTGAAGGTGAATATCGGAAAGACAAAGGTGATGGCAAGTGGTAAAGCATGTGGTGAGGTGGAAAGAACTGGGAAGTGGCCGTGTGCTGTGTGTAGGAAGGGTGTCGGAGTGAACTCCATTCAATGTACAATGTGTGCTGAGTGGATTCATCAAAAATGTAGTGGTCTGAGAGGGTCATTAACCAGTGTGGCAGCTACATTCAAATGTAAGGTGTGCACAGAGGGAGCTGCAGATGGAGGAAATGTTGAGTTGGATCTTGGAGACGGCGTGAAGCTGGAAGGTGTGAAAACATTTTGCTACCTCGGAGACATGCTGAATGGAGAAGGTGGATCAGACTCGGCAACGGTTGCTCGAGTGAGATGTGCATGGAAGAAGTTTCGGGAACTGAGTGGCGTGCTGATGAGGAGGAGAGTGTCGCTGAAGCTGAAGGGAAAGGTGTATGCTGCATGTGTGAGAAGTGTTATGATTTATGGGAGCGAGACATGGGTAATGAACGTAGAGCAGCAACGAAGGCTGGAAAGGGTGGAAATGCGAATGGTTCGATGGATGTGCGGAGTATCGTTGAGAGAGAGGAAGACAAATGATGAATTGCGAAAGATGATGGGAATATTGCCTGTGATTGATGCTGTGAAGAGGAACAGGTTGAGATGGTTTGGTCATGTATTGAGGAAGGATGAAAGTGACTGGTTGAGAAGAGTGATGGAAGTTAATGTAGAAGGAAGTAGAGGACGGGGAAGACCGAGAAAGACTTGGCTAAAGATGGTGGAAGAAGAAATGCGGGCAAGGGGGTTAACAAGGAGAGATGCAGAAAATAGGGCAAAATGGAGAAGATTGTCATGGGGACCGCAAGGCTAACCCCCGCTCTAGCAGGGAACATGGCCTTAAAATGCATGTTGTGTTGTTGTTGAAGTGGTGCTTCTTCCTGTAGGCTATGAGCCAGACCCCCCAAATTGACCGGTCGGTACCATACAGATGGAGTAAGGCTCACTGTGATTTTTAGCAAGATATATGTCCCAAGATATGAAAAGAAAGTGATAGCAGTGTATAACTCTCGGCCATCTCTGTGTTATCACCCGAAATATTATTATACGCCTGCTTCGCTTCGCTAAAAAATGTGATATTTGCTAAAATTGGAATAAATATGTTTTTAAGGACCACAGAGTGCCGAGATCGAGATCGAGATCGTATTTGTTCGAGAGATCATGATAAACCTAGAGTGTGGAGCAAGTTTGCATGCATTGTGAAATATAATGTAGCTGATGTTACAAACCTACTTTAGGATACTAGCTAATACCAAAAATTACACTGAGATACCAAAAGTAGTAGACGAATAAACCTAAAATGTTCAAAAGCTATGTTTCGTTCCAAAATATCAAAATTAGGGGGTATGGTTGAACATATTTTGAACTTTGCCAAAATATGTGCCCCAAACAACCACCATATTACAAAGTAATGATATATTCCAATGCAGTGGTTCCTTGCGAAGATTTTGAGGGGTCAAATGTTACTCTGGGAGTTTTCATTTTTGAAATATTGACAAAAATGTACAATGTGAATTCTGAACTCGAAGCGATTTCGACCACTTTTTCACTAAATTTAACATATTTTTTGTCATTATATCAATATTTTGATAAATAACCCCCACAAATGTTCTATATTTCTATTACTATATTAGTTGGCATCCAGTATGCAAATTATTGGCACTCTGTGGTCCTTAAAAACATATTTATTCCAATTTTAGCAAATATCACATTTTTTGGCGAAGCGAAGCAGGCGTATAATAATATTTCGGGTGATAACACAGAGATGGCCGAGAGTTATACACTGCTATCACTTTTTTTTCATATCTAGGGACATATATCTTGCTAAAAATCACAATGAGCCTTACTCCATCTGTATGGTACCGACCAACCCCCTTGGCTCATAGCCTACTGGTCCTGCAGCTTTGCCAATGTACAAAATCTGCAATTCTATTTCTTCATCATCCCATTAATGTAATTGTGGCACTCATCAGAGAAAATGGTGTCATCGATACTGACATATTCATTTTCCAATGCTTCAGCAAAGCAGTTGCATAATTAATACCATCAACAGTGCTAATTTTCTTGAATTGAATGGAACAGCTGAATTTTGAAAGGAAAAAGCCCAATGTTGTCCTTCATTGTCAGTCGCACATTAGTGTGACGGAGTCTGGTTCCAGCTGAGAGTCATCTTGTTTATTTCAGGGGGACCTCTCTCGATGCGTTGCCATACAGCTTCAATGGACTCTAGAACATGAACACTAAAACACCATCCTGAGGATCCCTCAATCGCGTTTTCTCATGAGGCAGGATCTTTAATCTTTGACACTAATCCGCCATATTGTTTTGCAAGCAGGTACATGAGGTGCTAGGCATCTTCTCTGACATTCTCTCCGCACAGGCTTTTCTTACGGGAAAATATTGACCAAGATTTGGTGACTTTGTTTCAATGTACGTTTCATAAACAAAGATATGCTGCTCGATGTTAAATTAACGCATTTTTTAAAAAACCTGTAAAAAAACAAAAAACTTTGTGTCAGAGGCAATGAAAGGAAATTTGAAATTTCTTTGCAAAATTTCACACCTTTTTTAAGAGTTGCTCAGAAATGAAACATTATTAATCTGCCTTCCCAGCCACCAGGTTTTCCCAGACCCTGACCGTTTATATAAAATGTCAAAACCTCAGCCAAAAAACGAACACTTCCAGAATAGTAACATAATGCAAGATTGTCAATAAATTCTTCTTTTAACCATGCAGGAAGAGTCAAAGTACTGTACTTTTTTTATCAACCACAGGTAGCAGTAAACATCGTAGACCTGCACCAAATTTAAATATGTATATATATATATATATATATATATATATATATATATATATATATATGTAGTCACGTGAAAAAGTAAGTACACCCCTTGTAAAGTTTTGACTTTTTCAAAATATTTCATCATACAGCTATTTGATCTTCATTTCAACAATTTTTTTTTTTTTTTTTTTTTTTTTTGTATACAAGATCGAGGCTCGTGAAAGAGCTAACATTAATCACACAACAAGACAAACCGACACACAAAACACAAAAAACAAGGGGAGCGGTAGACAAGATGGGGAGAGAGGGGGAAGGACACAAAAGAGAGGGGGAAGGACACAAACACAACATTTGAGAGCAGGGACATCGGGAGGACTTGGGGGGAGGTGGGAGAGGATTAAAACATATGAACACTGCAACGACTCTGGGGTGAATTACTGGGGGTAGAAAAGATCAAGGTTTTCGATGGGGGAAGATAAGAGATGGTGGTGAACAGCTGTTTTAAAGACCTGGAGGGAGGAGTGGGATTGAAGGGAGTGGGGGAGTTTGTTCCAGAGGCGGGAGAAAAGGGGAATGAAAGAGTGAAGGTGAGCAGAGAGCCTAGACTTTGGCAGTTTAACCAGAAGAGGGTTGCAGGCAGATCTTGTGCGACCTGAAGGAATATTGGGGGGACAGAGCACAGAGAGAGCTGGGGGAGCAAGGCCAGAGAGGAGTCGGTAGAACACAGAAAGACCACCAACCTGCCTGCGGTGAGTGAGTGAAAGGCCCTCGGCGTTGACTACATCGCAGGAGATTCCAATGATTCTGAAAGCTTTGGCCTCAACAGCGTGAAGCCGAGCAAGGTGTGAGGCAGGAGCACCAGCCCAGAGGGGGGAACAGTATTCCATTGAGCTGCGGATGAAAGCCTTGTATGTGGTGAGGAGCTCAGGTGTGCCAAGGAAGGACTTCGCACGACGGAGGATGCCCAGTCGGCGACTGGCTTTGGAGGCCAGCTTGGAAATGTGGTTTTCCCAAGAAAGATCATGGCAGATAGTGAGACCCAAAAGCTTGAGCGACAGAACTTCTTGGAGAGGATTGTTGAGAAAGTAGATGGGAGGGTTGTCCAGTCGGTCCTTTCGGAGAGACATTGTAAGAGTGTGAGATTTGTCAGGATTGAAAGACATGTTCCACTTGTTTGACCAGTCTGTGATTTTGTCCAGGTCTGCAGAGAGTGAGGAGGCTGCAGACTGCCGATCTGAGGGATGAGGAATGGAGCGACAGAGAGTAGAGTCGTCAGCAAAGAGATAGAGAGGATTTTCAAGAGAGTCAGAGAGATCATTGATGAAGACCAGAAAAAGCACAGGGCCCAGAACACTACCTTGGGGAACTCCAGCCTGAACAGGAAGAGGAGATGAGAGAAACCCATTCAGGGCCAGACGTTGACTACGACCAGAGAGGAAGTCCGCCAGCCATGCATGGAGATTTCCATGGATACCAAAGGAGGAGAGTTTGGAGAGCAGAGCAGGGTGCCAGACCGTATCGAAGGCACGTGAAATGTCAAGGGAGACAGCTCTAATTTCCTGTTTGGCGTTGAGGACCTCCATCCATTGTTGAGAAAGCAGAAGCAGCATGTCCAGAGTAGAGTGACCAGGTCTGAAACCAAATTGATGATCAGAGATCAAGCCATTGGAGAAGAGGAAAGATTTAATATCTGAAGCAATGATGGATTCCATGACTTTGCTGATAATTGGGAGAAGGCTGATTGGTCTGTAGTTGCTGGGATCTGTTTTTGCACCTTTTTTGTGCAAAGCAGTGATGTTGGCTGATTTCCAAGCAGATGGCAGATGACCTTGAGCAAAAGAGAGGGTGAAGAGAACAGAAAGAGGGAGTGAAAGAGCAGAAGAACATGATTTTAGGACCCGTGGGCTGATGCCGTCAGGACCAGTTGCAGAATCAGAGTCGAGGGTTGACAGAAACTTTTCCACCTTGTCAGGAGGAAAGGACACAGAGTCCAGGAGCAGCTGGGTACGACTGGGTACGGTGGGTACAGAGAGGGCTGGGTTTGGGACACAAGACTTAGAGGCAAACACAGAGTTGAGGCATTCAGCTTTTTCACGTGCAGAGTCAGCCGTTAAGCCGTTTGAGGTGAGGGAGGGGATGGAGGGGGAACAAACACCAGAAACAGATTTGACCAGACGCCACCAGGATTTGGAAGAGGGAGACAGATAAGAGAGTTCGGTCTTGAGAATGGTGAGATATTGTTTCCTGGCTCTCCTGAGGGTGAACACACACTTGTTTCGGGCTTTGTGAAAGGAAATGAGATTTCCTTCCGTTGGATTTGCTTTCCAGGAGACGAAAGCAAGTTGTTTCAGGGCAACAGCCTCACCACAAGATTCCGTGTACCATGGACGGGAGGAAGGGTATGACAACTGAAGACGAGATGGTATAAATCTGTGCATGAGAGAGAGCAATTTACTTTGAAAGAATTCCCAGGATGAGTTGATGTCAGAGGCGGTAGAGATGGGAGACCAGTCCAGATGATTGATGGCTGCTTGAAGACCGTGCCAGTTGGCCTGAGTGAAATGCCAGACTCGTCGACGCTGAGGAGGCTCTCTGAGAATGGTCAGAGAGATGTCCACTTTGACAAGCACATGATCAGATGAGCCGATTGGAGCAGAAGAAGAGCAGCAGACATTTTCAGGGAAGTTTGTCATAACCAAATCCAGAAGAGAAGATGCTCCGTTGACTGAGATCCGGGTCGGGAAATTGACAGATTGTGTCAGTCCCAGTGAGTCGCAGAAGTCCTTTGCTGAAGAGCAATGGCTGGTGAGAGAGGTACCCACACCCAGCCAACTGGCATGGTGACAATTGAAATCACCACATATGAGGAAGAGAGAGTTGGGATGGGTAGATAGAAGTTGGTCCATATTATCAGACAGTGAGATGTAGATGGAGTCATCGCTGATTGGTGGACGGTACAACACACATATGAACAAAAGGTGGGAGCGAAGGGGAAGCCGTAGCCAAAGGTATTCCTGGGGGTGAGGTGGAGAGAGGGCAGTGGAGGGCGAGTGAGGAAGAGAGTTTTTTATAAAGATAGCAACCCCACCTCCAGGACGAGGCTCAGGTCTATCATACCGGAGGAGGGAGTAACCTGGGAGAGATACCAAGGCATCAGAGACATCATGAAGGAGGAAAGTTTCTGTTAAGCAGATCACATCTGGTTTGTCAGAAGCAACCTGTATGGAGAGGTCAGTCAAGTTTGAGCGAAGGCCCCGGATGTTTGAGGTCCATACCGTTAATGAAGAGGAAGGGGGAGCATCGGGTCCAGAACAGGGGGGGGGGGTAGGGTAAGATGTGGAAGAGGAGGAAGAGGTAGGGAGAGCTGTTGAAGGTGTGTCAGAGATTTCAGAATAGCTTGGAGAAAGGGAAGAATGGGGCGGACAAAAGGTTTGATGGAGATTGGGTGAGGCACAGTGAGGTGTTATTTGAGGAGGGGGAAGAGCAAGGCAGAAGGTTTGGGGAGATGAAGGTGAAAGTTGGAAGGAGGAAGAAGCAGGGAGGATGCTTTGAGGAGGAGGGGTGAGAGGGGAGTCTAGGAGGGGAGGAGCGAGGGAGAGTCTCGGAGGGGAGGGGTGTGGGGGGAGTTTAGGAGGGAGGGGAGGGAAGGGGCAAGGGGGGAGATTTGAAAGGGATGGGTGATGGGGAGGATTTGGAGGGGAGGGGTGAGATTGGATTTTGAAAAGTGTACGATTCATGGGAAACGAACATTTTTTGCAAAATGAGTTTGAGACCTTCGAGTCAAAAATACGTTTGAGGACACTGGAGGAGGGATAGAGTTCTGGATAGTTTAGGGAATGTAGAAAGGAGGAACTGTAAGAGATGGTATTATATATATATTTTGGAATGAATAGATTTGGTGAGCAAGACGAAAGCATCCTTTTGTAGGAAAAGAAGAAAAGGGTGTTATAATATATGAGAGAAAATAGTTGTTCAGGGGAGAGATTATACATTTCTAACCGCGTGATCGCGAACGAAGAACGAACGAACAAAAAGAACAAATAAACGAATAAGACCTGGGAAGGAAATATTTTTTAGGGGTTTTTTTTTTTTTTTTTTTTTGTTTTGTGAGTACAGATATTAAACAAGGAGGTACGGGGTGAACGACTGGGACGAAACAGTGAACGAAAATAATTTCAGCGCATTCGACGAATCGCTGAGAGAAAAACAAACCACAAGGTCGGATATGGTACGGTAGTCCAAGCCTACGAGTACTAGGCCGCAGAATACTCGATACCATTAACCGACGATTGTGTATACATGTACGAAAAATTAGCACCGAAAATTTTCCAAAAGATACGCTATAAGTACATACACCGAAAGATAGATACAGTCTCGACAAAACCACGATTGAGAAATATCACTTAGCTTCGAAAGCGTGAGCGCATGGAGCAGCTTCGAAAAGACGTGACCTCGCCATGATCTCAAATGATGGAGATATTGATAGATAAAGGTGATATAATATAACAAATATCATGAAACATTTACATTTTGTAGTCCATTGTATAATTTAAATAAACATAAATGCAAATTTCGCATGTGGAAAAAGTAAGTACACCCTTGGCTCGAATAGGTGGTATTGCCCCCTTTGGCAGAAACATCCTCAAGTAGGCGTTTCTTATAACTGTCCACCAGTCTCTGACATCGACTGGGAGAAATTTTTGCCCACTCCTCCATGCAGAATTCTTTCAACTGTGCGAATTTTGAGGGGTTTCTTGCATGCACAGTTCGTTTCAAATCCCCCCACAACATCTCGATGGGATTTAGATCCGGGCTTTGACTTGGCTATTCCAGAACCCTCCATTTCTTTCTTTTCAGCCATTCCTTGGTGGATTTACTGGTATGTTTCGGGTCATTGTCATGTTGCAAGGTCCACCTTCGGTTGAGCTTCAACTTCCCGACAGATGGCCTCACATTATCCTCAAGCACCCTCTGGTCCAATGAAGAATTCATAGTGGATTATATGATGGTGAGCTGCCCAGGCCCTGATGCAGCAAAGCTGCCCCAAACCATAATATTTCCACCACCATGCTTTACAGTTGGTATCAGGTTCTTGTGGTCAAATGCTGTCTTTGGTTTTCGCCAAACATGTCTTCTGTTACTGTTTCCAAAAAGCTCTAAATTTGACTCATCTGTCCAGAGCACATTGTTCCAGAAGTGCTGGTCTTTGCCTCGGTGTTCATTGGCAAACTTTAGTCTTGCCCTCATGTTCTTCCTGGACAGCAAAGGCTTCCTCCTGGCACACCTCCCAGGTAGATCAAATTTGTAAAGCCTCTTTCTAATGGTAGAATCGTGCACTTTGACATCAACAGTGGCAAGAGCTACCTGTCGGTCCCATGATGACATTCTGGGGTTCTTAGAGAGTTCTTTCAGCATCTTGCGGTCTGCTCTCGGGCTGAACTTGCTGGGGCAGCCTGGCCTGAACAAGTTGGCAGTTGTTTGAAATCTTCTCCACTTGTAGATGATCTTCCGGACCATCGAATGATTGATTTCAAATTGTTTGGAGATCTTTTAAAATCCCTTCCCAGACTCGTAGGCATCTATAACCTTCTTTCTGAAGGCCTCAGAGAGCTCTTTTGATCTAGGCATGGTGACACCGCACACTTCGACAACAAAGAGCAAACCAAACTAAATGTCTGAGGTTTAAATAAGACAGGTTCCTCCAAGATCCTCTCTAACGGTGTTCTAATCATTTGCACCTGAGCTGGTGCACCTGATTCTAATTTATGTATTTGAAGTGGTGATAAATGTCGGGGTGTACTTACTTTTTCCACATGCGAAATTTGCATTTATGTTTATTTAAATTATACAATGGACTACAAAATGTAAATGTTAAATGATATTTGTTATATTATATCACCTTTATCTGTCAATATTGTTGGCGTCACGAAGGGCATCCGGCCATAAAAACATTGCCTCAAACAGGGAACCATGATTGTCATGGGGCCCGCTTCATCTGTCAATATTGTTGAAATGAAGATCAAATAGCTGTATATGTTGAAATATGTTGAAAAAGTCAAAACTTTACATGGGGTGTACTTACTTTTTCACGTGACTGTATATATATATATCTATATGGATCAAACGCCCTAACTTGATGATGCAGCAAGGCAAAGATCGAATCCAAACACAGCACTTGCTGCACGACCTGTTACCAACAATTGTTGTCTGCATGCCAAAACATTGCCTCTGCCCTGCTGATGACCAGTTAGAATGATCGTAGTTAGGAATAATAGATTTAACAAAAGGAGTACACTGAACCTAGCTTCACATAATATCATGAGTAAACAATTTTCGAATTGTCGTCCAGACGATCCCATTAACAAGGGTGAAATCTGGATCGGCTTCTCTGCTTTAATTTATTTGCAACCACAAAGGCATAAATCTCAGTCTTCAAAGACCTGAGTGCCACACGGACGCCATACTAGTTTGGAGATGATGTGTTGGCATAATTTATGTGCATGACGTCAGTGTCATTTCACATCTCGGGTCAATGTGCTTCTTTCACTTAATATATATTAATCATTAAAACGCTTATTTCTGGAGTTTGTAATCAGAACTTCTCTCCAGCTATTGCTCCTGTCACCCTAAGATATGTGTGATACTATGTAGTTATGACTAACCCTTCCATATAAGCATACCTATGTCTCCAAATGTCTATAAGTGTGGAATGAAAGCTGAAAATCAGTGAAAAGTTTTGAATAACCCACGCCATTTTGTTTTACGCACAGTGAGACGCTGCACTTGATACCGTGGAGAAGAAGAAGACGTCCCACTGTGTGCCGGACGCGCAGCGACTCGAGAGGCACGCTTCGCCTTTTAATATAAATATAAATGCGATCAGAAATGTAAAGGGGATACTTACCAGTAACCACACTATAAGAGACAATACTGCAGTTGAATACAAAGCGATATTCAGGAGATCCGCCAGAATGAATGTTGGTGCCAACTGACACAATTATTTTGAAAGGAAGCGGAAAGGAAGAGGAAGGTCAAGTTAGTTCGTATGAACATAAACGCTATTTATGCTCGTAATTTTCACGGGTTACCGCTGGTATATTAATATTCCTCTAAAATGTCAACAACTTACCTCGCGCAATCATATATTTTGTGAAAATCTTTTGTGGAATATCATGCATAGATGACTGAGATGTTGCAAATTCACCTAAATGCTGTTTCAGCCTAAATCCAAAGTATAATATTGATCCAAATGCCTCTGCCAAATTGACCAAAATGACTAAAGTGACCAAAGTTTCATCCGTCAAATTCACCAAATTTCAGCTGAAGCATGTTTCCAAAGTTTCAGCAAAAGTTGCCTAAATGCTTCAGAAATGGCTTCTGAAATATGACGTCATCAAAGGTAATATCATGAGAATAAGACCTCAGGAAAAGTACAACTATACCTTGGATGGTTCCTATCTATCTGAGGTCACTGAACAGAGAGAACAGAGAGAACAGAGAGTGTAATAATTTCAACTTATTTGAAACCAGCCAAACATAACAGCATATGTGTCAAAGCTTCACAAAAACTCCGTATGGTTAGGCTTTTCTAAGAAAATGATCTTGGCTCTTTACTGCTCAATAATTGGACCCGTTTTGGAGTATGCTTCTGTTGTGTGGAACCCGAGCACAAAATCTGATATCGATAACCTTGAGAGGCTTCAACACAAGAGTCGGTTTGTGCAAGAAAGGAATAACTTTGCCAATTCTAGCCAGACAACGAAATTGGATCCTCACAACATGCTATAAACACTTGAGAGGACACTTCAAAACATCTGCCAGTGTTTTATTCTCATGTTCGACCACAAATCTCCCTGGCCACTCCCTCAAACTTTGGAAAAAGGCCCATAACGTCCATTCGCAACAAAAAAAAATTTACGAATCGCATAACCAACAATATTAAAATACTTTACTAGAGAAGGATGTTAAGTATTTAAGAGAATCCTGAGATCTCTGTCTATGAACTAAAGTGTAATATACCAATATCAATAGGAACGTTAAAATAAAATAAAAACCTCAGCATGATCAAAGACCATTTTTATAGCGGTCCACAAGTCTGAAATAAAGTTTACACGAAAATAAAAGTATATGAAAGCTTGCACTCTGATGTAGCAGGTGTGTGTCCACAGCTGGAAACACCTTGAAAAGTAATACAAGTATCTCTTTTGTAAAATAAATACAAGCTTATCTTACAAGAGAACCAAAAGTCCAGGTAACAATTTGATCATCCCACAACCACAATTGTTATTATCATGATCCTCCTAATCCTCATCATCATGATCAGGCGACATTATTAACCTGCCTTCCAAACTAAATACCTGACCATTTTCCCTCCAAGTTGTCATTGCCTTCCCTTTTATAAACATTCATGTTCTGGTCTCTGATCAAAATCTCAGCCAGAAAACTAACAGTTTGAGAATAATGATATAATGCAAGATTGTCAATAAATGGATCATTTCACCCTGAAGGAAGAAGAATCAACCTACTGAACTTTGTTATCAACCAGATTTAGCAGAAGACATCGTAGTTCTCCACCACATGTACAACACTTATCACAGAAATCAGTATACATGATCTATCATGTGCACAAGTATAAATAACTGTCTAACACTGGAAAGTAGCATGGTGTTGGCTTAGCGGTTAGGGTGCAGGCTTGGGATCCTAGGGTCCTGCGTTTGAATCCCGGTCGATCGCTGAATTAACGCCAGGGGGGTTGACTCAGCCTGTCATCCTTCTGAGGTCGGCAAATTGAGTACCAGCTTGCTGGGATGTATGATCCCGGTGTGTACCGCGATTTAGAATAGGTACACTGTATCCTTGCGCATTGTAAGAGGTGACTAAGGGTTGGCGTCAGGAAGGGCATCGGCCATAAAAACGTTGCCTCAAACAGGGAACCATGATTGTCATGGGGCCCGCAAGGCTAACCCCTGCTCCAGTGGGGGAAAATGGCCTTAAAAACGATCATTCTAACATGGGAAAGTGAGTCAATGGTCACGGTCACACTCCCGATATATAGTATATGTATGTATATATATGTATATATATGTATATGTATATATATGTATATATATATATATGTATATATATATATGTATATATATATATATATATATATATATATATATATATATATATATATATATATTGTATACAAGATCGAGGCTCGTGAAAGAGCTAACATTAATCACACAAAAAGTCAAACCGACACAAAAAACACAAAATAAGGGGAGCAGTAGACAAGATGGGGAGAGAGGGGGAAGGACACAAACACAATATTTGAGAGCAGGGACATCGAGAGAACTGTGGGAGGGAGAGGGCTTGGGGGGAGGTGGGAGAGGTATAAAACATATGGACACTGCAAGAACTTCCAGGAAAGAAGTTGGAATTTCAAAAACGTGTATCTGGGGGTGAATTAGTGAGGGTAGAAAAGATCAAGGTTTTGGATGGGGGAAGATAAGAGATGGTGGTTAACAGCTGTTTTAACGACCTGGAGGGAGGAGTGGGATTGAAGGGAGTGGGGGAGTTTGTTCCAGAGGCGGGAGAAAAGGGGAATGAAAGAGTGAAGTTGAGCAAAGAGCCTAGATTTTGGCAATTTAACCATAAGAGGGTTGCTGGCAGATCTTGTGCGACCTGTAGGAATATTTGGGGGACAGAGCACAGAGAGAGCTGGGGGAGCAAGGCCGGAGAGGAGTCGGTAGAAGACGGAAAGACCACCAACCTGCCTGAGGTGAGTGAGTGAAAGGCCCTCGGAGTTAGCTTCATCGCAGGAGATTCCAATGATTCTGAACGCTTTGGTTTCAACAGCGTGAAGCCGAGCTGGGTATATATATATATATATATACAGTGCCTATAGAAAGTCGACACCCCCTTTCAAAATTTTCACCTTTTGTTTCCTTATAGCCTGGAATTAAATTGTATTAATGCAATTGACTTTTGACTTTTGAATGACTTTTTCCACCATTCTTTGCATATCATAACTCCCAACCTCCAAGTGAAAAACAAATTCTACAAATTTAAGAAAATTATTCAGAAATACAAAAAAAGAACATCTTGGTTGGATAGTGTTCACCCCCTGTGTTAATACTTGGTGGAAGCACTTTTGTCAGCAATTACGGCTGTGAGTCTGTTGGGATAGGTCTTTACCAACTTTGTGCACCTTGAATGGGCAATATTTGCCCATTATTCTGTAGAAAACTGTTCAAGCTCATTCAAGTTGCATGGGGAGCATTGATGGACAGCAATCTTCAAGTCATGTCGAGATTTTCAATTGGATTTAGGTCGGGGCTCTGACTGGGCCACTTTTGTTTTTGTTCCTTAGCCACTTCAGTGTTGCTTTGGCTGTGTGCTTCACGTCGTTAACATGCTGAAAGGTGAACTTCCGTCCCCATTTCAGCTTTTTTTCAGAGGATAGCAGGTTTTCCTCTCGGATTTTTCTATGTTTTGCTCCATCCATTTTTCGTTCTATCCTGACAAGTGCCTCAGTCCCTGCTGATGAGAAACATCCCCATAACATGATGCTGCCACCATCATGATTTACAGTACGGATGGTGTCTTTTAATGAGGTGCTGTGTTGGGGTTGCGGCAAACGTAACGTTTTGCATTAAACCAAAAAGTTACGTCAGACCACAAAACTTTTTGCCACATGGCTTCAAAATCTCTGGAGTAGTTTTTCGCATACCTCAAACGGGACTCAAGGTGAGCTTTTTTGAGTAATGGTTTTTTTTCTTGCCACGCTACCATGCAGGCCAGACTGGTGGAGTGCTTGGGATATTGTTGTCACATGCACACAGTGACCAATCTTTGCCATAAAGGTCTGTAGCTCTTTCAAAGTTACCATTGGCCTCTTAGTGGCCTCTCTGATCAGTCTCCTCATTGCTTGATCATCCAGTTTGGAGGGACGGCCTGATCTAGGCAAGGTCTACTCTTAGTGGTACCATACGCCTTCCACTTCTGAGTCTTTGCTGTGAAATGCACTACCCAGCAGAGGAAATCTGCAGGAACAGCTGATTTTATTCTGAAATAATCAGAATCACTACAATTTAACATAGGTGGAGGCCAATTACCTTGGTGTGTGATTTTGAAGGTGATCGGTTACACCTGAGCTACTGTCTCTGTTTGTTACTTGCCGGAAAAAAAATCCGGCAAGTATGTTGGTTGGTTGGTTTGTCTGTCTGTCTGTCTGTCTGTCTGTCTGTTTGTGCGCAGTACTACGTCTGCATCTTTGCACATGGCATCGCCATACTTTACACACATATTTGGCTTGCGCTGGAATAGACTGTGCCCAATTTTTAACTCTCTAAGCCCAAGGTCAAGCTCAAGGTCACACAAAACGTGAAATCAGGGAGGTCGAGTTTTCATTTAAAATATATTTCAAACCACTATAACTCTAAAAGTACAAGAGATATGCATACACTTACTGTTACTGGTATATAGGGTCACATACGACATTTCATTTGGCACCATGACCTTTGACCTTGAGTGGCCTTGAAAGGTCAAACTCAAGGTCAAAAACTAATTTTTTTTTACTAATAACTGTCAAACATTATCCGATTCCCTTCTAACCAACACCCCTGAAAAAAAAAGTACATTCCGGCAGGTCCTCGGTCTCTGACCGATTTCTAGTCTGTTTGTCTGTTTGTCTGTCTGTCCGTTTGTGAACAAGATATCTCAAAAGGTTGGTGACGGATTCGGACGAAATTTGGCAGAGATGTAGCGTATGTGACAAGGACGAAATGATTCGATTTTGGTGAAGATCCAGATTCGGATCCAGCTCCGATAATTTTTTAAGTGATTCTTCACCATTGGGAGATCGGGCCAAAAACGATATATAGCGGGACATCTCAAAACGTTGTGGACGGATTTGGACGAAACTTGGTCGACCGGTTGGGTGTTTGACAAGGAGAAATAGATTTGATTTTGGTGAAGATCTGAATATGGATTTGGATATGAGAATTATTTTATTTTTTTAGTGATTCTTCACAATTGGGAGATAGGGCGAAAAACGATACAATGCAGGATATCTCAAAAAGTTGTGGATGGATTTGGACGAAACTTGTTGGATAGGTTGTGTGTGTGACAAGGAAGAATCGATTCAATTTTGGTGAAGAATGTTTCTACATTTTTTTTTTTTTTTTGTATACTGAATCGAGGCTCGTGAAAGAGCTAACATTTACTTCACAAACAAATCAACCAGACAAACAAAACACACAAAAAGAGGGAGCGGAAAACAAGATGGGGAGAGAAGGGGAAGCACACAAACACAACATTTGAGAGCAGGGAGATGTGTGGAAGGGAGAGGGCTTGGGGGAAGGAGGCGTGGGAAGGGGGGGGGGGGTGGAGGGAGAAGTATAAAACACAAGGACACCAAGGACTTCCAGGACAGAAGTTGGTATTTCAAAAAAGTGGAATTGGGGTGAAATTAGCGGGGGTAGAAAAGATCAAGGTTTTGGATGGGGGAAGATAAGAGATGGTGGTGAACAGCAGTTTTAAAGACCTGGAGGGTGGAGTGGGATTGAAGAGAGTGAGGGAGTTTGTTCCAGAGGCGGGAGAAGAGGAGGAGTGAAGGTGAGCAGAGAGTCTTGATTTTGGCAGTTTGACCATAAGAGGGTTGCAGGCAGATCTTGTGCGACCTGTAGGAATATTTGCGGGACACAGCCCAGAGAGAGCTGGGGGGGGGGGGCAAGGCCAGAGAGGAGTCGGTAGAAGATGGAAAGACCACCAACCTGCCTGCGGTGAGTGAGTGAGAGGCCCTTGGAGTTAGCTTCATCGCGGGAGATTCCAATGATTCTGAATGCTTTGGTTTCAACAGCGTGAAGACGAGCTAGGTGTGAGGCAGGAGCACCAGCACAGAGGGGAGAGCAGTATTCCATTGAGCTGCGGATGAAAGCCTTGTATGTGGTGAGGAGCTCAGGTGTGCCAAGGAAGGACTTTGCACGATGGAGGATGCCCAGTCGGCGACTGGCTTTGGAGGCCAGATTTGAAATGTGGTTTTCCCAGGAAAGATCATGGCAGATAGTGAGACCCAAAAGCTTGAGTGACAGAACTTCTTGGAGAGGATTATTCAGAAAGTGGATGGGAGGGTTGTCCAGTCGGTCTTTTCGGAGAGACATCGTAAGAGTGTAAGATTTGTCAGGATTGAAAGACATGTTCCACTTGTTTGCCCAGTCTGTGATTTTGTCCAGGTCTGCAGAGAGTGAGGAGGCAGCAGACTGCCGATCTGAGGGATGAAGAATGGAGCGACAGAGAGTAGAGTCATCAGCAAAGAGATACAGAGGATTTTCAAGAGAGTCAGAGAGATCATTGATGAAGACCAGAAAAAGCACAGGGCCCAGAACACTGCCTTGTGGAACTCCAGCCTGAACAGGAAGAGGAGATGAGAGAAACCCATTCAGGGCCACACGTTGACTACGACTAGAGAGGAAGTCCGCCAGCCATGCGTGGAGATTTCCATTGATACCAAAAGAGGAGAGTTTGGTGAGCAGAGCGGGGTGCCAGACCGTATCGAAGGCACGTGATATGTCAAGGGAGACTGCTCTAATTTCCTGTTTGGCATTGAGGACCTCCATCCATTGTTGAGAAAGCAGAAGCAGCATGTCCAGAGTAGAGTGTCCAGGTCTGAAACCAAATTGATGATCAGAGATCAAGCCATTGGAGAAGAGGAAAGATTTCATATCTGAAGCAATGATGGATTCCATGACTTTGCTGATAATTGGGAGAAGGCTGATTGGTCTGTAGTTGCTGGGATCTGTTTTTGCACCTTTTTTGTGCAAAGCGGTGATGTTGGCAGATTTCCAAGCAGATGGAAGATGACCTTGAGCAAAAGAGAGGGTGAAGAGAACAGAGAGAGGGAGTGAAAGAGCGGAAGAACAGAAATTATATTATAAATTCTGTATTGTGATTTTCTGGTCTACTCTGAGATACAAAACGTAAACTGTTCACCAGGTGGAGGTATGCTCTCTTTGAGTGCTGTTGTCGTTTACAATTGCTATTATAAGGGGGTGAACACTTATCCAACGAAGATATGCAACTTTTGACTTTTTGAAGACGAAAAAAGAAAATATATATTTATATATATATATAGATAGATATAGATAGATATATATTCTTGAATACTGCACAAGTATTATCTCAAAGCCTGTGGTCTAACACATGTATATTAATAAAAGGTTTGATTGTTTAGTTAATAGGTTGAAATTATAAAAGATACCTGTAAAAATAACCTCATTTAAAATTTTCTGCAGAAAAAAAATAGAAAGACACCAAATTTTTAAATATCTGGTTCAGAGAAAATGATGTCATCAATATTGAGATATTCATTTTCCATGAGTAGTGATTGGGTGGCAAAGTGGCACAAAGGAGGATGAATGGGAAACCGCAATATAAGAGCTTATGGATGCACTCCAGCATGAGGAAGTTTAAGTGTTGTGTCTGAGGCCAAAATATAGTGAAACGCAAAAGAAACTTACCACCTTTGAAACCTTTAAATATCAACAATAACACTGCGTGTAGTAAATGTGTGAACTTATTTGTGGACAATAGTGTCCTCAATGTCAGACAAAACGGTCACGGATGGTCACTTGAACCTTCAATGGTCACTTCATAGCACAGCTGTTGAACAGCCGTTTTGACTGTCAGTGATTAGCCAAGGGGTACGGGATGATTTTAATGAGCTGCACGTGATGTCTTGATATTGGCTTTAAAAAGGCCAGTGCAAAATGGGCATTTCAATCAACATGCCACGATTGTCAAGGGATCAACGGCAGCGTGCCCTGGGCATGCTGCAAGGCGGACTGAGCTACCGTGAGGTGGCACGTCGCCTTGGCTGTTCACACCAGACGATATCGGCCCTGGTGGACAGAGACACCCTCCACGACTCTGCAAATGACAGACCTCGATCAGGGAGGCCAAGAGTCACCACTGCAAGGCAGGACAGGCAGATGGTCTGAAGTTACCTGCGGGATCGATTCCGTCCAACATCCCGCACTGCGGCAGAAACTCCGGGGAAACCGCAAAGAAACTTACCACTTGTTTGAAGGTTTCCCCGGAGTTTCTGCCGCAGTGCGGGATGCTGGACGGAATCGATCCCGCAGGTGACTTCGGACCATCTGCCTGTCCTGCCTTGCAGTGGTGACTCTTGGCCTCCCTGATCGAGGTCTGTCATCTGCAGCATTGTGGAGGGTGTCTCTGTCCACCAGGGCCGATATCGTCTGGTGTGAACAGCCAAGGCGACCTGCCACCTCACGGTAGCTTAGTCCACCTTGCAGCATGCCAAGGGCATGCTGCCGTTGATCCCTTGACAATCGTGGCATGTTGATTGAAATGCCCATTTTGCACTGGCCTTTTTAAAGCCAATATCAAGACATCACGTGCAGCTCATTAAAATCATCCCGTACCCCTTGGCTAATCGCTGACAGTCAAAACGGCTGTTCAACAGCTGTGCTATGAAGTGACCATTGAAGGTTCAAGTGACCATCCGTGACCGTTTTGTCTGACAGTGAGGACACTATTGTCCACAAATAAGTTCACACATTTACTACACGCAGTGTTATTGTTGATATTTAAAGGTTTCAAAGGTGGTAAGTTTCTTTTGCGTTTCAGTATATTTAAACAGTTTCTGAGTAAGTGGTACATGTTGATTTCAAAAACATTAACTTTTCACACAATATTTTGGACAATTGCTCATAAGGTGACAAATTATAACTGTTTCAGCTGTGAACCCTCCTCTTGTTTTTACGAAGTGCACATGCTTGAACCGTCGCTTCAACTTAGTTACTATGATGGTTCACAAACTTCTCTAAAAATTTACTGAGTAATTTTGTCTTAGTTAAGTGATATCCTGTTTTCACCTTCAGGAAGCTCAATGAAAGCATCGAGCAAAGTGTGTTTTCCACCCTCTACAGCTGCAAAAAGCACTTCAGTGGGTCCTGAGCTGTGGGAATCCTGGCCCTACAAGAGCATGAGGTATAGACTACAAATACTGAGCATGGTAGAGCTTTCAGAACACTTGCACTGAAGGTCACCACAAGTTGCTTTGTCAAGAGCACACAATGGCGGAATTGCAACAATCTAGGAACACACAGGCTGAGCCGGAGTCATTTATGAGAAACGCTCAAATTGATAGTGAGATTGGAGAGCTGGAAATAAAGGGTGACACATGTTCGTAATAACGAAAGAAGATGATAATAGTGGATCAGTTCCCAAATAAAGATAAAATCACATATTTCAACCGAGTAAGACTCCATAGGAAATGGACAGAAGCAAAGAAACTTTTTCATTCAACTTATCCACATGAGGTGCAAATGAAAGAAATTACGTTTTCACTGCTTTTACAGAAAGAAACAGAGGCAGGACAACTTTCACTGCTCCACTTCCTGTGGAAGGTGCTTGGTGCGAAGAAGATGCAAGGCTCGTGGGAGATCTCTTAAATATGTGTAGGACAAAGACATTCAGAGAAATGAGATTGTTTCACACAAAGACAAGGTCATTTAGGAAACCATATACAAAATCAACACAGCATGTAAAATTTGAATCTGGGAGAAGTCTCATGAATTGAATTGTGCACTTAGGTGGGAGCACCAAGGAGGCTCACTCAAACTCACTATTAATCGCAGACTTTCTCAACGTAGTGTTCACTGTGTTTATTATAATCTATATAAATAATAGGCTTATTCTGTTGGGTACTTGGCAAAAATTTGGTGAACAGATTGGGTGTGTGACAAGGAAGAATTGATTCGATTTTGGTGAACATTCGAATCCGGATCATAGATTAAATCAGAGATCACTTAAAAAATAAAAAATATTCTCTGATCCGGATTCGTAACCTTCACGACAATCGAATCGATTCGTCCTTGTCACTCACCCAACCTCTCCACCAAATTTTGTCTGAATCCGAAAACAACTTTTTCAGATATCTTGATTTTGATCGTTTTTGCCCGAGCTCTCAATGGTGAAGAATCACCTAAAAATTCTCAGATCCAGATCCATATCCAGATCTTCACCAAATTCAAATCATTTAGTCCTTGTCATACAACCATCCTCTCCACCAAATTTCGTCCGAATCTGTCTACAACCTTTTGAGATATCTTGTTCACAGACAAACAAACAAACAGACAGACAAACAGACAGGCAGGGGTGAAAACATAACCTCCATCCACCTTCGGTCGTGGTGTAACACATGAGGAAGGAAGGACAGAGAGTTGGAGTGAGGTTGGGGCAGAGAGGAGACAGAGTTGGGAGAGTGGGGTTGAGGCTTGCAGTGGGAGATTGGGGGGAGGGGTGGGAGGGGGAGTGGGGTTGAGGACTTGGTGTGGGTGGAGAGTGGGGGGTGGGGAGGGAGGGGGTTGAGACTTATAGCAGGGAAGGAATTTGATGATAGGGTGGGGAGTGTCTTGAAGACTTGGAATTGAAGGGGGTGGGGATTGAAGACTTGAAGACTTGGGGTTTGGAGGGGGGCTGAGGACCTGGGGTTGAAATGGTGGTGAGTGTGAGGGGGGGGGGGGGGTTGAGGACTTGGGATTGGGAGTCAGTTGGGGACTTGAGGTTGGGTGGGGGGGGGGGGGGAGCTGGGGACTTGGGGTTGGGTGTCATTTGAGGACTTGAGGTTGGCTGGAGGGGGCGAGGGGGATTAGTTGAGGACTTGGAGTTGGGTGTTAGTTGAGGACTTGAGGTTGGGTGGGGAGGAGGGAGTTGAGCACTTGGGGTTGGGAGTCAGTTGAGGACTTAGATTGAGTTGGGGGGTGGGGGGGGGGGTGGAGTTTAGGATTTGGGATTGGTTGCGGGGAATGTTGAGGACTTGAAGTCACAATTTACTTTACGCCGAATTTCCGTACGTTCCTGCTAGTTCCCTTTGAATATGTGTAATTGCTTTGATAAGTACAGTATGGGTAAATAAAAATGGGTGGAAACAATAGATGAAAGATGGGGCATTGTAGGGAGGTTAGAAATTGGGAAAATATAAAATTGAACTGGAAGTGGAAGAGGAAAGAAAGGAGAATCAGGGTAGTTAATAGGAGAAAGGAAAATTAAACTTAAAATGAGAAATAAACCTTTAGATTTTTTTTGCATACTTCATGTAATAATCTCGATACAGTAATCAGAAGAGTGTACCTTACACTCAGGAGAATGTATAAAACACATACAACAAAAGTAGAACGGCAATCAGTGGAGGCATACCTTCGCCCGGTGAACAGTTTACGTTTTGTATCTCATAGTAGACCAGAAAATCACAATACAGAATTTATATAATCTAGAAACATTCTTCACCAAAATTGAATCGATTCTTCCTTGTCACACACACAAACTGTCCGACAACTTTCGTTCAAATCCATCCATAAGCTTTTGAGATATTCTGATTTGTATCGTTTTTGGCCCTATCTCCCAATTGTGAAGAATCGCTAAAAAAATTAAATAATTCTCATATCCGAATCCATATTCAGATCTTCACCAAAATCGAATCTGTTTCTCCTTGTCAGACACCCAACCGGTCGACCAAGTTTCGTCCAAATCCGTCCACAACGTTTTGAGATATCCTGCTATGTATGGTTTTCGGCCCAATCTCCCAATGGTGAAGAATCACTTAAAATATTATACTACCGAATCCGAATCCGGATCTTCACCCAACTCTAATCATTTCGTCATTGTCACATACGCTACCTCTCTGCCAAATTTCGTCCGAATCTGTCCACAACTTTTTGAGATATCTTGTTCACAAACGGACAGACAGACAAACAAAGACAGACAGGGGTGAAAACATAACGTCCATCCACCTTTGGTGGCGGAGGTAACCAGCTATGTACTTAGCACTTGTTGACAAGTTCAAGAGGTGTCTTTGTTGTATTATTTTGTTACACTGCCTGAATTGTGTAGAAACTAATAATTTTCACAATATATTTAAATAACTGTTGACCAGACACATGGTGGTTTTATACATTATCGAATATAAGACCCGTCGCTTCGCTGACGGAAATACCAATCTTTGCTGCGATTGCTAACCTATGGATGAAGAAAAAAAAGAATTCCTGGGAGATTCTGCGCTCCGTGCAGGGATTAATCAACGATAACCAAGGTGTTGGCATTTGCAGTTTTGACACGCGTGTCCATGTACCCCCCCCCCCCCCCCCAAAAGAAGTTATTTTTTCATTTTTTTTTTGCATCACAAACATTCCCGGGAGTTACCCGAATCCACCGTAGTTGGATTTATTGAAATCCGTTAATCTCTTCTCAAGTTACAACACGACAAACAGACAGACAGACAGACACGGCTCCTTTTATAATATAGATAAGATATATTAAGCAGGTGGATGCATTGTGGAGAATATGCTGCAACATCTTTAAGTGGAGAATGTCAGAATATTTATCTGTCAAAAATGAATATCTTGAGAATGTCAGAAATGTCAGAATGTCAGATGTGTTTTGTAGTTTTCTTTAGAGTATTAGTACTGTCTTTGTCTGCTGAAAAAGTCTTTGTCCGTTTTTCATATGGTTTCTGGACAAAAGACATAAGAGCATACATCTATATAATAATAGCGTAAGGACTCGACTTTGTTATCCCTTTTACGCCGCACCCAGTGACCCGATGCCCACGGCACTAATGGGTTTACGATCTACGGACCGCGCTCTTTGTTTATCACCTACAGCCATACTCGAAAAATCTGAATTAGCCGACGTTGGGGCCCAAAAGCATCCGATTAACTGCCGATACGACGCCATCTTACGACGCCATCGTATTGGCGTCTGTTGGGCAAAGGCGAAGCAAGCCGTCCGCTGATTGGACAGGCGAAGGCGAAAGCAAGCCGTCCACTGAGTGGACTATCCAGAGCATGCATTTGTGCCGGTGTCGGCGATCGTTGTTCATATACGCACTCTTCATTCTCATCTTTCTTCCTAACTCTTACTCGGACAAGCAAATCCCCTTTGCCATCCATAATGGTACACTCTATCCATACAGCACATCCTCCCTTCCGTGGATGTTCCACGGGTTTCGGCTAGTTTATATTATTGCTGAAGGATCATGTTCTGGAACTGCGTGGGTTTAAGAGGTGTGAGCTGAAAGTGTGAATTAGGTTTAATCTGATATGGCAAGGCTGAGTGTGAAAGTGATTCTGGCTTTACAAGATACAGGAGCGAAGATATCATCAAAGTGGGGCTGTCCCATTGGTTGTTTCCAAACAAGCCCCATCCTTGGGTTCCAGTGGATGTTTGATGAGAAAAAAAGAAGAGTAGTGGGATCGTGAGTGCGCAGATATGGGAGTTGAAGATGAATCCTGACAGTGCGAGGAGTCAGGAGGCAGAGTTCAGGAGCAGAATAAGAATGACCGCACTGTGACCACAATCTGCGACACTATATATATATATATCACCTCCTCCGTCCAATCGACTCCCTCATCCTTGCTGTTTGAAAGTAATATACAATTAATCTCCGAGGGTCTTCATGACTTGGTTGAATATCAATTACGAGTGTGACGGACGACTGGGTCTGGTTACACCCACTCCATAAAGGAGCGACAGGAAGGGTTGTGTTAATATCCTCTGTGGGGTATATAGATTACAGTAGATCTAGGTTCGGGCCTCAAGAACGTCAGAGGTGTATTCCGTCAGCAAGTTTCCACCCTCCAGCTCTCGCTGTGGTAATAAATATTTTGTTCATAAAAACCTGTACGTGGTCATTCAAGGACTGGACTTTGTCATTAAGCACGACGGAATTGGCATTTAAAATCCGGTAATGGGTTGATTGGGAAATGTGCATATGGTGCCATTCAAAAATTACGTAACACTATTTTTTTAGGGAGGCATATACAGGCTTGATTAAACCTTACTAACAATGTAACACTCGACCCAAACAAAGCCAATGGAAATCTGACGTAACAAAGTCGGACAGTGTATTATAATCAGCAGAGGCCCATATAGGCCTCGTGCTAGGCCTGAAACAAGATGGGTGCCATTTCATTTCCTCTTGGCATTATGGTGGGTGGGGTCAAATGACGATGTGGGTGTGGTCCGGCAATTTTCCAATGGGTGCACATTTCCAGAATCGACCCTCAACCAGATCAACCCCAACAACAACAACAACAACAACAACAACAGCAACACCATGCAACGCGAAGTTCTTGTCGACCTGTGACATCACAGGTAAAAAGGCTGTCATTAAGGCCCTTAGGGAAATGGGAAATGGGCATGTGATTGATTTCTAGACTATGGCTCCCACCTGCTGTTCACATAACCTTGCATCTCGAAACAAGTTTGGTTCTGGAGACCACTCCATTGCTTTTTTCCAGTGCTCCCATCTGCGAGGGTACCCTTTCGACAAACCTTTCTCCCCCCCACACCCCACATCCCATATTTCATCTCTCTTAATCACTCCCAGAAAGCTGAACTGATAACAAACTGAGTCAATTTTACTCTTGAGGCCGAAATCGCTTACATCCTCTTTTGCACTGTCCACATATCTTTGTTATGCGTTTAAGCTCGAGGAATTATGGTTTTGTTGAAATTCCATGTATATATTGTTCACCACTTTGTTACTGTGTAGGATCACTTTTCTTTGTTGGATTGAAAACCAATTTGACTAACTCAAATTAATGGCTGAATCATTGTCACTGCGCAGAGCCAATTCACATTTTGCGTTATAAATTTCAAGTTTACCTCTTGCGTTAACTGATGGCCCATCTCGCTGTTCCTTCCCGTTTTATTCAGCACGAATTGTCGAGTTAATCACCTCCAAAGGATTTGTCAAATGCCTACATTTCACATTAAAATGATGATTGATATTGCTGCTCAGTTATTCATGTAACAGGGTTGCAGCAGGCCTGGTCATTATGCCTGGGTTTGTGAAAAACTGGTCAGGAGTCAGTTTGAAATACACATGCCACATTCATGTTTCTGTGGTGATGTCTGAACATTGGTGACTGATTTTGAAATTTGTTTTTAGTTCTGAGAGTTGATCGTTGTGGGCTTGGGGTTGTGTCATAGTGAGATCATCACAGGCATGAGATCATCGCAGGCATGAGATCATCACAAAGTGAGCTTAGTTGGAGTTAGACAATACAAAGCTCAATTGAATGATACAATTATGGGTTTGATCCATTTGAAATACAGCAAATGCAGGAGAGTCTGAAATCTGGAATTAAAAGACATTACTTGCGTAAATATGTGATAACGTCAAAAAAGTAAATTCACAATAATTTCTCAACAGAATCCTTTAAGCTCCTTTCCCTGGCAAGGTTGGAGTGGCCCTAAGGCAATGTTCTGAGCCAGCCCGAGTCCTGTTTTTCATCAATGATCTCTCTGACTGTCTGGTAAATCCTCTTTATCTATTTGCTGATGACTCCACCCTTTGCCGTGACATCCCTCATCCTTCATATCGGCAGACTGCAGGCTCTTCCCTCTCTTCAGACCTTGAAATAATCACAAGCTAGTCAAACACTTGGAATATCTATCTATAATTCCAGTAATCTCTGTCTGTCTGTCTGTACGTTTGTCTGTGACCGCTGTTTCTCGACAACCACGGGTCCGATATACTTTTAACTTGCCAGGTATATTGCTGGGGACCCGAGGATGTGCCTTTTCAAGGTTTCATATTAATCGGACAATTACTTACCGAGCTATGTCCAAAAAACGATTCAACCAATCAGAGAGCAGCGAACGATCGCGTGTGCCGAACGTGGCGGGCACACTCTGCCTCGGATGGCACATTTGAGAGCGTATTCATTTATTTCACGTTTGCAAACTATGTTGGCGTTAAACTATGTTTTACAACTAATAAACACGAATTTGCGATTCATTCGCTTTCCTGCGCGTTTGTGCACGCGATGGCGATTTCTTTACCAAACTCCGGAAGCCGTTCGCTTTGGACCAAACCATTGCATGTAAATAGAGGGGGGGGATTGTCACCACTCGCAAGCCGTTCGCTTTGGACCAAACCATTTCATGTAAATAGAGGGGGGGGATATAATTTTAGATATATATATAGTACGGGCATGCCCTAGTATCTTTCAATTCTGACAAATCTGACACTCTCACTATCTCTCCGAAAGGCAAACATCTGGCAAACCCTCCTCTCAACTTTCTTTAAATTATCTTGAGGAAGTTCAGTCATTCAAACTCCTGGGTCTCTCTAAAAACCATGATTTTTCTTGGGCAAATCACGTTTCAAAGATGGCCTCCAAAGCCAGCTGCCCACTGGGAATCATCCGTCGTAAAAAGTCCTTCCTTGGCACACCTGAACCATTTTCCACCTAAAAGTCCTTCATCCGCAACATTATGGAGAACTGCTCTCCCCTCTGGGCTGGCTCCCCTGCCACATATCTTGCTCAGCTTGACGCCATGGAAACAAAGGCCTGCAAGATTACCGGAATCCCCACGATGATGCTGAGGCTATGAACCTATCACTTCACCATCGCAGACTGGTCAGTAACTTGAATCATTGGAATCTCCCATGATGAAGCTGATTGTGAGGGCCTTTCACTCACTCACCACAGGCAGGTTGGTGGTCTTTCTGTCTTCTACCGACTCCTCTCCGACCTAGCTCCCCCAGCTCTATCTGTGCTCTGTCTCCCAAATACTCCTACAGGTCGCACAAGATCTGCCAGCAACCCTCTTCTGGTGAAATTGCCAAAATCAATATTCGCTGCTCATCTTCACTCCTTCATTCCTCTTTTCTCCCGCCTCTGGAACAAACTCCCTCACTCTCTTCAATCCCACTCCTCCCCCCAAGTCTTTAAAACAGCTGTTCACCACCATCTCTTATCTTCCCCCATCCAAAACCTTGATCTTTCTACCCCCGCTAATTCACCCCAGATCCACATTTTTTGAAATACCGACTTCTTTCCTGGAAGTCCGAGCAGTGTCCATGTGTTTTATACCTCTCCCACCCCCCCCCCCCTTTCCCATGGCCCCTCATCCCAAGCCTTCGTCCTCCCACAGATCTCCCGATGTCCCTGTTCTCTGCTGTTGTATTCGTGTGCTTCCCTCTCTCTCCCCATCTTGTCTCCCGCTCCCTTTATTGTACGTTTTGTGTGTCCGTTTTTTTTTTTTTTGTGATTAATGTTAGCTCAAACACGAGCCTCGATCTTTGATACAAAAAACAAACAAACAACCCTTTCTAGTGAAACTGCCAAAATCCAGAACCACTTCTCACCTACACTCATTTGTTTGTCTTTTTTGCTGCTGTGGAACCAACTTCCACAATCTCTTCAATCTCAGGTCTTCAGGACAGAAGTTCACTAACATTTCAAATCATCCCCCATCCAAAACCATTATCTTTTCTACACCCAGAAACCACCCTCCCCCCCCAATATTTGCTTCTGTATCCATTTTGTTCACCACTTGCATTCTCCACTACCCCACAGCGTTACTCATATTCTTAGTGCGTCCATCTTCATCTACTTTCTCTCTCAGTCATGCTGTTGGCATTTCCCCCTTCTACTTTTGCTGTTGCTTTTGTCATATTGCGTTCTGATCCCTTCTGTGTTCTAGAACTGCCACGAGACTAAACTATGTATACACAAAAGGACAAGGACCTTTGTTTCTTCTCATCCAAACTTAGCTGTAGTGCCTTCAGAAAGTATTCACATCCCTTTATTCTTTTTACATTTTGTTGTGTTACAGCCTGAATTTAAAATTGATGAAATTGAGAATTTTTTGTCACCGATCTACACATAATACCCCATAATGTCAAAGTGGATTTCTTTTTTCGAAATTTTTGCAAAATAATTAAAAATGAAAAGCTGAAATGCCACGAGTCAAGAAGTATTC
The DNA here is from genome assembly GCF_964187855.1 of Myxine glutinosa. Classification (NCBI taxonomy): domain Eukaryota; kingdom Metazoa; phylum Chordata; class Myxini; order Myxiniformes; family Myxinidae; genus Myxine; species Myxine glutinosa. The sequence continues at coordinate 105,780,311 of NC_136264.1, forward strand.
AACCCCTTTGCTATGTATGACACTCGGAATTGAACTCAGATGCATCCAATTTCTTTTGACCATCCCTGAGATGACTCTACAACTTCATTGAAATCCAACTTTGGCCAATTCCATTGATTGGACATGATTTAGAAATAAACACACCTTTCTATTTATGTCCCACAGTTGACAGTGCATGTCAGAGCAGACACTCTACCATGATGTCCAAGGAACTGTCTGTAGAACTCAGAGATCGAATTATGAGGAAGCATAGGTCTGGGGAAGGGTATAAAACAATTTCTAATGTTGAAAGTTCTCAAGAGCACAATGATGTACATCTTCAGTAAATAGAAAGAATATGGAACTACCCAGACTCTTCCTAGTGCCGGCCCTCTGACCAAATTGAGCAACCGGGCAAGAAGCAACTTGGTCACAGAGGTGACCAAGAACCCAATGACCATTCCGACAGAACTACAGAATTCATTGGCTGAGATGGAAGAACCTGCCAGAAGGACATCTGTTTCTGCAGCACTTCAGAAATCTAGGTTTTATGGGAGAGTGGTCAGATGGAAGCCACTCCTGACAAAAAGGCACATGGCAGCACTCCTGGAGCTTAAAAAAATGGCACATGAAAAACACAGAGCATGAGGCAAAATATTCTGTGATGTTAAGAGATGGAAATTGAACTCTTTGGCCTGAATGCAAAGTGCTGCGTCTGGTGGGAAATGTGTGAATCTCATCACCCATCCAACACCATCCTTACCGTGAAGCATGGTGGTGGCAGCATCATGCTATGGGGATGCTTTTCAGTGGCAGGGACTGGGAGACATGTACGGACAGAGAGAAAAATGAATGGAGCCAAATACAGGCAAATCCTTAAGAAGAACTTGATTCAGAGTGCAAAAGACCTGAGACTGCCTCAAACGATGCAACAGGACAATGACCCCAAGCATACAGCCAAAGGAACACTGTAATGGCTTCAGAACAAGAATGTGAAAGTTCTTGTGAGGTCCAGCCAAATAGCAGACTTGAATATCATTGATAATTTGTGGAAAGACTTTAAGATGGTTGTTCACCGACGCTCCCCATCCAACTTGACAGAGCTTGATCAAATCTGCAAGGAAGAATGGGAGAAACTTCCCAAATCCAGATGTGCAAAGCTGATGCAGATATACCCAACAAGACTCGGAGTGTAATCACTGCTAAAGGCGCTTCTATGAAGTATTGACTCAGGGGTTTGAATACAGTACTTATGTAAATTACATATTTCTGTATTTCATTACCTTCGCAAAAGCGGAAGGTTATGTTTTGATCGCTGTGTATTTATTTGTATGTCTGTGTGTGTGTGTGTGTGTATGTTATTCGCATAACTCAAAAAGTATTCAACCGAATTGCATGAAATTTGGTGGGATGATTGGATATTATACGGGACACATTCGATTAGATTTTGGGAGCAATCGGGTCAAAGGTCAAGGTCAAGGTCACGAAAAGGTCAAAATCGTATTTTTACCATAGCGCGGTCAATTTTTATCCAATTGGCATGCAACTAATGCCAAAATGTTCAGAATTCAATGCCCGATCTTGTGATATACGAGATGACCCAGTGAAGACATTACCCTTGTTAGCGGTTGGGGGTCAAACGTCAGGGGGGTCACGACCTTGCAAAATGTGCGTTTTTTGTCATAACTCGGTCAATTCTTATCCGATTTGCATGAAATCAGCACCAAACTGTTCACTGTTCTGTTCCCTACACTCCCATGCCAAGTACAGAACAGTAGCTGCGGCGAAGGTATGCGCTCTACCGAGTGCCCGTTCTAGTTTTTAATTATTTTGTTCAGATTTCAAAAATAAAAATTCCTGAAATCCGATCTAATCCATTTTTAATGCAGGCTGTGACATAAATTATGTAAGAGTCAGGCTGTGTGAATACTTTCTGAAGGCAATGTAATATTAAATGAGATAGGCACTTGGTAGAGCACATACCTCCACCAGGCTGAATAGTTTATGATTTGTATTCCACTGATAGGCCGAATCTGCATCCAGACTTTGCCCAAAATCGAATCAGTTTGTTCTAGTCACCTACCCAACCTGTCCACCAGGTTTTGTTATAATCCGTCCACAAGTTTTTGAAATACCGTATTATACTGTATATCGTTTTTGACTCTGTCTCTCAATAGTGGAATATCATTTCTAAAATTACAGTGACTGGATCCGGATCTGAATCTTCACTAAAATCTAATTAATTCATCATTGTCACACCCAAACCTGTCGAACAAGTTTCTTCGGAATCTGTCCATAACTTTTTGAGATATCGTGCAATATTTTGTTTTTGGCCCCATCTCTCAATGGTGAAGAATCACTTAGAAAATTCTCGTTTCCGGATCCGGATCTTCACCAAAATCGAATTCAATTTATCCTCAGCACACATCCAACCTGTGCACCAACTTTCATCCGAATCAGTCATTTACCTTTTGGGATAACCTGCTCACAGGCAGACAAACAGACAGACAAACAAACAAAACAAGGGTGCAAGAACAAGCTTACATAACCTCTGTCTAACTTTGGTGGCAGAGGTTAAAACACTAGTCGAGGCTTTGAGTAAATTGTTAATGCTCATATCATCAATTTATTGTAACTTCTGAAATTGTCTTAGACTTTTATACAGCATTGCAGGCTGTAGGATAAACTCGTATATATACAGACTTGGCATTTAATATGGAATTTTTTTTTGTGGGGGTGAACTTACTTTTCAAGATGTCTTAGAACCAAAAGTTCATTGGAATTATGTTGAAATCATTCTAGATTTTGTTAATGTGACCTTTAAAAGAAACAAAAATCACATTTGACATTTCGAAACAAATGAATTGATCATTGAAAGTGATGTAAACTGATATCGAACTCAATTCATGGACAGTACTGTGTTAAACTTCTGTACGTTTTCCAGAAGTATCTCTTTATTTTGCACATTAGCCAATTTTTTTTTTAACAAAAACAAAAGTTAAATTACGACTGGGATTACGGACAGTAAAATTACAGTTCAGTACTTCGTGTAACCCCCACGAGCATTCAGGAGAGCACGTACACGTTGAGGCATGCCTTTCATGAGATTTGCCAAGGTTTGGACAGGAATCGCTTGCCATGCAGTGACAATAGCCTGCTGCAATTCACGCACAGAGGTCAGCTGCTGGTCCAAGTGGTCGATTTGACGCGTTAATTCTGCCCACAAGTTCTCTATCAGATTCATATCCGGGGACATGGCAGGCCACTCCATATGCTCTACACCACGGTCAGCAAGAAAGTGTTGGATCATGCGAGCACGATGAGGCCATGCATTGTCATCTTGGAAGACAAAGTTTCCTCGAAAGGCTGCACGAGCAAATGGAAGCAATGTTTCTTCCAGAATGGCCCTGTACTTGAACTGGTTTAGGTTTCCATTCAGAACAACCAGGTCAGTTTTGCCCCCTGCATGAAAAGCAGCCCAAACGGTCACCCCACCACCTCCAGCTTGGACTCTTGGCACTATACAATCTTCGTTGTAGGCTTCATGCACTTGTCTGCGCACTCGGACGCGGCCATCTTGACGATAGACCAGAAATCTAGACTCGTCACTGAAGATCACGTGATTCCAGTGTCCTGGCTGCCATTGACGGTGCTCTCTGGCCCACTGCAATCGGCGCTGGTGGTGTTGTCTAGTCAGGCGTGGCTTTCTCAGGGGACGCCTGGCACGATAGCCTGCTTGAACCAGTCGTTGGTTGACTAGCCTTCTGGATACAGGCACATTTGGCAGTTGCTGCCACTCAGCCCTAAGCCGATTAGCTGACTTGGTATGGCCATTGCGGACTAACCGGTGCAGCTGGCGATCATCCCTCCTTGTGGTTCTGCGGGGACGTCCTGGCCTCGGTATTGGAGAAGGGACACCCCTCTGAGCATTTCGTTTCAGGATCTTTGACACCTGACCTTGAGTGATGCCACACTGCCGAGCAATAGCACGCTGTTGCATGCCAGAATTTCGTAAAGCCACCACTCCATGACAAACAGCATTGTCAAGTTGACGGACCATCTCCAGAGGAAGCGGCAATAACTTTTGTAGACGTGCAGCAGTTGTTTTCCACGAATACAGAACGCAACAACCCTTGTCTACCCGACTGTGAAGCCAATCGTCAAATGTACCTGTCCTTACATTTTGTCACGCCACCTGTGATATAATCCTGTAATTGACTTCTTGCTGCGAAAGACAATCAGTGACATGGTTCTTTCAACAAAGACATCACCGAAGGGTAAAATAAACTAACCAGATTGATATACTGAGTTCAGAAAGTAAACCCAAGTCAAGAAAAAAAAAAATTCCATATTAAATGCCAAGTCTGAAAATATATCTCTATATATACACACAAATATATATACATATATATATATATATATATATATATACACATATATATATATACATATATATATATATATACACACATATATATATATACATATATATATATATATATATATATATTGTTGTGGATTTGAGAATTGCTGTATTTATCACCCTCTGTAGAGTGTAATGAATACTTGTAAATATCTCTGTTTGTGTGTGTAAAGGTAAAGGTCGTCCTCCTAGTTAATCTATCGCATACACGTAGCCAATCATGTACCCTCTTAAATAGTTATCTCCGTATTCTATGTAGTTTAAGGCTCTGTTCCAATTCATTGACACTCCATTGCACCGAATTCAAATAAGGTAGAATCCCCTGAAATATCCCCCTGGCCTCCGAAAACCTGCCAGCAAGGCAGCGTTCGCCGCTGCTGCTTTGGGGTTGTGTTCTTCGCCGCAAGACTCCATTAGCCACGAGGTAATCTCGGAGAAGAAAGGCGTGTCTCCGCCCCTCGTCATCGGAAGGAGGAGTGAGCCAGCCCTTGCCGACCAACCAAGGATGAGTGGGTATGGCTCAAGAGGGTGGGGGTATAAAACCCATTGCATCAGCCCCGACCGAGAGTTGCGTCAGAAAGAGATGAGCCCTTGGAGAGCACGCGACGCACCCGACCTGAGCCGAGTTGAGGAGGGAGATAGGAGCACCAGAGCTGAACCACAGCAGCTTTGATTTCTGAACCACAGCAGCTTTGATTTCTGAACCACCGCAGCTTTGAACAAACCAGAGCTGAACCAACAGCAGTTTTGGCCACACCAGCTTTGAGCGTCGAAAGCGGTTTTCGGCCGCGGCTACAAAGCGCCGCCGCTGTGCGAACACGCCTGCGGAGGGGCGGCGGCTGCTCGCTCCCGGCCCGACCATTCTCCTGCTCCAGCTGAACCTTCCTCTCCTTCCTGCCATTCCTGTCATCCATCCATTCGTGTGAGTCTGACCGTAGTCTGTCTTTTGTCTTGTCCTGGGGTTAAGTAAGACTGTTTAGGTAAGTTAATATTGCACTGTGTCTTCTGGTCCTTCCCTCCTTCTGTCAATTATTTTATTATCCTTCCTTCTCCTTGGTTTCTTTAATTGTGTAAATAGTTAGTAATAAATCATATTTGTTCTTCCTACCTTGCCTTCTTTCCTTTACATCCGTTTCGTCCTTGTCTTTTCCCTCATTGAATACCTGTGGCACGATTTGGCCAACGTGAAGAATCGGGTCAGTTCTTGTTAATAGTTCGTGCCGCGGTTCCTAAACCACTCGGTAATTAACATCTGTCCACGGTCGCGAATGGGGTTGCGCTCCTGCCTCTCCGGAGGGAGCTGTGCAGCATCAGGACTCACGTCGGTCAGTCACGAACAAGGGGACTAATCCCCCCTTCTTAAGGGGAAGAAGGCCGACATAGAGATCCGCAACAATATATATATAGATACACCATGTCAAGAGTTTTAGAACACCTCAATTTTTCTGGTCTTATTGAAATTTATGCAGTTTAATGTCCAGTGAATAACCTGAAATGGTACAAAGGTAAGCAGTAAACTGCTCGAGGTTAAAAAATAAGTTTAGGTTAGCAAAAGCGGGAAAATAATGTAAATTGCACAGTTATATTGCAAAAAAGGCCTTCTTCAGGGAACAAGTTATGGGTTAACAACTTACAGCTCTTCTGCAGCAATGTAAGTAAATTAAGCCTTGAAAGTTGATGCAAACAATTCCTACAGGTGTCCCAACCTCTGCTGATTACTTGATTACAAATCCCCTGTCTGTATAAAAGCATGATTGGATCAGACTGTTATTAAACCCTCTGAAGCATTATTTGGACAATATTGCACTGCAGGAAGTAGTACATTGGAAACTGGAGGAAACTCGGACAGGAAGAGGTCTGGCAGACCCAAAGCCACAACAGAATCAGAAGACAAGTTTCTGGGAGTCAACAGCTTGCGTGATAGGCGGCTCACAGGACAACAGATTCAAGCACAGCTTAACACTGATCGAAGTAAGCAAGTCTCAGTTTCAACTGTGAAGAGAAGACTTCGAGCTGCAGGTTTGACAGGTTGAGTGGCAGTAAGAAAGCCATTGCTAAGATGGCCAAATAAGAAAAAGAGGCTTGCCTGGGCCATGAAGCACTGCCAGTGCACTACTGAAGACTGGAAGAAGGTCTTATGGACCGATGAATCAAAATTTGAAATCTTTGGTTCATCACGCAGGGTTTTTGTATGCCGTCGAGTAGGTGAAAGTATTGTTCCTCAGTGTGTGACACCAACTGTCAAACATGGAGGAGGAAGCGTGATGGTCTGGGGCTCTTTTGCTGGATCCAGAGTCTGCGACTTGCACAGAGTGACTGGCACCCTGAACCAAAAGGGCTACCACAGCATTTTGCAGCGCCATGCAATACCCTCTGGTATACGCCTAGTTGGTCAGAGGTTCATCCTACAGCAAGATAATGACCCTAAACACACCTCCAGGCTATGTCAAAACTACCTTCGAGGAAAGGAACAAGACGGTAGGCTTCAAATCATGGAATGGCCAGCACAGTCTCCAGACTTAAACCCCATCAAGCTGGTTTGGGATAAACTGGACAGAAGGGTGAAAGTAAAGCAACCTACAAGTGCAACACATTTGTGGGAACTTCTGCAACAGTGTTGGGAAGAACTTCCCGAACAATATTTAATTTCCATTGTAGAAATAATGCCACGAGTGTGTTCGGCGGTTATATCTGCAAAAGGTGGCTACTTTGCTGAGTCAAAAATGTAAATTAAATTTTGCTAAACAAAATGATTCTATGATTTCTTTTTTTATCTCCAATTGTTTAATTATTCTATGCTTAATTTCAGATAACATTGAGACATTAAACTGCGTAAATTTCAATAAAAACTGGAAAAACTGAGGTGTTCTAAAACTTTTGACCGGTGGTGTATATATACAGTATATAGCTCTTTCTAATGAATGACTGACTGATATTAATGTTCATTACCTTCCGGGTGTCGTAGAGAGCTGAAATTTGGTGTGCCAACGGATATCAAAGCCGATACACTGAGAAAAATCACAGAACCATCGGAAAGCATCCGTAAATGAAAATTGACAGTAAAACACTACAAACGCATAAGTAAAAAAACAAACAATAAAAAAACCTCATTCAATATCTTGCACTTGAAAATTGTAATTTCTATAACTGCAAGCTGTGAAATAATAATTCAATGAAAATTGACATAAAACAGGAAACGTATCAGTAAAAGAAAAGAAAAATCGAAATTGATGTGCAGCAGGTCGGTGATATTTGCCTATGATCATAAAGCTTCTAATTATTATGCACCTTCATGCAAAGCACTGATTGCCAAAAATTGGGCACAGTCTATTCCAGGGCAAGACAAATATGTGTGTAAAGTTTGGCGATTCTACGTGCAACGGTGTAGACGTAGTACTGCGAACAAACAGACAGAGAAACAGACAAACCAACCGATCAACATACTTGCCGGAAACTTTTCTGGGAATTTTACTTCTGGGAATACTGGGAATTTTCCCTGTGTACTTATCTCCTTGGTGGATTGGGAATTATATACTGGGAATATACTGGGAATTTTCCTTAAACCCTATTTAACTAACACAAAACCACCCTCCGTGTGGTGACAGGTAAACACTCTTAAGCTCACAGTTTCCCTGCTTATGTACATTGAAATGTCTCTGATGCGTCCACGGTCCATGCTAATACTACGCAATCCTATCTCCACAATGGTATCCTTTCACCTTCCCCCACAAACATAACAATATCCTTTAAAATGTAACAATATCCTTAATAATAATAAAATGAGATCTTGCGGCAGAAGTCACGGTTTTACGAAGCTGTCCAGACCTTCACGCATGCTCGAAGTTAAGTAATTGTTCACAATTGTATTTTCGTCGAAACTGTATTTATCTTACGTGTGTGTACCTATAGTGCGTCCCTTGGAAGATTATCGGTGTTAATCTTTCATACTTGTATAGAGTGGTCGAGTATTTCATGCCGCAATATATTGCGGCCTTGCTGTTGTTCTTTAAACTTCCTACCTGGAGGCTTTGTTTTCTCTCAGCGGTCAAATGTGGTCCTGCTACTCTCGTCTCTCAATTTTTTCCCAGTCTTTTCACCCCATACTTCCTTGTTTAAAATCTTAACGAAAAAAAAACAAAAACAAAAACAAAAGCATTTCCTTCTTTGTTCTTTTCGTTCATTCGTTCTTCGATCACGTGTTTCACCCCCATTTCACGCCATTCCCCAGATCTCTGATTCCTTAATATCTCTTCCTGGTTACTCCCTCCTCCGGCATGATAGACCTGAGCATCGTCCTGGTGGTGGGGTTGCTATCTTTATCAAAAACTCTCTTCCTCACTCTCCTTGCACTGCCCTCTCTCCACCCCACCCCCAGGAGTACCTCTGGCTATGGCTTCCTCTACGCTCCCACCTTTTGTTCATATGTGTTCTGTACCGTCCTCCAAACAGTGATGACTCCATTTACATGTCGCTGTCTGACAAAATGGACCAACTTCTATCAACTCATCCCAACTCTCTCTCTTCCTCATATGTGACGACTTCAACTGTCATCATGCCAGCTGGCTGGGTGTGGGTTCCTCTCTCACCAGCCATGGCACCTCACAAAGGACTTCTGTGACTCATTGGGACTGACACAATCTGTCAATTTCCCGACCCGGATCTCAGTCAATGGAGTATCTTCTCTTCTAAACTTGTTTATGACAAACTTCCCTGCAAATGTCTGCTGCTCTTCTTCTGCTCCAATCAGTTCTTCTGATCATGTCCTTGTTAAAGTGAACATCTCTCTGGCCATTCTCGGAGAGCCTCCTCAGCGTCGACGAGTCTGGCATTTCAATCAGGCCGACTGGCACGGGCTGCAAGCAGCCATCAATCATCTGGACTGGTCTCCCATCTCTACTGCCTCTGACATCAATTCTTCCTGGGAATTCTTCCAAAGCAAACTGCTCTCTCTCAAGCACAGATTTATCCCATCTCGTCTTTAGTTGTCTTACCCTTCCTCCCGTCCATGGTACACTGAATCTTGTAGTGAGGCAGTTGCCCTGAAACAACTTCCCTTTTCCTCTTGGAAGGCAAATCCAACTGAAGGTAATCTCAGTTCCTTCCACCAAGTTCGGAACAAGTGTGTGTCTACCCTCAGGAGTGCCAGAAAGCAATATCTCTCCACACTCAAGAATGAACTCTCAAACCTGTCTCCTTCCTCCAAATCCTGGTGGCGTCTGGTCAAATCCGTTTCTGGTTTTGTTTCCCCTCCATCTCCTCCCTCACCTCAAATGGCTACACAGTTGACTGCATGTGACAAAGCCGAATGCCTCAACTCTGTGTTTGCCTCAAAATCTTGTGTCCCAAACCAATCTCTCTCTGTTCCCACCTTACCCAGTCGAACCCAACTACTCCTGGACCCTGTTTCCTTCTCTCCTGACAAGGTGAAGAAGTTTTTGTCAAACCTCGACTCTGATTCTGCAACTGGACCAGACGGCATCAGCCCACGGGTCATAAAATCCTGCTCTGCCGCTCTATCTCACCCTCTCTCTGTTCTCTTCACCCTCTCTTTTGCTCAAGGTCATCTGCCAACATCTTGGAAATCAGCAAACATTACCGCTTTACCCAAAAATGTGCAAAAACAGATCCTTTCAATACTGACCAATCAGCCTGCTCCCAATTATCAGCAAAGTCATGGAATCCATCATTGCTTCAGATATCAAATCCTTCCTCTTCTCCAATGGCTTCATCTCTGATCATCAATTTGGATTCAGTCTAGGTCATTCTACTCTTGACATGTTGCTTCTGCTGTCTCAACAATGGATGGAGGTCCTCAATGCCAAAGAGGAAATCAGAGCCGTCTCCCTCGACATATCACATGCCTTCGATACGGTCTGGCACCCAGCTCTGCTCACCAAACTCTCCTCCTATGGTATCCATGGAAAACTCCACACTTGGCTTGTGGGCTTCCTCTCTGGTCGTAGTCAACGTGTGGCCCTGAATGGATTTCTCTCATCGCCCCTTCCTGTTCTGGCTGGAGTTCCCCAAGGTAGTGTTCTAGGCCCTGTGCTTTTTGTGGTCTTCATCAATGATCTCTCCGACTCTCGGGAAAATCCTCTCTGTCTCTTTGCTGATGACTCCACTCTCTGCCGCTCCATTCCTCATCCTCAGGTCGGCAGCCTGCAGCCTCCTCACTCTCTGCAGACCTGGACAACATCACAGACTGGTCAAACAAGTGGAACATGTCTTTCAATCCTGACAAATCTCACACTCTTACTATGTCTCTCCGAAAAGACCGACTGGAAAACCCTCCCATCTACTTTCTCAACAATCCTCTCCAAGAAGTTCTGTCGCTCAAGCTTTTGGGTCTCACTATCTGCCATGATCTTTCTTGGGAAAACCACATTGCCAAGCTGGCCTCCAAAGCCAGTCGCCGACTGGGCATCCTCCCTCATGCGAAGTCCTTCCTTGACACACCTGAGCTCCTCACCACATACAAGGCTTTCATCCGCAGCTCAATGGAATACTGTTCCCCCCTCTGGGCCGGTGCTCCTGCCTCACACCAGCTCGGCTTCACGCTGTTGAAGCCAAAGCTTTCAGAATCATTGGAATCTACTGTGATGAAGCTAACTCCGAGGGCCTTTCACTCACTCACCGCAGGTAGGTTGGTGGTCTTTCTGTCTTCCACCGACTCCTCTCCGGCCTTGCTCCCCCAGCTCTCTCTGTACTCTGTCCCCCAAATATTCCTACAGGTCGCACAAGATCTGCCAGCACCCTCTTGTGGTTAAACTGCCAAAATCTAGGCTCTTTGTTCACCTTCACTCTTTCATTCCCCTTTTTTCCCGCCTCTGGAACAAACTCCCCCACTCCCTTCAATCCCACCCCTCCCTCCAGGTCTTTAAAACAGCTGTTCACCACCATCTCTTATCTCCCCCCATCCAAAACCTTGATCTTTTCTGCCCCAACTAATTCACCCCAGATACACTTTTTCGAAAGTCCAACTTCTTTCCTGGAAGTCCTTGCAGTGTCCATATGTTTTATACCTCTCCCACCTCCCCCCAAGCCCTCTCTCTCCCACAGTTCTCTCAATGTCCCTGCTCTCAAATGTTGTGTTTGTGTCCTTCCCCCTCTCTCCCCACCTTATCTACCGCTCCCCTTATTTTGTGTTTTATGTGTCGGTTTGTGTCGGTTTGACTTTTTGTGTGATTAATGTTAGCTCTTTCACGAGCCTCGATGTTGTATGCAAAAAAAAAAAAAAAAAAATCAGAAAATTAATGAAAATGGCATTGACAAAATTAATGATACCCAAGACTTAATATTTGGTAGTACAGCCTTTAGGCAAAATAACTGCAGTCAAGTGCTTTTATACCCATGAATAAGCTTCCTACACCTCTCTACTGGCAGTTTGGCCCACTCCTCTTGTGCAAACTGCTCCAGTTCTCCCAGATTTGAAGGGTTCCTTCTCCCAACTGCTGTTTTCAGATCTCCCCACAGGGGTTCAATGGTATTTAGATCTGGACTCATTGCTGGCCACTTCATAACAGTCCACCGGTTTGTCTTGATCCATTCCTGGGTACTTCTTGAAGTGTGTTTGGGTCATTGTCCTGATGCAAGGCCCATGACTTTCGACGGAGACCCAGCTTTCTGACACTGGGTGGAACATTGCGCTCCAAAATGCCTTGGTAACCTACTGTTTCATGATGCCATGCACACATTCAAGGCACCCAGTTCCAGAGGCAGCACAGCAATCCCAAAACATCACTGAACCTCCTACATGTTTGACTGTAGGGAAGGTGTTCTTTTCTTTGAAAGCTTCATTTTGTTTTCTGTAAACATAGAGATGATGTGCTTTACAAAAAACCTCTAATTTGGTCCCATCTGTCCACAGGACATTCTCCCAGAAGGATTTTGGCTTGTTCAGGTGTGTTTTGGCAAACTCCAGTCGGGCTTTCTTATGTCTCTCTCAGCAGTGGGGTCCTCCATGGAAGCCCCTTTCATTGAGTTGGTGACGGATGGTGTGAGTCGAAACTGTCATACCTTGTGTCTGAAGGTCAGTTTGAATATGTTTGGCAGTTGATCGAGGTACTTTCTCCACCATTCAAACAATCCTTCGCTGCAATCTTCAATCAAATATGCTCTTGTGGCCACGTCCAGGGACGTTGGCTACAGTGCCATGGGCCTTAACCTTCCTGATAACATTGCGTACGGTGGACACAGGAACATCAATGTCTCTGGAGATGGACTTGTAGCCTTGAGATTGTCTGTGATTGGCTTCAATCTTGTGTCTGACCTCCTCAGACAATTCTCTCGTTTTCTTTCTTTTCTCCATGCTCATTGTTGTACACACAGTGACACAAAACAGCAGAATGACTCCTTTTCTCCATTCAAACTGGTTGAATGAGTGATTTTTATATTGCAGGCACCTGCAACTCAGCACAGGTAAGTTCAATTCCAATGTAAAGGATAATCACCTGCTTGAAATCTAATTATTTCTAACAACTTTTAAAAGGTGCCAATAATATAGTCCGGGCCATTTTAGGATTTCTTTGTGGAATAAGCTAAGATTTAGTATTTTTTTCACATTTTTGTTTTGTTCCACTGCAAACCAAAGAAATACATATGTGGATACCAAAAAAAAAATTATTTCAACAATTTTCTGGAAGAAATGGTGCATTATTTGAAAAAAGTGCAAGGATGCCAATATATTTGGCCACGACTGTATATAAATATATATATTGGCTATAGCAATTATGATTTGAAAACTCGTTACTACATTCCACGAATCATTGCCTTGCAAAAAAGATAATGGTGCCCATAGCAACTAAGACATTAATGTCGATTTCGACAAGAAAAACGACTTTTTATATGTTTGTAGTTTTCCAGTTTTAAAAATGCTCTCCTTGAAAGTGTCTCAATGTTCCTTCTTTCAGCTCGAGGTGGTACTGGTTGGAAGCTTTGAGAGTTACTCATAAATCTAGTTGTTCACTGTGACTCATTGCTGTACATTGTTCGCAACTGACTTATTACCATACATGCATGCAAGTTGTTCTTTGATCTTTCCTGGGAAAACAACATTTCAAATCTGGCCTCCAAAGCCAGTCGCCGACTGGGCATCCTCCGTCGTGCGAAGTCCTTCCTTGGCACACCTGAGCGCCTCACCACATACAAGGCTTTCATCCGCAGCTCAATGGAATACTGCTCTCCCCTCTGGGCTGGTGCTCCTGCCTCACACCTAGCTCGTCTTCACGCTGTTGAAACCAAAGCGTTCAGAATCATTGGAATCTTCCGCGATGAAGCTACCTCCGAGGACCTATCACTGACTCACCGCAGGCAGGTTGGTGGTCTTTCCGTCTTCTACCGACTCCTCTCTGGCCTTGCCCCCCCAGCTCTCTCTGGGCTCTGTCCCCCAAATATTCCTACAGGTCGCACAATATCTGCCTGCAACCCTCTTATGGTTAAACTGCCAAAATCAAGACTCTCTGCTCACCTTCACTCCTTCATTCCTCTTTTCTCCCGCCAATGGAACAAACTCCCTCACTCTCTTCAATCCCACTCCACCCTCCAGGTCTTTAAAACAGCTGTTCACCACCATCTCTTATCTTCCCCCATCCAAAACATTGATCTTTTCTACCCCCGCTAATTTCACCCCAAAACCCACTTTCTTGAAATACCAACTTCTGTCCTGGAAGTTCTTGGAGTACTTGTGTTTTATACTTCTCCCACCCCCCCCCCCTTCCCACGCCTCCTCCCCCCAAGCCCTCTCCCTCCCACACATCTCCCTGCTCTCAAATGTTGGGTTTGTGTGCTTCCCCTTCTCTCCCCATCTTGTCTTCCGCTCCCTCTTTTTATTTATTTTGTTTGTCTGGTTGATTTGTTTGTGAAATAAATGTTAGCTCTTTCACGAGCCTCGATTCAGTATACAAAAAAAAAAATAAAAAAAATTCCATGCAACAACCAGTAAAAAAGAAATTGAATTTCACTCACCTAAATACTTCGTCAATATTCTGATTATGCTCGGTAAATTCGGACATCATTGTACTCAACAATAGCTATTCTGACTACAAGGAACACCAACATAGGATTATGGAAAAATAAAGCTTTGGTTAATGACTGCTAATTAAATATGATTGATATGTTCCATGACAACCGTATCCGAATTACATTCCTCATGCAAATGGCCTCTTCAAATGATGATAAGGCAAAATGGACCTATGCACTACTGTGAGATGAGGTTGGACAAGTAAAGAAGCTCATTTAAAAATGGAGGCAAGTTTGGAGAGATTAAAATCGTCATACGAACAAGTTTACCTTGTCGTCATGAACAAGTAACAATACTTCCAGATAACCCAACTTCCAGATTTCTTGTTGCGAACATGTGAGAAATGCCTTTTACCATTGAATCCAACCACTTATTCTGTGTCATTCTTCCACAAATATTACATCCCCCGCCCACTAAGATATCCCTTAACCCTGACACCCTCCATTCTGTCATTTTGCACCAAAAACAGAAACCTGAGCTTTATATTTCAGAATTTAACTTCCGAAATTTCTGACAATTTCTCCTATACTGTATATTGCAGAACTTTAGACTTGTGGGTTAATTTGAAATGTCTAACATCCAAGCTGCAATGAAAAGAGAAAGAGCTCATGCATGAAGATGTTATTGATTTCCAGACAGAGTTTTCTCCCAAAAATTTCCGTCAGAGGATTTTCATTTCCTGTTCACAAAGTTCAACAATGAGTAAGATGAAAATCCATTGTTGGGCTTTAGCTATGTGCATTCTACAAACCGGAGCATTCTATAAGATATCACAATGTAAATGATGTCAAAAGATATAAGAATAAGATGATCCATGGATAATGATCATATGAGAAATATAATAATATGATCATATAATAAATGATCATATAAATAAATAATAATGATCCATGAATGACAATGATGATGTGACCTATCAAGAAAAGTTTAACATTAACATTTTTTTCAAATTTAATCATCATTGTTTTTTGTTTTTTTATTGTTCGTCGAGGCTCGTGTAAGAGCTAAAAGATAAAAATTAATGTTGTTCAGTTCAAAAAAGTGATTGTTCAGTTAAAACTTTTAATTGTTGTGATATGATTACTTATGAACAATAATAACACAATTTAATTTTTAAAATGTCATCCTTTTTTGTCACCAGAAGCCAAAGACTTGTAACGGAAAGCAATTGGAAAAACCTGCCCCGACACACTCCAAAAAAAAAAAAAAATCTCCCATGAATTAACCAATTCAAACATTGTATTTCAAGAAAGAAGACAAAAACCACAGTACACAGTATTATTTGGTAATATTTTGCACAATAATAGCAGCGTTGTTAGATGAGGGTGAGATTATTGATACATCCGGTGACTTGAATGTTAAACTGTGAAAAGTTGAAGAAGCTAAAGTTGCGTCGCCAGGGAGGAGACAAAAAAATAACCATGCCACATTTTCGTGGAGATGCACAGAATTGTGATGACCAATTGCGAACATGATCCCCACCGAAGCCAATTGCGAGACAGTGCAGGTGGTCGGGTTTGGATTGTCCAGAGTTGAAAACTCCTTGGGATCTAAAAGCACGCAACTCCCAGAGAGAAGACTTGCGAGTAGAAAAATGCGTTCGAGCAGCAGGTTGTTCTTCATCATTCCGGTGTGAGCTCAATGCATGTGCTTTTTTGATCTACTGAATCTGCTCTTCAAATGAGACCAGAACGCTTGGTTCAAACATGAGCTTCGCACGTGAGACTCGTTCGTCTCATTACAGGAGCAGTGATGCATGCTGGGAGTCCGTTGACTGGGAATTTGTAACGGTCGGAGCGTGAATCTTCGCGAGGGAGTGAACCCATCGTCGGTGCGATGAGCCATGGCCGATCATGAAGAAGCACGAGAGGAACCACGACGAGATATTACGGGAGATGGTGCAGGGAGATGAGAGTAATGGAGGTGGAGGTAGGGTCAGCCCCACGGAACGTGATACGCGCTGCAGGAGGGTTGCACGGGCACACGACATAGATAATCATCTCTTACGTCGCACATGAGGACCCTGCGCACGCGGGGCGATGACCCCCTTAAATGACCCCAAAAGTGCACCCAATGCACAGACTTCTCAAAGTTATCTATTTTGGTTGAAACAAAGCGAAAGCGGTTTTTCAAGATGACTGATGAGTTAACAACAGAAACACAACTTGAACTAGTGAAGTGAGTAATGCAATCGAGCAAACGGTAGAGATCGACATTAGCAAGAGTGAGACACTCAGCGGAAATCAGGTCCGAGTATCCTCACCTATGTGAATGATAGAATCAGCGGCCACCATGGAACACATGAGAATGAGCAGGTAGAGACTGGTGACCTGCATCTTGGAGCTTTGGACGTCCGACTTTGTGGGTCCGCTTTTCTCGGAGCCAGTGTCTCCACCGGAGATCGCAATGGGAGCGTGAACGTCTCCTCCGGAGATCAGGGTGAGGCAGGTCCCAGCACAACGGGGCGACAGGCGTGGTGCGGGCACATTGAGCAATGTGTGGTTCGGAGGAGTTGCGGCCCGGAGGAACGAGCTCCGGTTCGGAAATGGGGCTGAGCGTCAGCTTGGGTGTCGAGTTCGTGCACACGAGTTCAAGAAGATGCGGAGAAGGCGACGCACCGGGCGCTGTGTCTCTCCTCCTGCCTAAGCCCTCAAGGCTACGGATTAGAAACGCCGCCGATGCTGGCTATCTGTGGCCCAGAAGGCGGAGGGAGGGTCGATGTGGCTGGAAGAGTACACGGTGACAGGGGTGAGGGACGAAGAGTGCAGTGAGTGCGCAGACCGCAGAGAGCGTCGACTCCAATGCGGTCGTGAGTCGCTGAATGCTGGAGGAAGGGAGGGAGAGGAGGGAGGGGAGCGCGATCAAAGAGGGAGAGGAGAGTGGTATAAGGAAAAGGTGGGGGGAGCATGAGGGAAGAGGAAGACGTGTTGGGTTAGAAACAGCAAAGGATGGGCGAGTGGGAAAACAAACGAACCCGTGTGAGCCGCGCTTTTGGCTCAACGGAGTGAGGTGAATCAAATGACGCAGGAAAAGAGACAGTGGAAAGAGAAGTGATGTCCTCACATTAAACATACCCAGGAGCCCCCCAAAATCAATTTGCGATACATATAATGAGGATATAATATATATATTTATATATATATATATATATATATATATAGATATATATATATATACATATATATTTATATATATATATATGCATATATATTTATTATATATATATATATATATATATATATATATATATATATATATATATATATATATATATATATATATATATATATATATATATATATATATATATATTCATATATATATATACGTATATGCATATATATATATATTCATATATATATATACGTATATGCATATATATTTATATCTTTAATATATATATATATATATATATATATATATATATATATACATATATATATATATATATATATATACATATATATATATATATATATATATATATATATATATATATATATATATATATGTATATATATATATATATATATATATATATATATATATATATATACAGACTTGGCATTTAATATGGAATTTTTTTTTTTCTTGACTTGGGTTTACTTTCTTAACTCAGTATATCAATCTGGTGAGTTTCTTTTACACTTTGGTGATTTATTTGTTAAAAGAACCATGTCACTGATTGTCTGTCGCAGCAAGAAGTCAACAACAGGATTATATCACAGGTGGCGTGGCAAAATGTACGGACAGGTGCATTTGATGATTGGCTTCACAGTCGGGTATACAAGGGTTGTTGCGTTCTGTATTAGTGGAAAACAACTGCTGCACGTCTCCAAAAGTTATTGCCGCTTCCTCTGGAGATGGTCCGTCAACTCGACAATGCTGTTTGTCATGGAGTGGTGGCTTTACGAAATTACGGCATGAAACAGGATGCTATTGCTCGGCAGTATGGCATCACTCAAGGTCAGGTGTCAAAGATCCTGAAACGAAATGCTCAGAGGGGTGTCCCTCCTCCAATACCGAGGCCAGGACGTCCCCGCAGAACCACAAGGAGGGATGATCGCCAGATGCACCGGTTAGTCCGCAATGGCCGTACCAAGTCAGCTAATCGGCTTAGGACTGAGTGGCAGCAACTGACAAATGTGCCTGTATCCAGAAGGCTAGTCAACCAACGACTGGTTCAAGCAGGCTATCGTGCCAGGCGTCCCCTGAGAAAGCCACGCCTGACCAGAAAACACCACCAGCGCCGATTGCAGTGGGCCAGAGAGCACCGTCAATGGC
This sequence comes from Myxine glutinosa, assembly GCF_964187855.1. NCBI lineage: Eukaryota > Metazoa > Chordata > Myxini > Myxiniformes > Myxinidae > Myxine > Myxine glutinosa. The sequence goes on from NC_136264.1 coordinate 105,799,015, forward strand.
AGCCAGGACACTGGAATCACGTGATCTTCAGTGACGAGTCTATATTTCTGGTCTATCGTCAAGATGGCCGCGTCCGAGTGCGCAGACAAGTGAATGAAGCCTACAACAAAGATTGTATAGTGCCATGAGTCCAAGCTGGAGGTGGTGGGGTGACCATTTGGGCTGCTTTTCATGCAGGGGGCAAAACTGACCTGGTTGATCTGAATGGAAACCTGAACCAGTTCAAGTACAGGGCCATTCTGGAAGAAACATTGCTTCCATTTGCTCGTGCAGTCTTTCGAGGAAACTTTGTCTTCCAAGATGACAATGCACGGCCTCATCGTGCCCGCATGATCCAACACTTTCTTGCTGACCGTGGTGTAGAGCATATGGAGTGGCCTGCCATGTCCCCGGATATGAATCCGATAGAGAACTTGTGGGCAGAATTAACGCGTCAAATCGACAACTTGGACCAGCAGCCGACCTCTGTGCGTGAATTGCAGCAGGCTATTGTCACTGCATGGCAAGCGATTCCTGTCCAAACCTTCGCAAATCTCGTGAACAGCATGCCTCAACGTGTACGTGCTCTCCTGAATGCTCGAAATCAATTTATATACATCACTTTCAAGGATGCATTTATTTGTTTTGAAATGTCAAATGTGGTTTTTGTTTCATTTAAAGGTCACATTAACAAAATCTAGAATAATTTCGACATAATTAAAATGAACTTTTGGTTCTAAGACATCTTGAAAAGTAAGTTCACCCCCACAAAAAAAATAATCCATATTAAATGCCAAGTCTGTTTATATATATATATATATATATATATATATATATATATATATATATATATATATATATGTATTGTGCACCGCTCCTTTCCTGTGCCATCTCCAGGCGCTGCACAACGTCATTGCCGGGCACCGAAGGGGGCTCGGAAATGACGCACGCTGAAAGGGAGTACTCAGTTTTCACTCTGGTTGTCTGTTTTCTTGTTTTATCGTTTGTTTTCTTTCTTGTTTGTCTGGGCGATATCTCAGCCATCCTTTGAGCTAGAAAGCTGAAATTTCGGCACAATATTGAACAAGTACTTTGTCAAAAACACTATTTTTTGCTTTTTGATTAATCAATTAATTGATGAGTTATTTAATTATTAGCGATTAATTAAGTACTTACACATTTCCTTTCTCTTCTGGCCATTATCTCAGGCACCATTTGAGTTAGGAAGCTGATATTTGGACATGCCAATGACAAAGTGATTTGGCTGTAAAATATATTTTTGATTTATTGATTAATCAATTAATTGATTAGTTATTTAATTATTAGCGATTAATTAAGTACTTGTACCTTTCCTCTCTCTCTTCTGGCCATTATATCAGGCACATTTTGAGTTAGGAAGCTGATATTTGTATGTGCCAATGACCAAGTGATTAGGCTGTAAAGGCTATTTTTGATTTATTGATTAATGAATTAATCTATTAATTATTCGATTAATGCCTAAACTTTTTTATTTTTTATTTACAGATTCGGATGAAATGGTGGTGGTTTATGTGTTATATTAGCCAATTGATTAATTATTTAATTTTTTATGATTATTATTATTTTTTTTTCATTATTAATCATTTATTTATTTTCTTTCTCATCTGGCCAATATCTCAGGCACCTTTTGAGCTAGGGCGGGGGATGGGAGGGGGGGAAGGTGAGGGGAGGGGGAGGAGGGGGAGGAGGGGGAAGGGGGATAGGGGGGGAAGGGGAGGGGAGGAGAGGTGGGAGAGGAGAGGGGAGGGGGGAGAGGTGAGAGGGGAGTGGAAGGGGAGAGGGGAGGGGAGGGGAGGGGAGGGAAGGGGAAGTGGAGGGGAGGGGGGGAAGTGGAGGGGAGGGGGGGAAGTGGATGGGAGGGGGGAAGCGGGGAGCGGGGGAGATGGGGTGGGGAGAAGGGGGGAAGGGGGAGGGGGGAAAGAGGGGGGAGGAGGGAAAGAGGAGGGAGGGGGGAAGGGGGGAAGTAGGGGGAGGCAAGAGAGGAAGGGGGTTCATATATATGCTGGTGGGTGATGCCAATCAGGAAGAAGAAGAAGCCGTACTCCCAACTTCGTACACTTCCGGAATTGTTTGATTTATTTGTATTCAAATGTCTGGTGATTGTTTTGTATTTATTCATGCGAATGTGTGCTTGTATATAACTGTCATTAATTTTAAAAGTCTTCGGCACTATCAAGCGAAAAATATTCCATATTAAATGCCAAGTCTGTATATATATTGTTACAGACACGACTTTGATGTTATGGTGGGCCGAGCGGAATGGCCGCCGTGTCCGCACAAGTTACCCGATTATACTCGAACCTTGGCCGAGCCGCGCTACGCTAGATCAATGAAGGAAAAGGACACAACGTCTGGGATTAAAATGACACGACACCAGGGATACGGTTCTCAAGACCTCCGGAGGAGGTTATAATATGGCGGAAGGTTAGATTACAGGAATGAGAGGGACAGCATAGAAAGATAGGCACTTAGACACACTTATCTTATTCCCGACAGACCACAGATAAACAGGACAAAACTGACTCACACGGGGATTGATGGCAAGGAAAGCGGGCAGTCGATGGCTCAAGGTGCACTCTTGGCTCAAGGACAGAATCGACCCGGTCCGGTCCAAAGATGCGGGGAGGTATCGTCACGCTGGGGGTGGCGTCCTTTGCTCTCCGTGGTTCAGGCGCATCTGACTTCACATCCGGTAAGTCGCTGCGTATCTCCGGCGGGGAGTGACACGCCCTCGGCTCGTTAGCTCCGCCCCAGATGGAATCGGCCCATTGCTTCTCATTGGGTGCGGGGGGTTACCGGCTCCGCCCTTGACGAGGGGCCGACAGGCAGCCCCTTCGTGGTAACCCCGTCGGCGCACATGGGTAATGGCGGCTAACCGAGCCGGAGTGAGGACGCACACTCCCCGCGCGCGCCGTTGTTGTAGTTGTTGTTGTAGTTGTTGTTTGGGGAAGAAGATGGGAGGAGGTATGGGAAGGTCCTAAACTCACTACTGGTGCCATATAATCACATTCTGGTGCAACGAAGAGTCAGAATTAATGGAAACGAGTCCTTAACTGACATAGACTAAGAATAACTAGCAAGATGTCCGAAAGTTGTCTACGTGAGATGCGGTGGACCTGGGCACGACATTTAATGGGGGAAAAAGGGGAAGGTCGGTTCTACAGAGTGTTATTTACAGGCAATGGGACTAGGGAATGGGGGATTGGGGATAGTTGGGGAGTATTGGGGAAATAGGGGAATATTTACAAGCGGATATGGAGGCCAAATGCCATATCCGCAACATTGCACCCTTCTCTACCCTCGGGGCGTCCCGACCCGATAAATTTTTACCTATTTTAGTGTGGCACTCAGATGTAGTTCCCTCTACTATTAACTCTACCCTGAGTGCGACAGTTTTACGGATATTCACAAATGAGTAAATATGTCCCCCTGCGACGTTGCACCCTTCTCCTCACAGAAACACACCCACAGGATAACCGAATTTCAGAAAGAATTCGCAAACTAAACATACAGCCGGTAGGGAGCATTATTTACACAAGACTACGCTGATATTTACACTAGGATCCAGGACCTGTTTTTGGAGGAACACATGCAGATGTTACGCATAGAGAGAGCACGCATGCCAGCATCGATACACCAACCCACGAGTGCTCTGTGGCCTTACGGCCTTTAATAATGTGCAGAGCACCCCATCCAAGCACCAAAAGCACCACCCCAAGCACCAATCGGTGCAGTCACCATTGTTTATTAAAATAAAAACAACAACCCCTAACCCTGCAGGTGTCTCTTGCTCTTCGTGTGGTGCACTTGGCCTTCTTGCCTCTTTCAAAAAATAAAGAAAGGCGCCAACCGCGTCCATTTCTTTATTGTGGCCGTCAGGGGGCCAACTATAAGTGGTTCACCTGTATGGCATAGGTGCCACGTTGACCCATAGGTCCATCCACGGGTGGTGCTTGGCCGCATAAGAACTGCGGTCCATGGTGGGTGGCCACAAACATTGCGGTCCATATGGTGTATCGATCCAGGCAGCAAGCAGCGAAAGTGCAGGCCCACAATTGCGAAGCCAGCACCTCTCTCTCCTCTCTCTCTCTGCCCCAAAGCCAGATCCTCGGAGGTGGGAGACAAAAGAAGCAGACAAGTGAGTAAGGTGGTAAGGGCGCAAAAGTGCACGCAACACAAGGTAATGCACACTAGGGGCACATGGGAACCAGGTGAGACAGGTACGTTCCTACCGTACGCTCCCCCCCCCCCCCCACCAGGTAACCTACATGGCCCCTCCCTTACCCCTTACTGTATCCACAAAACACAACACTACCCATAAACATCTATTTTACTAATCAACAAACGTCCCTACTGTCTTCCCCGTTCCTCCCATAAACCAAATTCGTCTTCTCTCCCTCCTAACCAATCAAATTTGCCATTTTCAACTCTCATCAAAATTTGCCATCTCCAACTCAACATCATAATTTGCCATCACCAATTCATCATCAGTCCCTCCTAAGGAGGGAGAGATGGAATCACCCCAATGTCTCATCCACGTCGTGATGCGTCTCACAAATCCTCACAGCAATTCTCATTTCCTGCACACAGAACAAAGAAAACACAGGTGTGGAGTCATCATCATCACCACAGGTAAGTGGCTGCGTATGGTGCGACAGGTTCATCAATCCTAACTATTTCCTAAATGACTTTAACAACTTTACATTACCCGGGGTCTTTCTCCTGCCAAACCATTGGCCCTCTTACACTATGGGTTCTAAAAACCAATTCCCATTGACCAACTGTGGTGCTTTTCAATTTGGGGTCTCACTCCCCCGATTCATCTCCCGGTGCCCTCGCACAATTTCTGGGCTGTGGCGTGTACCTCTCCCAGCGGGTCTACCCACCTGCACACCTCCACCACTACAGTTGCCTCCGAGCTTACCTGCTCCTCACCCTAACCTAACTACCTGGGGAAGGCCCTCTGGCGCTCTCCCCACTCGGTGCCCTCTCTGGCACTGGGCTACCCGGGTCCGTCCTCCGGATCCTCGGGCCCCATCCACAACTCTACCGGCTCCCAGAGCCCACCTGCGGCCTCACCTGGCCGACATCCTCACAGTGGTGGAGTGCCCAACCAACTACACACACTAACAGGCTACACGCCCAGCCATTTCCACAACACTAATGCACCCATCCACAATACCATTCTGTCACCCGCACCACAGATGCCAATATCCAACCACAATTTACCTGTACCCTCTACCTAACACTTACACTACCCGCCCCGGGTATCCGTGATGGGGGTCCACTCTTCCCCCATTCACACCTTCGCACCATGCACACCACTCCGTACCACTTACTCCAACTCTCTCCACACCACTCATTCTCTGCTCCATATATTCCACACACCTGCACTTGCACACCTGTGCTCTCACACCTGGTGCCACCTGCACCCTTCTCTCCCCAAGCGCATTCACGCTGATCCACCACACTCACTACTCATACACTGCTCCACACACCTGTCCAGTTGCACACCTGTGCAATCACACCTGTTCAATTCTCACACACACGGCATCATCTCAGCTAACTACTCCCTTCTGAAACTTGCGCTTCCCAGTCGTCCCTTTAAACTATTGCGCTCCCTCGTCATTATCATCCACACTAATCTACCTGCGTCCCCACTACAGGTATCAGTCACTAACTAACCTTAACGTCACCTAATGTCATCTTCGCTAGATCCCTACCAATATAACCTAACCCACCCAGGCTAGTTTTCACTGCCATACACCCCATAATCTATTGCTCCTTTGCCCCACCATGGGAAGGGTGGCAGGGATGCCACCCTTACCCACCGGGCCTATCGCTCCTCAATCCCCCAGTCCTCTGGCACTAATAAGCCCCCCTTATTCAGAGGTACTGGGTCCCGCCTCGGCATCTAAAGCCGAGGCAATCCACGGGGGCGCCTGCTCGCCAGTGTAAGGCCTTATCCGGTCGGCGTGGACGATCCGAGGGAGGGCTCGTGGCCCCATTTTGATCTTAATGACCACGTCACAGATTTGCGACAGGACGACTCCTGGGCCTTGCCAGGGGGAGGTGAGCTTTGGGCACCTTCCCTTCCGCCTCCGGGGATTAAAGAACCAAATCTTTCATCCCCGGAGCGTATTGACTCCCCTGGCTCCGGTCGTCGTACCTGCGCTTCATCTTTTCCCCCGCCAGATGGAGTTGGCGGCGGGCGAAGGCATGGACTAGCTCCATGCCTTCCTCTAGGTGACGTGCGTACCCCTCCCTCGGCGGGTTAACCACTGTGTCTGGCACGGGACCGCATAGCAAGTCGGCAGGAGCCCGTAACTCCCGCCCATACATAAGCAACGCTGGACTGCATGCGGTGGCCCCGTGCTGGCTGGTTCGGTAGGCCATAAGCAAATAAGGGAGATGTTCGTCCCAGTCATCCTGACGGGTGGCGGTGAACAGTGCCAGTTGTTGTATCAATGTTCTGTTGAACCGTTCCACCATCCCGTCAGATTGTGGCCGCAAGGGCGTGGTTCTTGTTTTCCGAATTGACAGGAGACTGCACACATCTTTTAGCAATTTGCTCTCAAAATTTCGTCCCTGGTCGGTGTGCAACTCCTGTGGAATCCCATGCCGGCACACAAATCCTTCCACGAAGGCCTGCGCTACCACCCCTGCTTCTTGGTTGGGGAGGGCGTAGGCCTCCGGCCACTTGGTGAAGTAGTCCATCACAACGAGGATGTACTTATTACCTAGGCGGGTGCAGGGTAGTGGGCCTAGGATATTCATGGCCACCCGCTCTAGGGGGGCCCCCACCTGGTGTAATTGAAGGGGGGCCCTCATCCTCCGTGCTGGTCCCTTTTTGGCAGTACAGGCGTCGCATCTCCGACACCAGTCCTGTATGTCGCGCCCCATATTCACCCAATAAAACCTCCGGCGTACCTGCGATGTCGTCTTTGTCCTGCCCAAATGGCCGCCGGGGCGGGTACCATGCACCTGTTGCAATATATCGGTCTTAAATTTATTTGGGACTACCACCAGCCAGGAAGTTCTATCAGAGGGAACCTCCACCCACTTGCGATACAAGATGTTATCCTTCAATTCCAGGGTCTGCCACTGAGCCCAATATGCCTTAGTTTGCGCCCCGAGGGGGGTGACCTCTTCCCCCTTTGGTCTATGCCCCAATCTGACCCAATTGAACACTGGCCCCAGGACAGGATCCTCCTGCTGGGCCGTGCTCCATGCCAAAGTTCCGAATTCCTCATCTGCGGTTAGTGGCAAAATTGGCCCTCTCACCCGGGTTGCCCGGACAACGAGGGTCGGGTCCGAATCGCCCAATTGTTCCCTCTCCTCGTGTCTCGCACAAAATTTGCAGTTTTCCCCCAGACAAGGACGCCGAGAGAGTGCGTCCGCATTACCATGGGCCTTCCCGGCCCTATGGGCCACATCAAAATCGTACTGCTGCAACTTTTCCAACCACCTTGCAATTTGGCCCTCCGGTTCCTTGAACCGAAGGAGCCATTGCAAGGAGGAATGGTCAGTTCTAACCAAAAATTTCCGCCCGTACAGGTACGGGTGAAAATGGTTCATGGCAGCCAGCATGGCCAATAACTCTTTGCGAGTGACGCAATAATTTCGCTCGGGCCTACTTAAGGCCCGACTATAATAACCAATCACTCTCTCCACGCCCTCCTGTGTCTGAGACAAAACTGCGCCCAATCCTTCCTGGCTCGCATCCGTGTCCAGGGTAAATGCCCCGTTGCTAGTGGGGTACGCTAGAAGGGGTGCGGATGTTAGACACCCCTTCAATTTTTGGAAGGCCTCGTGGCACTCCCGTGTCCAATTAAATCGCGTCCCCTTCTCCGTAAGCCGGTGGAGGGGACGGGCCAACTCCGCAAATTTCGCCACAAAGCGCCGGTAGTAGGAGCAGAGTCCCAAAAATCCCCGCACCTCTTTGATGGTACGTGGTGCGGGCCACTCCTCTACCGCTTTAATTTTGTCTGGGTCCGTTTTTACCCCCTCGCGGCCGATCACGTGACCTAGATAGGCCACCTCTCTTGCAAACAAAGTGCACTTACTCGGGTTCAGCTTCAACCCTGCCTGTCTGAGGCACCCGAACACCTGGTCCAAATTAGCTACTGCCTGGGGGAACGTTTGGGCATGTACCAGGACGTCATCCAGGTACACCAGGCATGATTGCCATGGCATGCCGCCTAGTACATGCTCCATCAATCTTTCAAAGGTGGCGGGGGCGTTACACAAACCAAACGGCATCACAGTAAACTGATACAGTCCCTTACCTGTGGAAAATGCCGTTTTCTCCTTCCCTGCCCTATCCATCTCCACCTGCCAATACCCACTCTTGAGGTCCAAAGTTGTGAACCAATTTGAGCCCGCAACGGCATCGAGGGTGTCATCAATCCTTGGCAGGGGATATGAGTCCTTGAGTGTCACGTTGTTTAGCTGGCGATAGTCCACGCAGAACCGCGTGGTCCCATCCTTCTTTTTGACCAGCACAACAGGTGACATCCAAGGACTTCCCGAGGGCTCGATCACGCCTGCGTCGAGCATTTTTTCAACCTGCTCGTCAGCTTCCGCCCTCTTGCTCCAAGGGAGCCGTCGGGCGGCCTGACGAATAGGCCGGGCCTCACCGGTGTGGATCTGATGTTTCACCAGGCCCGTACGTCCAATATCCTCGGTGGACAGGGAGAAGAGGTCCAAATGGGACCCAACCAGTTTGTGTAAGGCCTCCCTCTGGGTACCTCCCAACTCTACGCTACTACGATTTACCATCTCGCAAATGGGATCGGGCCAATTCCTACTTGTTATTGAAGGCTCCCCCCGGGGTCGGCTCGGCTGGACGTTCTCGCCCCTCACTGTCGCGACTTCCTCAACTGGGGTGCAGCCAGCTACCCTCGTGCCCCTTACTATAGTGCGTGGTTCTGTACTCATATTTATTACTCGGACGGCCACTACCGGTCCGTCCGTTTTTACAAGGGTGCGGCCCACGATTAAACCCGGTATGGACTGCGCTGCCACCGGTTCGACCAGGCCGCAGGACTCCTGCCACGTTGGGCGAGCTGCCCACCGGGCCGGCACTATCGCCTCGGCCCTTGGGGGGATGGTCACGGCCTCGGAAGCCTCCAGCTCCGCTCTCTCGGCCGTGCTCACTCCCCCTAACGGCAGCTCTTCTACTCCCACCTGCAGGATCCCCCGGCACAAGTCGATTTTACAGCCGCTGGCAGTCAACAGGTCCAACCCTATTAAACATGGGTCGCACACCTCCGCCACCCAAACATCTATCTCCCTCCTTACCGACCCTAACTTGAGGGTCACAGAACCACGCCCTATGATCGGGGCCGTTACCCCGGTAGCAAGCTGCAAACTATAATTTTGCAGGCGCTGGATCTTATCCCAGCCACCTGCGCTCGAATCAAGGACCACAGGGCTGATGATCGTGGCGCTAGCTCCTGTGTCCACTACGGCGTCTACCCCCACGCCGGCAATTTTGCATCTAATTGTCAGACTACCGGTTCCAATTTGGCCACAATAAATGACCTGTCGCGTCAATGAGGGCTCTCCTCCATCCTCTTCTGCCGAACACCGCCCTACGTGCCCGACACCTTCTAGTTTCCCGGGGTCTGGCGGGGGGGGTGTCTGGGGTCGGCTAACCCGCTCCCCCCTGGGCGGAGTTGAGGACCTCAACCGCCGGGGATCATCCCGGCGCGTGGCTCGACAGTGCCGCGCCAGGTGACCCAGACGGTTGCAAGTGTAGCACCTCACCTGGTAAGGTGCTTGTCTCCGGAATTCCAAATTTCCCCCCCTGTAGGTCCGAATTGGATTACCCGCTCGTGGTCCACCGCGGGCCACCTCCGGGGCCGCCTGCCATGGTCCAGGTCCCGCCAGGCGCTGGTCCACCAGCCTCCGGACCATGCCCGCCAGGTCAGGACCCACGTCGTGGGCGGGCCCCCGAAGGGGTCCGCCCTCCATCGGGGGTCCCACCTGGCGGACCGCCATTGCGAGACGCTCGCCCCCCCGGGCCAGGGGCCTCGCTGCTTCCCAACGGGCCGCAGCGTCAGCCGCCTGGCTCAGAGTCTGCGGGCGCCACATGGCGAGCTGTTGCCGGAGCTCAATGTCCGGGAGGGCCTGGATAAAATGGTCCAGCGCCAGGCTTTCCCGGGAATCCGCTGCCATGCTAGCATGTGCGATCCCCACTGCGCGGCGAATGTCGTGGGCAAGTTCCCCGATGGCTTCCTGGGGCTTGCGCTTTCGCAGCGCGAGCTGAGCTTTAACAAGCTCGCTCTGCTGTTCTATGCCGAATCGATTAATTAGGGTGTCGCGGAGGGCTGGCAGGGTGAGAGCACCCGCTGGTAATGCCGTCAGCACCTCCGCCGCCGCGTCGCGCAATGCGGCCACCAGGTGTACTCCACCTTCGTCCTCACCCCAACCGTTGCCCTTACACACACAGTCGAACTGCGCCAGGTACGCGCGTAGATCACTCTTGCCGTCATACGGCGCGAGTGGGACCTTGTGGGACCACCTCGTATGCGAGTCGTTGCCCGCCTGCCGGACCCCGTGCGTCGCCCCTTGCGGGGTCAGCGCGGGGCCGAACCGGCCGGGCCCCCACAGTACATTACCCCCAAGGGGCTCTCGTGCCTCCCCGGTCCCTCCAACAACTACCCCTGTTGGTGTCGATGCATGGGTCACACCTCCGCAACCCGCTACCCATTCCATACCACCACAACCTTGCTCACCCACACCTCGCACCTCTCGTTCCATACCCTCTGGACCAGCCATACACCTCACTCGTGGCCTCTCATGAACATCCGGGTCTATCTCGACCCCCAAGCTTATTAAATCACCTGGCGCATCATATGCACGACCATATTGGTCACCACTTACACCGGGTCCTCTTTCTCTTTGCTTCTCCTCCATCACCTGCGAATCCCTCATCCGGTTAATGAGCACATCATCACGATCCGAACACAGACTTTGGACCAATTCTTTTACTTCCTCCTTTATCTCTTTCTTCTCCTCTCTCCTTCGCTTCTTAATTTCGCTCACCCCTTCTTCCACTTCTTCTAATTTCTGCTTCACCTCCTTCATCTCTTCGTGCGCCCCTTTAAGTTCTTCCTCTAACTCCACTTTATTTTTTTCTATGTGCTCCCGCACCTCCCGCTCTTTAACCTCCATCACCTCTACCACCTTGTCCATTTTCCTCGTCAGGTCCTCATGTACCGTCTGACACTCTTTTTTAATTACCCCTACGTCCTTTTTCATCTCCTTCTGTGTCGATTTTAAACCCTCTATTACCGCTGTGTTCTTATTTACCTGGTCCCCCAACTCCTTTTGTCCCACTGTCAGTTGTTCTACTCCCAGCGTCAACTCCTCTATACCCCCTTGCAATTTTACAGTCCCCTTTCTCACCTCCTTCTCCATGCGCTCCTTACAGTGCCTCACCTCCTCGCGCACTCCTCCGACCTCCTCACTCACTCCTCTTCTGATCTCCTCTCCCATCACTTGCATCTCCTGCCCAGATGCCACCCTCATCTGCTCCATTTCCTCCCTGTGAGCATCCAGTTTGGTTTCTACCCCCATTCTGACCCCCTCTATCTGCTGCCCCATTTGTTTAACTTCCCTTTCCGCTTGGTCCCTCATGTCCCTCAATTTGCCTTCCATCCTGTTTTCTAACCCCTCTAACCCCTTTTGCATCCCTTCCATTTGATTCTCTTGAGCGGCCATTCTGTTTTCTACCCCCTCTAACCCCTTTTGCATCCCTTCCATTTGATTCTCTTGAGCGGCCATTCTGTTTTCTACCCCCATTAACCCCTCCTGTATTTCCCCTAATCTATCGTCTAATTTCCCAAATTTCTTGTCTAATCCCTTAAAATTATTGTCTAATCCCTTAAAATTATTGTCTAATCCCTCACCAGTACCCCTCGCTTCGTCCCTCATTACCCCCATTTGGCCCTCCAATCGCTCACCCATTTGTTCCATAAAGGCCCTCATTTGCAGGAGGAAAAGGTTCGAATCCACCAGGGGCGCTGCCACGGTCGCGGGCGCGGTCGCCGTGACCAGCGAGGCGCCATTTTGCGCGCCCGCAACGTCGGGCGCAACGACACTATTTTGTGCGTCGGCTATCCTCACTGCTTCGCTCTCCTCACGTCCCTCAATTTGGTCCTGGACCGACCCTGCCTCACTCTCCTCTACCGGACCCCAGCCGACTTGGTCTGCCATAGCGCGACTTTCAAAATTCGGGTTTTTATATTTTGTAAAACACAATCAAATTTCGCTGTTATAATTTCGAGCGCGTAAAACGCGCTCCGGATCGAATTCTACTTCCCAACACCAAAATGTTACCCTAATGGTACACTTGGTGTTCCAAAATTTGGGCTAAATGAATTTAGTCCCAGGTCCGAATCCGACACTCCTGACACCAATTGTTACAGACACGACTTTGATGTTATGGTGGGCCGAGCGGAATGGCCGCCGTGTCCGCACAAGTTACCCGATTATACTCGAACCTTGGCCGAGCCGCGCTACGCTAGATCAATGAAGGAAAAGGACACAACGGCTGGGATTAAAATGACACGACACCAGGGATACGGTTCTCAAGACCTCCGGAGGAGGTTATATTATGGCGGAAGGTTAGATTACAGGAATGAGAGGGACAGCATAGAAAGATAGGCACTTAGACACACTTATCTTATTCCCGACAGACCACAGATAAACAGGACAAAACTGACTCACACGGGGATTGATGGCAAGGAAAGCGGGCAGTCGATGGCTCAAGGTGCACTCTTGGCTCAAGGACAGAATCGACCCGGTCCGGTCCAAAGATGCGGGGAGGTATCGTCACGCTGGGGGTGGCGTCCTTTGCTCTCCGTGGTTCAGGCGCATCTGACTTCACATCCGGTAAGTCGCTGCGTATCTCCGGCGGGGAGTGACACGCCCTCGGCTCGTTAGCTCCGCCCCAGATGGAATCGGCCCGTTGCTTCTCATTGGGTGCGGGGGGTTACCGGCTCCGCCCTTGACGAGGGGCCGACAGGCAGCCCCTTCGTGGTAACCCCGTCGGCGCACATGGGTAATGGCGGCTAACCGAGCCGGAGTGAGGACGCACACTCCCCGCGCGCGCCGTTGTTGTAGTTGTTGTTGTAGTTGTTGTTTGGGGAAGAAGATGGGAGGAGGTATGGGAAGGTCCTAAACTCACTACTGGTGCCATATAATCACATTCTGGTGCAACGAAGAGTCAGAATTAATGGAAACGAGTCCTTAACTGACATAGACTAAGAATAACTAGCAAGATGTCCGAAAGTTGTCTACGTGAGATGCGGTGGACCTGGGCACGACATTTAATGGGGGAAAAAGGGGAAGGTCGGTTCTACAGAGTGTTATTTACAGGCAATGGGACTAGGGAATGGGGGATTGGGGATAGTTGGGGAGTATTGGGGAAATAGGGGAATATTTACAAGCGGATATGGAGGCCAAATGCCATATCCGCAACAATATTATATATGTATACTTTTCCATGTCATTATTGGTCGGTAAAGGTGGAGGCAAGTACCAGTGTTTTATCAAAGAACCTGCCTGTTGTAGCTCGGATCGAGGTGGTCGTGCAATTCTGTATTCAAGTGGAGCGACATGCAAGATAAAGAAAAAAGAAATGATGACAAGGTGAGATTGCATACGTTGGAGGCAGGAGGAGGGGAGTAAAGGGGTGGATGCAACTTGCAGGTGACGATCATGCACCGAGCTCCGTGTACGAACCTCGGTGCGAGCGGTACATTAGATCCGCCGTTCCACGGAGTCGTGCGCGAATCCGAGATAATGAGAAGCGACGGGCGCGCGCACGCGAGGAACGACTTCTCCCCGCACGTGGCGAATGTAGGCTGAAGCGGGAGAGTGAGTGGAGGCAAAACAAAACAAAAAATGCACACGACGCATATATACGAGCAGCTTTCATGGAGCATTCGGCGTGCGACGGGTCAAAATGAAAGGCTATACAAACATTTTGTTTTCGAAACCGTGAATTGCAACTAAGTTGAATCGCCCTTTTGGAAAAGCTTTTGTGCTGAGACTGGACAAACGCGTTCCTCATGCAGCCTCCGTAAACTGTTATTTGCTGAAGGATTCCTGAAGGACGAGTGATCCATGTTGTGGTCAATTTAAAATAAAGTAATTGTTGATCGGTTATGGAACTATTTATTTCCACTTGGAAAAACAGAAGTGAGTATTTGCGAAAGAGACCTTTATTCAAGCAAAGGATGTATTAGGTCTATTTGGGATGTCTTGGAGGTTAGTATGTCGACTTGGGATGTTTTGGAGGTTAGTAGGTCTATTTGGGATGTGTTGGAGGTTAGTAGGTATATTTGGGATGTGTTGGAGGTTAGTAGGTATATTTGGGATGTGTTGGAGGTTAGTAGGTCTATTTGGGATGTGCTGGAGGTTTGTAGGTCTATTTGGGATGTGTTGGAGGTTAGTATGTCTATTTGGGATGTGCTGGAGGTTAGTAGGTCCATTTGGGATGTGTTTTAGGTTCATTGCATTGAAAAGTGGTTTTTTTCTTCATCCTTTGGAGTGCAAAATGGACCGAGTTGCTCGATAATCTCCACCAACCATTTACTGCACCTCTCACTGGACTTACCAAAGCCAAGTGTCCATGGCGGTGTGATGAGAGCTACAAAAATACCACGAGAGCTGCAAATATACCAAAAAAAAAACCTCTAAAAATACGCAAAAATACTACCAGCTCCAAAGAGCTGCAAAATAGCACAAAACATTAAGAAACCACAAACAAAACACTGACAAAACAGCAAAAGCAACAGAAAGCCAGGTGGGTCCTCCATCCATTAACCTACTCCCTTATCTATCCAACATATACAAACAGGCAAACAAACAAAAACGAACAGACACAACAAAAATGAACATAAATAACCTCGGCAGTGCTGCAAACAACCTCATTCCAAAATATATATATACAGACTTGGCATTTAATATGGAATATTTTTTTTGTGGGGGTGAACTTACTTTTCAAGTTGACTTAGAACCAAAAGTTCATTGGAATTACGTTGAAATTATTCTAGATTTTGTTAATGTGACCTTTAAAAGAAACAAAAACCACATTTGACATTTCGAAGCAAATAAATTGATCCTTGAAAGTGATGTAAACTGATATCGAACTCAATTCATGGACAGTACTGTGTTAAACTTCTGTACGTTTTCCAGAAGTATCTCTTTATTTTGCACATTAGCCAAACATTTTTTAACAAAAACAAAAGCTAAATTACAACTGGGATTACGGACAGTAAAATTACAGTTCAGTACGTCATGTAACCCCCACGAGCATTCAGGAGAGCGCGTACACGTTGAGGCATGCTGTTCACGAGATTTGCCAAGGCTTGGACAGGAATCGCTTGCCATGCAGTGACAATAGCCTGCTGCTATTCACGCACAGAGGTCGGCTGCTGGTTAGGGTGGTCCAAAAATGCAAAAAAAATCACTTTTTTATCTGGATTTTGATGCTCTTTTGGATTATTTTTAGAAATGGTCTAAATCATTCACCCATAAAATATTTTGCATCTGAGTCATCTATAAACTCATACACACTCAACATATAAATTTGTCATTTTGGTCAATTTTAATGAAAATCGTCCATGTTGAGAGGCTTACAAAGACTTTAGAAATATTTTTTCCCTAAATAATGTCATTGATGGTACATACCCCTGTGAAGTCCTCATGGTCGAAACATGAGTCAGACATGTATGAACATGTTTCAAACATGTTTCAAGCATTGTCAAACATGTTTCGACCATGATGATTTCACACTCACAGGCGCATGCAAAAAGTCATGAACCACAAAATGGCTTAGTACAATAGTGCATGTACTTTTTCCACCGAGGTTGTGGTTGCTATTGGATTGTTCTCATTGAGCCAAATTTGGTGAAAAACGCCATATTTCAATTGAAATGTGTATGAGTTTCGAGATGGAATTGAGCGAAAATATTTGGTGGGTGAATGTTTTAGACCATTTCTAACAATAATCCAGGAGAGCATCAAAATCGGAGAGATCGATGTTTTTTGGATCACCCTACTGCTGGTCCAAGTTGTCGATTTGACGCGTTAATTCTGCCCACAAGTTCTCTCTCGCATTCATATCCGGGGACATGGCAGGCCACTCCATATACTCTACACCACGGTCAGCAAGAAAGTGTTGGATCATGCGAGCACGATGAGGCCATGCATTGTCATCTTGGAAGACATAGTTTCCTCGAAAGGCTACACGAGCAAATGGAAGAAATGTTTCTTCCAGAATGGCCCTGTACTTGAACTGGTTCAGGTTTCCATTCAGAACAACCGGATCAGTTTTGCCCCCTGCATGAAAAGCAGCCCAAACGGTCACCCCACCACCTCCAGCTTGGACTCTTGGCACTATACAATCTTCGTTGTAGGCTTCAGGCACTTGTCTGCACACTCGAACATGGCCATCTTGACAATAGACCAGAAATCAAGACTCGTCACTGAAGATCACGTGATTCCAGTGTCCTGGCTGCCATTGACGGTGCTCTGTGGCCAACTGCAATCGGCGCTGGCGGTGTTGTCTTGTCAGGCGTGGCTTTCTCATGAGCCACATGGCACGATAGCCTGCTTGAACCAGTCGTTGGTTGACTAGCCTTCTGGATACAGGCACATTTGTCAGTTGCTGCCACTCAGCCCTAAGCCAATTAGCTGAATTGGTAAGGCCATTGCAGACTAACCGGTGCAGCTGGCGATCATCCCTCCTTGTGGTTCTGCGGGGACGTCCTGACCTCGGTATTGGAGTAGGGACACCCCTCTGAGCATTTCGTTTCAGGATCTTTGACACCTGACCTTGAGTGATGCCATACTGCCGAGCAATAGCACACTGTTTCATGCCGGAATTTCTTAAAGCCACCACACCATGACAAACAGCATTGTCTAGTTGACGGACCATCTCCAGAGGAAGCGGCAATAACTTTTGTAGATGTGCAGCAGTTGTTTTCCACTAATACAGAACGCAACAACCCTTATATACCCGATTGTGAAGCCAATCGTCAAATGTACCTGTCCGTACATTTTGTCACACCACCTGTGATATAATCCTTTTATTGACTTCTTGTTGCGACAGACAATCAGTGACATGGTTCTTTTAACAAAGAAATCACCGAAGCATAAAAGAAACTCACCAGATTGATATTCTGAGTTCAGAAAGGAAACCCAAGTCAAGAAAAAAAAAATCCATATTACAGACTTGGCATTTAATATGGATTTTTTTTTTCGGGGGTGAACTTACTTTTCAAGATGACTTAGAACCAAAAGTTCATTGGAATAATGTTGAAATCATTCTAGATTTTGTTAATGTGACCTTTAAAAGAAACAAAAACCACATTTGACATTTCGAAACAAATAAATTGATCCTTGAAAGTGATGCCAACTGATATTGAGCTCAATTCACGGACAGTACTGTGTTAAACTTCTGTGCGTTTTCCAGAACTATCTCTTTATTTTGCACATTAGGCAAATTTTATTTCAACAAAAACAAAAGTTAAATTACGACTGGGATTACGGACAGTAAAATTACAGTTCAGTACTTCGTGTAACCCCCATGAGCATTCAGGAGAGCACGTACATGTTGAGGCATGCTGTTCAAGAGATTTGCCAAGGTTTGGACAGGAATCGCTTGCCATGCAGTGACAATAGCCTGCTGCAATTCACGCACAGAGGTCGACTGCTGGTCCAAGTGGTCGATTTGACGCGTTAATTCTGCCCACAAGTTCTCTTTCGGATCCATATCCGGGGACATGGCAGGCCACTCCTTGTGCTCTACACCACGGTCAGCAAGAAAGTGTTGGATCATGCGAGCACGATGAGGCCGTGCATTGTCATCTTGGAAGACAAAGTTTCCTCAAAAGGCTGCATGAGCAAAGGGAAGCAATATTTCTTCCAGAATGGCCCTGTACTTGAACTGGTTCAGGTTTCCATTCAGAACAACCAGTTCAGTTTTGCCCCCTGCATGAAAAGCAGCCCAAACGGTCACCCCACCACCTCCAGCTTGGACTCTTGACACTATACAACTTTGTTGTAGGCTTCATGCACTTGTCTGCGCACTCGGATGCGGCCATCTTGATGATATATCAGAAATCGAGACTCGTCACTGAAGATCACGTGATTCCAGTGTCCTGGCTGCCATTGACGGTGCTCTCTGGCCCACTGCAATCAGCGCTGGCGGTGTTGTCTGGACAGGTGTGGCTTTCTCAGGGGACGCCTGGCACGATAGCCTGCTTGAACCAGTCGTTGGTTGACTAGCCTTCTGGATAGAGGCACATTTGTCAGTTGCTACCACTCAGCCCTAAGCCGATTAGCTGACTTGGTACGGCAATTGTGGACTAACTGGTGCAGCTGGCGATCATCCCTCCTTGTGGTTCTGCGGGGATGTCCTGGCCTCGGTATTGGAGTAGGGACACCCCTCTGAGCATTTCGTTTCAGTATCTTTGACACCTGACCTTGAGTGATGCCAAACTGCCGAGCAATAGCACGCTGTTTCATGCCGTAATTTCGTAAAGCCACCACTCCATGACAAACAGCATTGTCGAGTTGACGGACCATCTCCAGAGGAAGCGGCAATAACTTTTGGAGACGTGCAGCAGTTGTTTTCCACTAATACAGAACGCAACAACCCTTGTATACCCGACTGTGAAGCCAATCATCAAATGCACCTGTCCGTACATTTTGCAACGCCACCTGTGATATAATCCTGTTGTTGACTTCTTGCTGCGACAGACAATCAGTGACATGGTTCTTTTAACAAATAAATCACCGAAGTGTAAAAGAAACTCACCAGATTGATATAATGAGTTAAGAAAGTAAGCCCAAGTCAAGAAAAAAAAAATATTCCAGGTTAAATGCCAAGTCTGTAAATGCCAAGTCTGTGTATATATATATGTATATATATATATATATATATATATATATATATATATATATATACATATATATATATTGTTGCGGATATGAGGACTGTATTTTTTTTGATTGTGTGCTTTATTATTATTATTATTGTTATTCTGCGCCTCCTGCCTCCGGAGCTGTGTAAAGGTCAAAGGGCGTCCCATAATTAGTCCACAAGCATACACGTCAGCCAATCAGAGAATACCCCTGTTCGATAGTTATATCTTATTCTGTGTTTTAGGGTAAGGCTGTGTCTCCCATTAATAGAAGTACTCCATTGCACCAAGTGAAAGAGATAGATTCCCTTCATTCCCACTCCCAAAACTTCCATTCCCCCTTTTCATCAATTGCCATTCGCATTGCCAACTGCATTTTGGGCGGTTTTCTCTTTATCCACCATTGGCCACGAGGCAGGGTTGGGGAAGAAAGGCGGGTCCCCACCTCGTCATAGAGGGGAGGAGTGAACCAGCCCTTGGCGACCAACCCAGAACGAGGGGTTGGCTTTAGAGGGCGGAGAGAGAACGTTTTGGGGAGGTTCGCAAAAGGGTCAAGGGTGGGGCTTATATAACCCGAGGCAGAGGCCCCCGGAGAGAGTCGAGGAGGGAGGAGATCAGTAGACAGAAAGGCCTTGAGTTGGACTAAGCAAGAGAGGAAGTTGTTGGACTGGGTGGGACTAAGAAAGAGAGAGAAAGAGTCCTGAAGCTTGTGAGGGAAGGAGAGAGAACCCGTCACACCAACCCCCCACCAGCCACGTTGGCTCCACCAAGCGTTCACCTCCACCAAGGCTCCACCAAGCTCTGCGTTGGCTCCACCAAGCGTTCACCTCCACCAAGGCTCCACCA
Organism: Myxine glutinosa; assembly: GCF_964187855.1. Lineage (NCBI taxonomy): Eukaryota > Metazoa > Chordata > Myxini > Myxiniformes > Myxinidae > Myxine > Myxine glutinosa. Next base: position 105,818,826 of record NC_136264.1, read on the forward strand.
AGCTCCGCGTTGGCTCCACCAAGCGTTCACCTCCACCAAGCGTTCACCTCCACCAAAGCTCCACCAAGCTCCGCGTTGGCTCCACCAAGCGTTCACCTCCAGCCATCCACCTCCTGCGATTCCTGTCATCATTCCCCGCGTGAGTCTGTCTTTTGTTTGTTCTGTCCTGGGTTAATTAAGACTGTAGGTAAGCTAGTATTTTCACTGTGTCACCTGCGTCTTATGTGCTGTAAATAAACGTGACTGCTTTCTTTTTGCTTATGTGTGTAAATAGTAAATAAATTTAGTAGTATTTCCAAACCTTTCTTTGCCTTCGTCTTCCTCTTTGCATTCGTCGTTTTAGTCTTTTCCCTCATTGAGCAGCCGCGGTGCGATCCAGCCAACGTTTGGGTGGAATCGGGTTCTAATCGGGGAATAACTGTTCGGTCACGGTAATACCAACCGCTCGGTAAAATAACATCTTTAACCGCGTCCGCAACAATTGGTGTCGAGGAGTGGGATATGAGGCCCGAAGCGTGCTTAACGCGCTCAAAATTACAAGCTGTTGGAAATTTGTGTTGTTTTAAAGAAAAACCCGAATTTTGAAATCGCGCCATGGCTGGTCAAGGCGATCGAATGCCGGTGGGTGAGCTAGAGGAGGGGTTAGGAGTTACCCAGGATCAGAGGGACGAAGTAGAGGAGAACATTGGCAATATGGTTGAGGGGGTATCAGACGCACAAAATGGCGCTCTCGCGCACGAGGTTTCAGGCGCGCAAAAAGGCGCCTCGCACGAGCGCGCGGTAGCCGAGCCCGCTGTATCAGCGGGCTTTAACATGCAGCCGATTGACATGCAGGCCCTCATTGCGCAGCTACAGGCAGCTGTACAGATGAGTATGGGGGACCAAATTGGAGGTTTGAAAAACAGTATGGGGGTAATGGGGGTAATGAGGGACGAATTGAGGGCTGATAGTGAGCGAATGAGGGACGAAGCGAGGGCTCAGAGTGAGCAATTGGGAGTAATGAGGGACGAAGGGAGGGCTCAGAGTGAGCAATTGGGGGTAATGAGGGACGAAGCGAGGGGTACCAGTGAGGGATTAGAAAAAATATTTGAGGGGTTAGACGATGGGATAAAAGAGGTGAAAAATGGGTTAATGGGGTTAGAAAATAGGATGGAGGACAAATTGCGGGAAATAGGGGAACAATCTGCCAGGGAAATCAAACGAATGGGGAACCAGATAGAGGAGGTGCAAATCGGGTTAGAAAGTAAACTGGATGCTCAGAGGGATGAATTGGGACAGATGAGGGTAGCATCTACAAAAGAGAGGGAGGAGATGAAAGAGGAGATACGACGAGGTGTAAGTGAAGAGGTCTCGGGGATACGCGAGGAGGTAAAGCGAGGCGAAAAGCGTATAGAGAAAGAGGTGAGAAATAATACGGCGAGGTTACAAGGGGGAATAGAAGATCTGACGGAGGAGGTGGAACAGCTGACGGAGGGACAGACGGAGTTAGTGGAGCAGGTTCAAAGGAACACTGCGGTACTAAGAGGGCTAAAGGCGACACAAAAAGAAATTAAAAACGAATTAATAGCGACACAGAAGCAATTTCAGATGGTACGTGAGGGACTGACAATGAGGTTGGACGAGGTGACAGAGGTGATGGAGACAAAGGACCGGCAGGTGAGGCTGCACATAGAGACGGTCACGGTAGCCTTAGAGGACGAACTTGAGGAGACGCACCGGGAAATAAAAGAGGTGAAGCAAAAATTAGAGGAAGTGGAAGAAGAGGTGAGTGAAATTAAGAAGAGACGGACAGAAACTAAGAGAGAAATACAGGAGGAGGTGATGGAATATGTACAAGGTCGGTGCTCAACTCATAATGTGCTTCTCACTAACAAAATAAAGAGTTTGCAGGTGGCAAAGGAGGTGGGGAGACGAGGTGCCAAGGTGAGTGGCGATATAATCGGAAATGTACATGATGTGAGAGGAGCTTCAGTCGGCTTGGGGATTGGTTTGGATCCGGGTGTTCGTGAAAGGCCGTTGGTGAAGTGTGCGACAGGTCTGGTGTGCGAAGGAAGAGGTGTGCGAGAATGTCCGACCATGGGGTGTGTGAGGAAAAAGTGCGCGCCAAGGAGTGAGTGTGCTGTCGAGAGTGAGTCGGCCGTAGCGCGTGTGCGAGGGAGCACATGGAAGAGCGTAGTGAGGAGTGTTACAGAGGATGTAACGGGAGAGTGTGCCGTCAAGAGTGAGATGGTCGAAGCGCGTGTGCAAGGGGGTACATGGAAGCGCGGTGTGGTAAGTGTTACGGAGGAAGTAACGAAAGAGTGTGCGCAAGAGGATGCGTGAGTAAGGTGTGTAACGGACGGGTGCATGAGGAAAGAGTGTGCTGTCGAGAGTAAGGGTGAGTGCGCTGTCAAGAATGGAGGTGAAAGTAGTGAAAGTGCCACGGAGCGTGAGTTGGTTGTGACAGGTGAGCGAGGATGTACACCTGGAATGGAAGGATGCACACCTGGAATGGTAGAGCGTGTGTGGGAATGCACACTTGAGTTGGTCGTGAGGCACGTGGTTGGGTGTGCGAGTGAGAGCACACCTGTGATAGTCACAGAGGAGGTGACTGAGAAGGGGGCACGAAGAGGTGTGTTGGTGAGGTGTGCGAGCGACGAGTGTGTGCAAAGGTGTTCGGTGGTCAGGTGTGTGACCAAGTCTGTGAGCGGAATGAGTGTACCGAGGTGTGTAAGAGAAGGTACGACGAGGAGCATGGGGACGGCTGGAGGTATGAGCAAGAAAGGGGTAGCGTATGCGTGTAAGCATGCAGGTGAGGCATCGACGGTAACCGGGTTAGCGGTTAGAGCGACTTATAGCCGAATCGGGCCCTCGGTGCGTGCCGGGCTTCGCGTGCCGCGAGGACCAGCGGGGATCCGAGCCACGGCGGGTTCGGAAGGACCGCCATACGCGATCCACGCTGGGCCTCGCTTGGAACGGCCGCGTCCGTGCTCCACTAAGCGGAGCGGGCAGCCCGATAGGAAGGGTCGTCATGGCGACCACTCTTTATTGAGACGTTCCGGCAGGTCGAGATCGGGCAATTGGATGGCTCCGCGCCGAGGTGGTGCGTGGGATCTCGGCACGGGTAAGCCCCCGTCCCTGCACCGAGTGCCGGACGTATCCAGCCGCTGGCACAAAACAACCCGCATTCATTGCTCGGCTGTATGAAGCCGAGCTTTAGAAGGGAATTGGCGCACCGAGAGGATCTAATAAGTAGACGGGTGATGAGGTTAGTGTTTTGGACCCAAAATTAGAACAAGACAAAATTTGATGATTGGCAGATGATTGGCAAATTTTTGATTTGTTGGATTTGGACGAGCGAAATTGATAGTAGGACCTCCCCGATGTGGTGGGATGGCAAATCCACCATCCCTCACAGGGGCGGGGGCAAAGGAGCACTAGTTTTATGGGGTTGATGGCAGTGAAAACTAGCCCGGGAGGGTTAGGATATTGTGTGTAGGGCCCTAGAAGATGACATTAGGTAACGTTAAGATTAGTTAGTGACTGATACCTGTAGTGGGGACGCAGGTAGATTAGAGTGGATGATAACGACGTGGTATGTGCTTAGTTTAAAGGGAAGACAGGGAGCACTAAGTTAGCAGGGCAACAGGTAGTTTAGATGATGCCGTGTGAGGATTGAAAGTGTATGGTGAACAGGTGTGATTGAACAGGTGTGATTGCACAGGTGTGCAACTGAACAGGTGAATGGAGCAGGGTTTGAGTGATAGTAGTGGTGATGTGTATTGTGATGACCAAATGGTCCAGGAAGAGAAGGAGGGTGCAGGTGGCACCAGGTGTGAGTGCACAGGTGTGCAACAACAGGTATGAGGAACAGGTGTATGGAAGACATGGAGTGTGGAATATATGGAGTATTGGAATGGATGGTAGTGGAGTGAGTATGGTGAAAACTATGGAGTGGAGTGGATGGTGCGAAGGTGTGAATGGGGGAAGAGTGGACGCCCATCACGAATACCCGGGGCGGGTAGTGTAAGTGTTAGGTAGAGGGTATAGGTAAATTGTGGTTGGATATTGGCATCTGTGGTGCGGGTGGAAGAATGATGATTGGATGGGTGCATTAGTGTTGTGGAAATGGCTGGGCGTGTAGCCTGTTAGTGTGTGTAGTTGGTTTGGGCACTCCACCACTGTGAGGATGTCGGCCAGGTGAGGCCGCAGATGGGCTCTGGGAGCCGGTAGTAGTTGTTGTGGATGGGGCCCAAGGATCCGGAGGACGGACCCGGGTAGCCCAGTGCCAGAGGGCACCGAGGGGTGACAGAGCCAGGATGGGCCTTCCCCAGTTAGATAGGTTAGGTAAGGAGCAGGTAAGCTCGGGTGGCAACTGCAGTGGTGGAGGTGTGCAGGTGGGTAGACCTGCTGGGAGAGCTACACGTCACAGCCCAGAAATTGTGCAAGGGCACCGGGAGATGAATCGGGGGAGTGAGACCCCAAATTGAGAAGCACCACAGTTTGGTCAATGGGAATTGGTTTTTAGAACCCATAGTGTAAGTTGGCCAATGGATTGGCAGGGATAGACCTCGGGTAGTGTAAAGTGTGTTAATGTCATTTAGAGGATAGTTAGGATTGGAGTCTCCTCGCACCATCTGCATCCACTCACCTGAGGTGACAGGTACTCCACACCATGCCATGTTTAATTATTTTTTTATGATGCAAATGTTTGGATTGTGAGACGCATCATGATGTGGGTGTGACATTGTGCTTTGTTGTTCCATCTCTTCCTCCTTATGAGGATTGATGATGAATTGGGTGATGGCAAATTTTGAGGTAGAGGGATTGTGGAGACGAATTTGGTGTAGAAGAAATATGGGGAGACTAGACATTAGCGACGAATTTGTAAATGTGTAGATTTTGTAAATATGGGGTAAGGGCAAGGGTAGTGTAGGTGACAGGGGGGTGACGTACGGTAGGGACGAGCTTTCTCACTTCGCCCTCCGTACGCATTTCGCCTTGCATTGCCTTATTGATGTGTACCCTTGTGACCTTACCCCTCGCTCATTTGTCTCTTTTGTCTCCCACATGACCTGTGCGCCATTGGGCGCCGAGGGGAGCGTGCGTGGGTCGGCCATTGTGCGCCCGAAATTCCCAGAACCTGCTGTCTGCATCGATGCACCACATAATGGACCACATGCCTGTGGCCGAGCACCACTTATGGACCCCATGGGTTGGGGCATGGCCCCTCTGCTGGAACCAGCCATGAGGGCCCGAAATCTTGCTGGCGGACCTTTGCCACAGGGCACCGATGCCCCACAGGTGAACCACACGTAGTCGGCCCTGTGGGCCATAAATAAATAAAATAAAATGGACACGTTGGGCACACTTTATTGCAAATAGGCCGCCAGTAAGAAAATGAGAGAGAATGACAACAACTGGAAGACATAATAATAGCCAGCAGAGGGAGCCGAAGAGCAAGAGATCACCTGCAGGGTTAGGGGTTGTTGGTTTTATTTTCTTGAACCATGGTGACTGCACCGATTGGTGCTTGGGTGTGTATTGGTGCGTTTTTGGGTGCTTTAATGGTGCATTGATGCAGAGCAGACTGTCTCCCCCCCAGAAAGAACAATTACAAGTCCTGGGTTAGTCTTGTAAATAAAAGCAGAGTCATTGTAAATAATGCTCCCCACCGTCAATGTATAGTTTGAAGACCATTCCGCAATTTGGTTAACTGTGGGCGTAAGTCTGTTAGGCAGGGTGCAATGGAGCAGCGGGACACATTTATTTATGTTTTAAAAACTGTCGCACTCAGGGTCAGGTTAAAAGTAGAGGGAACTACACCTACGTGTCACACTAAATAAAAGTTGTAGGCCCGGGTCGTGCCTAAGAGGCGGAGGGTGCAGTGTTGCGGATATGAGGACTGTATTTTTTTTGATTGTGTGCTTTATTATTATTATTATTGTTATTCTGCACCTCCTGCCTCCGGAGCTGTGTAAAGGTCAAAGGGCGTCCCATAATTAGTCCACAAGCATACACGTCAGCCAATCATAGAATACCCCTGTTCGATAGTTATATCTTATTCTGTGTTTTAGGGTAAGGCTGTGTCTCCCATTAATAGAAGTACTCCATTGCACCAAGTGAAAGAGATAGATTCCCTTCATTCCCACTCCCAAAACTTCCATTCCCCCTTTTCATCAATTGCCATTCGCATTGCCAATTGCATTTTGGGCGGTTTTCTCTTTATACACCATTGGCCACGAGGCAGGGTTGGGGAAGAAAGGCGGGTCCCCACCTCGTCATAGAGGGGAGGAGTGAACCAGCCCTTGCCGACCAACCCAGAATGAGGGGTTGGCTTTAGAGGGCGGAGAGAGAACGTTTTGGGGAGGTTCGCAAAAGGGTCAAGGACGCTTATATAACCCGAGGCAGAGGCCCCCGGAGAGAGTCGAGGAGGGAGGAGATCAGAAGACAGAAAGGCCTTGAGTTGGACTAAGCAAGAGAGGAAGTTGTTGGACTGGGTGGGACTAAGAAAGAGAGAGAAAGAGTCCTGAAGCTTGTGAGGGAAGGAGAGAGAACCCGTCACACCAACCCACCACCAGCCGCGTTGGCTCCACCAAGCGTTCACCTCCACCAAGGCTCCACCAAGCTCTGCGTTGGCTCCACCAAGCGTTCACCTCCACCAAGGCTCCACCAAGCTCCACGTTGGCTCCACCAAGCGTTCACCTCCACCAAAGATCCACCAAGCTCCGCGTTGGCTCCACCAAGCGTTCACCTCCAGCCATCCACCTCCTGCGATTCCTGTCATCATTCCCCGCGTGAGTCTGTCTTTTGTTTGTTCTGTCCTGGGTTAATTAAGACTGCAGGTAAGCTAGTATTTTCACTGTGTCACCTGCGTCTTATGTGCTGTAAATAAACGTGACTGCTTTCTTTTTGCTTATGTGTGTGAATAGTAAATAAATTTAGTAGTATTTCCAAACCTTTCTTTGCCTTCGTCTTCCTCTTTGCATTCGTCGTTTTAGTCTTTTCCCTCATTGAGCAGCCGCGGTGCGATCCAGCCAACGTTTGGGTGGAATCGGGTTCTAATCGGGGAATAACTGTTCGGTCGCGGTAATACCAACCGCTGTAATGTAAGCCCAAGTAATGTAAGTAAGCCCAAGTCAAGAAAAAAAAAAAATTCCATGTTAAATGCCAAGTCTGTATATATATATATATATATATATATATATATATATATATATATATATATATATATATATATATATATATATATATATATATATATATGTAGGGAGCTGTAATGCCCCTCCCCCTTTGTATATCCTTGCTGCTTTACCAATTACCAAGTATAACCAATTATATGTTTTGTTTTGACTTGCTACTGTACTCTTTTATGATACTGAGTTCTTTCTACTGCATTGAGGATGTGTAATATCCTAATAAGGAGTTCTCTGCCTGTGTGCTCTGGCCTGCGTGGGCACAATCTCTAGTTCCCCTTTTCAGGCCTTGGAGGCAACTCTTATCTCTCTTTGCCTTTCTCCTGACTCTGCCATTATCTTGCAAGTTGACAGTTTTATGAGTGTCCACTCCCCTTTGTACTTTCCCAAGCCAGCTGCTATACAGAAAGTTGTAAACATGTTGCCACATAATGCTGACCATCTCCTTATCAGAGCTAACCCATGACTGGCCTTGGATGAACTTCCTTTAATTAACTGAACAACAGGATGGGACTATGGTGGGAGGCCCAATGAGCCCATTCTGTCTCTGTGTCTTGTGAGCTAACTCCACCCCTGACTTTCTTTATATAAAGCAATGTTAATTGAATTATTTCAGAGCATCTTGTTGTACTGTTGGTCATTCCTTGTGAGTTTCAATGCAACTTTGCTGTCCTCAAGCTTGAGTACTCGAGTTCCAATAAATATATCCGTTGCTCCTTTCTTCTGAGTCTTCTGAGTCCCAAGTCCTAAGTCCCAATTCCAACAACTGGTGGCAGCGGTGGGATCAGTCTGGGCAGTCCGGGACGCGGTCCCAGGCAAGGGAGTGGTGAGAGACCAGCTGGCAATTGATCCGGGTCAGGTGAGCTGTGGTTTTCTTTTGTTTTTTCCTTTTTAGCCCGGGGGTCAGTCCAAATTGTAACCCACTCTCTCTTGCTCGGTCGCCGTACGTTCCGTTCCCTGCTCATACCTGTTCCACGAACCTAAATTTAATTACGGACCGCTTGGGTCCTGGAGCAACTGATTGTTTATGGACTCGTTAGGGTAACGTTACGTAAGGAGAAGTGCCCCACGTTGGGCGCCTGAGGTTAAGGGGTAATAGATCTCTGGGTTGTGAGGGTAAGGATAAGGGCGGCGTCCCGATCCGAGGCCTACCCGGGAGACGTCGGGATTTTAGTTTTAAGTAAGATCAGAACTATTACACGGGCGTAGGACGCCAGGAAAGTGCAGTAAGGGTAGGATAGACGGCTGTGTAGGCGGACGAGCCTCTCAGGAGAGTAGGTAGCGCGGCCGTACCACGCGAGGCGGGCGAACCTCACGGGTACAAGGCTGCGAGCCTCTCAGAGTTAGGTAGTGTAGCTGTGCCGCGAGGCGGGAGATCCTCACGAGTACAAGGCTACGTCGGTAAGCTAAGGTTTCTTAGGATGGGTAACAGTATAGGTAATAAGACAGTAAAGGCAGGTGAACCGCTTAGACATACCCCAGCATTTTTTATGTTTAAGAGGTATGGCTATGCTGCTGTGAGACCAGGGAAGTCATGGGTTGCATTGACGAAGGATTTAGGAGAACCGTGGCCCGAAGGAGGGTCTTTTGCGCTGGAAAAATTGGACGTGTTGTATGAGACATTAGAAAAGTTCGAACAGGCCACGAAACACTTTCCGCCTGACTATTGGAAAGTCTTTGGCTGGTGGAAGGAAGAAGCGATGAAGCGACACGCAAAGTCGAAACAGGCCAGCTTGGCTGGTGAGGTAACAAAACTCAAGGGTCTGAGGAAACAGGCGAATAAAGAGCAGGATGAAGCGCTTAAGGAAATAGAAAAGCAGGCCAACGCGCGACTGATGCCGCTCGTTGAAAAACCAGACCCCGCGAGAGGGGAGGTAGCGACCAATCTACCCTCCCCAGCCCCAGACCTAAACCCTGTCCCGGGGTTTCAGGCACCACCTATCCTTTCTGCGCCCCCGCTACCACCTCCCTATAACCCCGCTACCATCGCGCCCCAGATACCCCAGAACCACCCGAGCCAGGGAAGGCCGTTTGCACAACTCGGGGCTAACGGAATAGATGACGGGACCGACATCGCAGGGTTCCCGCCACCGATAGGACCGGATGGGTTATACCCCTCACTGGTAGGTTGTAAGGGGAAAAGGACCTCACAAACTACCCCATCGGAATGTCAGGAAATAGAGGAAAGGAAAACATTGTGCCCTGTACAAGTTATCGGAGTTGACGCCCAAGGACAGGGGGTCCGAGAAAGAGTACCATGGAAAGAATCCTCTTTAACTGTAATGAGGGAAAGGATTCAACATTTGCTTATTGAAGATCCACGGCAGATAGTGCCGACCATGTCGAATTGGTTTTTAGCCGGCGAGTGCGACTATCGAGACATAACTCATATGGGAGTATCCGTGCTCCCACCCAAAGTATGGGAAAGGGCTAGATTAAGAGCACACTGGCCGCACGTCGATCCAAGGGCAGCAGGAGCGGCCCAGATAACAGTACCACAATGGGACGCACTGAAGCTCCGGCTGCTGGGTGCCATCGAGCATGCGCTGTTGCCAGCAGGAGGTCCGGATTGGGGAAAAATTGGGGCCATAAAACAAAAGGCAGGAGAACCAATTGGAGAGTACCGAGAAAGGTTGGAAAAGGCCATGGCGCGCTGGGGAGGACTGGGTCCGATGCAGCTGGGAGGGCTACCCCAACCATTGGTAAATCAATATCTAATCGAGGGGCTTCGGCCGGTGTTAAAGAAACAGGTACAGACCGTCCTCTTCGGCTGGAAGGGAATGACAACCAACGAATTATGCGACAAACTGGAACAATGCCCGGGCTCCTCCCTAGAGGAGAAGAAGGATATTAAGGAGGAAATATTGCAAATGTTTGTCCAGGAGAAACGGGCTCAATTTAACCAAAATAAACTAGAACGGGCACTCGGTAGAGCGCATACCTTCGCCGCAGCTACTGTTCTGTACTTGGCATGGGAGTGTAGGGAACAGAACAGTGAACAGTTTGGTGCTGATTTCATGCAAATCGGATAAGAATTGACCGAGTTATTACAAAAAACGCACATTTTGCAAGGTCGTGACCCCCCTGACCTTTGACCCCCAACCGCTAACAAGGGTAATGTCTTCACTGGGTCATGTATATCACAAGATCGGGCATTGAATTCTGAACATTTTGGCATTAGTTGCATGCCAATTGGATAAAAATTGACCGCGCTATGGTAAAAATACGATTTTGACCTTTTCGTGACCTTGACCTTGACCTTTGACCCGATTGCTCCCAAAATCTAATCAAATGTGTCCCGTATAATAACCAATCATCCCACCAAATTTCATGCAATTCGGTTGAATACTTTTTGAGTTATGCGAATAACATACACACACACACACACAGACATACAAATAAATACACAGCGATCAAAACATAACCTTCCGCTTTTGCGAAGGTAACAACTGCTAGGCACTCCTGGTAAAGCATAGTAAACAACTGGTAGGCAGGCCTAGTAAAGCATAGTAAACAACTGGTAGGTACTCCTAGTAAAGCATAGTAAACAACTGGTCGGCATGCCTAGTAAAGCATAGTAAACAAATGGTAGGCACGCCTAGTAAAGCATAGTAAATAAACAAGGGTTATGACGTCAGAGTGTCATGTCGCATATCACAAGATTGGGCATTGAATTCTGAACATTTTGGCATTAGTTTCATACAAATTGGACACAAATTGACCGCGCTATGGTAAAAAGACGATTTTGACCTTTTCATGACCTTGACCTTGACCTTTGACCCGATCGATTCCAAAATCTAATCAAATGGTTCCCGGATAATAACCTATCATCCCACCAAATTTCATGCGAATCGGTTGAATACTTTTTGAGTTATGCGAATAACATACACACACACACACAGACATACAAATAAATACACAGCGATCAAAACATAACCTTCCGCTTTTGCGAAGGTAATTAACCTGAAATTGCAGACAGAATTATTTATTTTATCTGAGAAGCTAAACGAATCTTCTTCTTCTTTAGTACCTCAAACTTTATGTGAAATGCGATCGATTTTTAAAAATCAGAATTTGAGCAAATCTGTTTCATTCGTCTGTTAATATGCCTCCCCGATTGACAAATCTGCAATTTGAATTTCATTTGAGGTTGAAATGATTGCGGGAGATCGCGTTATAGTGATGACGTCTTGGATGGACATCCTCTTCTTCAGTCGCTCATAACTTTGAGTGAAATACGATCGAGTTAAAAATAGTCAGAATTTGAGCAAATCTGTTTCATTCGTTTGTTAATATGCCTCATCTCTTGACAAATCTGCAATTATAATTTTTTTTGAGGTTGAAATGATCGCGGGAGATTGCGTTATAGTGATGACGTCCTGGATGGACATCTTCTTCTTCAGTCGCGCATAACTTTGAGTGAAATACGATCGAGTTAAAAATAGTCAGAATTTGAGCAAATCTGTTTCATTCGTTTGTTAATATGCCTCATCTATTGTCAAATCTGCAATTATAATTTTTTTTGAGGTTGAAATGATCGCGGGAGATCGCGTTATAGTGATGACGTCCTGGATGGACATCTTCTTCTTCAGTCGCTCATAACTTTGAGTGAAATACGATCGAGTTAAAAATAGTCAGAATTTGAGCAAATCTGTTTCCCAAAATCTAATCAAATGTGTCCCGTATAATAACCAATCATCCCACCAAATTTCATGCAATTCGGTTGAATACTTTTTGAGTTATGCGATTAACATACACACACACAGACATACAAATAAATACACAGCGATCAAAACATAACCTTCCGCTTTTGCGAAGGTAAAAAGGGGATCAGAGTCAGAACTACATACACGAACAGTGCCAGAAGTGGGGACCTGTTCGAGGTCCAGAGGAACATAGGAGGAGTTGTTATCCTTTTTTCTATAAGGGCCAATTCCCCAACGGAGAGTGGATCCACAGCGAAAATGAAAACTGCGACGGTTGTACTGAGGAAGATTTTGGACTAATTAATATGAACGAGGTAAAACAACAATGGACAATACCACCCCCTCTTCCCCTTCCTCCTCAAAACCCTCAAACTTGGAATGTGCAAGGGCCCCCTCCCCAAAATTGGTATCCACCAAGACCCCTTCTCCAAAACCCCGGACCACCCCCCAATAGTGGGATGCAGAACGGACCAAGGGGGAACTGGGCCCCGCCTCGGGGTCCGCCGCAGTGGCAACCAGTGAACCAGTCACTTTGGGGGCCGCCAGAACGCAGGCAGGGCGGAAGGGGAGCTGTAGAGGGACGACCTATGCCCTCCGCACCACCGGTTCCGCAGGAACCGTGCCATTATTGCAAGCAGATGGGACACTGGATACGTGATTGCCCAAAGGCTCGTAAGGGGTTTCAGCCCCAATACAATAGAGGGGCCTATTGACGGGACGCTGGCGAGTCGCCCAAGGAGTGTCCTCTCTTGACCATGACACCGGCAGAGGAACCAACCATGATGTTGGACGTGGAGGGAAGACAATTAGAATTTCTCGTAGATACGGGCGCGACTCGCAGCACAATTAACAAGGGGCAATTGCCCTCTTTGCGCCCTACGGCCAGGAACGTTCAAATACTGGGTGTTTCGGGTTTACCCCAAGCGCTTCCTATTTCGGAGGAAGTGCGAGTAACATGCGGCCCGCTGGAGGCTAAACATGCTTTCTTGATGACCACTACCGCCCCGACGAATTTGCTGGGACGGGATTTATTGTGCCGTTTGGGCTGTCAAATCTCATGTACCGAGGAGGGAGTTTTCGTAGACGTCGCGGAGTCTAAACGCGACTTGTTGATGACGGCACTGGCTCGTCCCGGCCCCACCGCGTATTGGTGGCGCTTGGATCCAGGGGCTTTGTCTGCTTGGACATATATCATAGATAATGTGTGTTTGGACAGTTCAGTGCTGCGAGATTGGATGCAACAGCACCAAATTTCGATAAAGGACTTAAAGGATAATCCACCCCATTGCACTGCGTACTATGATGCAACGGGTGAGGACGAGAACTACCGGGAAAGGGTTAAGGAAAAGCTGGGCGAATGGATGCCTCTACACTTGTCACGGGTATGGATCGGGCGTGAGGGAATAGGAATTGAGGTAGTCCTAACCCCGAGTCAGCATGCGCTGACCCAATACCCCGAAGGAGCGGTCGCCCATGTTACCCTCACTACTGCCAAAGGGTGGCCGCCGGAAAGTGTAGGTTGGATGGTAGGGAGGTTACGAGAAGTTCCCTTACATGGTTATCGGTGTAAGAGGGGCCGCTGGACTTTGAAACAGCTCGAAAACTGTGAAGGGTTCTCAATTGACATTAAGGCAGAACGGAGGGACGGAAAGTTCGAAGAGGCAGAGTTGCCCCCCAAAGGCACCTATGCCATGAGGGCAGTGCTGACGGACCCGGGTGAGTCGGATTACCTCCTAGCGGAGGTGCCGGACAATTTATGGCCCAAAAGCGACGGTGAGGTTGGACGGATGCGAGACGCCAAACCTCTAGTGATAGCAGTGCAGCCGGGGATGCGCTTGCCAAACGTAAAACAGTATAAGCTACGACCTGAGGCCGACGTAGGCATAGCACCAGTGATTCAATCCCTAGTGGAACAGAAGATTATCGTAGAAACTAACAGCCCATGTAATACACCAATTTTGCCAGTTAAAAAGCCGTCAAAGGACAAATGGAGATTTGTACAGGATTTAAGGGAGGTGAACAAGGTGATACAGGGCATACACCCACTAGTTCCAAACGGAGAAACCCTCATGATGTCAATTCCGCCGGACGCAACATACTTCACGGTCATCGACCTTTGTTCTGCGTTTTTCTCTGTGCCCATCGCGCCTGAGTCACAATACTTGTTCGCTTTCACCCATAGGGGGCGCCAGTATACTTGGACAGTACTACCTCAGGGGTTTTCAGATAGCCCCACTCTGTTTTCCCGGGCGCTGCACCGCGACCTGGCGGATGTGGAATTGAAGGGAGGGTCAGTGTTGCTGCAATACGTTGACGATTTGTTGATTTGCTCCCCTTCAAAGGAGGCGTGCGAAATGGATTCTTTGGCCCTATTAAAGGCCTTGGCGGCCAAAGGCCACAAAGTAGGCAGACCAAAACTTCAGTTTGTGCGGCAGGTTGTAACTTACTTGGGACACGCCATTTCGCACGGAAAACGAGAATTGGATGCTGGACGAGTGACCGCTATCACGGAGCTGCCTCGCCCTCGCTCGCAACGGCAAATGCTGCGCTTCCTAGGTATGACGGGATACTGCCGCACTTGGATACTTGATTTTGCGCTGCTGGCTAAACCACTGTACGAGGCGACCAAATCAAATGCCCCGGACCTATTGATATGGACGGATGAATTGAGGCGATGTTTTGACGGGCTGAAACAGGCGCTGGTTACGGCACCGTCATTAGGACTCCCGGATTATGCGAAACCATTTACCCTTTACACTCACGCCGTGGGAGGTTTCGCCCAGTCAGTTTTGACACAGACCCATGGGGATAAGGAGCGGCCGGTGGCCTACTTTAGTAAAAAGTTAGACCCGGTCGAACAAGGGTTTCCGGTGTGCTTGCAAGCCGTGGCAGCGGCCAGGTACGCAGTAGAAAGAACAGCGGACATTGTTATGGGACACCCAGTAACGCTACGGGTACCACATTGCGTCACTTCGCTGCTGTTACAGCGAAGCACACAGCATTTGTCTAACACTAGATTAATGCAATACGAATCCGCACTGATCACTGCAGCCAACATCACGATCGAACGTTGCACGACGCTCAACCCAGCCTCACTGATGCCCACTCCTGAGGAGGGCGAACCTCATGTGTGCACCGACGTTGTGCAGCTAGTCTCCACGGTGCGATCGGATTTAAAGGACAATCCCTTAGAATATCCCGACTGTACATATTATGTCGATGGATCAGCTAGGCGCGCATGGGACGGGTCCCTGTTGTCCGGGTACGCCGTGTGCTCGGATAGCGAAACGGTAGAGAGCGGGCGTCTTCCACCTACATTTTCCGCACAGCAGGCGGAGCTGTGCGCCTTGACCAGAGCGTGCAGCTTGGCGGAAGGCCTTGCCGTCAACATTTACACAGATTCGGCCTACGCTCACGGCGTAGTCCACGATAAAGGAGCCATCTGGAAGATGAGAGGTTTTCTCACATCTGCCGGTTCAGTGATAAAGAATGGCGCGTTGGTAGAAGGGCTCCTCCGAAGCATTTTACTTCCCCGCGCTATCGCGGTAATTAAGTGTCGTGGCCACCAAAGGGCGGACACTGACGTTGCCCGGGGCAACGCAAGGGCGGACGAGGCGGCAGGAAAGGCCGCCAACCAACAGATAGAACGCAACATGCCGATGGTGACACGAGCACAGAAGACAGCCGCACAGATTGCTGACATACCGACTGCGGGACCACCCGCCACACCAACTAAGGACGATATCATAAATTTGCAAAATGCTGCACCGACGGCCGAACACGAGGTCTGGCTCAAACGAGGAGCGATACGCCCTGGGCCAGGGGAAATGTGGACCCTTGATGAAAAACCTATAGCACCCCAGGCTTTACTGCCCTGGCTGGCACGCATGGCTCATCAGAATGGTCATGTGTGCCAGAGGGGGGTGATGGGACAGATAGACTACACTTGGGCAGCGCCAGGACTGTCACGGATTGTATCCGAAGTGTGCCGATCGTGTGTGGTCTGCCAGCAACACAATAGAGGGGCGCCACCGAGACATGCACATGATGGGGGACGACCCCCGCCTAGTGGGCCGTTCGCAACTATTGAGTTCGATTTTACAGAATTGGAACCAAGCATGTCGTTTCGCTATGTGTTGGTAATCGTAGATACGTTCACCAAATGGGTCGAAGCATACCCATGCGTCAAATCCGATGCTCCGACAGTAGTGAAGCGCCTCGTGCGGGATTTTATGTGCAGATTTGGCATTCCCCAGATAATTTCGTCAGATCAAGGAGGCCATTTCACGGCGCAGGTGGTTAAGGGCATCCTGAAGGCGCTGGGCGTTAAACAATCCTTCCATTGCGTCTACCACCCACAGTCCTCAGGACTTGTGGAACGAACGAACAAGACTTTAAAGAATAAACTAGCGAAACTTTGCGCAGACACAGGCTTGAGGTGGCCAGAGGCTCTTCCGCTTGCATTGATGAGCATTCGTTCCACCCCGGGTCGCACTACGGGCCTTTCCCCCCACGAAATATTAATGGGACGACCTATGAGCTTGCCCGTTTCAGCACCAACAGACATGTCCACCCTTGCTTTGCCAGTAATGGATGACATGCTTTTGAGATTTTGCATAGGCTTGTCGAATGTGGCACGCAGCATCCATGCTCGAGTACGAGAGGCGCTGCCTGAACCAATAGGCCACGCCATCCACAACTTTCAGGCCGGCGACTGGGTGCTCGTGAAGCACTTCACCCGCAAGGCTGCTTTGGAGCCACGGTGGAAGGGACCATTCCAGGTGCTACTGGTCACACCGACGGCAGTCTTCTGCGAGGGTAAACCTTCGTGGATCCACGCCACCCATTGTAAGTTGTCCATCCCCGCACCACAAGCCACACAAGACACCGCACCTCACATTGCTGCAGACACCACACCTCACACCGCTGAAGACAATGCACCGTCTAGGGCACCACAGTCTCCTAAGGGCGGCGATGACGGTCATGATGATGGGAATTCTGGGCAGCTGCCTAACAAACCCCGCCAAGGATAGGCTTCTGCAGTTTAACCCACTGAGAGAGGATCTCCCCAAATACCCAGGGCACGACAACTACACGTTATTTAAACTTTACTCCGTCAAATACATAACGGCTCCCCGGGGACAGGGGATAGTAGTACATTGCTGTGAGTTGGAGACACATTTCAAGTGGTTATCTGTAAGATGGATGGAAGCCATGGTGGTACATAATGGGACACCACAGGCACGCATGACAACCCCACGCATAGTCTTAACTAAAGTTAGACAGGTGGAAAATGGAAGGTTTACTGGGACCGTGAATAGTCACGCCGCCGCAGGATATCAATGGGGCACGGGCATCGACAATACTACTCTCCTACTGTCGCATGCCCTCGTCGGCCCACACACCACGATAATACTTGAATGTGGAATATGGCCCCCGCGCACGCTGATTAGAAGGAACAAAAAGAGGGGAGAGACCCAACACCAATTCCGGCCTAGTTGTGCCGCCTACGTTATTAAACCCCCTCCTGCCCAGGAAGTAAGAAGGAAGCCAGAGGAGAACACATACTGGAAGGTCGCACGGCATATGGCCACAGTACAGAATAGGACACAGTGTTGGATGTGTATGCACCTTCCCCGCACCAGCACAGCAGGCATACCAATGGTAGTGTTACCCCTATCACTCAATGATTTGTGCTCGAAGCCATTAGATACCAAATGCATTAGTACAACTCTGACAAGCCAAGGTTCTGATGAAACCGCGTGTAAACGAGTTTTCCAGTACTCCCCTCCCATTCTGTCCCGACACTTTGAGGAACGTCCGGCGCCGGTTTGGGTCAAGCCGGCATGGGGGGCCCTCTGCTTAGAAGGAAAGGGCCAAGTAATGGTAGGCAAATCCGTGTGTAGAGATACCCTTCCCGCGGACCCGAGAAAAGGGAAACACACGCTGCTAGTGAACGTTACAAGCTCGCCCTTGCATAACCTCACACACCTCCAGTTGGCATGGAAAGGGGAAAACGGGACAAACACTATCCCAGGCCTTCTCACTTGCATGACCACCCATTTGGTGGCTCCGCACGGGACCATGTTTGTATGCGGGAATAAAGCTTACCCGTATTTACCTGATAATTGGGGAGGAATTTGCTATTTAGGATCAGTTTTCCCAGAGATGGAAATGCGACAGCACTTGCATAATACCACCGCACTCATAAGGACACAACGAAGCACCTATTGGCACGACGACGACACCACTACTTTACACGGCGCTGATTGGGAGAAAGCCGTTAGCTTCTTCTTCCCATGGGCTGGGACGGTCATGAACAGTTACCGCATTGACAAAATTGCGTTAATCTTAGAAAGGGTGGCCAACGACACCGCTACAGCACACGACGAAATGTTGGACACGGTTGTCCACCTGCGTACAATGGTTATGCAAAATAGGGTTGCGTTAGATATGCTACTGGCAGAACGAGGAGGGGTATGTGGGATAATTAAGGGTAAATGTTGTACTTTTATTCCTGACCCTTCACAAGGGGTCAGTGCTGCTATTATAAGGTTAAGAGAAAGTGCTCACATATTGACAAAGGATCGCATGGATCGGGAAGCCTCCCACCAGTGGCTTACCGACTGGTTTAAAGGATGGACAGGGACGATAGTAAAGTGGATATTGACCGCCTTGGCAATAGTCCTTGGACTAGTGGTTTGTTGTGTACTAATCAAGGCTTTAGTCCTTGCGTGTGCGAGAAAGTTTACCACAGGATGGACACTGAAGACGACACCGGAAAAGGCCATGGTGATGATCGACCAGCGGATCGCGGGTCCGGATGACACACCAGCTGTCAACTCAACTGCCAATCGCGGATCCTGGAACGACGACCTGAACGAGTCCCTGGGCCGCGACAATGAGATCTCCGCTTCCGAAGATTGTTCTTCCATTGTTGATATTACCGATAATGATGTCGAGTACACTTATGCGGACCTCGAAGCATTTCAGGCTACCAGAAGGCCGTTTAAACTGGGCCCCGACACGTCGGAAGAAGAAATCGACGATTTCCTGAAGGATTCCTCTCGTTTCTTCACGATATGCCATGCCGTGGCTATGACTATGGGCCGTCCACTCCGCAGGCCTACGCCACCTGAGAATAATGTTACTGATGATGTTACCAATGATGATGTGGGCCACTTGCGAGGGTCCCCGGCTGATGTTTATGTTTCAATGCAGGCTCTGCCTCTCCATGTTTCACGAGCTCACCTTTATGTCTCACAAGCCCACAGTGAGTCAAACGCCACTGACCCAGTTCGGGATTTGGACCCAGCTGTGAACCCAAGCCCGGATGGAGAGGAACTCGATCGTGAAAATACTCTGAGTTCCGAGTCTGATTGTTTTGGAGATTCGCCCTTGAATAACAGCGAAGCAAGCAGCATCGCCTCGGACGATCTCGACTTTGACCCAAAGGAAGTTTCTCTCCCACCTTTGGATCGTTATGCTTTATTTCATGGCCATAGGTTTGAGCCACCTGATACTGACGATGTTGTGTCTTCCCCAGATCACCAGCACGTAAGAGACCTCATGAACATGAATATCGATTGAGCGCTGAAGATCTACAAGGATTTCACTTGGGGAAGCCTGGGCGAGCTCCAGTTGGGGAGGAGTCCGGCTGCACCTCTGTGGACCAAGGGTGGGTCGGAGATCTTCCTGGGTGTGGACCCCGGTGGAACCAGAGGTCTTCGTTGTGGATTTGGCGCGCTATTCGATCTTCATGTCTCTACGGTCTCACCTCATACACCCATCTACACCCGACTTACATACATCATACATCCACTTACACCCACTTGCACCCACACACCCGCGGATCAGCCTGCTGGGTTCGTTGTGCGGTACTGGGTACGGGACATGCTCACTGGGCTGCATTCGTGTGGTACGTTACGTTTAGTTACACTCTCTCTCTCTCCCACCTCTTTTGGTGGATTTTGTGTGCCATTTGATCACTCTGCTTTTACGGCCTTACATTGCATACTCACATACAGACGCGAATCATCCTACTGAGTTTGTGTGGTGCTTTGGTACGGGACATTCTTACGGGGCTGCCTTCGCGTGATATGTTGAATGATTTTTCTGTTTTTGTTTGAAATAAAGGCCTTTGATTGGCTCGTAGATAACTTTGTATCTTAGATCCAAAAGGGCGGTATGTAGGGAGCTGTAATGCCCCTCCCCCTTTGTATATCCTTGCTGCTTTACCAATTACCAAGTATAACCAATTATATGTTTTGTTTTGACTTGCTACTGTACTCTTTTATGATACTGAGTTCTTTCTACTGCATTGAGGATGTGTAATATCCTAATAAGGAGTTCTCTGCCTGTGTGCTCTGGCCTGCGTGGGCACAATCTCTAGTTCCCCTTTTCAGGCCTTGGAGGCAACTCTTATCTCTCTTTGCCTTTCTCCTGACTCTGCCATTATCTTGCAAGTTGACAGTTTTATGAGTGTCCACTCCCCTTTGTACTTTCCCAAGCCAGCTGCTATACAGAAAGTTGTAAACATGTTGCCACATAATGCTGACCATCTCCTTATCAGAGCTAACCCATGACTGGCCTTGGATGAACTTCCTTTAATTAACTGAACAACAGGATGGGACTATGGTGGGAGGCCCAATGAGCCCATTCTGTCTCTGTGTCTTGTGAGCTAACTCCACCCCTGACTTTCTTTATATAAAGCAATGTTAATTGAATTATTTCAGAGCATCTTGTTGTACTGTTGGTCATTCCTTGTGAGTTTCAATGCAACTTTGCTGTCCTCAAGCTTGAGTACTCGAGTTCCAATAAATATATCCGTTGCTCCTTTCTTCTGAGTCTTCTGAGTCCCAAGTCCTAAGTCCCAATTCCAACATATATATATATATATATATATATATATATATATATATATATATATATATATATATATATGCATATATGCATATATATGCATATATATATATATATATATGCATATATGCATATATATGCATATATGCATATATATATATATATATGCATATGTGCATATATATGCATATATGCATATATATATATATATATATGCATATATATATATATATATATATATATATATATATATGCATATACAGTGGTACCTCGGCTTACGAGTTTAATCCGTTCCGTGACGGAGCTCGTAAGCCAAATCGCTCGTAAGTCAAAGCAAATTTTCCCATTCAAATGCATTGAAATGCTATTAATCCGTTCCAGCCTCAAAAAAAAAACACCAATTTTTTTTGTTAGGTGCTTTTAAATAACAAAAATGTACTTTATAAATAACAAATAATGTATAAACAAGCACGACCTCGTATATACTGTACATAATACAAGAGAATGTAAAGAAATAAACTGGTTTTATTAAGCAGAGGAGAAGAGCATGCCAGGTGAGGTGTGCGTGTTGTCGACTTGGCGAGGCAGTACGATCGTACTCCTACGATATGTACGATTTTGAAGCAGAAGGAGTCCATAAAGGCTATAACGCCAGCCAAGGGCGTTACGATTATTTCAAAGCTCCGGACCTCTATCCATGAAGATATGGAGAAGTTGTTGTTTGTGTGGTTGAAGGAGAAGCAGCTCGCAGGAGATACCGTGACCGAGAGCATCATGTGTTTGAAAAGATTGAAACTCGGATATCGAGCACGGACCACGAGGTGTTTTTTCTTTTTTCTTAATCTCGGTTTCAGTGAACTTTTGCTCTGTGCTCACGTGTACTGTACCTGTACCTGTAATGGTACGTCAGAGGATGGCACTTGTTGTCATCATATTAAGTGCAAGATGTTAACATGAAACATTGGCATTTTATTGATAACATGTCAAGTTTTTGACCAAGATACACCATCTCATCAGTTTGTTCTACAGTACAGAACAGCACAGGGTGCAATGTCAGTCCCCTGTCAATAGCGTGTGTGCCCACCATTGTTTTGGATACAGGCAGTGCATCGTCGGCGTATACTGCCTACCAGTCTTTGGATGGATTGCTGCTGGATTCTGTCCCACTCAGTCCTCAATGTCTGAAGCAGCTCTGCCTGTGTCCTGGCCCTGCCAACTATGCGTCTCCCAAGCTCATCCCACAGGTGCTCTATGGGATTCAGGTCAGGGGAGAGCGCAGGCCACTGCATGGTGTTGATGTTCTCGCCTTGGAGAAATGCAGTGGTAAAGCGAGCAGCATAGGGACAAGCGTTGTCATGCTGAAAGGTTCTCAGTTCTGGGTGGTCTAGCAGGAATGGCAGCAGATGAGGTCGCGATGTTACGGACCGTGGTTACATCGGGCGTGAGGTCGCGCTTTTGGGCCGCTTTTGGGCGGTCGCGATGTTACAGCAGCAGATGTTACGGACTGCGGTTTAGATGTTATATTTGCCGAGCGGAGGCTCCGCGGCCGAACAGTTGCTCCCCTTTTCTTCCCCGACTAAAACCCGATTCACCCAGACGTTGGCCAAATCGCGCTATGCCAAATCAATGATAGAAAGGACACGACGACTGGGATAGATGAAACGACGCAAGGGGTACAGTTCTCAAGACCTCCGGGGGAGGGTATAATTACAGTGGTGGAGAAAAGGGGGTAGATTACAAGGCAGAGTGAGGTAAAGACACAGAAGAGATGGGCACTTAAATACAATCTTATCTATTCCCGGACAGACCACGGACAAACGGACAAGGCAGACTTACACAGGGATTGATGGCAGGAAAGGACAGGTAGGTCGATGGCACAAGGTGCACCTTGGCTCAGGGACAGGATAAAGCACGGTTCAAAAGATGCAGGGAGGTCTCACAGCGCTCGGAGGTGGTCTTGCTTGCTCCAAGCTCAGCGCGCATCTGACGTCACCTCCCTCTCACTGCGCATGCTCAGCGGGGAGTGACACGCCCTCGGCTGGTTGGTTCCGCCCCACTGGGGCCGGTCCGCCGCTTCCATTGGGTGCGGGGGTTACCGGGCTCCGCCCTTGACGAGGAGCCGACAGGGAGCCCCTGTTTGGTAACCCCGTCGAGCACATGTCCGATGGCGGCTCGTTGGGAAAGCCTGGTGCCCTCCCATCACCCCTACCAACCAAGCCGGAGTGAGGACGCTCACTCCCTGCGCTCGTTGTTGTTGTTGTTGTTGCTGAACTGTGAGGAAGAGCTGCGGGAAGGTATTGGGAGGTCCTAAACTTCCTAACGGTGCCATACAATCACATTCTGGTGCAACGAAGGGTCAGAATTAATGGAAACGAATCCTTAACTGACATAGACTAAGAATAACTAGCAAGATGTCCTATAGTTGTCTTACATGAGATGCGGTGAACCTGGGTGTGACATTTAATGGGGGAAATAGGGGGAGGTCGGGTCTACAGAGTGTTGTTTACAGAAAATGGGACTAGGGAATGGGGGATTGGGGAGAGTTGGGAAGTATTGAGGAAATAGGGGAATATTTACAAGCGGATATGGATGGATGCAAATCCCATATCCGCAACACTGCACCCTTCTCGACCTCGGGGCTTCCCAACCCGATAAATTTTTACCTACTTTAGTGTGGCACTCAGATGTAGTTCCCTCTACTATTAACTCAACCCTGAGTGCGACAGTTTTACAGATGTTCACAAATGAGTAAATATGTCCCTGTGCGACGTTGCACCCTTCTCCTAACAGAAACACACCGACAGGATAACCGAATCGCGGAAAGCATCCTCAAACTAAACATACAGCCGGTAGGGAGCATCATTTATACAAGACTACACTGATATTTACACTACGATCCAGGACCTGTTCTTCGAGGAACACATGCAGATGTTATGCATAGGGAGAGCACGCATGCCAGCATCGATACACCAACCCACGAGTGCCCTGTGGCCCTACGGCCTTTAATAATGTGCAGAGCACCCCGTCCAAGCACCAAAAGCACCACCCCATTATGCACAGTCAGCACCATCCGGTGCACCAATAAAGTGTTCAATAACAATGCACCATCAAGTGTCCATGGTCACCGGTGGTGTCGCAGCCGGCCGATGTTCTGCCGCTGGTCTTGCCTTCATGGAGTGCACTTGGCCTTCTGGCTTCTTTAGAAATAAAGAAAGGCGCCAACCGCGTCCATTTCTTAATTGTGGCCGTCAGGGGGCCAACTAAAAGTGGTTCACCTGTATGGCATAGGTGCCACGTTGACCCAGGTCCATCCACGGGTGGTGCTTGACCGCAAAAGAACTGCGGTCCATTGTGGGCGGCCACAAAAATTGCGGTCCATATGGTGTATCGATCCAGGCAGCAAGCAGCGGAAGTACAGGCCCACAACTGCGGAGCCAGCACCTCTCTCTCCTCTCTCTCTGCCCCAAAGCCAGATCCTCGGAGGTGGGAGACAAAAGAAGACAAGTGAGTAAGGTGGTAAGGGCGCAAAAGTGCACGCAATACAAGGTAATGCACACTGGGGGCACATGGGAACCAGGTGAGACAGGTACGTTCCTACCATACACCCCCCCCCCCAACAGGTAACCTACATTGCCCCTCCCTTACCCCTTACTGTATCCACAAAACACAACACTACCCATAAACATCTACTTTACACATCACAAACGTCCCTACTGTCTTCCCCGTTCCTCCCATAAACCAAATTCGTCTTCTCTCCCTCCTAACCAATCAAATTTGCCATTTCCAGCTCTCATCATAATTTGCCATCTCCAACTCAACATCAAAATTTGCCATCACCAATTCATCATCAGTCCCTCCTAAGGAGGGAGAGATGGAATCACCCCAATGTCTCATCCACGTCGTGATGCGTCTCACAAATCCAAACAGCAATTCTCCTTTCCTGCAACACAAAACAAAGGAAACACAGGTGTGGAGTCATCATCATCACCTCAGGTAAGTGGCTGCGTATGGTGCGACAGGTTCATCAATCCTAACTATTTCCTAAATGACTTTAACAACTTTACATTACCCGGGGTCTTTCCCTGCCAATCCATTGGCCAACTTACACTATGGGTTCTAAAAACCAATTCCCATTGACCAAACTGTGGTGCTTCTCAATTTGGGGTCTCACTCCCCCGATTCATCTCCCGGTGCCCTTGCACAATTTCTGGGCTGCGACGTGTAGCTCTCCCAGCAGGTCTACCCACCTGCACACCTCCACCACTGCAGTTGCCACCCGAGCTTACCTAGCTCCTCACCCTAACCTAACTAACTGGGGAAGGCCCCTCCTGGCTCTGTCACCCCACTCGGTGCCCTCTGGCACTGGGCTACCCGGGTCCGTCCTCCGGATCCTCGGGCCCCATCCACAACAACTACTACCGGCTCCCAGAGCCCACCTGCGGCCTCACCTGGCCGACATCCTCACAGTGGTGGAGTGCCCAAACCAACTACACACACTAACAGGCTACACGCCCAGCCATTTCCAGCTCTCACTAATGCACCCATCCAATCATCATTCTTCCACCCGCACCACTGATGCCAATATCCAACCACAACTTACCTATACCCTCTACCTAACACTTACACTACCCGCCCCGGGTATCCGTGATGGGGGTCCACTCTTCCCCCATCCACACCTTCGCACCACGCACACCACTCCGCACCACTTACTCCAACTCTCTCCACACCACTCATTCTCTGCTCCATATATTCCACACACCTGTACTTGCACACCTGTGCTCTCATACTTGGTGCCGCCTGCACCCTTCTCTCCCTTCCTGGACCATTTGGTCAGCACAACACCCGTCACCTTCACTCACTCATACACTGCTCCACACACCTGTCCAGTTGCACACCTGTGCAATCACACCTGTTCAATCTCACCTGTTCAATCACACCTGTTACTTACACACTGCTCAATACACTTCTATACACCTTCAACACTCACACGGCATCATCTGAACTAACTACTCCCCTCTGAAACTTGCGCTTCCCAGTCGTCCCTTTAAACTATTGCGCTCCCACGTCATTATCATCCACACTAATCTACCTGCGTCCCCACTACAGGTATCAGTCACTAACTAAACCTTAACGTTACCTAATGTCATCTTCGCTAGTCCCTATCAATATAACCAAGCCCTCCCTGGCTAGTTTTTACTGCCATAAACCCCATAAAACTAGTGCTCCTTTGCCCCCGTTGTGAGGGATGACAGAGTTGCCATCCCACCACATCGGGCATCTCCCACTACCAATTTTGCACATCAAATTTCAACAAATCAAAAATTTGCCAATCACTACCCATCATCTGCCAATCATTACTGCCAATCCTTTGCCAATCATCAAATTTTGCCTTTTTCTAATTTTGGGTCCAAAACACTAACCTCATCACCCGTCTACTTACTAGATCCTCTCGGTGCGCCAATTCACTTCCACAGCCCGGCTTCGTAAAGCCGAGCAATGAATGCGGGTTGTTTGGTGCCGGCGGCTGGATGCGTCCGACACTCGGTGCAGGGAAGGACGCTTACCCGGGCCGAGATCCCACGCACCGCCTTGGCACGGAGCCATCCCATGGCCCGATCTCGACCTGCCGGAACGCCTCAACAAAAAGGGGTCGCCATGACGACCCTTTCTATCGGGCTGCCCGCTCCGCTTAGTGGAGCACGGACGCGGCCGTTCAAAGCGCGGCCCGGCGTGGATCGCGTACGGCGGTTCTTTCGAAACCGCCGTGGTTCGGATCCCCGCTGGTCCTCGCGGCACGCGAAGCTGCTCGGCGCGCACCGAGGGCCCGATTCGGCTAAATGTCGTTCTAACCGCTAACCCGGTTACCGTCGATGCCGCACCTGCATGCTTACATGCATACGCTACCCCTTTCTTGCTCATACATCCAGCTGTTCCCATGCTCCTCGTCGTACCTTCTCTAACACACCCAGGTACACTCATTCCGCTCACAGACTTGGTCACACACCTGACCACCGAACACCTTGGCACACATTCGTCGCTCGCACACCTCAATAACACACCTCTTCGCGCCCCCTCCTCGGTCACCTCCTCTGTGACAATCACAGGTGTGCTCTCACTCGCACACCCAACCACGTGCCTCACGACCAACTCAAGTGTGCATTCCCACACACGCTCTACCATTCCAGGTGTGCATCCTTCCATTCCAGGTGTACATCCTCTCTCACCTGCCACAACCAACTCACGCTCCGTGTCACTCTTACTACTCTCACCTCCACTCTGGACAGCGCACTCACCCTTACTCTCGACAGCGCACTCTTTCCTCATGCACCTGTCCGTTACACACCTTTCTCACGCACACTCTTGCGCACACTCTCCCGTTACTTCCTCCGTAACACTCACCACAGGTGTGCATCCTCCCTTACTCTTGACAGCGCACTCTTTCCCCATGCACCCATCCGTTACACACCTTTCTCGCGCACACTCCAGACCAGCCATACACCTCACTCTTGGCCTCTCACGAACATCGGGGTCCATCTCGACCCCCAAGCTTATTAAATCACCTGGCGCATCATACGCACGACCATATTGGTCACCACTTACACCGGGTCCTCTTTCTCTTCGCTTCTCCTCCATCACCTGTGAATCCCTCATCCGATTAATGAGCACATCATCACGATCCGAACACAGACTTTGGACCAATTCTTTTACTTCCTCTTTTATCTCTTTCTTATCCTCTCTCCGTCGCTTCTTAATTTCGCTCACCCCTTCTTCCACTTCTTCTAATTTCTGCTTCACCTCCTTCATCTCCTCGTGCGCCCCCTTAAGTTCTTCCTCTAACTCCACCTTATTTTTTTCTATGTGCTCCCGCACCTCCCGCTCTTTAACCTCCATCACCTCTACCACCTTGTTCATTTTCCTCGTCAGGTCCTCATGTACTGTCTGACACTCTTTTTTAATTACCCCTACGTCCTTTTTCATCTCCTTCTGTGTCGATTTTAAACCCTCTATTACCGCTGTGTTCTTCTTTACCTGGTCCCCCAACTCCTTTTGTCCCACTGTCAGCTGTTCTACTCCCAGCGTCAACTCCTCTATACCACCTTGCAATTTTACAGTCCCCTTTCTCACCTCCTTCTCCATGCGCTCCTCACAGTGCCTCACCTCCTCGCGCACTCCTCCGACCTCCTCACTCACACCTCTTCTGATCTCCCCTCCCATCACTTGCATCTCCTGCCCAGATGCCACCCTCATCTGCTCCATTTCCTCCCTGTGAGCATCCAATTTAGTTTCGACCCCCATTCTGACCCCCTCTATCTGCTGCCCCATTTGTTTCACTTCCCTTTCCGCTTGGTCCCTCATGTCCCTCAATTTACCTTCCATACTGTTTTCTAACCCCTCTAACCCCTTTTTCATCCCTTCCATTTGATTCTCTTGAGCGGCCATTCTGTTTTCTACCCCCGTTAACCCCTACTGTATTTCCCCTAATCTATTGTCTAATCCCTCTATTCTACTCCCTAACCCTCCGATCTGGGCTCCCATGTCCTCCCTCAATTTCTCGCTATTGGATCCCATGTCATTCCTTAAACCCCCGATCTGGTTTCCCATGTCATCCCTCAATTTCTCGCTATTGGACCCCATCCTTTGTTCTAACCGTTGGCTATTGGCTCCCATGTCCTCCCTCAATTTCTCGCTATTGGACCCCATGTCCTCCCTTAATTGCTTGCCCATTCTTTGTTCCATTTGTTCGCTAGTCTGGGCCAACAGGGCCCCTATTTGCGCCATGAGGACTTGCATGTCCATCGGCGGCACGGGTACAGCTACCGCAATCCCCTGCGCGGCGCCGACCTGTTGTTCACGCTCCTCTTCCCCGTGCCTAGCGCCGCCATTTTGCGAACCTGCCGCCCTCACTGCTTCGCTCTCCACATGTCCCTCAATTTGGTCCTGGATCGACCCTGCCTCACTCTCCTCTACCGGAACCCAGCCATCTTGATCTCCCATAGCGCGACTTTCAAAATTCGGGTTTTTGTAAAACAAAAGCAATTTCGGTACTTTATAATTTTGACCAAATTTTGTCTAGATGTTTTTAAAAAAAATTTGGTTCGGGCCTCGTATCTCACTCCCCTGGAGGCGTGGGTTCGAATCCCACTCCTGACACCATTTGTTACGGACCGCGGTTTAGATGTTATATTTGCCGAGCGGAGGCTCCGCGGCCGAACAGTTGCTCCCCTTTTCTTCCCCGACTAAAACCCGATTCACCCAGACGTTGGCCAAATCGCGCTATGCCAAATCAATGATAGAAAGGACACGACGACTGGGATAGATGAAACGACGCAAGGGGTACAGTTCTCAAGACCTCCGGGGGAGGGTATAATTACAGTGGTGGACAAAAGGGGGTAGATTACAAGGCAGAGTGAGGTAAAGACACAGAAGAGATGGGCACTTAAATACAATCTTATCTATTCCCGGACAGACCACGGACAAACGGACAAGGTAGACTTACACAGGGATTGATGGCAGGAAGGGACAGGTAGGTCGATGGCACAAGGTGCACCTTGGCTCGGGGACAGGATAAAGCACGGTTCAAAAGATGCAGGGAGGTCTCACAGCGCTCGGAGGTGGTCTTGCTTGCTCCAAGCTCAGCGCGCATCTGACGTCACCTCCCTCTCACTGCGCATGCTCAGCGGGGAGTGACACGCCCTTGGCTGGTTGGTTCCGCCCCACTGGGGCCGGTCCGCCGCTTCCATTGGGTGTGGGGGTTACCGGGCTCCACCCTTGACGAGGAGCCGACAGTGAGCCCCTGTTTGGTAACCCCGTCGAGCACATGTCCGATGGCGGCTCGTTGGGAAGGCCTGGTGCCCTCCCATCACCCCTACCAACCAAGCCGGAGTGAGGACGCGCACTCCCTGCGCTCGTTGTTGTTGTTGTTGTTGTTGTTGTTGTTGCTGAACTGCGAGGAAGAGCTGCGGGGAGGTATTGGGAGGTCCTAAACTTCCTAACGGTGCCATACAATCACATTCTGGTGCAACGAAGGGTCAGAATTAATGGAAACGAATCCTTAACTGACATAGACTAAGAATAACTAGCAAGATGTCCTATAGTTGTCTTACATGAGATGCGGTGAACCTGGGTGCGACATTTAATGGGGGAAATAGGGGGAGGTCGGGTCTACAGAGTGTTGTTTACAGAAAATTGGACTAGGGAATGGGGGATTGGGGAGAGTTGGGAAGTATTGAGGAAATAGGGGAATATTTACAAGCGGATATGGATGGATGCAAATCCCATATCCGCAACAATATATATATATATATGTATATATATATATATATATATATACATATACATATATATATATATATATATATATATATATATATATATATATATATATATATATATATATATATATATATGTCGGATTGGGACTTAGGACTTGGGACTCAAAAGACTCAGAAGAAAGGAGCAACGGATATATTTATTGGAACTCGAGTACTCAAGCTTGAGGACAGCAAAGTTGCATTGAAACTCACAAGGAATGACCAACAGTACAACAAGATGCTCTGAAATAATTCAATTAACATTGCTTTATATAAAGGAAAGTCAGGGGTGGAGTTAGCTCACAAGACACAGAGACAGAATGGGCTCATTGGGCCTCCCACCATAGTCCCATCCTGTTGTTCAGTTAATTAAAGGAAGTTCATCCAAGGCCAGTCATGGGTTAGCTCTGATAAGGAGATGGTCAGCATTATGTGACAACATGTTTACAACTTTCTGTATAGCAGCTGGCTTGGGAAAGTACAAAGGGGAGTGGACACTCGTAAAACTGTCAACTTGCAAGATAATGGCAAAGTCAGGAAAAAGGCAAAGTTGGCAAAAAGGCAAAGTCGTAAGAGTTGCCTCCAAGGCCTGGAAAGGGGAACTAGAGATTGTGCCCACGCAGGCCAGAGCACACAGGCAGAGAACTCCTTATTAGGATATTACACATCCTCAATGCAGTAGAAAGAACTCAGTATCATAAAAGAGTACAGTAGCAAGTCAAAACAAAACATATAATTGGTTATACTTGGTAATTGGTAAAGCAGCAAGGATATACAAAGGGGGAGGGGCATTACAGCTCCCTACATACCGCCCTTTTGGATCTAAGATACAAAGTTATCTATGAGCCAATCAAAGGCCTTTATTTCAAACAAAAACAGAAAAATCATTCAACATATCACGCGAAGGCAGCCCCGTAAGAATGTCCCGTACCAAAGCACCACACAAACTCAGTAGGATGATTCGCGTCTGTATGTGAGTATGCAATGTAAGGCCGTAAAAGCAGAGTGATCAAATGGCACACAAAATCCACCAAAAGAGGTGGGAGAGAGAGAGAGTGTAACTAAACGTAACGTACCACACGAATGCAGCCCAGTGAGCATGTCCCGTACCCAGTACCGCACAACGAACCCAGCAGGCTGATCCGCGGGTGTGTGGGTGCAAGTGGGTGTAAGTGGGTGTATGATGTATGTAAGTCGGGTGTAGATGGGTGTATGAGGTGAGACCGTAGAGACATGAAGATCGAATAGCGCGCCAAATCCACAACGAAGACCTCTGGTTCCACCGGGGTCCACACCCAGGAAGATCTCCGACCCACCCTTGGTCCACAGAGGTGCAGCCGGACTCCTCCCCAACTGGAGCTCGCCCAGGCTTCCCCAAGTGAAATCCTTGTAGATCTTCAGCGCTCAATCGATATTCATGTTCATGAGGTCTCTTACGTGCTGGTGATCTGGGGAAGACACAACATCGTCAGTATCAGGTGGCTCAAACCTATGGCCATGAAATAAAGCATAACGATCCAAAGGTGGGAGAGAAACTTCCTTTGGGTCAAAGTCGAGATCGTCCGAGGCGATGCTGCTTGCTTCGCTGTTATTCAAGGGCGAATCTCCAAAACAATCAGACTCGGAACTCAGAGTATTTTCACGATCGAGTTCCTCTCCATCCGGGCTTGGGTTCACAGCTGGGTCCAAATCCCGAACTGGGTCAGTGGCGTTTGACTCTCTGTGGGCTTGTGAGACATAAAGGTGAGCTCGTGAAACATGGAGAGGCAGAGCCTGCATTGAAACATAAACATCAGCCGGGGACCCTCGCAAGTGGCCCACATCATCATTGGTAACATCATCAGTAACATTATTCTCAGGTGGCGTAGGCCTGCGGAGTGGACGGCCCATAGTCATAGCCACGGCATGGCATATCGTGAAGAAACGAGAGGAATCCTTCAGGAAATCGTCGATTTCTTCTTCCGACGTGTCGGGGCCCAGTTTAAACGGCCTTCTGGTAGCCTGAAATGCTTCGAGGTCCGCATAAGTGTACTCGACATCATTATCGGTAATATCAACAATGGAAGAACAATCTTCGGAAGCGGAGATCTCATTGTCGCGGCCCAGGGACTCGTTCAGGTCGTCGTCCCAGGATCCGCGATTGGCAGTTGAGTTGACAGCTGGTGTGTCATCCGGACCCGCGATCCGCTGGTCGATCATCACCATGGCCCTTTCCGGTGTCGTCTTCAGTGTCCATCCTGTGGTAAACTTTCTCGCACACGCAAGGACTGAAGCCTTGATTAGTACACAACAAACCACTAGTCCAAGGACTATTGCCAAGGCGGTCAATATCCACTTTACTATCGTCCCTGTCCATCCTTTAAACCAGTCGGTAAGCCACTGGTGGGAGGCTTCCCGATCCATGCGATCCTTTGTCAATGTGTGAGCACTTTCTCTTAACCTTATAATAGCAGCACTGACCCCTTGTGAAGGGTCAGGAATAAAAGTACAACATTTACCCTTAATTATCCCACATACCCCTCCTCGTTCTGCCAGTAGCATATCTAACGCAACCCTATTTTGCATAACCATTGTACGCAGGTGGACAACCGTGTCCAACATTTCGTCGTGTGCTGTAGCGGTGTCGTTGGCCACCCTTTCTAAGATTAACGCAATTTTGTCAATGCGGTAACTGTTCATGACCGTCCCAGCCCATGGGAAGAAGAAACTAACGGCTTTCTCCCAATCAGCGCCGTGTAAAGTAGTGGTGTCGTCGTCGTGCCAATAGGTGCTTCGTTGTGTCCTTATGAGTGCGGTGGTATTATGCAAGTGCTGTCGCATTTCCATCTCTGGGAAAACTGATCCTAAATAGCAAATTCCTCCCCAATTATCAGGTAAATACGGGTAAGCTTTATTCCCGCATACAAACATGGTCCCGTGCGGAGCCACCAAATGGGTGGTCATGCAAGTGAGAAGGCCTGGGATAGTGTTTGTCCCGTTTTCCCCTTTCCATGCCAACTGGAGGTGTGCGAGGTTATGCAAGGGCGAGCTTGTAACGTTCACTAGCAGCGTGTGTTTCCCTTTTCTCGGGTCCGCGGGAAGGGTATCTCTACACACGGATTTGCCTACCATTACTTGGCCCTTTCCTTCTAAGCAGAGGGCCCCCCATGCCGGCTTGACCCAAACCGGCGCCGGACGTTCCTCAAAGTGTCGGGACAGAATGGGAGGGGAGTACTGGAAAACTCGTTTACACGCGGTTTCATCAGAACCTTGGCTTGTTAGAGTTGTACTAATGCATTTGGTATCTAGTGGCTTCGAGCACAAATCATTGAGTGATAGGGGTAACACTACCATTGGTATGCCTGCTGTGCTGGTGCGGGGAAGGTGCATACACATCCAACACTGTGTCCTATTCTGTACTGTGGCCATATGCCGTGCGACCTTCCAGTATGTGTTCTCCTCTGGCTTCCTTCTTACTTCCTGGGCAGGAGGGGGTTTAATAACGTAGGCGGCACAACTAGGCCGGAATTGGTGTTGGGTCTCTCCCCTCTTTTTGTTCCTTCTAATCAGCGTGCGCGGGGGCCATATTCCACATTCAAGTATTATCGTGGTGTGTGGGCCGACGAGGGCATGCGACAGTAGGAGAGTAGTATTGTCGATGCCCGTGCCCCATTGATATCCTGCAGCGGCGTGACTATTCACGGTCCCAGTAAACCTTCCATTTTCCACCTGTCTAACTTTAGTTAAGACTATGCGTGGGGTTGTCATGCGTGCCTGTGGTGTCCCATTATGTACCACCATGGCTTCCATCCATCTTACAGATAACCACTTGAAATGTGTCTCCAACTCACAGCAATGTACTACTATCCCCTGTCCCCGGGGAGCCGTTATGTATTTGACGGAGTAAAGTTTAAATAACGTGTAGTTGTCGTGCCCTGGGTATTTGGGGAGATCCTCTCTCAGTGGGTTAAACTGCAGAAGCCTATCCTTGGCGGGGTTTGTTAGGCAGCTGCCCAGAATTCCCATCATCATGACCGTCATCGCCGCCCTTAGGAGACTGTGGTGCCCTAGACGGTGCATTGTCTTCAGCGGTGTGAGGTGTGGTGTCTGCAGCAATGTGAGGTGCGGTGTCTTGTGTGGCTTGTGGTGCGGGGATGGACAACTTACAATGGGTGGCGTGGATCCACGAAGGTTTACCCTCGCAGAAGACTGCCGTCGGTGTGACCAGTAGCACCTGGAATGGTCCCTTCCACCGTGGCTCCAAAGCAGCCTTGCGGGTGAAGTGCTTCACGAGCACCCAGTCGCCGGCCTGAAAGTTGTGGATGGCGTGGCCTATTGGTTCAGGCAGCGCCTCTCGTACTCGAGCATGGATGCTGCGTGCCACATTCGACAAGCCTATGCAAAATCTCAAAAGCATGTCATCCATTACTGGCAAAGCAAGGGTGGACATGTCTGTTGGTGCTGAAACGGGCAAGCTCATAGGTCGTCCCATTAATATTTCGTGGGGGGAAAGGCCCGTAGTGCGACCCGGGGTGGAACGAATGCTCATCAATGCAAGCGGAAGAGCCTCTGGCCACCTCAAGCCTGTGTCTGCGCAAAGTTTCGCTAGTTTATTCTTTAAAGTCTTGTTCGTTCGTTCCACAAGTCCTGAGGACTGTGGGTGGTAGACGCAATGGAAGGATTGTTTAACGCCCAACGCCTTCAGGATGCCCTTAACCACCTGCGCCGTGAAATGGCCTCCTTGATCTGACGAAATTATCTGGGGAATGCCAAATCTGCACATAAAATCCCGCACGAGGTGCTTCACTACTGTCGGAGCATCGGATTTGACGCATGGGTATGCTTCGACCCATTTGGTGAACGTATCTACGATTACCAACACATAGCGAAACGACATGCTTGGTTCCAATTCTGTAAAATCGAACTCAATAGTTGCGAACGGCCCACTAGGCGGGGGTCGTCCCCCATCATGTGCATGTCTCGGTGGCGCCCCTCTATTGTGTTGCTGGCAGACCACACACGATCGGCACACTTCGGATACAATCCGTGACAGTCCTGGCGCTGCCCAAGTGTAGTCTATCTGTCCCATCACCCCCCTCTGGCACACATGACCATTCTGATGAGCCATGCGTGCCAGCCAGGGCAGTAAAGCCTGGGGTGCTATAGGTTTTTCATCAAGGGTCCACATTTCCCCTGGCCCAGGGCGTATCGCTCCTCGTTTGAGCCAGACCTCGTGTTCGGCCGTCGGTGCAGCATTTTGCAAATTTATGATATCGTCCTTAGTTGGTGTGGCGGGTGGTCCCGCAGTCGGTATGTCAGATATGTCAGCAATCTGTGCGGCTGTCTTCTGTGCTCGTGTCACCATCGGCATGTTGCGTTCTATCAGTTGGTTGGCGGCCTTTCCTGCCGCCTCGTCCGCCCTTGCGTTGCCCCGGGCAACGTCAGTGTCCGCCCTTTGGTGGCCACGACACTTAATTACCGCGATAGCGCGGGGAAGTAAAATGCTTCGGAGGAGCCCTTCTACCAACGCGCCATTCTTTATCACTGAACCGGCAGATGTGAGAAAACCTCTCATCTTCCAGATGGCTCCTTTATCGTGGACTACGCCGTGAGCGTAGGCCGAATCTGTGTAAATGTTGACGGCAAGGCCTTCCGCCAAGCTGCACGCTCTGGTCAAGGCGCACAGCTCCGCCTGCTGTGCGGAAAATGTAGGTGGAAGACGCCCGCTCTCTACCGTTTCGCTATCCGAGCACACGGCGTACCCGGACAACAGGGACCCGTCCCATGCGCGCCTAGCTGATCCATCGACATAATATGTACAGTCGGGATATTCTAAGGGATTGTCCTTTAAATCCGATCGCACCGTGGAGACTAGCTGCACAACGTCGGTGCACACATGAGGTTCGCCCTCCTCAGGAGTGGGCATCAGTGAGGCTGGGTTGAGCGTCGTGCAACGTTCGATCGTGATGTTGGCTGCAGTGATCAGTGCGGATTCGTATTGCATTAATCTAGTGTTAGACAAATGCTGTGTGCTTTGCTGTAACAGCAGCGAAGTGACGCAATGTGGTACCCGTAGCGTTACTGGGTGTCCCATAACAATGTCCGCTGTTCTTTCTACTGCGTACCTGGCCGCTGCCACGGCTTGCAAGCACACCGGAAACCCTTGTTCGACCGGGTCTAACTTTTTACTAAAGTAGGCCACCGGCCGCTCCTTATCCCCATGGGTCTGTGTCAAAACTGACTGGGCGAAACCTCCCACGGCGTGAGTGTAAAGGGTAAATGGTTTCGCATAATCCGGGAGTCCTAATGACGGTGCCGTAACCAGCGCCTGTTTCAGCCCGTCAAAACATCGCCTCAATTCATCCGTCCATATCAATAGGTCCGGGGCATTTGATTTGGTCGCCTCGTACAGTGGTTTAGCCAGCAGCGCAAAATCAAGTATCCAAGTGCGGCAGTATCCCGTCATACCTAGGAAGCGCAGCATTTGCCGTTGCGAGCGAGGGCGAGGCAGCTCCGTGATAGCGGTCACTCGTCCAGCATCCAATTCTCGTTTTCCGTGCGAAATGGCGTGTCCCAAGTAAGTTACAACCTGCCGCACAAACTGAAGTTTTGGTCTGCCTACTTTGTGGCCTTTGGCCGCCAAGGCCTTTAATAGGGCCAAAGAATCCATTTCGCACGCCTCCTTTGAAGGGGAGCAAATCAACAAATCGTCAACGTATTGCAGCAACACTGACCCTCCCTTCAATTCCACATCCGCCAGGTCGCGGTGCAGCGCCCGGGAAAACAGAGTGGGGCTATCTGAAAACCCCTGAGGTAGTACTGTCCAAGTATACTGGCGCCCCCTATGGGTGAAAGCGAACAAGTATTGTGACTCAGGCGCGATGGGCACAGAGAAAAACGCAGAACAAAGGTCGATGACCGTGAAGTATGTTGCGTCCGGCGGAATTGACATCATGAGGGTTTCTCCGTTTGGAACTAGTGGGTGTATGCCCTGTATCACCTTGTTCACCTCCCTTAAATCCTGTACAAATCTCCATTTGTCCTTTGACGGCTTTTTAACTGGCAAAATTGGTGTATTACATGGGCTGTTAGTTTCTACGATAATCTTCTGTTCCACTAGGGATTGAATCACTGGTGCTATGCCTACGTCGGCCTCAGGTCGTAGCTTATACTGTTTTACGTTTGGCAAGCGCATCCCCGGCTGCACTGCTATCACTAGAGGTTTGGCGTCTTGCATCCGTCCAACCTCGCCGTCGCTTTTGGGCCATAAATTGTCTGGCACCTCCGCTAGGAGGTAATCCGACTCACCCGGGTCCGTCAGCACTGCCCTCATGGCATAGGTGCCTTTGGGGGGCAACTCTGCCTCTTCGAACTTTCCGTCCCTCCGTTCTGCCTTAATGTCAATTGAGAACCCTTCACCGTTTTCGAGCTGTTTCAAAGTCCAGCGGCCCCTCTTACACCGATAACCATGTAAGGGAACTTCTCGTAACCTCCCTACCATCCAACCTACACTTTCCGGCGGCCACCCTTTGGCAGTAGTGAGGGTAACATGGGCGACCGCTCCTTCGGGGTATTGGGTCAGCGCATGCTGACTCGGGGTTAGGACTACCTCAATTCCTATTCCCTCACGCCCGATCCATACCCGTGACAAGTGTAGAGGCATCCATTCGCCCAGCTTTTCCTTAACCCTTTCCCGGTAGTTCTCGTCCTCACCCGTTGCATCATAGTACGCAGTGCAATGGGGTGGATTATCCTTTAAGTCCTTTATCGAAATTTGGTGCTGTTGCATCCAATCTCGCAGCACTGAACTGTCCAAACACACATTATCTATGATATATGTCCAAGCAGACAAAGCCCCTGGATCCAAGCGCCACCAATACGCGGTGGGGCCGGGACGAGCCAGTGCCGTCATCAACAAGTCGCGTTTAGACTCCGCGACGTCTACGAAAACTCCCTCCTCGGTACATGAGATTTGACAGCCCAAACGGCACAATAAATCCCGTCCCAGCAAATTCGTCGGGGCGGTAGTGGTCATCAAGAAAGCATGTTTAGCCTCCAGCGGGCCGCATGTTACTCGCACTTCCTCCGAAATAGGAAGCGCTTGGGGTACACCCGAAACACCCAGTATTTGAACGTTCCTGGCCGTAGGGCGCAAAGAGGGCAATTGCCCCTTGTTAATTGTGCTGCGAGTCGCGCCCGTATCTACGAGAAATTCTAATTGTCTTCCCTCCACGTCCAACATCATAGTTGGTTC
Organism: Myxine glutinosa; assembly: GCF_964187855.1. Lineage (NCBI taxonomy): Eukaryota > Metazoa > Chordata > Myxini > Myxiniformes > Myxinidae > Myxine > Myxine glutinosa. The sequence continues at coordinate 105,857,113 of NC_136264.1, forward strand.
CTCTGCCGGTGTCATGGTCAAGAGAGGACACTCCTTGGGCGACTCGCCAGCGTCCCGTCAATAGGCCCCTCTATTGTATTGGGGCTGAAACCCCTTACGAGCCTTTGGGCAATCACGTATCCAGTGTCCCATCTGCTTGCAATAATGGCACGGTTCCTGCGGAACCGGTGGTGCGGAGGGCATAGGTCGTCCCTCTACAGCTCCCCTTCCGCCCTGCCTGCGTTCTGGCGGCCCCCAAAGTGACTGGTTCACTGGTTGCCACTGCGGCGGACCCCGAGGCGGGGCCCAGTTCCCCCTTGGTCCGTTCTGCATCCCACTATTGGGGGGTGGTCCGGGGTTTTGGAGAAGGGGTCTTGGTGGATACCAATTTTGGGGAGGGGGCCCTTGCACATTCCAAGTTTGAGGGTTTTGAGGAGGAAGGGGAAGAGGGGGTGGTATTGTCCATTGTTGTTTTACCTCGTTCATATTAATTAGTCCAAAATCTTCCTCAGTACAACCGTCGCAGTTTTCATTTTCGCTGTGGATCCACTCTCCGTTGGGGAATTGGCCCTTATAGAAAAAAGGATAACAACTCCTCCTATGTTCCTCTGGACCTCGAACAGGTCCCCACTTCTGGCACTGTTCGTGTATGTAGTTCTGACTCTGATCCCCTTTTTTATTTTGGTTAAATTGAGCCCGTTTCTCCTGGACAAACATTTGCAATATTTCCTCCTTAATATCCTTCTTCTCCTCTAGGGAGGAGCCCGGGCATTGTTCCAGTTTGTCGCATAATTCGTTGGTTGTCATTCCCTTCCAGCCGAAGAGGACGGTCTGTACCTGTTTCTTTAACACCGGCCGAAGCCCCTCGATTAGATATTGATTTACCAATGGTTGGGGTAGCCCTCCCAGCTGCATCGGACCCAGTCCTCCCCAGCGCGCCATGGCCTTTTCCAACCTTTCTCGGTACTCTCCAATTGGTTCTCCTGCCTTTTGTTTTATGGCCCCAATTTTTCCCCAATCCGGACCTCCTGCTGGCAACAGCGCATGCTCGATGGCACCCAGCAGCCGGAGCTTCAGTGCGTCCCATTGTACTAGTGTTATCCGGGGGATTGCACCCACCGCCCTTGGGTCGTCGTGCGGCCAGTGTGCTCTTTGTCTAGCCCTTTCCCATACTTTGGGTGGGAGCACGGATACTCCCATATGAGTTATGTCTCTATAGTCGCACTCGCCAGCCATAAACCAATTCGACATGGTCGGCACTATCTGCCGCGGATCCTCAATAAGCAAATGTTGAATCCTTTCCCGCATTACAGTTAAAGAGGATTCTTTCCATGGTACCCTTTCTCGAACCCCCTGTCCTTGGGCGTCAACTCCGATAACTTGTACGGGGCACAATGTTTTCCTTTCCTCTATTTCCTGACATTCCGATGGGGTAGTTTGTGAGGTCCTTTTCCCCTTACAACCTACCAGTGAGGGGTATAACCCATCCGGTCCTATCGGTGGCGGGAACCCTGCGATGTCGGTCCCGTCATCTATTCCGTTAGCCCCGAGTTGTGCAAACGGCCTTCCCTGGCTCGGGTGGTTCTGGGGTATCTGGGGCGCGATGGTAGCGGGGTTATAGGGAGGTGGTAGCGGGGGCGCAGAAAGGATAGGTGGTGCCTGAAACCCCGGGACAGAGCTTAGGACTGGGGCTGGGGAGGGTAGATTGGTCACTGCCTCCCCTCTCGCGGGGTCTGGGTTTTCAACGAGCGGCATCAGTCGCGCGTTGGCCTGCCTCTCTATTTCCTTAAGCGCTTCATCCTGCTCTTTATTCGCCTGTTTCCTCAGACCCTTGAGTTTTGTTACCTCACCAGCCAAGCTGGCCTGTTTCGACTTTGCGTGTCGCTTCATCGCTTCTTCCTTCCACCAGCCAAAGACTTTCCAATAGTCAGGCGGAAAGTGTTTCGTGGCCTGTTCGAACTTTTCTAATGTCTCATACAACACGTCCAATTTTTCCAGCGCAAAAGACCCTCCTTCGGGCCACGGTTCTCCTAAATCCTTCGTCAATGCAACCCATGACTTCCCTGGTCTCACAGCAGCATAGCCATACCTCTTAAACATAAAAAATGCTGGGGTATGTCTAAGCGGTTCACCTGCCTTTACTGTCTTATTACCTATACTGTTACCCATCCTAAGAAACCTTAGCTTACCGACGTAGCCTTGTACTCGTGAGGATCTCCCGCCTCGCGGCACAGCTACACTACCTAACTCTGAGAGGCTCGCAGCCTCGTACCCGTGAGGTTCGCCCGCCTCGCGTGGTACGGCCGCGCTACCTACTCTCCTGAGAGGCTCGCCCGCCTACACAGCCGTCTATCCTACCCTTACTGCACTTTCCTGGCGTCCTACGCCCGTATAATAGTTCTGATCTTACTTAAAATCCCAACGTCTCCCGGGTAGGCCTCGGATCGGGACGCCGCCCTTATCCTTACCCTCACAACCCAGAGATCTATTACCCCTTAACCTCAGGCGCCCAACGTGGGGCACTTCTCCTTACGTAACGTTACCCTAACGAGTCCATAAACAATCAGTTGCTCCAGGACCCAAGCGGTCCGTAATTAAATTTAGGTTCGTGGAACAGGTATGAGCAGGGAACGGAACGTACGGCGACCGAGCAAGAGAGAGTGGGTTACAATTTGGACTGACCCCCGGGCTAAAAAGGAAAAAACAAAAGAAAACCACAGCTCACCTGACCCGGATCAATTGCCAGCTGGTCTCTCACCACTCCCTTGCCTGGGACCGCGTCCCGGACTGCCCAGACTGATCCCACCGCTGCCACCAGTTGTCGGATTGGGACTTAGGACTTGGGACTCAAAAGACTCAGAAGAAAGGAGCAACGGATATATTTATTGGAACTCGAGTACTCAAGCTTGAGGACAGCAAAGTTGCATTGAAACTCACAAGGAATGACCAACAGTACAACAAGATGCTCTGAAATAATTCAATTAACATTGCTTTATATAAAGGAAAGTCAGGGGTGGAGTTAGCTCACAAGACACAGAGACAGAATGGGCTCATTGGGCCTCCCACCATAGTCCCATCCTGTTGTTCAGTTAATTAAAGGAAGTTCATCCAAGGCCAGTCATGGGTTAGCTCTGATAAGGAGATGGTCAGCATTATGTGACAACATGTTTACAACTTTCTGTATAGCAGCTGGCTTGGGAAAGTACAAAGGGGAGTGGACACTCGTAAAACTGTCAACTTGCAAGATAATGGCAAAGTCAGGAAAAAGGCAAAGAGAGATAAGAGTTGCCTCCAAGGCCTGGAAAGGGGAACTAGAGATTGTGCCCACGCAGGCCAGAGCACACAGGCAGAGAACTCCTTATTAGGATATTACACATCCTCAATGCAGTAGAAAGAACTCAGTATCATAAAAGAGTACAGTAGCAAGTCAAAACAAAACATATAATTGGTTATACTTGGTAATTGGTAAAGCAGCAAGGATATACAAAGGGGGAGGGGCATTACAGCTCCCTACATATATATATAAATACTGAAACGCAAAAGAAACTTTCCACTTGTTTGAAATGTAATAAAATTGTAACAGTTCAAAATAAAACAAACCAACAATTGCTAATTGAAACATTGGCATTTTATTGATAACATGTCAAGTTTTTGACCAAGATACACCATCTCATCAGTTTGTTCTACAGTACAGAACAGCACAGGGTGCAATGTCAGTCCCCTGTCAATAGCGTGTGTGCCCACCATTGTTTTGGATACAGGCAGTGCATCGTCGGCGTATACTGCCTACCAGTCTTTGGATGGATTGCTGCTGGATTCTGTCCCACTCAGTCCTCAATGTCTGAAGCAGCTCTGCCTGTGTCCTGGCCCTGCCAACTATGCGTCTCCCAAGCTCATCCCACAGGTGCTCTATGGGATTCAGGTCAGGGGAGAGTGCAGGCCACTGCATGGTGTTGATGTTCTCGCCTTGGAGAAATGCAGTGGTAAAGCGAGCAGCATGGGGACGAGCGTTGTCATGCTGAAAGGTTCTCAGTTCTGGGTGGTCTAGCAGGAATGGCAGCAGATGAGGTCGCGGGATGTTATCCACATACCGCTGGGCGTTAAGATTCCCATCCACAACCACCAGTGGCGTCCTGTACCGGCCTGATATGGCGGCCCACACCATCACACTTGGGCCACCCCACCTGTTGGCTTGACGCACGCAACAATCGGCATATCGCTCGCCAGTTCTTCTCCAGACACGCTCACGCCCATCAGGACTATCCACACAGAACCTTGACGCATCGCTGAAAGCAACCTCGTTCCACTGCGCCAAGGTCCACCGCTGATACTGCAGGCACCATCTCTGTCGGTTGCGGCGATGGGCAGCCGTCATCACGGGGCCTCTGTATGGTCTTCTGGCAGTCAGACCATAGTCATGCAGTCGTATTCGTGCAGTATCATTGGAGATCCGTGGGTTTGCACGCCCCAGAGTTTCTGCCGCAGTGCGGGATGCTGGACGGAATTGATCCCGCAGGTGACTTCGGACCATCTGCCTGTCCTGCCTTGCAGTGGTGACTCTTGGCCTCCCTGATCGAGGTCTGTCATCTGCAGAGTTGTGGAGGGTGTCTCTGTCCACCAGGGCCGATATCGTCTGGTGTGAACAGCCAAGGCGACGTGCCACCTCACGGTAGCTCAGTCCGCCTTGCAGCATGCCCAGGGCACGCTGCCGTGCATCCCTTGACAATCGTGGCATGTTGATTGAAATGCCCATTTTGCACTGGCCTTTTAAAAGCCAATATCAAGACATCACGTGCAGCTCATTAAAATCATCCCGTACCCCTTGGCTAATCAGTGACAATCAAAACGGCTGTTCAACAGCTGTGCTATGAAGTGACCATTGAAGGTTCAAGTGACCATCCGTGACCGTTTTGTCTGACAGTGAGGACACTATTGTCCACCAATAAGTTCACACATTTACTACACGCAGTGTTATTGTTGATATGTAAAGGTTTCAAAGGTGGTAAGTTTCTTTTGCGTTTCAGTATATATGTTGGAACCCATCTGTGGATCGGTCCCATCGGCCGATGGGTCTGACCCGTTTGCGGATCCGCAGATGGGCGACCCATCTGTGGATCCGCAAACGGGTCAGACCCATCGCTGAGGGCCTCATAGAATCACATAGGGCCTCATAGAATCACACAGAGGGCCTCATAGAATCACATAATGCGTTATTGTGTTTATATAATTGACAATGCCCCGATTACGAAGCCACACCTTCATCTTTAGCTTTGGGGTGATTAAGGCATGCCAGGAATTGCTATATAAACAATGGAGAGCTGGGTCTGCCAGTGCCACCAGCGAAGTAGACCAGAAGTAGAAGTACACCAGCGAAGTAGACCAGACCAGAAGTAGACCAGTAGACCAGCGATGGGTCTGCATTGTCATTTCTCGTGCATCCACAGATGGGTCGCCCATCTGCGGATCCGCAAACGGGTCAGACCCATCGGCCGATGGGACCGATCCACAGATGGGTTCCAACATATATATATATATATATATATATATATATATATATATATATATATATATATATATATATATATATATATACATATATATATATATAGTACGCTATGTATGTATGTAGGTATGTATGCGACGAAAACGTCTTCTTCTTCTTCAAAAAAATTACAAACCTCTTAATTAACCCTCTTAATTGCGTTAAGACTGATGAGTCCCCTCAGACCTTTGATGACCCTTTAATTCCCCCAAGACCCTTCAGACCACCAAGACCCCTGAAGACACAAAATACCGTAAAGACCCCCAAAGACCCAAAAAACCCTTCAAGGCCCCGAGGCTCAAAAAGACCTTGAATGCCCAAAGACCCTGAATACCCAAAGACCCTGAATACCTGAAGACCCAAAACACCCCAAAGACCCAAAACACCCCAAAGGCCCAAAACACCCCAAAGACCCAAAACACCTCGAAGACCCAAAACACACTCAAGACCCAAAACACACCAAAGACCCAAAAGACCCCAAAGACCAAAAATACCCGGAAGACCCAAAAGACCCCGAAGACCCAAAGACCCTTAAAGACCAAGAAGAACCAAAAGAACCTTAATACCCAAAAGCCCCTGAAGACCCAAAAGACACCGAAGACCCTGAAGACTCAAAAGCCTCTGAAGACACCAAAGACCCAAAAGACCCTGAAGACACAAAACACCTCAAAGACCCAAAATACCCTTAAAGGTCCAGAGGATCCTAAACACCCTGAAGACACAAATGGCCCCGAAGACAACAAAACACCATGAACCCCAAAAGACACCGAAATGGTCAAAGATGCCTACCCCTCTGAAACGACGTGTGGTAAGGCGCGCTGAGCGCGCCGAGTCACGCTAGTAACCACAAGGATTAACCTCCAACAAACATTCCCCATGTGAGCACACCCCACATGAATGCCAATATCCCACATGGTCTGTTGATCTGTATTATATCATCTCCTACGCCAATATATATATATATATATATATATATTATGTATATATATATATATATATATATATATATATATATATATATATATATATATATATATATATGTGGGGGTTCAGACCCCCCCCCCCCCCCCCCCTGTGTTCTATTATCGTTTGACCTATTACCAAGTATAAACAAGAAAATGTTCTGTTTTTGATTGATTTCTGGATACTCATAATACTTTCATGTTCTTTGGAAACCTGTTATCCCAGTATTAGGCTAAAGATGTTGCTCAATTACCAAAAATAACTAATTTGTATGTGTTGCTTTGTAAACCTTATCCATTATATTTCCTGTTAAAGAATTAAGTTACTGTGATGGCATGTTCTCTTACTGTCGAAATGTTCTTTGGAAACTTGTTATAAAAAGTTATATGCTTTGTAAATCCAGACCCTGATGATATAATCCCTCTGTGAAGACCAACCTATCTTTCCCAGTCCCCCTTAAAGGACTGCGTTATATCACTTTCATGTTTGACATTTTAACGACTTGCTGAACTTTCCCTCCATTAACTGGTTTCTAGAGAATCGTCAACATGGTTGACCCATGAGTGACACCGAAGACCACTCCGTCCTTCTCTTTGTCTTGAGCTAAAAACCACACCCCAATATTCCCTTTATAAAGTGAAACTCGACCGAATTATTTCAGAGCATCATGTTGGAATCCTGGTCCTTGTGGGCCTCAGTTTAATCATTTTGCTTTCCACAAGCTTGTGTGTTTGATGAATCAAATAAATATCTCAGTTGTTCCTTCTCTCAATCATGAGTCTTGAGTCCTAAGTCACGGATCCATCAAATGGCGAGCCAGGCAGGAGATCAGCTCCGGCAGACTCGGGACGCGGCTCCAGGCGCGAGTGAGTGGGAAAAAAACACCAGCTGGTTTGATCGGTCTGGGTGAGGTGAGCCTTGGGTTTATTTTGTTATAGACTGGGATGTTAGGCTAAATTGGAACTCACTCTGTCGCTCGGTGTCGTTTGCCTGTTCCCTGCTTCGAGCCTGATCCTTAAACAAAATTTAAGAACGAGCCGTTTTTGGGCTCCAGAACAACTGAGCTGTTTATAGGATTCGTCAGGGTAACGTTACGGGACGGGAGAGTAAGGTGCCCCAAGAGGGCGCCGAGGATAAGGAATAAATTGGTTTCGTAAAGTAAGGTTAGAAGCGTCATAAGGACGCCGGCAAAAGTAAGGTACAGTTAGCATATATGCGGGAGAGATCTCTGATTAGGCGGCTATATGTAGGAGAGATCTCTCGGGAATAAGGAGTAAGGTTGCCTGATTACCTGGCGGTTAGCTGGACAGGTAAGATACGGTTAGCACACAGAAAGTTGAGATGAGGTGGTCGAACCTCTTCAGGAGTTATGTTAGAGAGCTGAGATGAGGTTGGCGAACCTCTAGGAGTTACACTAGAAAGCTAGGAGTTAGGGTAGAAAGTTGTGGGGCGGGCGAGCCTCTAGGAGTTAGGGTAGACAGCTGTGCAGGCGGATGAGCCTCTCGGAAAGTGCAGGCGGTCGAGCCTCTCGATGGCCTGAGGAAGCAGGCAAACTAATTGCATGTGCAGGATGAGGCAATTAAGGAAATAAGATAGATAAGCGAGCCAGGGAGCGACCAATGTCGCTCGTTGAAGATCAAGACCCGTGGAGGGGTTAGGTAGATCAAACCCCTACTCCCCAAGCCCTAAGCTCTGTCCCGGGGCTTCAGGCAACACCCCCTGCGCAGCGAGCCCCCCCTGACCCCCCCCCTTCTCCTGCTTCACCCTTCTCACCCCTTTCTTCCCCTTGTCCCAAAAATCCCCTTTTCCTCTGAATGAAATGAGACATACGAATGAATGGGAATTGCTGCACAAGATGTTGAACAGGATTGTACAAGGTACGCGTGTGCATGAATCCACGTGTGCTGTAATGTACGCGGTTAGTGTCAAGTTGGTCGGATATAAGGAAACGCATGAAATGCGAGCCGGTTTGACAGTCACGTGGTATGAGGAACATGAACGAATGTGGATTTTGATGACCACTTGATGTGCAACACCACTGTGTGGGCTTCGAATCATTGTGATTGGCCGCTTGCGGTGCGGGAATCCAGACCGGGATTGCCGATTCTGGCATCCATCCGAGGGTCCTGGTGATGTTCGGTAATTGACGTGTGTATTCAAGGCTAGCGTTTGTTTGTTTGGGACGAGAGGCAAACGGATGGTCTGGCGGTTCTTTTATGGTGTGCGAGCGGGCACATTTAAGTGTGTGAGGGGAGATTCAGTCGGCCTGGGGTTGGTGTAGACCTGGGTGTTCGTGAGAGGCTGCTGGTAAGGTGTGCGACAGGTACAGGGTGTGACAGGAGAAGATGCAATCAACGATTATATTGTGTATTGGTGACTCGTGTATTGGTATATCCCTGAGGCAGCTCACCTTTAGGATGATGTTATGTCACGTTTTGATGATGATGATGATGATGTCATGTGCATTTTGGGTCAGAGAGGTCAAGGGTCAAAGATCCTGTTTTTTGCGATGATTACGAGCTAGGGATGAGTTAATGACCAGCTGATTGACAGCTAACTATGTTGACAGCTCAATGTTTTGACAGCGGACTGTCAAACTGTCATAACAGTCCGCTGTCAAACTCGTTTGGAAAAACTCACGTCCCGACGCGAGGTAAACCCCACCGTGAACGCGAATAGAGCGGCATGCAGGCTGGTTGCCGCGGCAACGGCCCTCGCAGCAAACCGCAAGGCGGGAGTGTTGGGATTCGTGTGGAGGCACGAGGATGCGCGCCGGGACGGGGGGGGGGGGGGCGGCGTGGCGTCGTCGCGTTGAGTTGGTTGTGCCAGGTCGATCGGCGATCTCTGAATTTAAATCGGATTTTTGTCGTGTGTATTGTGCATTCATCATTGACGTGTGTGTGTCGATTTTAGCGTCTATCCGAGGATCCTGGCGACGTTCGTTTAATTAAAGTTCTGTTGGTGTGGAATGCTGTCAGAGGTGCGAAATACACACCTTTGATCTGGAGGGGAGGTATTTTGGTAACTTACTTCCGTGATTTCCGTTTCATTGGATGGGAATTGGGAAATGCGAGCCCTGCCGGGGTTTTGAGTTTGTTGAATTGGGTTCGGAGCATGGGATTTGCTCAGAGTGCCGGTGATAACTTGCCTACTCTCAGAGGGGATGTGTCCCGCACAGGGGGAGAATACTGCTATGAGGTTGCTCGGATGATGTGTGCCCAGATGCATTGTGGGTCATTGCGACTTTGCTGAATGTCGGTGAGCAAGGGAGACGTTCGTGTGTTTTATGCGGTGTGCTGGACGCCATGTCAGAATGGTGGGCGCCTGCGACATGCCATGCATTGTCATAAGGAATACGTTGTTTAAGATGGAATTATAAGGGGGACTGGAAAAGAATAAACGTAATGTAACGCGAGGTATATGAAATGAGACGTTTGGCGTGGTCGGATGCAGGATTTTAGGGGAATAATGAATTTCCGGTTCCAACAGGAAGTCTTGTTCATGCAGTAAACGAGGTACAGTGTGAATGATGAGATTCAGAGAGATCTCTGAATGAGGTTGTCTAGAGCGGATGAAATAGAGAATAGCAGTTGCAAGATTGAGGTATGGATGTGATGCAGAATGGCAGCTGGACGATGCATCGATGCATTTGTGTTGATCGATGCACTGGATGAAGGCCTTTGGCTCTGCATTCGAGCCATGGTGGTAAGATTTAGTTATGAAAATGCATGTGGTTCTAAGGGCAGATAATGTGGGACAAGCTGCCTCACGGGCGGTGCAGGGAGAGTATTGGAAATTCAACAAGATTCTGTGTTCAATAATTTGAGCAGAAATGTCGCGTTTTCAACCGAACGCTCATCCGAGGGATGAAAACGGTCGAGGTTTCAACTGTCGGTATGTGATGTGGTTCACGCCGGGCGAATGATGTGTGGATGGGTTGCGTAATGGCTAATGCATCTTGGAGATGCATCGGTGCAAAGACACAGGGAAGGTGCTGAGAGTGACACGGAGCACGAGTTGGTTGTGGCAAGTGCGAGAGGATGCACACCTGGAATGAAAGAATGCACGCTTGAGTTGGTAGTAGAGCACGTGATTGGGTGTGCGGAGGAGTTGTCACAGAGGAGTGGGCGCGAGGAGATGTGTTGAGGAATGTGCCGAGCGAGCACACGTGCGAAAGGTGTGCACCAGGTAGGGAGGGTGCTGTGGTCAGGGGTGTAACGAAGCTTGGGAGCGGAATGTGTGTACCTGGGAGGATATTGTTCCAGGCACGGAGATAGTAGAGCACGCCTCCCAAGAGAGGCTGTGGGATTTTGGCGGGAGTTCTTGCAGAGGCAAGATGCACCTTTCTTCGTTTGAAATTTGACCTTTTTTTGAAGTTCATTTGACCTATGTTTGAGAATGATTTGAGATCATGGGAATGATTTGGAATGGGAATGAGGTCAGAGTGAATTGGCTAGCCTTGAAAGGGCGACAGGCTGAGTCAATCTATTGGGTGTTAGTTCAACGAATTGATATAGAAGTTAAATCGGAAAAAGGAACAATATATTGTTGGTTAAAACTGAAATTGTGGACGTAATTTGTGGATAGAAGAATATCGGTTTCTGAAATTTGTAAGTTGTTGTGGTGGACGTCTTAATAGGTGATGTCCTTTGTTGGGGCTTGTGATACGCCTCTGTTATCTGTCTGACTGTCTGTGAGTTACAGTGTGTCTGGAGAGGAGGTCAGTCAGGTAGGATGGGGCCAAATTATGGAGGGCTTTGTAGGTTAAGAGGAGGATTTTGTACTGGATTCTCTGGGGAATGAGGAGCCAGTTTCAGTTATAATGACGGGGGTGATGTGGTCACGGGTCCGGGAATGGGTAAGTAGATGGGCAGCGGAGTTCTGACCGCATTGGATTATTGAGGTTTGGTGATTATTGATGATTATCGAGGGTGAACCATAGAGAAGGCTGTCTTTGTGATCTGTTTGGTGTATTTGTCGAAGGAGAGGGTTTGGTCAAAGATGGTGCCAAGATTCCGGTTGTGAGTGGAGGCGGATACTGGGAAACCGTCGATGTTGGGGGCAAAGTTATGGGTGGATTTTGTAAGTGGTTTTGGGTAAATAAAGATTAATTCAGATTTAGCATAGTTAAGTTTGAGGAAGTCGATTTGAAGCCAGGATTTTATTTCAGTAATGCAGTTTGTCAGGAGATGGATTTGGTGGAGATGAAAAGCTGGATGTCATCGGTGAAGCAGTGGAATTGGAGACCATGGTGTATTGGCCATGGTGCACGACGGATTAAGTGACCGAGGGGGGATAGGTACAGGATGAAGAGGAGGGGCCAAAAAAATTGAACCTTGAGGGGGAGCGAATTGTGGTGATTAAGCTGGTGTAGATGCTGTCAATTTTGCTTTGGATGAATGAAAGGAAGGAAATGCAGTTTCTACTGTAAAGGACTGGTGGTGGTGTTCAGGGCGCTGAGGAGTTTGTTTGTAGTTGTATTTGAGGTTGTTTGTTCACGTTGTAGAGTTTGTTTATTTATTTGTTTGTTTATTTAGTTTGTTTATTGTAGAGAAGAGTGCTTTTGGGTTTTCCAGAGCCAGAGTGGATAATTTGAGAGTAGCAGGCGGAGCGGAAGAGGGCATCTTTGTAGTGCTGTAGGTGGTCCTTGTAGGCTTGGGAGTGAATTGTGAGACCTGTCTATTGCGGAGTCTTTCAAGTTGGCGAGCACGAGTTTTCATCAAGCGGAGTTCAGGGGCAAAGCAGGGAGCAGAATGGGTGGAAGAAACTGATTTGGGTTTAATAGGCGCAAGCTGGTCTAAGCAGGGTGAGGAGGATGGTGTGATTGATGATGTCAAAGGCGGCGCTGAGGTCGAGGAGGATGAGAATGTTTAGGTTGCCGGCGTCAGAGGAGAGAGGTCATTGGTGATTTTGAGGAGAGCAGTTTCAGTACTGTGGTTGAAGCGGAATTCCGGATTGGAATGTTTCATACAGGTTATTGGCAGAGTGGTGATGTTTGAGTTGAGTGGCTACAGAGTGTTCCAAAACTTTTGACAGAAAGGGTAGGTTGGAGATGGGTCTGAAGTTATTTAGGGAGTCAGGGTTTAGTCCAGGTTTTTTCCAGAATGGGAGTGAAGTTTCATGAGGTTTTGGGAAATCGGTATGTGAAGCTGGATTAAGTTTGAGTGGTTATTACATATGCTCTGGGTCCATGTGGTTAATGTGATGTGACTTAAAAAAAAAATGAATTGGAATCGCTGTAAACAGTGTAGATGGAAAAAACATATGAGACAGGGACAATGGGCTGCTTGGTGAGCCATGGATATTGGCATTGGATTGGTGGATATTGGTGGATATTTTGAGTAAGTTTCAACGGGGACTGGACATATGAGACGGGGACGGTAAGACATATGAGAACTATTGTATTATCTTTATTTTATTTTTATTTTTCTATTTTATTATTCTATTTTTATTTTCAATATTTATTTCCACTATTTTTATAAATAGACCAGGTTATTTTTATTATTTGTTTATTTACGAAAATAAATAAATAATAGGGGGAGGTTAATGGTGGTGTGTTGGTGGAAAAAGTCGTTGTCATTGAAAGTCGAGTTGAAACAATTTGTATGGGATTTATATTGTAGATATTGGACAGCGATTGGGCCAGAGGCTGAAACAACCTTGTAGGGAATTCTTGTAGGGAATTTGGAAAATGCGAGGTGTCCTCACATTCGCAGGTTCGGTGATAAAGAATTTGGAAGAATTTGGAGAGATAAATAGATAAAGAGATAAAGAATTTGGAGGCCACCAAAGGGCGGACACTGACGTTGCTCGGGGCAACGCAAGGACGGACAGGAAGGGCCGCCAACCCATGGATAGGATGCACAGATTGTCAACATATACCACCAAAATTAGGGCAGGAATAGGGAGTTGGTTGAGAATGCCGGCGATAACTCACCGATGTGTGTCCCTGTGTCTGTCTGGTCGTCTAGCAGGCCATGGAGTTATATTTCTGAAACATGGATTTCAAAGAGGCAGGTGTGTGCCCTGAGAAAATTTTTGATGGGTCTGATGGATTTTTGGATGGATGGGTTTGATGGATTTTGATGGAGCGGGCACTTTTGATGGGTCTTTCTGTGTAGATGTTGTCGCGTGACAGGGCTGCTGTCGTGTGGACTGGGGAACGAGGGCGGCGTAGGTGACGTGAGGGGAATGCCACGCACTGCGACCGTCTCCCCCCAAGACCGAGGTTGTCGGGGACATGAGTGGGATGTCGATTGCAGTAATGTGGGATGTCGATCACAACCGGACGATGTTGTTCGTGGAGGAGGTCTTGTGTTAAAGTTGGGACGCGTTGCTGGGGATCTGGGTGGCTGGCACCCCGTGTGGTTGGGGGTTGCAGTTTCACAGAAGGAGGTTGGAATCCAGTGTTATGTTCGGAGCACGCAAGGCTGAGCAGGATGGATTGCCATTGGGACGTGTTCTCAAATGATTTTATCAAAATGATGGCTCCTGAGTAAGGGGAGGGAGCAGGGAAAAATATTCACTGTAACAGGTGTTGTTAAACTGTTTGTCTGCATGAGGATGGCAGAGTTGGCCTTCGAGACTCATGTGAGTTGTGTCTGGAGGCAAGGTTCGGGAGGGAGTGTGAAGAAGGAAGGACAAAGGGTTGTAAAAAGTTGATGGTAAGGCAGGGTATAAGGGAAAGTGGTTGTGAAATGCTGTCTTAGTGATAAGGAAGTGTTGGTGGTTGGCCTGCACTGGGAAGAGTGTGACAATGAATGGAAAGTTGTGGCTTTTATTTGACAAAATGGTGCTAGGTTGCCACAACACAGGTTGGGGCTGGTGCAGATGGGATCACGGCTCTGCAGACCAGGTGAGCAGAACTCCACCAGGTACGCTGGAATCACATCAGTTGAATTATTGCTCGGAAAGGAAGGTATTTTCGGAAATTGGTGAAAGTAAAAATAACATTTGAATTTCCAGACATGACGCAGGAAATGCAGCTATAAATAGAGATGAGGTAACTAAATGCCAATTGGTGGGCAGGGGGGCTAGGAATACTAATCAAGGATTTAGTCCTTGCATGTGTGAGCAAATGTTCCACAGGATGAACCCAAATGAACCTCCGGCTGTCGACGTGACTGCGGACCCTGGAACGATGACCCGAACGAGTCACTGAGCAGCAATGATGAGATCTCCGCGTCTGAAGAATGTTCTTCCATTTTATTTTGAAAATGATTTTGATGATACTGAAAAATTGAATTTGGATCCGGATGTGGACTTGCTCTTCACGGACCCAGTCTAGTAATTCTCTTGTCACTTGTGTCTCACGAGCTCACAGCAGTTCAACCCTTGCTGTCCCAGCCCTGGATTTTGACTCGGCTCCGGACCCAGATGCATCGCTGGGCCCGCCTGCCAGGAAGCCGATTATCCTGGATCCCAACATGTCGCATGCAGACGCAAACGACTACTTAAAGGAAGTTTCTCTCTTTTTCATGGAATGTAAGGCTCTGATTGCTGGTCTTCCAGGCTGCAGGTCTAAGCCACTTGATACTAATGTTGATATGTACTCCCCGGCAGAACGACGGCACATTAACGGTCTTATGAACATGGAGATCGATTGAGCGCCGAAGATTCATAGGGACTGCGCCTGCGAACACTTGGGCGAGCTCTCGCTAGAGGAGGGTCCCGGCTGCACCTCCGTGGCCAAAGGGTGGGCCGGGAGACCTTCTCGAGTGTGGACCCCTGTGGGACCAGTCGTCTTCGTTGTGGATCCGACACGCCATTGGATAAACATGTTTCTATGGCCAACACACACACACACACACACACACACACACACACACACACACACACACACACACACACACACACACACACACACACACACACACACACGCGCGAATCGTCCTGCTGGGTGCTATGCGAGGTGCTTTGGGTACGGGGCATGTCCACTGGGGCCGCATTCGCGTGGTATTTTCATTGACTGTCTCCCTACCTTGATTTAATAAAGGCCCTTTTTTTTGGCTCGTAGATAGCGTTGTATCTTTGATCCAAGAGGACGGTATGTGGGGGTTCAGACCCCCCCCCCCACCTCCCCCCCTTGTGTTCTATTATCGTTTGACCTATTACCAAGTATAAACAAGAAAATGTTCTGTTTTTGATTGATTTCTGGATACTCATAATACTTTCATGTTCTTTGGAAACCTGTTATCCCAGTATTAGGCTAAAGATGTTGCTCAATTACCAAAAATAACTAATTTGTATGTGTTGCTTTGTAAACCTTATCCATTATATTTCCTGTTAAAGAATTAAGTTACTGTGATGGCATGTTCTCTTACTGTCGAAATGTTCTTTGGAAACTTGTTATAAAAAGTTATATGCTTTGTAAATCCAGACCCTGATGGTAAAGCACACCCTCTGTGAAGACCAACCTATCTTTCCCAGTCCCCCTTAAAGGACTGCATTATATCACTTTCATGTTTGACATTTTAACGACTTGCTGAACTTTCCCTCCATTAACTGGTTTCTAGAGAATCGTCAACATGGTTGACCCATGAGTGACACCGAAGACCACTCCGTCCTTCTCTTTGTCTTGAGCTAAAACCCACACCCCAATATTCCCTTTATAAAGTGAAACGACCGAATTATTTCAAAGCATCATGTTGGAATCCTGGTCCTTGTGGGCCTCAGTTTAACCATTTTGCTTTCCACAAGCTTGTGTGTTTGATGAATCAAATAAATATCTCAGTTGTTCCTTCTCTCAATCATGAGTCTTGAGTCCTAAGTCACGGATCCATCATATATATATACATATATATATATATATATATATATATATATATATATATATATATATATATATATATGTATATATACATACAGTCACGTGAAAAAGTAAGCACACCCCATGCAAAGTTTTGACTTTTTCAACATATTTCAACATACAGCTATTTGATCTTCATTTCAACAATATTGATTGATAAAGGTGATATAATACAACAAATATCATGAAACATTTACATTTTGTAGTCCATTGTATAATTGAAATAAACATCAATGAAAATTTCGCATGTGGAAAAAGTAAGTACACCCCGACATTTATCACCACTTCAAATACCTAAAATTAGAATCAGGTGCACCAGCTCAGGTGCAAATGATTAGAACATCGTTAGAGAGGATCTTGGAGGAACCTGTCTTATTTAAACCTCAGACCTTTAGTTTGGTTTGCTCTTTGTTGTTGAAGTGTGCGGCGTCACCATGCCCAGATCAAAAGAGCTCTCTGAGGCCTTCAGAAAGAAGGTAAAAGATGCCTACGTGTCTGGGAAGGGTTTTAAAAAGATCTCCAAACAATATGAAATCAATCATTCGACTGTCCGGAAGATCATCTACAAGTGGAGAAGATTCCAAACAACTGCCAACTTGTTGAGGCCAGGCCGCCCCAGCAAGTTCAGCCGGAGAGCAGACCCCAAGATGCTGAAATAAGTCTCTCAGAACCCCAGAATGTCATCACGGGACCTACAGGTAGCTCTTGCCACTGTTGATGTCAAAGTGCACGAGTCTACCATTAGAAAGAGGCTGTACAAATTTGATCTACATGGGAGGTGTACAAGGAGGAAACCTTTGCTGTCCAGAAAGAACATCAGGGCAAGACTAAAGTTTGCCAATGAACATCAAGACCAGCACTTCTGGAACAATGTGGTCTGGACAGATGAGTCAAAGGTAGAGCTATTTGGCCACAGTACCAGAAGACATGTTTGGTGAAAACCAAAGACAGCATTTGACCACAAGAAGCTGATACCAACTGTAAAGCATGGTGGTGGAAATATTATGGTTGGGGCAGCTTTGCTGCATCAGGGCCTGGGCAGCTCACCGTCATATAATCCACTATGAATTCTTCATTGTACCTGAGGGTGCTTGAGGATAATGTGAGGCCATCTGTCGGAAAGTTGAAGCTCAACCAAAGGGGACCTTGCAACATGACAATGACCGTAAACATACCAGTAAATCCACCAAAGAATGGCTGAAAAGAAAAAAATGGAGGGTTCTGGAATGGCCAAGTCAAAGCCCGGATCTAAATCCCATCGAGATGTTGTGGGGGGATTTGAAACGAGCTGTGCATGCAAGAAACCCCTCAAACATCGCACAGCTGAAAGAATTCTGCATGGAGGAGTGGGCAAAAATTTCTCCCAGTTGATGTCAGAGACTGGTTGACAGTTATAAGAAACGCCTACTTGAGGTTGTTTCTGCCAAAGGGGGCAATACCACCTATTAGAGCCAAGGGTGTACTTACTTTTTCCACATGCGAAATTTGCATTTATGTTTATTTAAATTACTAGGGCATGCCCGTACTATATCTATATCTAAAATTATATCCCCCCCTCTATTTACATGAAATGGTTTGGTGCATGAAATGTTTTGGTTCATTTGCAACGCCAAAGCGAACGGCGAACGGCTTGCGAGTACAGTGACAATC
Organism: Myxine glutinosa; assembly: GCF_964187855.1. Taxonomy (NCBI): domain Eukaryota; kingdom Metazoa; phylum Chordata; class Myxini; order Myxiniformes; family Myxinidae; genus Myxine; species Myxine glutinosa. The sequence continues at coordinate 105,875,055 of NC_136264.1, forward strand.
CCCCCGGGGTTTTTATTAGTTTTAAAACGGAGCTTGGCAACCGCTGGCGTTCTTTAGCCGGCAGCTTCGCCCGCCCGAACGCCGTTACAGTACCTTCGACCGCGAGTTGCTCGGACTTCACTTGGCGGTCAGGCACTTCCGCCATCTGCTCGTGCGAGTACAGTGACAATCCCCCCCCCCCCCCCTCTATTTACATGAAATGGTTTTTATTAGTTTTAAAACATAGTTTAACGCCAACATAGCGCCAACAAAGTTTGCAAACGTGAAATAAATGAATACGCTCTCAAATGTGCCATCCGAGGCAGAGTGTGTCCGCCACGTTCGGCACACGCGATAGTTCGCTGCTCTCTGATTGGTTGAATCGTTTTTTGGACATAGCTCGGTAAGTAATTGTCCGATTAATATGAAACCTTGAAAAGGCACATCCTCGGGTCCCCAGCAATATACCTGGCAAGTTAAAAGTATATCGGACCCGTGGTTGTCGAGAAACAGCGGTCACAGACAAACAAACGTACAAACGTACAAACAGAGATTACTGGAATTATAGATAGATACAATGGACTACAAAATGTAAATGTTTCCTGATATTTGTTATATTATATCACCTTTATCTATCAATATTGTTGAAATGAGGATCAAATACCTGGATGTTGAAATATTTTGAAAAGGTCAAAACTTTACATGGGGTGGACTTCCTTTTTCACGTGACTGTGTATATATATATATATATATATATATATATATATATATATATATATATATATATATATATATATATATATATGTATATATATATATATATATATATATATATATATATATATATATATATATATATATATATATATATATATATATATAAACAGACTTGGCATTTAATATGGAATATTTTTTTTGTGGGGGTGAACTTACTTTTCAAGATGTCTTAGAACCAAAAGTTCATTGGAATTATGTTGAAATTATTCTAGATTTTGTTAATGTGACCTTTAAAAGAAACAAAAACCACATTTGACATTTCGAAGCAAATAAATTGATCCTTGAAAGTGATGTAAACTGATATCGAACTCAATTCACGGACAGTACTGTGTTAAACTTCTGTGCGTTTTCCAGAAGTATCTCTTTATTTTGAACATCAGCCAAATTTTTTTTTAACAAAAACAAAAGTTAAATTACGACTGGGATTACGGACTGTAAAATTACAGTTCAGTACTTCGTGTAACCCCCACGAGCATTCAGGAGAGCACGTACACGTCGAGGCATGCTGTTAACGAGATTTCCCAAGGTTTTGACAGGAATCGCTTGCCATGCAGTCTCAATAGCCTAGAGCAATTCACGCACAGAGGTCGGCTGCTGGTCCAAGTGGTCGATTTGACGCGTTAATTCTGCCCACAAGTTCTCTATCGGATTCATATCCGGGGACATGGCAGGCAACTCCATATGCTCTACACCACGGTCAGCAAGAAAGTGTTGGATGATGTGAGCACAATGAGGCCGTGCATTGTCATCTTGGAATACAAAGGTTCCTCGAAAGTCTGCACGAGCAAATGGAAGCAATGTTTCTTCCAGAATGGCCCTGAACTTGAACTGGCTCAGGTTTCCATTCAGAACAACCAGGTCAGTTTTGCCCCCTGCATGAAAAGCAGCCCAAACGGTCACCCCACCACCTCCAGCTTGGACTCTTGGCACTATACAATCTTTGTTGTTGGCTTCATGCACTTGTCTGCGCACTCGGACGCGGCCATCTTGACGATAGACCAGAAATCTAGACTCGTCACTGAAGATCACGTGATTCCAGTGTCCTGGCTGCCATTGACGGTGTTCTCTGGCCCACTGCAATCGGCGCTGGCTGTGTTGTCTGGTCAGACGTGGCTTTCTCAGGGGACGCCTGGCACGATAGCCTGCTTGAACCAGTCATTGGTCGACTAGCTTTCTGGATACAGGCACATTTGTCAGTTGCTGCCACTCAGCCCTAAGCCGATTAGCTGACTTGGTACGGCCATTGCGGACTAACCGGTGCAGCTGGCGATCATCCCTCCTTGTGGGTCTGCGGGGACGTCCTGGCCTCGGTATTGGAGTAGGGACACCCCTCTGAGCATTTCGTTTCAGGATCTTGGACACCTGACCTTGAGTGATGCCATACTGCCGAGCAATAGCACGGTTTCATGCCGGAATTTCGTAAAGCCACCACTCCATGACAAACAGCATTGTTGAGTTGACGGACCATCTCCAGAGGAAGCGGCAATAACTTTTGGAGATGTGCAGCAGTTGTTTTCCACTAATACAGAACGCAACGACCCTTGTATACCCGACTGTGAAGCCAATCATCAAATGCACCTGTCTGTACATTTTGCCACGCCACCTGTGATATAATCCTGTTGTTGACTTCTTGCTGCGACAGACAATCAGTGACATGGTTCTTTTAACAAATAAATCACCAAAGTGTAAAAGAAACTCACCAGATTTATATACTGAGTTGAGAAAGTAAACCCAAGTCAAGGAAAAAAATATATTCCATATTAAATGCCAAGTCTGTATATTGGCAAAACAGCCCTGCCGTCCTGTATGGAATTGAACCTCATCCCTCCAGCCCTGTGTCCCACCTTCTCATCCCTCCATTCATTCCTGCCTGAGAATTCCCCTTTCGTGTACGTGAGTTCGTTCTGTCTGCATTGTCCCTGGGAGTAAGTAAGCCTTTATAAGTTAAGTATTGCACTGTGTCTTCTGCTCCTTCTGTAAATGACCTTCGTTTCTTCTTCTTCTTTGGGTTTGGTGTAAATAGTAATTAATAAATATCTGTTCTCCCTTTACTTTGGTTTCCTTTCTCATCCGACCGCTTTAGTGATCTCCCGATTGAGTTCCTGTGGCGCGATTTCGGCAACGCTTTATAAATCGGGTTTAGTCCTTGTTAACGGCTCGGATTCCGCGGTCCGCTTCGCTCGGCGTAATCCATTAATTACACCGCGGTCTGTGCGGTAGTATTTCCTTGCGTACCGGAAGGCGCTGGTACTTAGGTCATAGGACGGATAGGCCTAATACCCTATTCAGCGCTGACCGGGCATGACATCATACTTCCAGGACTGGGGGAATCGGCCAGTGTAGAAGACAAGGGGATTGACCCCCCCTTGGTAAGGGGAGCGCCGACCCCAGATCCGTAACAATTGGTGTCGGGGAGTGGGATTTGAGGCCCGATCAACTTTTTAGTCCATCGAAAAATTTGGTCAAAATTACGAGCGGCCGAAATTTTTTATTTAACATCCAAATTAAAATCATGCCATGGATAATCAAGGCGATTGGATGCCGGTAGGGGAGTTAGAAGAGGGTTTAGAGGCAACCCAGGATCCCGGGGAGGAATTGGGAGAAAGAGAGGAGGAAAGCGACGAGAATTCTGTCGCGGGGATTTCAGGCACACAAAATGGCGGCGGCTCGCACGTGGCTGCGGCAGCCATGCCCGCTGCACCAATGGGGGTGGTCCAAATGCAGGCCCTCATGGAGCAATTTATGGCACAAATGCAGGCGTCCCTCAACCTGCAGGGGGACAAATCAAGGGCAGAAATCAGAGAAATGAGGGACGAAGCGAGGCGTACCAGTGAACAGTTGGGAAGCCAAATCGGGGAATTGAGGAATGACATGGGAAATCGAATCGGTGGGCTAGAAGCCAAATTTGAGGGTTTAGATAACAAATTTGAGGGTTTAGACAACAAATTTGAGGGGTTATACAACGGGATGAAAGGGGTGAAGAATGGGTTAACGGGGCTAGAAGACAAGATGGAAGGCAAATTGAGGGAAATAGGGGAGCAATCCACCCAGGAAATTAAACAGATGGGGAATCAGATAGAGGAGGTGAAAATCGGATTGGAAAGTAAATTGGATGCCCAAAGGAATGATTTGGAGCAGATGAGGGCGGCATCTACCAAAGAGATGGGAGATATGGGGGAGGAGATAAGGCGTGGAGTGGGCGAGGAGGTCGCGGGGGTACGCGAGGAGGTAAAGCGGGGTGAGGAGCGCATGAAGAAAGAGGTGAGGAATAGTACGGCTAGGTTACAAGGGGGCATAGAAGACCTGACGCGGGGAGTAGAGCAGCTGACTGTGGGACAAAAGGAATTGGGGGAGCAGGTGGAAAAGAACACGGCGGTAATAGGGGCGTTGAAAGCGACCCAGAAGGAAATAAAAAAAGAGCTGATAGCGATGAAGAAGGAATGTCAGATGGTACACGAGGGGTTGACAAAGAGGTTGGACGAGGTGACAGAGGCAATGGAGACAAAAGAACGGGAAGTCAGGACGCACATAGAAACGACCAAGGTGGCCTTAGAGGGAGAAATGGAGGGGGCGCACCGGGAAATAAAAGAGGTGAAACAAAAACTACAGGAAGTGGAAGAAGGGGTAAGTGAAATTAAAAAGAGACGGAGGGAGACTAAAAAGGAGATAATGGAGGAGGTGATCGAATTGGTGCAAGGTTTGTGCTCACAGCGTGATGATGTGCTTACTGACCAAATAAAGAGTTTGCAGGTGGCGGAGGAGGAGCGAAGAAGCAGTGACGAGGTGAGTGGCGATATACTCGGAAATGTATATGGTGTGAAGGGAGATTCAGTGAGCTTGGGTGTTGGTTTAGACCCGGGCGTTCGTGAGAGGCCGCTGGTGAGGTGTGCGACAGGTGCAGAGTGTGTGGAAAGAGGAGGTGTGTGAGGAGGTCCGATTATGGGGAGTGCGAGGAGTATTGGTGAGCAAGGGTGTGCGGTGATGATTGGGTGTGCAGAAGAGTGCACACCTGTGGTGAGTGTTACGGAGGACGTAATGGGAGAGGGTGCGCAAGAAGGTGCGTGAGAAAGGTGTGTAATGGAGGCGTATGTGAGGAAAGAGTGTGCGCTGAGGAGTGAGTGCGCTGCCAAGAGTGAGAGTGAATGCACGACAGAGTGTGGTGGCGAGAGTGACATGGAGTACGAGTTGGTTGTGGAAGGTGAGAAGGAATGCACACCTGGAATGGAGGAATGCACACCTGGAATGGTTGAGCGTGTGTGGGGAATGTACACCTGAGTTGGTGGTGGCGTGGGTGCGAGAGGGCACATTGAAGCGCGTGATTGGGTGTGCAAAAGAGTGCACACCCCTGGTTGTCACAGAGGATGTGACCGAGGAGTGGGCGCGAGGAGGTGTGTTGATGAAGTGTGCGAACGACGAGTGTGTGCCAAGGTGTGCGGTGGTCAGGTGTGTAACGAAGTCAGTGAGCGGAATGAGTGTACCTGGGTGGTGTGTAAGAGGAAGTACAATAATGAAGTGTATGGAGACACCTGGATGTGTGAAGAGGAAAAGGAACGAGTGGTGCGAGTATGTACGGGGAGCATCGATGCTAAACGGGATAGCGGTTAGGTTGACGTTTAGCCGACGCGGGCACTCGGTGCGCTTTGTTTGTTGCGGGAGCCGGCGGGGATCGGTGCAGCGGCGCTTCTCTTCGGAGCGTCGTGCACGATCCGGGCCGGGGCCCGCCCCGCACGGTCGAGTCCGGGCTTGGCCCGGAAGGCGACCGGCCCAGTTCGAGGGAAGGTAGGAAGGTTCGGCACGACGACCCCTTGGGGTTGCGGCGTTCCGGCCGGGTGAGATTGGGCCATCAGGTGGGAGACCGAAATGCTCCGCGCCAAGGTGGACCTTGGGATCTCGGCCTGAGCAAACCCCCTCCCCTGAACCGAGTGCCGGACGGATCCAACTGCAGGAAACAAACCACCCGCGTTCATTGCTCGGCTTGGCGAAGCCGAGCTTTGAGCATGTAACAACGCACCAAGGCTCAAGTTAATGGACATTTGGTAGGGATAGGGAATTGGTGATTGGCAAAATTGATGAGCAAAATATGATTGGCAGATGATTGGCAAAGTTGATGGGCAGAATTGGAATTTGATTGGCAAAATTGATAATGGGAGATGCCGATGTGCAAGGACGGTAAATCCACCATCCCTCACATCCCCGGGCACATGAGCATTAGTTATGGGGTTTTGGCAGTGTAAGCTCGCCGAGGGAGGGTTTGGATAATTGTATAGGGACTTAGAAATGACCATAGGTAACGGTAAGGTTAAGTAGCGACATGATACCTGTAGTAGGGGACATAGCAGATTAGTGGATTATAATGACGAGGGAGCGCAATATTATAAGGGGCGACTGGGAAGTGAGAGTTTTAGAAGGGTACCAGGTAGATCAGATGATGCCGCGTGTTTGTGGTTTATTGAATGAAGAAGCCTGGGAGGAAGGAGGGTGCCGGTGGCACCAGGTGTGTGGGCACAGGTGTGCAAATCCAGGTGAGGATGGTTGTGGAGAATAAATGGTCTGGAGTAAATGGAGTATGGAATGGATGGTGTGGAGTGAGTATGGTGGAAGACGTGGAGTGGAGTGGTTGGTGCGAAGGGAGTGGATGGGGAAGATGGACCCCCATCATGAATAACCGGGGAGGGTAGTTTAAGAGTTAGGTAGAGGGTATAGGTAAATTGTGGTGGATATTGGCATCTGTGGTGCGTGTGGAAGAATGGTGTTTGGATGGGTGCATTAGTGACGTGGAAATGGCTGGGCGTGTGGCCTGTTAGGGGTATGGTTGGTTGAGCGCTCCGCCACTGTTAGTCCGTCGGCCAGGTGAGGCCGCAGGTAGGCTCTGGGAGCCAGGTAGAGTTCAATGGGGCCCGAGGATCCGGAGGACGGACCCGGGTAGCCCAGTGCCAGAGGGCACCGAGGGGATAAGCGCCAGGGAGGGCCTTCCCCAGGTAGGTTAATGAGGAGCAGGTAAGCTCGGGAGACTTCAGTGGCGGAGGCGCACAGGTAAGTATACCTGTTAGGGGAGCCACACGACCCAGTCCTGAAATTGTGCGAAGGCACAGGGAGTTGAATCGGGGGAGTGAGACCCCAAATTGGTGAGCGCCACAGTTTGGTCAATGGGAGTTTGGTTTTTAGAACCGCATAGAGTAAGATGGCCAATGGTTTGGAGGGAAAGACCCCGGGTAGTGTAAAGTGTGTTAATGTCATTTAGGAAGTAGTTAGGATTAAGAATCTCCTCGCACCATCTACACCCACTCACCTGAGGTGACAGAACTCAACACCGTGCCATTACATGGTTTTTGTTGTTTTATTTTTGTTGCAAATGTTTTTGGAAATGTGAGACGCATCATGACGTGGGTGAGACATTGTGCTGGTTGTTCCATCTCTCCCTCCTTAAGAGGAATTGATGATGAATTGGTAATGGCAAAATTGGTTCGAGGGATTGTGAATGAATTTGGATTAGGGGAGCTATGGGGAAGACGTGACGATAGAGACTAATTGGTAAATGTGTAAATTTTGTAAATATGCGGTAAGGGCAAGGGTAGAGTAGGTGACAGGGGGGGTGGCGTACATGAGGAACAAGCTTTCTCCGCCCGCTCTACATGCGCACCTCACTCTGCATTACCTGTGTTGATGTGTACCCTTGTGACCTTACCCCTCGCTAACTCTGCTGCTTTGTCTTCCTTCCCCACCCATGGACCGTGCTCTCTGGGCACTGAGGGGGAGCGTGCGGCAGCCCACAATTGTGTGCCTGAATTCCCGCTGCCAGCTGCCTGCATCCATGCACCACTTATGGACCGCACGTCTTGCGGCCATGCACCACCTTATGGACCATGGTACTGTGGCCGAGCACCACTAATGGACCCCACGTTTTGGGGGCATGGCCCCTCTGCTGGGACCAGCCACGATGGCCCAAGAAAGTTTGCTTGCGGACCACGGAGAGGTGGCCCCCTTTTTGCCCTATGGGTGGACCACCCATAGTTGGCCCCCTGTGGGCCATAAATAAAATGGACATGGTTGTGCTTGTTGTTTATTACCACCAAATAGGCCGCAAGCAAAGAAGATGAAGAAAGACAACATCAAGAACGACATCGGCCAGCAGAGGGAGCAGAAGATAAAGACCACCAGTTGTGTTTTTTTAAATTGTGTTGTGCAATGTAGCACTGGGTTGGTGCTTGCTATTATTGGTGCTTTGGTGTTTGCATGCTCGGGGATGTATGACAGAATCTCAATTCTGCATCACCCGGGCATGCGAGGTGGTGTATCGATGCAGTGCATGCTGTCTCCTCCCTCCCCCAGGATTCTCCTTGTTTCCAAGAAATGACAGGTCCTGGGTTGCAGTTTTGTAAATAGTCAAAATAATGTCACTTGTAAATAATGCTCCCCACCGTCAATGTTTAGTTTGAAAATAATTCCGCAATCCGGTTAATTGTGGGCGTGAATCTGTTAGGTAGGATGCAACGTAATAGGGGGACATATTTATTTGTGTTTTAAAACTGTCACACTCAGGGTCAGGTTAATAGTAGAGGGAATTACACCTGCATGCCACATTAAGTTAAAGTTTTCGGGCCGGGACGTCCCGTGAGGAATGAGGGTGCTGTGTTGCAGTTTTTAGAATCTTCCCTTTGTCAATATAGTAGTAAATTTCCTTATAAATGACCCCTGTGTACAGTTCCCCTTAATTGGCTGTTAATTGAAATAATCGCACCTTAGTTAGTCCACATTGCAACACGTAGCAAATCATAGGCCCTTTCGTAGTTATTTCATTATTCTGTGTTTCAGTTAAGGCTATGTTCCCAATAGATGAATCTACGTTGCATCAATCAAATAAGAGTAGGCCCATTTTCCCTTCAAAAGGGTGCGAGTGGTTTGCTATCTCCCCACAAGACGCCATTACCATGTGCTCATCTCGGAGAAGAAGAGGGGCGTAGCACCTCATCGTCATCAGAGGTGGAGTCAGCCAGCCCTAACCACCAATCAGCACCGTGGTGAGCGACCCGGTAGGCGTGCCCTCGTAGCCCGTGGCTTGATTTCTGGGAGGGCAATAAAAGGATGAGTGAGGGACAGCTTATGCAGATGAGCGAGGAAGCACGAATTGAGAGTTCTGTGGAGGGAGGTGCTTGACCGAGTTGAGTTCTGGGGATGAAGGCGCTTGAGAGAGAGGTACGAGGGAGAGGAGAGACGCTGCTTCAAACAGCCCCAGCTGCGTGCATCTCTGACGTGCTGCTTCGAGCAACCTTGCCGTGTGGACCCGAGCACGGAGAGTCGGCGGCCGCTCGCCTCCAGCCCTGCCGTCCTGTAGAGAAATGAATCTCATCCCTCCAGCCCTGTGGTCCCACCTTCTCATCCCTCCATTCATTCCTGCCTGAGAATTCCCCTTTCGTGTACGTGAGTTCGTTCTGTCTGTATTGTCCCTGGGAGTAAGTAAGCCTGTATAAGTTAAGAATTGCACTGTCTTCTGCTCCTTCTGTAAATGACCTTCGTTTCTTCTTCTTCTTTGGGTTTTGTGTAAATAGTAATTAATAAATATCTGTTCTCCCTTTACTTTGGTTTCCTTTCTCATCCGACTGCTTTAGTGATCTCCCGATTGAGTTCCTGTGGCGCGATTTCGGCCAACGCTTTATAAATCGGGTTTAGTCCTTGTTAATGGCTCGGATTCCGTGGTTCGCTTCGCTCGGCATAATCCATTAATTACACCGCGGTCCGGGCGGGAGTATTTCCTTGCGTACCGGAAGGCGCTGGTACTTAGGTCATAGGACGGATAGTAGGCCTAATACCCTATTCAGCGCTGACCGTGCATGACGTTATACCTCCAGGACTGGGGGAATCGGCCAGTGTAGAAGTCAAGGGGATTGACCCCCCCTTGGTAAGGGGAGCGCCGACCCCAGGTCCGTAACAATATATATATATATATATATATATATATATATATATATATATATATATATATATATATATATATATATATATATATATATATTGTTACGGTTTTCTGCTGCCCTTCCTACCCTTACCCGGGGGAGATTAAGCCCCTTGTTCTTTCTGGGCCGGCGTAACCGAGACTTGAAACGCCCCTCCCGGGCAAACGCAAGGTAGGGTTTCGGGACAAGTCTCGCACGTACCTAAATACCTGCGCCGCCGTGGAAGCGGCAAATCAACCCTCGCATGAGCCACGTGTAATTTGGGTACACCGAGCGGATTGCATACCACGTGGTCCCTGCAGTTACCGTTAGTATTGGAACCCGATTCGAGCGGTTCTACTCGTACCGTGCTTAATCAATGATGGAAAACACGAGACGGTCGAATAAAGGAAGAACACTATTGAATTATTATTTACACTTATATGTACAAGTCAGTAAAAAGCAGACACAGAGCAGAACTTAAGCAGACTTATATTAAACCCAGACACGGGCCCAATCACACTCACAAAGGGGAAATGCAGGAAGGATGGTGTTCACGCGCTGCCTTGGTCGTCCAGGAACGGCGTCGCCCGGTGTGGCTCTCCACGGTCACAGCATGTCCCGCGATGAAGGCAAGCAGGTGGTGGAATGGATTCTTGGAGCGCGTCTCTTGAACAAAGGGCAGCAGGCAGGCGGTCTTCCACAGCGTGTTGAGTTACCGGCGCGCTATCACTCGTGTAACCCAATAGAGGCTCGGCCGCAAGCTCAACCGAGCATCACTTTGGTATGAGCGCTTATACTTAGTTCACGCGCGTCTTTTCCCTTGTACAACACTCAACTCTCACAGAACTTAGTCAAGCGCCTCCCTTCGCAGAATTGCAAGCTCACCTCTCCACAGAAGGACTCCTGGTGGGTGCTTCGCGCAACGGGTTTTATTGCCATGCCCTGAGCCCTCTCGAATGTTCCAACCACACCCTGTGACGCAATGCCGCAGCCACTCCCTTTGAGCCCTGATTGGCGGCTCGCGCTTACCATCAGCCTCTCCGCCACCCTCATTCGGTCTCTGCTCGATTTGCCAGGCCTGCCTCGTGTTAATTCGCGCCAAAAAGCCAAAGGCAGCACAAGGAGGCGTAGGGCGGCATAAGGCAATGGAGGCGGCATGAGGCAATGAAACAATGAAAAGGACCTAACTCTCAGTATTCTACTGAACGCAAAACTAACACAGGAAAAGGACTATGCTCACAAATACGAAGAGATAACTGAACTATCGCGAGGCTACATGTTGTTGTGTGACTAAACTATGAGGGGGAAATTTAACCTTTATTGTACAAAACTCAAAACCGCAACACTACCCCTCTCCCTCGTCAGACTCGTCCCCGAGTCGAACCCAACAAAAATGGAACGACCGGTTTTGAGAATGATCTGGAAAATTACTTTTACTTTTACATGTGACATATAGATGTGGTTCCCCCTAACATTTACTCTAACCCTTGTATGCGACAGTTTTAAAACACTAAATGTGTCGCTCCTATTGCGTTGAGTACCGTAGCTACTCTAACAGAATCACGCCCACAATTAACCGAATCCGGAATTTGTCAAACTAAACATATAGCTGGTGGGCAGCATTTTTATATACAAGCACATTAAACTTACTCTTATTTACAGTTCTACGACCCAGGTCCTGTCCTTTTTGGAAAGAAGATTGGAGGGGAGAGAAAGCACAGCAAAATACACAGAAACACTCATCATCATCACATTTGCTGCTTGCTTCTTGCATCTTGCTTCTTGCATCTTCTGTGTGCATATATCAAACCGGCTCGCCCCCGGACCGGCATACAGGCCATTCCTGCTCTTCAGGGCTAACTAAACTTACAAATCTTCTCATCCCTAGCACACCATAATAAAAATGCACAACAAATGCGTTCATTTTATTTCTCTGCCAGGCAGGGCCAACCTTATGTGGTCCGACTGCGTGACATTGATGCCACTCAAAACAAGTGGTCCGAAGATGCAAGGTGAATTTGCAGCAAGGTGCTGCACAGCAGAGGTGCAAGGCCACAAAACTTGTGGTCCAGAATGTGTGTGGTGCAGCAAAGTGTTTGTGGCAGCAAAGTGCTGCACAGGTGCAGCAAAGTTACTGTAAAGGATACGGCAGCAAAGTGCCGTGCAGTTCGGCTGCACAGATGTAGCAAAGTGCAGCAAGATGCTGCACAGGTCGATGGTGCTGCACAGTTCCACCTCCAAAATGGTCCTGGGGTGGGGGAAGAGACAAAGCACGACCAGCAAAGCGGAAAGGGTGCAAAGGGCGCAAAGGTACACAGCAAAACAAAGTAATGCAGCACAAGGGGCGCGGAAGAGCGAGCAGAGCAGGCTCGTCCCTAGCCGTCCGTAACCCCCCATCGTCGGCTTAAACTACCCTAGCCCTTCCTTGTATTTACAAATTCGTCTCTAAGTCTTGTCTCCCATATCTCCCTCTAATCCAAATTCGTCTCCCAATCCCTCACAGGAAGGAAGGAATGGAACAACCATAATGTCACTTCATGTCATGATGCGTCTTACACTCAAACAGTTCACTTGGTCCTGGTGTGGAGATTCGTCCTCCTCGGTGCATGGCTGTGGATGGCGCGAAGGGATTTCTCTCATCCTAACTACTCTACTGACATTTACTCTTAAACTACCCGGGGTCGTACCCTGCCAATCGGCCATCTTTAAACTATGTGGTTCTACAAACCGAATTCCCATTGACCACTCTGTGATGCCCTTGAAATTTGGGTCTCACTCCCACAAATTTTCACTCTGTGCCCTTGCACAATTTTGGGGCTGGGTCGTGTGGCTCTACTATCAGGTCTACCTACCTGCGCACTTCCGCCACTGAAGTCACCACCCGAGCTTACTTGCTCCTGCGAACTGGGGAAGGCCCCTCCTGGCACTTTACCCCCTGATGCCCACCTTGGCATTGGGCAACCCGGGCCCTTCCTTTGGATCCTCGGGCCCCACTCAACAACTCACAACTACCCTAACTGGCTCCCAGAGCCTACCTGCGGCCTCACCTGGCCGACAAACTACCAGTGGCGGAGTGCCCCAATAACCATACGCACCAATTAAACCACACGCCCAGCCATTTCACAGACTCATGCACCCTCCAATGCACTACTTTGCAACTACCTGCACCACAGGTGTCAATATCCAAACAATTTACCTAAGCCCACTACCTGACTTTACACTACCCACCCCAGGCATCCGTGAATGGGTTCCATCTCCCCCCATTCACTCCTTCGCACCATGCATTCCACACCTTTTATTCCACACTAAGCATTCCACACCATTTATTCTCACAAACCATTTATTCTCACACACCATTTATTTCACATACTTTTATCTCGCACACCTTTTGTGCTCACACACCTTTTGTGCTCTCATACCTCCAACACAATTCCATACAGAGACAGCATCATCTATCTCACTGCTTTTCCCATAAAACTCGTGCTTCCCCGTCATCCCGTTACACTCAGCACTCCCTTCGTCATTATCATCCAACTAATCTACCTATGTCCCCACTATAGGTACAGATGTCACTACTTAAATCTCATGTCCTCTACAGTCTGCTAATTCCCTAACATTATCCTAGCCCTCCCTCGGCTAGCTTCGGTGCCCCATGGAGGTAACCATCGCTGGCCCCCCATGCGCCTAACACTGCCATCCCCCTAATCTAATGGTCATGGGCCCTGATCGTGTGAGGAATGGTTAAACTACCATTCCCCCACGTAGGGTACACTATTCTCACCAGTCCACTATACTCGAGCCTCTTCATGTGGGTATACATTGTCATGGCTCGACCTCGAAAGGCCGAGCGATCCATGCGGTTGGTTGGTCGCCTGTATGGGATGTCCATCCGGGATTTTCGATCCAGGGGAGGAGGCATGGACTGGTCGAGGATCAGGGCCCCATCTCGGCGCGGGGCCTCGCGATCCCACGCACGATGACCCAACCGCCCACGGTCGGAGCACTGCACCCGCAAAGGTGCGCGGCTCCGAAATCTCCTACCTCCCCTTGAACCTCGCCGATTGCCTTTCCCACCACGGCGCGGCACCAACCATACAGGGCAGGGGCCGCCACAGGTCGTGCACGGCGGTCCTTGTGAAACTGCCGCCGCACCGATCACGGCCGGTCCCTGCTGCACACAACTCACCGAGGGCTCACGTCGGCTATCCGTCGCGCTAAACGCTACCCCGGTCAGTGTCAATGCTTGAGCCACGTTCTCACCACTCGCGACCCACTCCGCACTCGCAGCTGCACACACCTGCACACACCTAGGTGCACTCATGCCCCTCCCAAACTCCATTACACACTCTGTAACACCCCCAGGTGTGCACTCCTGCACACACTCCGCAACATGCTCTGGTGTGCACTCCTGCACACCCTCTGTAACACACTCTCCTGTTACACACTATTCCCACACACCATCTGTAACACCCACGGGTGTGCACTCTCCTGTTACACACCCAATCATCGCACACTCTTTTCCCCTACTCTTGGGTGTGCACTCCTTCGCACACTCTGTAACACACTCTCCCGTTACCACACACTCTGGCGCACACTTTTCTCTCTCACACCCGCGCTCCGGTGCACACTTTTCTCTCACACGTGCACCAGTCGCCCTTGTACACCGCACAATGGAACTTCCACAACCGCCCGAGTTTCGTCTCTCTCCCAAGCACGCCAAAAACCCTTTCGCGCCAAACACATTCGCGCCATAATTTCTACTCACCTTGGGGACCTCTTTTTCCGCCAGCACCTGCAAACTTTCCATTGAGTTAGCAAGCCCGACATCACGGTGCAAATACAAACTTTGGGTGCATTCCATTTCTTTCTCCCGCGATTTATTTACTTCCTCTCCCGTCTCTTCAATTTCAATTATACTCATTTCTTCGACGACCGCCGGCGCACATAAAATTTCGTCTTCCAATTCGACCTTCCCCGGCGCTCCTGACATTTCTTTATCCAATTTGATGATCGCCGGTTTTTCTACACCCGGCATCGCGATTTCTATAGCCCCCGTCAATTTGGCTGCACTCTGCTCTACCTCACTCTCCACGCGTTCCTCACACCGCATCACCTCATCGTGTCCCATTGCGACCTCCTCGCTCAACCTGTGCCCAATGTCCTCCCCCGTGGTGTCCATGTCGCACCTGGATTCCTCCCTTATCTTTTTCATGTCACACCTCCATTTTTCCATTTCCCTTCTTGGTTTGTCCCACATTTCCTTCATTTCCTCCCCCATTGCGTCCATTTTTGCATTCATCTGGATTAGCAATAGTTCAATGCCCAACCAGTCTTGCACAGTGGGCCCGGCTGCCACCGCCACATGCGAGGCGCCACCATCGTCTTTACCAGCTGCCGCCCCCTCTTCGGCTTCTTCCACTTCCAACTGTCCCTCTCGGTCCTGGGTTATCAATTCTACCTCTACTTCTACCCCCACCGGCATTCGACCGCCTTGGCTAGCCATGGTACGAATACAATTTTGGTTCTTAAACTATATTTTGGTCGCTCGTAATTTTCGAGTACGTGAAGCGCACCCCCAGTCCAATCTCACTCCCCGACACCAAATGTTATGGCCAATTTGTACAATTTGGTGTCCAAAAATTTTGTCCAGGGTTCCTAATCCCACTCCTGAAACCAAATGTTATGGTTTTCTGCCGCCCTTCCTACCCTTACCAAGGGGAGATTAAGCCCCTTGTTTTTTCTGGGCCAGCGTAACCGAGACTTGAAACGCCCCTCCCGGGCAAACGCAAGGTAGGGTTTCGGGACAAGTCTCGCACGTACCTAAATACCTGCGCCGCCGCGGAAGCGGGGAAGCAAGCCTCGCATGAGCCACGTGTAATTTGGGTACACCGAGTGGATTGCGTACCATGTGGTCCGTGCAGTTACCGTTAGTATTGGAACCCGATTCGAGCGGTTCTATTCGTACCACGCTTAGTCAATGATGGAAAACACGAGACGGTCGAATAAAGGAAGAGCACTATTTAATTATTATTTACACTTATATGTTCAAGTCGGTAGAAAGCAAACACAGAGCAGAACTTAAGCAGTCTTATATTAACCCCAGACACGGGCCCGATCACACTCACAAAGGGGAAATGCAGGTAGGATGGTGTTCACGCGCTGCCTTGGTCATCCAGGAACGGCGTCGCCCGGCGTGGCTCTCCACGGTCACAGCACATCCCACGATGAAGGCAAGCAGGTGGTGGAAGGGATTCTTGGAGCGCGTCTCTTGAACAAAGGGCAGCAGGCAGGCGGTCTTCCACAGCTGGTTGAGTTACCGGTGTGCTATCACTCACGTAAACCAATAGAGGCTCGGCCTCAAGCTCAACCGAGCGTCACTTTGGTACGAGCGCTTATACTTAGTGAAACGCGCGTATTTTCCCTTGTACAACACTCAACTCTCACAGAACTTAGTCAAGTGCCTCCCTTCGCAGAACTGCAAGCTCACCTCTCCACAGAAGGACTCCTGGTGGGGGCTTCGCGCAATGGGTTTTATTGCCACGCCCTGAGCCCTCTCAAATGTTCCAACCACACCCTGTGACGCAATGCCACAGCCACTCCCTTTGAGCCTTGATTGGCGGCTCGCGCTTACCATCAGCCTCTTCGCCGCCCGCATTCGGTCCCTGCTCGATTTGCCAGGCCTGCCTCGTGTTAATTCGCGCCAAAAATCCAAAGGCAGCACAAGGAGGCGTAGGGCGGCATAAGGCAATGGAGGCAGCACAAGGCAATAAAACAATGAAAAGGACCTAACTCTCATTATTCTACTCAACGCAAAACTAACACAGGAAAAGGACTATGCTCACAAATACTAAGAGTTAACTGAACTATCGCGAGGCTACATGTTGTTGTGTGACTAAACTATGAGGGGGAAATTTAACCTTTATTGTACCAAACTCAAAACCGCAACTATATATATATATATATATATATATATATATATATATATTGTTACAGACACGACTTTGATGTTATGGTGGGCCGAGCGGAATGGCCGCCGTGTCCGCACAAGTTACCCGATTATACTCGAACGTTGCCGAGTCGCGCTACGCTAGGTCAATGAAGGAAAAGGACACAACGGCTGGGATTAAAATGACACGACACCAGGGATACGGTTCTCAAGACCTCCGGAGGAGGTTATATTATGGCGGAAGGTTAGATTACAGGAATGAGAGGGACAGCATAGGAAGATAGGCACTTAGACACAGTCTTATCTAGCCCCGACAGACGACAGATAAACGGGACAAAACTGACTCACACGGGGATTGATGGCAAGGAGGGGCAGGTCTTCGATGGCTCAAGGTGCACCTTGGCTCAGGGGCAAAATCGACCCGGTCCAGTCCAAAGATGCGGGAGGTCTCACTCAGCGCTCGGAGGTGGTGACTTGTCTTCTCAAGCTGGGGGCGCATCTGACTTCACATCCGGTAAGTCGCTGCGTATCTCCGGCGGGGAGTGACACGCCCTCGGCTCGTTAGCTCCGCCCCAGATGGAATCGGCCCGTTGCTTCTCATTGGGTGCGGGGGGTTACCGGCTCCGCCCTTGACGAGGGGCCGACAGGCAGCCCCTTCGTGGTAACCCCGTCGGCGCACATGGGTAATGGCGGCTAACCGAGCCGGAGTGAGGACGCACACTCCCCGCGCGCCGTTGTTGTAGTTGTTGTAGTTGTTGTTGTAGTTGTTGTTTGGGGAAGAAGATGGGAGGAGGTATGGGAAGGTCCTAAACTCACTACTGGTGCCATACGATCACATTCTGGTGCAACGAAGAGTCAGAATTAATGGAAACGAGTCCTTAACTGACATAGACTAAGAATAACTAGCAAGATGTCCGAAAGTTGTCTACGTGAGATGCGGTGGACCTGGGCACGACATTTAATGGGGGAAAAAGGGGGAGGTCGGTTCTACAGAGTGTTGTTTACAGACAATGGGACTAGGGAATGGGGGATTGGGGATAGTTGGGGAGTATTGGGGAAATAGGGGAATATTTACAAGCGGATATGGAGGCCAAATGCCATATCCGCAACATTGCACCCTTCTCTACCCTCGGGGCGTCCCGACCCGATAAATTTTTACCTATTTTAGTGTGGCACTCAGATGTAGTTCCCTCTACTATTAACTCTACCCTGAGTGCGACAGTTTTACAGATCTTCACAAATGAGTAAATATGTCCCCCTGCGACGTTGCACCCTTCTCCTCACAGAAACACACCCACAGGATAACCGAATCACGGAAAGAATTCGCAAACTAAACATACAGCCGGTAGGGAGCATTATTTACACAAGACTACGCTGATATTTACACTACGATCCAGGACCTGTTTTTGGAGGAACACATACAGATGTTATGCATAGAGAGAGAGCACGCATGCCAGCATCGATACACCAACCCACGAGTGCTCTGTGGCCTTACGGCCTTTAATAATGTGCAGAGCACCCCATCCAAGCACCAAAAGCACCACCCCAGCACCAATCGGTGCAGTCACCATTGTTCAATGAATAAAAACAACAACCCCTAACCCTGCAGGTGTCTCTTGCTCTTCGTGTGGTGCACTTGGCCTTCTTACTTCTTTAAAAATAAAGAAAGGCACCAACCGCGTCCATTTCTTTATTGTGGCCGTCAGGGGGCCAACTATAAGTGGTTCACCTGTATGGCATAGGTGCCACGTTGACCCATAGGTCCATCCATGGGTGGTGCTTGGCCGCAAAAGAACTGCGGTCCATTGTGGGTGGCCACCAAAATTGCGGTCCATATGGTGTATCGATCCAGGCAGCAAGCAGCGAAAGTGCAGGCCCACAACTGCGGAGCCAGCACCTCTCTCTCCTCTCTCTCTGCCCCAAAGCCAGATCCTCGGAGGTGGGAGACAAAAGAAAAGACAAGTGAGTAAGGTGGTAAGGGCGCAAAAGTGCACGCAATACAAGGTGATGCACACTGGGGGCACATGGGAACCAGGTGAGACAGGTACGTTCCTACCGTACGCCCCCCCCCCCCCACCAGGTAACCTACATGGCCCCTCCCTTACCCCTTACTGCATCCACAAAACACAACACTACCCATAAACATCTACTTTACCAATCAACAAATGTCCCTACTGTCTTCCCCGTTCCTCCCATTTTTACCTATTTTAGTGTGGCACTCAGATGTAGTTCCCTCTACTATTAACTCTACCCTGAGTGCGACAGTTTTACAGATCTTCACAAATGAGTAAATATGTCCCCGGGTGGGTTAGGTTATATTGTAGGGATCTAGCGAAGATGACATGAGGTGACGTTAAGTTTAGTTAGTGACTGATGGGTGGGTTAGGTTATATTAGGTTCACACCTGTTCAAGGTTCACACCTGTTATATTAGGTTATATTAGGTTCACACCTGTTCAATTCTCACCCACACGGCATCATCTCACCTAACTACTCCCCTCTGAAACTTGCGCTTCCCGGTGCAAATTCGTCTTCTCTCCCTCCTAACCAATCAAATTTGCCATTTTCAACTCTCATCAAAATTTGCCATCTCCAACTCAACATCATAATTTGCTATCACCAATTCATCATCAGTCCCTCCTAGGGAGGGAGAGATGGAATCACGCCAATGTCTCATCCACGTCGTGATGCGTCTCACCAATCCACACAGCAATTCTCATTTCCTGCACACAGAACAAAGAAAACACAGGTGTGGAGTCATCATCATCACCACAGGTAAGTGGCTGCGTATGGTGCGACAGGTTCATCAATCCTAACTATTTCCTAAATGACTTTAACAACTTTACACTACCCGGGGTCTTTCTCCGGCCAAACCATTGGCCCTCTTACACTATGGGTTCTAAAAACCAATTCCCATTGGCCAAACTGTGGTGCTTTTCAATTTGGGGTCTCACTCCCCCGATTCATCTCCCGGTGCCCTCGCACAATTTCTGGGCTGTGGCGTGTACCTCTCCCAGCGGGTCTACCCACCTGCACACCTCCACCACTGCAGTTGCCTCCGAGCTTACCTGCTCCTTACCCTAACCTAACTACCTGGGGAAGGCCCTCTGGCGCTCTCCCCACTCGGTGCCCTCTCTGGCACTGGGCTGCCCGATCCACACCCGGGATCCTCAGGCACCCACTCACAACTACCGGCTCCCAGAGCCCACCTGCGGCCTCACCTGGCCGACATCCTCACAGTGGTGGAGTGCCCAACCAACTACACACACTAACAGGCTACACGCCCAGCCATTTCCACAACACTAATGCACCCATCCACAGTACCATTCTGTCACCCGCACCACAGATGCCAATATCCAACCACAATTTACCTGTACCCTCTACCTAACACTTACACTACCCGCCCCGGGTATCCGTGATGGGGGTCCACTCTTCCCCCATTCACACCTTCGCACCATGCACACCACTCCGTACCACTTACTCCAACTCTCTCCACACACCTGTACCTGCACACCTGTGCTCTCATTCTTGGTGCCGCCTGCACCCTTCTCTCCCCAAGCGCATTCGCGCTGATCCACACACTCACTACTCATACACTGCTCCACACACCTGTCCAGTTGCACACCTGTGCAATCACACCTGTTCAATTCTCACCCACACGGCATCATCTCACCTAACTACTCC
This sequence comes from Myxine glutinosa, assembly GCF_964187855.1. Lineage (NCBI taxonomy): Eukaryota > Metazoa > Chordata > Myxini > Myxiniformes > Myxinidae > Myxine > Myxine glutinosa. The sequence goes on from NC_136264.1 coordinate 105,895,373, forward strand.
CCTCTGAAACTTGCGCTTCCCAGTCGTCCCTTTAAACTATTGCGCTCCCACGTCATTATCATCCATACTAATCTACCTGCGTCCCCACTACAGGTATCAGTCACTAACTAAACTTAACGTCACCTCATGTCATCTTCGCTAGATCCCTACAATATAACCTAACCCACCCGGGCTAGTTTTCACTGCCATCAACCCCATAAGCTATTGCTCCTTTGCCCCCCACTCTGTGAGGGATGACAGAGTTGCCATCCCACCACATCGGGCCCATCGCTCACTACCAATTTTGCACATCAAATTGCAAAAAATTAAAAATTTGCCAATCACTGCCCATCATCTGCCAATCATTACTGCCAATCCTTTGCCAATCATCAAATTTTGTTTTTCTCTAATTTTGGGTCCAAAACACTAACCTCATCACCCAGTCTACTCACTAATGCCTCTCGGTGCGCCAATTCCTGTCCAAAGCCCGGCTTCGTAAAGCCAAGCCATGAATGCGGGTTGTTCTGTGCCAGCGGCTGGATGCGTCCGGCACTCGGTGCAGGGACGGGGGCTTACCCGGGCCGAGATCCCACGCACCATCTCGGCGTGGAGCCATCCAATGTCCCGATCTCGACCTGCCGGACTGCCTCAACAAAAAATGGTCGCCATGACGACCCTTTCTATCGGGCTGCCCGCTCCGCCTAGTGGAGCACGGACGCGGCCGTCCAAAGCGAGGCCCAGCACGCACCGAGGGCCCGATTCGGCTAAAAGTCGCTCTAACCTCTAACCCGGTTACCTTCGATGCCTCACCTGCATGCTTACACCCCGCAGCCCGCTCCTTGCTCACACATCCAGCCGTTCCCATGCTCCTCGTACCTTTCCTTACACACCCAGGTACCCTCATTCCACTCACAGCCTTGGTCACACACCTGACCACCGAACACTTTGGCACACATTCGTTGGTAGCACACCTCACCAACACACCTCTTCGCGCCCCCTCCTCTGTCACCTCCTCTGTGACAATCACAGGTGTGCCCTCATTCGCACACCCAACCACGTGCCTCACCACCAACTCCAGCGTGCATTCCCACTCACGCTCTACCATTCCAGGTGTGCATCCTCGCTCACCTGTCACAACCAACTCACTCTCCTTGTCACTCTCACTACTCTCACCTCCATTCTTGACAGCGCACTCACCCTTACTCTTGACAGCGCACTCTTTCCTCATGCACCGGTCCGTCACACACCTTTCCCGCGCACACTCTTGCGCACACTCTCCCGTCACACCCTCTGTAACACTCACCACAGGCGTGCATTCTTCCTTGGCTTTGACAGCGCACTCTTTCCCCATGCACCTGTCCGTCACACACCTTTCTCGCGCACACTCTTGCGCACACTCTCCCGTCACACCCTCTGTAACACTTACCACACCGCGCTTCCATGTGCTCCCTCGCACACGTGCTACGACCGACTCACTCGCGCCAGCACCCTCACTCCTTGGCACGCACTTTTTCCTCACACACCCCAGAGTCGGACTTTCTTGCACACCTCCTTTTTCGCACACCAGACCTGTCGCACACTTCACCAACGGCCTCTCGCGAACACCCGGGTCTATCTCGACCCCCAAGCTTATTAAATCCCCTGGCGCATCATACGCACGACCATATTGGTCACCACTTACACCGGGTCCTCTTCCTCTTCGCTTCTCCTCCATCACCTGCGAATCCCTCATCCGGTTAATGAGCACATCATCACGATCCAAACACAGACTTTGGACCAATTCTTTTATCTCCTCCTTTATCTCTTTCTTATCCTCTCTCCGTCGCTTCTTAATTTCGCTCATCCCTTCTTCCACTTCTTCTAATTTCTGCTTCACCTCTTTTATTCCCCGGTACGTCTCCTCAAGCTCGTCCTCCAAGGCTACCTTGACCGTTTCCATGTGCGTCCTTACCTGCCGGTCCTTCGTCTCCATTACCTCTATCACCTCGTCCAACCTCGTTGTCAGTCCCTCACGTACCATCTGACATTCCCTCTTCGTCGCTACCAAGTCATCTTTTAGTTCTTTCTGTGTCGCCTTTAACCCTCCTAATACCGCAGTGTTCCTTTGAACCTGCTCCACTAACTCAGTCTGTCCCTCCGTCAGCTGTTCCACCTCCTGCGTCAGGTCCTCTATGCCCCCTTGCAATTTTACAGTCCCCTTTCTCACCTCCTTCTCCATGTGCTCCTTACAGTGCCTCACCTCCTCGCGCACTCCTCCGACCTCCTCACTCACTCCTCTTCTGATCTCCTCTCCCATCACTTGCATCTCCTGCCCAGATGCCACCCTCATCTGCTCCATTTCCTCCCTGTGAGCATCCAGTTTGGTTTCTACCCCCATTCTGACCCCCTCTATCTGCTGCCCCATTTGGTTAACTTCCCTTTCCGCTTGGTCCCTCATGTCCCTCAATTTGCCTTCCATCCTGTTTTCTAACCCCTCTAACCCCTTTTGCATCCCTTCCATTTGATTCTCTTGAGCGGCCATTCTGTTTTCTACCCCCATTAACCCATTTCTCACCTCTTTTATCCCGTTGTCTAACCCCTCAAAATTACTGTCTAACTTCCCAAATTTCTTGTCTAACTCCTCAAAATTATTGTCTAACTTCCCAAATTTCTTGTCTAACTCCTCAAAATTATTGTCTAACCCCTCACTGGTACCCCTCGCTTCGTCCCTCATTACCCCCAATTGCTCATTCTGAGCCTCCATCCGGTTCCCCATTTGTCCCATACTGCTTTTCAAACCTCTAATTTGGTCTCCCAATTGCTCACCCATTTGTTCCATAAGGGCCCTCATTTGCAACATAAAAAGGTTCGGATCCACCAGGGGCGCTGCCACGGTCGCGGGCGCGGTGACCAGCGAGGCGCCATTTTGCGCGCCCGCAACGTCGGGCGCAACGACGCTATTTTGTGCGTCTGCTACCCTCGCTGCTTCGCTCTCCTCGCGTCCCTCAATTTGGTCCTGGACCGACCCTGCCTCACTCTCCTCTACCGGAACCCAGCTGTCTTGATCCGCCATAGCGCGACTTTCAAAATTCGGGTTTTTATTTCCGTAAAACAAATCAAATTTCGCCGTTATAATTTCGAGCGCGGGAAACGCGCTCCGGATCGAATTCTACCTCCCCAACACCAATTGTTACCCTAGTGGTACAATTGGTGTTCCAAAATTTGGGCTAAATGAATTTAGTCCCAGGTCCGAATCCGTCACTCCTGACACCAATTGTTACAGACACGACTTTGATGTTATGGTGGGCCGAGCGGAATGGCCGCCGTGTCCGCACAAGTTACCCGATTATACTCGAACGTTGCCGAGTCGCGCTACGCTAGGTCAATGAAGGAAAAGGACACAACGGCTGGGATTAAAATGACACGACACCAGGGATACGGTTCTCAAGACCTCCGGAGGAGGTTATATTATGGCGGAAGGTTAGATTACAGGAATGAGAGGGACAGCATAGGAAGATAGGCACTTAGACACAGTCTTATCTAGCCCCGACAGACGACAGATAAACGGGACAAAACTGACTCACACGGGGATTGATGGCAAGGAGGGGCAGGTCTTCGATGGCTCAAGGTGCACCTTGGCTCAGGGGCAAAATCGACCCGGTCCAGTCCAAAGATGCGGGAGGTCTCACTCAGCGCTCGGAGGTGGTGACTTGTCTTCTCAAGCTGGGGGCGCATCTGACTTCACATCCGGTAAGTCGCTGCGTATCTCCGGCGGGGAGTGACACGCCCTCGGCTCGTTAGCTCCGCCCCAGATGGAATCGGCCCGTTGCTTCTCATTGGGTGCGGGGGGTTACCGGCTCCGCCCTTGACGAGGGGCCGACAGGCAGCCCCTTCGTGGTAACCCCGTCGGCGCACATGGGTAATGGCGGCTAACCGAGCCGGAGTGAGGACGCACACTCCCCGCGCGCGCCGTTGTTGTAGTTGTTGTAGTTGTTGTTGTAGTTGTTGTTTGGGGAAGAAGATGGGAGGAGGTATGGGAAGGTCCTAAACTCACTACTGGTGCCATACGATCACATTCTGGTGCAACGAAGAGTCAGAATTAATGGAAACGAGTCCTTAACTGACATAGACTAAGAATAACTAGCAAGATGTCCGAAAGTTGTCTACGTGAGATGCGGTGGACCTGGGCACGACATTTAATGGGGGAAAAAGGGGGAGGTCGGTTCTACAGAGTGTTGTTTACAGACAATGGGACTAGGGAATGGGGGATTGGGGATAGTTGGGGAGTATTGGGGAAATAGGGGAATATTTACAAGCGGATATGGAGGCCAAATGCCATATCCGCAACAATATATATATATATATATATATATATATATATATATATATATATATATACTGTATATATATATATATATCCTCGCATGTTTCAAAGAACTGGCTATGGATGGGCGAGCGTCTTCATCCTGTATGTGCCACATGTACAAGCTCTTCTGTGATCTTTATACCGTGCAGCAAAAAAATATTTCGTTTTAACCTTCGCACCCCGATTGTCTCAAGTTGGGGCATTTAAATACAGAACTGTCGCGAAAATGGAAAGTGAGAGTGGTGGGATCATGTGGATGGAGGGGATTGGTCCCGATAGAAGCTTGTCGTATTTTTAAGAAGCCTGTGTGAATAAATGTGATGGATTTTACTGCTCTCAGCTCAAGTTTACCCGTTTACCCTTTTGTCATGAGAACCCCCTCCCTTCTCGAACCCTCAAATCATCTTGCTCTCTTGATATCTGTTGTGGAAATTGCCAAGCAATAGCCCCTGCTGTCATCAATAAGCCATCATCCCAGCCCAGCCGCAGGGTGGGTACAGCAGTGTGAAAAAGACAAGACTTCTCTTTCTACTCCGGTGTCCTTCTTTACAGCTTGTGGGCACAGCTGATGTTATGATTAGATAACCCCTGCATTCCATGTTTTATGGTTGGTAGTAATTGGTGTTTGTGCTCTTGTCTTCTTCGGGTCCCATCAGACTTGGTGTACCCAGTGGAAAATAAGGTCAGGGCTACTTATTTATTGAATAATTTTCCATTGTGCATTTTTTCCTCCACCACCGAAGGTGGGGGGAGGTTATGTTTTCAACCACTATCTGTTTTTCTGTATGAGCAGGATATCTCAAAAAATTGTGGACGGATTCGGACGAAATTCGGCAGAGATGTAGCGTATGTGACAAGGACGTCATGATTAGATTTTGGTGAAGATCCGGATTCGTATCCGGCTATTAGAATTTTTAAAGTGATACTTCACCATTGGGAGATCGGGCCAAAACGATACATAGCAGGATATCTCAAAAAGTTGTGGACGGATTTGGACGAAACATGGTGGACAGTTTGTGTATGTGACATGGAAGAATCGACTCAATTGTGGTGAAGATCTGAATATGGATTCGGATATGATAATTATTTAATTTTTAAAGTGATTCTTCACCATTGGGAGATAGGGCCAAAAACGATACATAGCAGGATATCTCAAAAAGTTGTAGATGGATTTGGACGAAACCTGGTGGAGAGGTTGGGTGCGAATCGATTTAATTTGGCGAAGATCTGAATATTGACAAGGACGAATTGATTCGATTTTGGTGAAGATCTGAATATGTATTCGGATACAAGATTTATTTAAATTTTTAAGTGATTTTTTCACCATTGACAGATCGGCCGAAAAGCGATATAAAACATATTATCACGCAACTGCGATTAACATCAGAGTTGCGGAGGCCGATTACGAGGCTTTAAACTCCCGAGGAAAAAACTCAATAGCGGATTCCAATCAAGCACTTAAACGCACGGAATGGCGGGACACAACGAAAGCCCTGCAACCTTACCTATTAAAATCAAACACCCAGGAAACTGCGTTCAGATATATCCAGAAAATAATATAAGGGTTTATTAAATAAAAGCAAGACAGGAAAAAGCATGCGCCGGTAATAAATATCCTAATCGGGACGTCCCCACACGACTGATATCAAACACAAAACGAGGGAGATGAATTACGAAAAGAACACGTCACGTCGTTCAAAATGTACGTGGATGCGGGCTTATCTGGTCTTTCGTCGTCTTTGTGGCTGCCGTCCAACACCGCTCCTTCCGGCCCGATCGCACACCATGAGGTCCCTCGCTCCAAGTCCCACAAGGCCAAGCACCACACACCAAAAGCACCACGCGTCGTCGATCTCCAACGCGAGCACAAACTCCAGAACGAAGAGGAATGACGAAAAGGGGGAGAGAGAGTGCAGGTGCGACTGCACGCTATGGTTCAAATCCGAGTTCGCTTTCTCCAGACTCTTCCGAACTGAACTGGACCGAACTCACACCGGGACTGAACTTAGTTCAGCGCACCTCCGAACTGCAATCGAACTCTTGACTCAAGTCAGGGCTCTGCTCTCCTCTCAACTCACACCAGGACTTCCGAAAATGGCGTCCTGCCCTCCGTAATATCTCCGGCCGATGACGTCACATTGGCGCACTGCTCTGCCAATCAGAGCCTCCCACGACTCGCCGGCTCATCCAGATCACGCCCTCTGCACCACGGCCGCTCCCGTCCCCGACTCTGTGGTCACCGCACATGCTATGCGAGGTGGGCAGGCCTTTTGGAGGTGTAAAAGGTGGCGGCCAATTGCGACGGTGTTTTTGGCCTGGTTTCCTGTCCGTTTTCTTCCGAAGTCATTGTCAGGGAAAGGAATTATTTAATGTTGCGCTAGGGACCTAACTAATGTTTATGTGGTTTGCAGTGCCATAATGGACAACAGTTTGGCTACGAGGTGAGACTCACTGGGGCGTTATCTTTAATCCCTCACTACTTAACACTCGAATCTCCTGGTAGATCCACAATCATATATCTTACCCCGACAAACGCGGAAAACATGAAGAACTTATTACAGGTAGATTCCCTATCGCGACAGTCGAATACCTACCTATACAGATCTACCTAGCTCTAGATATTGCTTTACCCCCCCAGACATAACACAGCCTCCCCCCCACCCCCCCTGGAACCGTAGCTCCTGCAATGTTCACTGCAGGCGCTACCATTCCAGCCTTAACACTTACAGTCATACACTTCATTAACCTATGAAATAAATCAGGAAGGGCTGTGGGAAGTGAGTCGGACTGCCTACCTCCACTTCCTTAACATGCTAAACCCCCTTAACATCATGTAATCATGTATGTACATTGATCTTCATTCCATCGCTCCTGTGGTGGAGGAAACAAACAACACGCAACACTAACTTAACCACAAAACTTAACCATAACCAGAAAATTCCAAAAACTCTATAAACATTTGTACCTACCCCGGTCTACAGACCGCGTCCCCCGGTGGATGCCACAAGACACAACCTTACCTGCGGGGCCATCCCAATGCACCCCCTAAATTTCCACGGGCCCTGTCCAGATGTTGCAGGTGAGTGACATGGCTCGGTGGATTTCGCTCTCATTCGTACAACACAAACCCCTGAACCAGACATTCTCATTCCATATATCATCAAGGCATTTCAAAAATCAACAAAGCTCTTACTCAATACACCCCCCTGCAGGACCATGGCATTGATGTCATATACATGTGTGATTGTGTGTGCTCTCCTCAACTCGGCGGCGGGGAGGTTCCGCACAAAAAGATGGTGGGGCGCTTCAGGCTGTGGTGCCCGCAGTCCCAAAAACAAGTCAACCGACTTACAAGTTCATTGCCCCCCCCCCTTTACCTCTTGGCCCCGTGACAGCCCAACAGCCACTTTTCGCCGTTACCTCGCCGGTGAAAGTCTCCACACACACCAGGCTCCTCCGCGGCCTCCTGCTTCAGCGCAGAAACACGGGTCACTGGGGGACTTCCTCACCCGCGGCACCCAACCAGACCCTCCACCGACGAGCTCCAATTTCCATTTACCACCGGCTGCCAGGGGTAATTGCCGCAGAGGGGGGGCCGCAGGCATCGCTCCTCAGAGCTTGATTCGTACCTGCGGGGACACACACCTTCCCCACCCACAAGACCCCAAAACACACTTCCTCCCCCACTGCCATTCAATTCTCCACACAACTCAGCACAATTTCATAGATGGTAGTACAAAAGATGTTTCACAAGTTTTGCCATGGCCTGCCACATGTGAAATCCCATTCACAGTTCAAATCATTACACATTCCCAAAACATTTCAAAACTCAATAATCATCACTCGCTCGTATTTCTCCAACCTCACGACCACATCAAAACACATAACCACAACACAAAAACATACGCCACCCACAAGACACTGTGTGGCCCCCATTCCATCCCCTCACCGGCCATGTCATTACTCTCACCCGCCTCCCAACTCCAAATTACATGTCCCCAATTTAACAAGCAAGTCCTGAAGCCTGGGACAGTACACATCAACCACTCACCTCACCTTGATGTACAGGTAACTAAGGTTGGTCAGGTCCAAAGTGCAATCCACCCACAAAATCCCAAAATTTCACATTGGACCTACCAAATCTCTCCAAATTTCGCTTTTGTCCCCACTACACTGGCAGGTATGTGGATCCGCATCCAACGGTGATCATCACTACACAACTACCTGTGGCAACGACAGCTCTGCATCTCTGCCGTGCAAGGGTCATCGGGACAAGGTGAGCAGTCAAAACGCCAACATGGCCCATGAGTGTCCATAAGGGTGCGACCCAGCATCAATCCTTCGCCCCCCCTGCCAGGAACACAGCTGCACCAGCCCCAGCTGGCCAATGTGGTGAGCACTTGCTGCCACAACACACTACCGCACACACAACCTCGGCCCTGGGGGAGACGGTCGCAGTGCGTGGCATTCCCCTCACGTCACCGACGCCGCCCTCTCGTCCCCCAGTCCACAGAACCGCAGCCCCCCAGTGCTCACCCACACTTGCCCACACCAAGGTCCAGTCCACAGCCATGCTCCACCAGGAGACCCACCCCAGCAGACATGGTCCACACACATCGGACACACACAGCACCACGTTGACCCTCAGGCTACACAACTACATCCCCATACCCCCACGTCCCAAATATCAGCACAGTTGCCCCCGCAACCAGTTGAAGCTGTGTCCTGTTACCCTATTAATTTTATCACAGCCTCCAACACTTTGGTCTACACACCTGGATCAATAATGGCGTCACTGTACAGTGTCCACCATGACATTTCAAAATCCACCCTTAAATTTGCATCTAACCCACAGATTACCCATGCCAAACATTTTTCACATTTTACTAATCTCAACCAAAGAAAGATGCTTTGCCATACACATGCCAGCTGAGCATGGCCCATATGCTCGGCTCGTTACATGTCTCCCGATTCACATCCCCATGGCTCTCTTCCCAAACCGAGAGTCCATAACTCATAACGGAGCATCTGTAGAAGGTCACTCTCACACCATCACGTTCCACAGATGCCCCAATGGTTGTCCGGCAGGCTATCTCCATCCCTGTCCATGCGGTTCGACCCGTGTCCATAGACCAACCACCATGCCAGGTCACCACATGCTGGTTGTCCCAGTCTCAGGGAGAGGGTGCCAGGTCGCATGCCCGGGTGGTCACTACATCAGGCCCAAGCTGGCCGTCCACGTTGTCACCACCAAAGCACGACCCACAACACCTCAACACCTCCCCCTAATGGTCCTCAATATATGCCATCCCAGGCTTGAGAGACCACCTCGGACTCCCTGAAGGTCTTAACCCCCACCAGGGTCCGGTGACCCTGCCGGCCCGAGCCACCAGCTCGGACGGCGCCCCGGTGGACAAGGGACGCCACACTCCGCCAGACCCCCCGTGGGGCCCAGGTCGTACCTCGACACCCAAGGCTGGACCCCACGTCCAAATCTCGCCAGCACAGCCCCCCAGCTGGCTGGCATCCCCAAATTTACAAAGGGGCAACTTTTCCCCGAGGCCATCCCCCATGACCTCTCCATGTCCAAATCCCGCAGCCTGGGGACCATTCCCAACCATGGCTGCGCCAAATCAATTTCCCATTTTAATTTTATTTTAAATTTCCTTTTACAAATTTTCATTCCCACTGCCAAACCGCAGCTGCAGGGAACAACCTCTACCACCGGTTGTTTCTGGATATATCCAGAAAATAATATAAGGGTTTATTAAATAAAAGCAAGACAGGAAAAAGCACGCGCCGGTAATAAATATCCTAATCGGGACGTCCCCACATGACTGATATCAAACACAAAACGAGGGAGATGAATTACGAAAAGAACACGTCACGTCGTTCAAAATGTACGCGGATGTGGGCTTATCTGGTCTTTCGTCGTCTTTGTGGCTGCCGTCCAACACCGCTCCTTCCGGCCCGATCGCACACCATGAGGTCCCTCGCTCCAAGTCCCACAAGGCCGAGCACCACGCACCAAAAGCACCACGCGTTGTCGATCTCCAACGCGAGCACAAACTCCAGAACCAAGAGGAATGGCGAAAAGGGGGAGAGAGAGCGCAGGTGTGACTGCACGCTATTGTTCAAATCCGAGTTCGCTTTCTCCAGACTCTTCCGAACTGAACTGGACCGAACACACACCGGGACTGAACTTAGTTCAGCGCACCTCCAAACTGCACTCGAACTCTTGACTCAAGTCAGGGCTCTGCTCTCCTCTCAACTCACACTGGGACTGCCGAAAATGGCGTCCTGCCCTCCGTAATATCTCCGGCCGATGACGTCACATTGGCGCACTGCTCTGCCAATCAGAGCCTCCCACGACTCGCCGGCTCATCCAGGTCACGCCCTCTGCACCACGGCCGCTCCCGTCCCAGACTCCGTGGTCACCGCACGTGCTATGCGAGGTGGGCAGGCCTTTTGGATGTGTAAAAGGTGGCGGCCAATTGTGGCAGTGTTTTTGGCCTGGTTTCCTGTCCGTTTTCTTCCAAAGTCATTGTCAGGGAAAGCAATTATTTAATGTTGCGCTAGGGACCTAACTAATGTTTATGTGGTTTGCAGTGCCATAATGGACAAAGGTTTGACTACTAGGTGAGACTCACAGGGGCGTTATCTTTAATCCCTCACTACTTAACACTCGAATCTCCTGGTAGATCCACAATCATACATCTTACCCCGACAAACGCCTGAACATGAAGAACTTATTACAGGTAGATTCCCTATCGTGAAAGTCGAATACCGACCTATACAGATCTACCTAGCTCCAGATATTGCTTTACCCCCCAGACATAACAATATGATACTTTAAAAAGTTGTGGACGAGTTATTTGTAAAGAGTCAAACTCCCTCACTCCCTTCAGTCCCACTCCTCCCTCCAGGTCTTTAAAATAGCTGTTCACCACCATCTTCCCCCTTCCAAAAACTTGATCTTTTCTACCCCTGTTAATTCACCCCAGATCCACTTTTTTGAAATACCGACTTCTTTCCTGAAAGCTTTCTTTGCTAGCAGTGTCCATGTGTTTTTTTTTTGTTTTGTTTTTTTACCTCTCCCAACGCCCCCCCCCCCCCCCCCGCCTTCCCATACCATGCCATGCCTCCTCCCCCCAAGCCCTCTCCCTCCCACAGATCTCCCAATGTCCCTGCTCTCAAATGTTGTACTTGTCTGTACTTCTATCTTTCTCTTTCTCTTTCTCTTTCTCTTTCTCTTTCTCTTTCTCTTTCTCTTTCTCTTTCTCTTTCTCTTTCTTTCTTTCTCTCTCTCTCTCTCTCTCTCTCTCTCTCTCTCTCTCTCTCTCTCTCTCTCTCTCTCTCTCTCTCTCTCTCGTGGTTTTTGTGTGTGCGTTTGTTTCTTTGTGATTAATGTTAGTTTTTACACGAGCCTCGATCTTGTATCTGGCGAGCGGCGGACCAGGGACTGGTAGCGTCGGGCACGAATTCGCCCGGGACGCGGAGTGGCTGGCCGTAGACGAGCTCGGCGGCCGATGCCTGGAGGTCTTCCTTGGGGGCCGTGCGAAGGCCCAAAAGGACCCACGGCAGCCGGTCGGCCCAACCGTCGTCCTGAAGGCCGGCCATGAGTGCGGCCTTCATGGAGCGGTGAAACCGCTCGCACAACCCGTTGGCTTGGGGGTGGTAGGCCGTGGTGCGGTGCAGCGTGACCCCCAACGAATGGGCGACCGCGCCCCAAAGCTCAGACGTGAACTGTGGGCCGCGGTCGGACGAGATGTCCGCTGGTGCGCCGAATCGCGCGACCCAGGTGGCGATGAATGCCTGCGCCACTTCGGCGGTGTTGGTGGAGGTGAGGGGCATGGCCTCCGGCCACCTGGTGGTCCTGTCCACCATGGTGAGCAGGTGGGTGAACCCCCGCGAGGGGGGCAGGGGACCCACCAGGTCCACGTGGACGTGGTCGAAACGCCGTTCAGGCACAGCGAAAGGTGCCAGCGGGGCCTGGGTGTGGCGGTGGACCTTGACCCGCTGGCAGGCCGTGCAGGCGTTGGCCCAGTCGCGGATGTTTCGTTGAAGGCCGTGCCAGACGAAACGCGCCGACACCAGCTTCTGAGAAGCTTTCCGGCCCGGGTGAGAAAGGCCGTGGATGGAGGCGAAGATGCGGCGCTACCAGGAAACAGGCACGATGGGGCGAGGCTGGCCTTGGGAGACGTCGCAGAGCAGGACGGTGCCCGCGAAGGGAATGTCGGCCAGGCGGAGGCCCGTGTCCGCCGCACGGAGTGCCTGCACCGAGGCGTCAGTGGTCTGGTCGGCCGCCATGAGCACGAAGTCCACGCCGAGGTGGACCACGTTCGCGCTGGCCCGAGAAAGACAGTCCGTGACCTTAGCCTTAGCCATTGCGTAGACCAACGGCTTGTGGTCGACGAAAGCCGTGAACGGGCGGCCCTCCAGGAGGTGTCGGAAATGGCGAACGGCCAGGAATAGCCCGAGCAACTCGCGGTCGAACGTGCTGTAGTTTAACTCGTTCGGCCGGAGTTGCCGGCTGAAAAAAGCGAGTGGCTGCCCAACCCCGTCCACCCATTGCTCATGGACGGCGCCCACCGCGTAGTTGGAGGCGTCCGTAGTGAGGGCGATGGGCGCGTTGAGCATCGGGTGAGCCAGCAGCGTTGTGTCGGCGAGGGCCCGTTTGGCGCTGGCGAAGGCCACGTCCATGGCCACGGACCAAACAATGTCATGCTTGGCCGGCTTGCCCCGGAGGGCCTCGTAAAGGGGCCGCATGAGCTGAGCAGCGCCGGGCACGAATCGGTGATAAAAATTCACCATGCCGAGGAACTCTTGGAGGGCCTTGATGGAACGGGGATGCGGGAACGTGGTGATGGCCTCGACCTTGGTCGGCAGCGGCACGGCCCCGGTCTTGGTGATGCGGTGGCCCAAAAAGTCAACGGTCATCGCGCCGAAGTGGCATTTGACCGGGTTGACAATTAAGCCGTGCTCGCTGAGGCGACCGAACAGTGTTCGGAGGTGGAGGAGGTGCTCGGCGCGGGACGTGCTGGCGACGAGGATATCGTCCAGATAGACGAAAAGAAACGGCAGGTCGCGCAGCACGCCGTCCATCAAGCGCTGGAACGCCTGGGCCACGTTCTTGAGGCCAAACGGCATCCGCAAAAATTCGAACAGGCCGAAGGGCATGATGACGGCCGTCTTCGGGACGTCGGCCGCCCGGACAGGTACCTGGTGGTAGCCCCATATCAGGTCAATTTTCGAAAAGATGACCCGTCCCGCCAAACGGGCGGAAAAGTCCTGAATATGCGGGATCGGGTACCTGTCAGGGGTGGTAGCATCGTTGAGACGGCGGTAGTCGCCACACGGGCGCCATCCACCCCCCGGCTTTGGCATGATGTGCAGTGGCGAGGCCCACGCGCTATCGGAGCGCTGCACGATGCCGAGGTGCTCCAACACGTCGAACTCGGCCTTCGCCACGGCGAGCTTGGCCGGGTCGAGGCCACGGGCCCTGGCGTAGACCGGCGGGCCCGTAGTGGGTATGTGGTGCTCGATCCCGTGCCGCACCGCGACAGCCGAAAACGTCGGCCGCGTGAGGGCCGGGAATTCCGCGAGCAGGCGAGCGAACTCGTTTGCTGCCGGGAGGGCGCACGCCAGTTCGGTCGGCGCGGAGCTGCTCATTGTGCACGCCAGGGAGCTGAAGGTCTCGGCGTGGACAAGGCGACGTCGTTTGACGTCGACCAGCAGCCCGTGCACGCAGAGGAAGTCGGCGCCCAGCAAAGCCACGGGGACGCTGGCGGTAACAAAAGTCCATTGAAAACGCTGGCTGCCGAAGCAGAGGGTGACGACGCGTGGGCCGAAAGTGCGTATGGCCGAGCCATTAGCAGCGACCAAAGAGGGGCCGCAAACGGCGTCCCGCCTGTCCTGCTTGGAGGCGGGTATGACGCTCAGTTGGGCGCCGGTGTCACACAGGAAACGCCGCCCAGACGCTTTGTCCCGAATAAACAGCAAGTTGCCCGAGTGGCCAGCGCTCATGGCTGGGAATGAACGCCGGCCCGGCCGTTTCCCGACCTGCCGAAAGTGCACGGGGGCCGGCACGTCCGAGCCTTGTGTCCGAACCTGGCATGGTAATAACACCACGCCCGGTCAGGTGGAGGCCCCGGCCGTCGTGTCGGAAGCGGGCGGTGCGGCTTGGCGGCCGCCAGTTGCACCGGCAGTTCGGCCTCCAACCGCGCAGGGCGTTCGGGCATCGTGGGCGTCGCCTCGGACGGCGGCGGGCTCCAGGTAACCGCGCCGATGTGCTGGCCCGCCGAGGAGATCTTATCGGCTTCCCTGGCGAGGGCGCGGGAATCCGTGATCAACGTGCCAGCCAAGGCGAGGCGTACCGGGTGAGGCAGCTGGCGAAGGAACAGCTCGCGGAACAGAAAATCCGGAGAGTGCTCACCGAGCAACGAGAGCATATAGTCTATGCGCTCGGACGGGCGCGTGTCGCCGAGCTCGGGCAGAGCGAGCAGGCGCCGTGCGCGTGCTGCCGGTGAGAGGGCGAAAGCGTCGAGGAGGAGTGTCTTCAGCGCGTCGTATTTGTCAGCAGCCGGCGGGTGCTCGAGGAGGCTCAAGGCGCGGGCCACGGTGGCGGAACCGAGCGCCGCCACAACATGGTGGAAGCGGGTGTCGTCCGCGGTGATGCCTCGCAGGGCGAACTGAGAGTCCGCCTGAGCGAACCAAACAGCCGCGTGAGCCTCCCAGAAGGTAGGCAGTTTAAGCGTCACTGCCGTATCCATGTCGGTAGGTCACCAATGAAGGAACTGCGCTCCAACGCGAGTCAAAAGAATTGACGCGACCAAAGACGGAATTCGTCCGAGTTGCTTTATTGAAACAAAACAGCTCAGGTATTCTGACAAGCCCGTTTATCGGGCAGCAATATATATACACATTTATGTCGGGAAGTTTGCCCGGCAAAAGCTATACCGGGCATGCCCGGGTGTCAAGGGCGAGCCTTGGAAAGGCGAGTCTGGACCTGCCCGGGCGTGTTTGGCTGCGGCCTGGCAAGTCGAGGCTGGGCGTGCCCGGGCGCTCTGGACGAGCACTGGAAAGGCGAGAGCGGGCATGCCCGGACGCTCTGGGCGAGCCCTGGAAAGGCGATAGCGGGCATGCCCGGACGCTCTGGGCGAGCCCTGGAAAGGCGAGAGCGGGCATGCCCGGGAAAGACGAGACCGGGCGTGCCCGGTTCGGGCGTGCCCGGGAACAGTGAGTCCGGGCATGCCCGGGAGAGGCGCGTCTGGCCGTGTTCTGGCCGGTGCAAGGCGATTGTGTGCATCCAGCGGTAACCGCTACAATTGTGTTATTAGGCCCCGTTGAACTTAGTCCGAAACGGGAACTTATTCATTGGGTCTCGTCTGTCCGTCCGTCCATCCGCAACCATGTCTTGGAGATGTATGAACCGATTTTGTTCATACTTGGCAGAAAGACAACACATGATTGTGTACATATGTACATCCTTTAGTTTCGCGATGCGATCAAAGATGGCCGACTGGCGGCCATTTTAATTGTAAAAAACCCGATGTTGAACACGACCTCAATCCTTTCTCGGACATGCATTTGCCGATCTTGTTCAAACTTGGCAGACAGAATGACAGATAATGAATGATGGCTTACATATGCATCCCATTTTCTTTCAAGATCAGATCCAAGATGGCCGACTGGTGTCCATTTTGTTTCTTAAAAGTGTCCCCATCCATTTATTGGACATTCATGGACCGATTCTATTCAAGCTTGACAGGAAGACAATATATGAGAGTGAACACATGCAAAATATTTTGTTTTGTAATCTGACCAAAGATGGATGATTGACAGCCATTAACCCCATACCGGTATAAGAAAATTACTAAAACCAGTGGGGCTATGACAATATATGTCTTTTTCTCTTTGTTTTGGTGGTGTTTTCTGTATTTTGTTGTTGTTGTTGTTATTGTTGTTTACAGGTTTGTTTTTGTGTATATTGTTTTTATTTTAGGTTTATTTGTACACTGTGTTTGTTTGTGCAGTACAGTGGTTTTAAGTTGTGCTCCAGATTCCGCTCCAACCACAGTACTGAAACAGTACTGAAATTGCTCTCCTCAAAATCACCAACGACCTTCTCCTCTCCTCTGACGCTGGCAACCTCAACATTCTCATCCTCCTCGACCTCAGCGCCGCCTTTGACACCATCGATCACACCATCCTCCTCACCCGACTTGAAACCACCTTTAACATTACCGGCACTGCCCTCTCTTGGATTAAATCATACCTCTCTGACAGACGTCAGTTCATCTCCATCAATAACTGCAAATCCCCCACTGCTCCCCTCCCCCAAGGTGTCCCCCAAGGTTCAGTTCTTGGCCCCCTCCTCTTCATCCTTTACCTGTCCCCCCTCGGTCACTTAATCCGCCGTAATGGTCTCCAATTCCACTGCTTCGCCGATGACATCCAGCTTTTCATCTCCACCAAGTCCATCTCCACCGCCACCCACTCTATCCTGACAAACTGCATCACTGAAATAAAATCCTGGCTTCAAATCAACTTCCTCAAACTTAACTGTGATAAATCTGAAATAATCATCATTGGCCCAAAAACGCTCACCAAGTCCACCCATAACTTTGCCCTCAACATCGACGGTTTCCCAGTATCCACCTCCCCTCACATCCAGAATCTTGGCATCATCTTTGACCAAACCCTCTCCTTCGACAAATACACTAAACAGATCACAAAGACAGCCTTCTTTCACCTGAAAAACATCGCCCGTCTCCGTCCATCCCTCTCCTCCGTGGCTGCAGAAACCCTCATCCACGCCTTCATCACTTCCCGTCTGGACTACTGCAATAGCCTCCTTTATGGTTCACCCTCAACAATCACCAATAAACTCCAATACATTCAGAACTCCGCTGCCCGTCTACTCACCCATTCCCGGACCCGTGACCACATCACCCCCGTCCTTTACAAGCTTCACTGGCTCCCCATCTCCCAGAGAATCCAGTACAAAATCCTCCTCTTGACCTACAAAGCCCTCCATAACCTGGCCCCATCCTACCTGGCTGACCTCCTCTCCAGACACACTCCCACCCGCAACCTCCGCTCTGCTGGTACCAACCTCCTGACCCCCCCCCCCCATCCGGACCAAATTTAGATCCTGGGGGGACAGGGCCTTCTCCATCGCTGCTCCCACCCTCTGGAACTCGCTACCTCACACCATCAGAGACTCCTCCTCACTCACCACATTCAAAACATCACTCAAGACCCACCTGTTCAACACTGCATTCAACATTTAACCCACAGCATCTAACCCCTGACTATCTCCTCTCCTTCTCCCTCCTTTGTGCTTTGAATATTTCCCTATTGATTCTTCTTTTTTGCAATTGTCTTTATGTTTTGCTATGCATTATGTTTTGCACTCTGTCAAAGCGTCTTTGGGCTTCCTGAAAAGCGCTATATAAAATAAATGCATTATTATTATTATTATTGTGCAGAAAGGGAGAAAGTCTTTTCTTGTACAAAAAACAAACAAATACACAACAAATAAAGAAACAACAAACAATAGACACTTGTATTGTTTTTTTTTTGTCCAGGACTTTCTACCTTTCATGAATGCTTAGAAATCAAACAGACAAAAAAAAACAAAACACTAGAACGGCACTCAGTAGAGAGCATACCTCCGCCTGGTTGGCCATATCACTCAATGGTAAAGAATCACTTTAAAATTCTACGAGCTGGATCCGGATCTTCACCAAAATTGAAGATTCTTCCTTGTCACACAGATAACCTGTCCAACAAGTTTCGTCCAAATCCATCCATAACTTTTTGAGATATCCTGCTATGTATCGTTTTGGCCCTATCTCCCAATGGTGAAGAATCACTTTAAAAATTAAATAATCCTCATATCCGAATCCACATTCAGATCGTCACCAAAATCGAATCTATTTGTCCTTGTCACACACACAACCGGTCCAGCAAGTTTCGTCCAAATCCGTCCACAACTTGTTGAGATATCCTGCTATGTATCGTTTTGGCCCTATCTCCCAATGGTGAAGAATCACTTTAAAAATTTAATAATTCTCATATCCGAATCCATATTCAGATCGTCACCAAAATCGAATCTATTTGTCCTTGTCACACACACAACCGGTCCAGCAAGTTTCATCCAAATCTGTCCACACCTTTTTGAGATGTCCTGCTATGTATCGTTTTTGGCCCAATCTCCCAATGGTGAAGAATCACTTAAAACATTATACTAGCCGGATCCGAATCCGGATCTTCAACAAAATTTAATCATTACGTCCTTGTGACATACTCTACATCTCCGCCAAATTTCGTCCGAATCCGTCCACAACGTTTTGAGATATTCTGTTCACAAACAAACAAACAGGGGTGAAAACCAACAACAAATAAACACAACAAAGGAACAAAACAAAACTTGTACAAAAAACACAACACAAACAACACACACGCACACTAAAAAACGGTAGAAATGTTGTTTTTTGTGTAGTTTTTTTTAAATTTCATGGTTCGATTGTACAGTACATTGGCCTTCCGCATACCGGTTTTGCCGGTGAGGTCGTGCGTTTTTGCCAGCTCTCCACGTTACCAAAGCTAAGAAGTTTACGATTTGTATTTTTGTCAAAACTGTATTTTTATTTAACGGCGGTAGTACCTACTGTGTGTTCCGAGTTAGATCTCGGTGCAAATCGTGCTTACTTGTCTTTAATCGTCTGTTGGTTCCTGCCGCGTTTTCAGGCCTGGTTTCCTAGGCCTCGAGGCTTTGTTGTTTCTTCTCGGTGTGGTCGATTGTGGTCCATTTACTTTCGTTTGTGTTGCATTTTTCCAGTTTTTTTTTCACCCCATACTTCCCCGAACATCTTACCTTCTGTTTCGTCTCAATACAAAAAAAAGAAAATAATAATTTCCTTCTCTTTCCCGTGTTCATTCGTTCTTCGGCCACGTGTGTCGCCCCACCCATTTTTTTCTGTTTTTTCCTCTCCTTCCTTCATAACTCAATCCTCTCCAGCCAAAATTCACCTTTCCAATTCAGCTCTCACCATACTTCTTCAACTTTATCCTTCTTCCTCTGATCCACTTTCACCTAACCTTCAAAAAAACATATTAACGAAGAATTTAAAAAATAGGCCTCTCCTCCCGTACCAACATTGCTTATACACCTCCCTGTTCCTTCTTTCTCTGCTCTCCTTTCTATCAATCTTCCATCCTTTGTTCCTGCTTCTGAAACTGTGCTGGAATCCTTAATCCCCCTTAAGAATCCTTCATGCCCTTGTGGAAATATATATATATATATATATATATATATATATATATATATATATATATATATATATATACATATATATATATTATATAATCTTACATTATATGTCAATATATTGCTAAAAACAGTTAAATTGCATTTCGATATGAATCTTGTGTAAAATGGGTTCTCAAAGCGTGTAGTCTGAGCAAGACCTTGGGAATGGAACCAAAGCGATAAGGGGACATCTGTGAATAACCTTTTTCCCTTAAGTGGAGAAGCCCAAAGGCAGAGTGTTGACTCAGCCCAGGGCTAATGCATTTGTCAATGGGTTTCTGCTCCTTTGCCTGCGATAGCATCGTTTGTAAAGCCTTTAAGTGGCTCCAGAATAGAGACCAGATGGGCATTGGCGGCAAGAAGACGGAGTCGAACAAGTTCTGTGTTGACCTCTAAATTCCAATCGAATTACATCAACGTAACAGAGATCTACTTAAGGAAAATGCTCCGAGGCTGCAGGGGCAGAAGAGGGAAGCAGAAGGAAGAGGAAGACGACACGACACGCGACGATGCGTCATGTTTTTATTTGTAAACTATAACTGTAGATTCGTGTAAATATTCTTTGCAAAGTTAGTAATAAATCTCTATTTAAATTGAGTGAGTCTCATTGAGTTTTTGGCTAAGAGAGGTCTCCAAATATGTCACAACAAGTGGTGGCCCGTACGGGGATCATATCTCATTTGTCTGGAATTTGTACATGTCTGTGATAATCTCAAAACACAAGATATTATGCAATACAAGGCACGAAATAAACAGATATTTGATAGACTGCACGGCTTAGTCTGTGTTAAGCGCTTGTGTTCATTGGCTGTCTATCACAGCGTGTACGTAATCAGTCGGCGTTCGCTCGCTTGCTCGTTAAATGGACCGTGGAGCTCACGGCTCCGCCAATGAAATGCAGGTGTCTCTCTCACCGCAATTTACGCGCCAAAGCGCACATTTAACCTCATTTTCGATCGCTGAAATGCAAAATTATGTTCGCATACACACACACACGTTATGTACATGTCGGTGCGTACAAGAAATGTCCCGTCCGCGTCAAATGAACCGCAGAGCGATGATTCAGCATGTGCCCTGGGCGTGCGTGTCTTAATCTGTAAACAAAATCCAACGAATCATTCTACAATTGCAATAGTTCTGTGTTCGTACAAGACCGCAAATCAATCGAGCGAGACCCATGGCAATCACGCACGGTTTTGACTCACGTAATCCTATTCCCTGTTCCTCCACGAACGTGCGCAAAATGCAGACGCGCGTGTCAAAACAGCCCGCAGGTGAGATCAACCCGTGCCAAAGCACTTTACGTATTTACAAAAAATCGTAAAAAAAATAATCGAATGATCGCTAAAAAAATCGCATAAATCGAAAATAATCGCTCCAGATATATGTTCATTGCGTCCAAATTCAGTCACACTAGGTTCAGTTTTGCAGACACTTTCTGAAGACTAGCAGAATATATAAAAAAAACCATCGGATACACAGGCAGACCTTTCCGACCTTGGCTTGTCCGAACCGCTGCTGATCTCCCCCAGCGTTGCAACCACGTACAGGGCCACCACTTGCTGTGACATATTTGGAGCCCTCTCTGAGCCAAAAACACAATGGGACTCACTCAATTTAAATAGAGATTTATTACTAACTTTGCAAAGAATATTTACATGAAACTACAGTTATAATTTACAAATAAAAACATGACGCGTCGTCGCGCATCGCGTCGTCTTCCTTCTTCCTTCTGCTTCCCTCTTCTGCCTCTACAGCCTCGGAGCATTTTCCTTAAGTCAATCTCTGTTCCGTTGATGTAATTCGATTGGAATTTAGAGGTCAACACAGAACTTGGTCGACTCCGTCTTCTTGCCACCAATGCCCATCTGGTCTCTATTCTGGAGCCACTTAAAGGCTTTACAAATGATGCTATCGCAGGCAAAGGAGAAGAAACCCATTGACAAATACATTAGCCCTGGGCTGAGTCAACACTCTGGGTGTTAATTCAACGGCATGACAGGGACTTGAACTGGGCCAACTTGGGATCGCGGAATGCATTGAATGAAGGGAGATATGATATGATATTTGCGAGATATGAAGCGGTTTCTTGGGGAGGGTTACACTCGATGGGCTGCCGTTGCCTTTGCAACAGAAATTAGGGCAGGAATTGGGAAGTTGTTCAGAATTCCGACCTGTGTCTGTGTGTCCCTGTGTCTGCCTGGCTTTCTGGCCGTCCATGGAGGCATGTTTCTGAAACGCTGATTTCGGAGGGGGGGGGGGGGGTCGCGGGTGTGCTGGGGTGCACCTGCGGTGAGTTGGGGTGGTTTGGTGTGAGATGTTAACCACAACCTGACGGTGTTGTAAAGTAGATAGGAGGTTTTTGTAAGCTTTTAAATAGAATATTTATCCTATGGTCTGTGGTCTGACTGACAAGGTCATGGGGTTATTGGCATCAGAAGTGGTCACTGTGCTGCTTAGTGATTTAACAGCGCACATGATTGGTGAAATTTGGAGCGAACATGCGATTTTTTGGACATTAAATTTGAGTGTTTTTGACGATTGAGTGCTCAGGTGCTGAAGTGATTTAACATCGGAATGCATCTCTCGGAGGACCACCAGCTTTTCCAGGGAGGTAGGGTGTGAAATATAGCGACGTCATCTTCGCTGGAAATGTCGTTGAGAAAGGAATCGTTGTTGTGGTACCGTGTACAATGTCATTGTAGAAGAACGTCGGGTGGCGAGTGCGGACATGTTAATTGGCCAGGATGTTGCGGATCTCTGTTTTATGTTGTGACCTAGTTGTTGACAACATTGTATGACCATGCATTGTGCCCCTTTGGGGTCAGGATGTATGTGTTTTGAAAGTTTCCAGGTAGCAAATGCTTTCATGGAGCAAATAATCGCCAGTGTTGTTGTTGTTTTGTTTTTTTCCTCATCTTTTTTTTCTCTTCTTCTTCTCCCAATCTACCTGTATTACCTGTCCTTCCCCCCTCCCTCCCGCCACCTCCCCGCCCCCTTCCCCCCACCCCTCCCCCCACCCTTTGTGAAATATAACACTTTGATCTGTTTGCAGATCATGATGATGATGATGATCATTGATCTGTTTGACAGATCTGTTTGATGTTTGATTTGAAACTATGCCTTACTTTTAAAGAAGTAGCAAATGCTTTTAAGCAGCAGGTGCTTCTAAGTAGCAAATGTTTCCCGGGATGCAAATGCAGAAGTCTTTCTCCTGTCGAGGGTTTTTTCTCTTCCTCGTCACTGAGTCTCTCTGTCTGTCTCTGCTCATTGCTACATTAATTCATTTTTAATTCGAGGTGATGTTTGTGATATCATTATGTTATCACACCTGTCTTCTGTCATCAGTATTATCAGAGATCATCTCTCCTGTTTTTTTCTCTTTCTTTGTTTGCCCCCTCTCTCCCTCTCAATCTTTCTGTCTCCCCCTATCTCTCTCTTCATTTCTCACTTGAACTCACTTGGGTTGAGGCTCATATAAGAGCGAATGAAATGAGGTGTTGACCCAATAATGTTTTAATCCATGCTTTGAAAAACTATTCGGATTCTGAATTTGAAAATATGAAATCTGAATGCTTCGTTTGTTTGAATGAGTTGTTTAAAAATATGCTGATGCATGTAATCTATGAATTCCTCCCTTGTTCAACATGGATTGGTGTTGGATGCAATTTATCCCTTTCATCATCCATTTTTCCCCACCCCCCCCCCCCCCCACCTCACCAAAAAGGCTGGTGGGTGGTTTGTGAACAATGTAGATGATAGGGTGTTGTCCAGATTAGCGCCATGACAGGTTGTTGGTGTTTTTTTTGGGGGGGGGGGGGGTTTGTTGAGCTGACTGAGGCAGGTCTTGCATGGGGTGGAAATATGTCCTGCAGGTAAACGTTATTGGTTTCCCTGAACACCTTGCCATGATATGTTATGTAGGTAATATTACTATTGACACAGCAATCAGGATTGTGGATTTTTGACAGGATTTTTTCTCAGTGATTTTAAGATTGTTGTGTTAAAACAATTATGATGCCTACACCATGTCATCAATGACATGATTATGATTTTACACACTTGCACAGGTGATGTTGCACCTGTGATGGAAGTTTTCTGTCATTCATATCAACGAATGTAGAGAAAATCAAAATTGTTCTGTGCAGACAGACAAGCATACGGGGTTTAAATGTAATATCCTCTTTTTTTGATGGAGGTAATAGGATGAGTGGGAAGCATATTTTCGCTCCTTGGAGGGCCCCCAAGAAGTGGCATTGTGTTTCCTACTTGTGAAATGAGGAATCAGGCTGTATTGAGCTAAATGGTGTTCTATTGAATTTTATTAGGATTTTTTTTGGCTGATGTTTTTTGTTGTTGTGGGTTTGGAACAACATATTATTGTTCTTTTGATGGAGCTTTTGATTTTCCATTCTCTTCCAGGCTCCTTTGTAAGATTTGATAGGGAAATGGATTAGAGTGGACATCAGAAGTTGAAATGGAAAATAACTATAAATTTCAATAATAATCTGAGTATAATTGAATAAAATTGTCAAAAAATTTTCAGTGGTTAGACCTTTTGGCCGAACATTTTGAGTTGGTTTTCAAAATTGAAGTTGGACCAAATTGGAAAAGGGATTATGCATGTTGTCTTTTAATTGGTTTAAAAGTGAATTCTTAAAAGGGAGCATTGACATACTTAAGTCGAAATCAGAAGATTGTGATAATAAATTAGATTTTTTTTAGGGAAAATTTTTTTGATGGAGGAAGATGATTTGATTTTGGATTGATTTTTCATTTGATTTTTGAGTTCATTCGAAGATAGTTTGATTCAAAATGTGATAAAATCCACATTGTGAAATCAATGCGGAATCAGAATATTTATGTTAATGTGAAGATACCTTGAAAAATGGGCAAGGTGGTAAGTTAAAAAAGGAAGGGTCCAAATATATGTATAATACGTATGTGCTTAACATCTGGTGATTCTTCAACAGGGAATGCAATTACCTGGCCTCTGCAAAGGTGTTTTGGATTTGGTGACAAGGGACCGATACGTGGTTCCCCACCTATCGGTGGTCATTTACCTGTCTGATCAGTTTGGGGATCGGTTGGTGAAACGTTGGTACAAAAAGGAGGTGTTCCTGGACTCAGCTGCCATCATCAATTGACAGCTGGAGAGATTCTTCCTGGAGTCACCAATGAAGAACGACTGTCATACCAACTTTAGGAGAGGCAACATACAGGTTACGGTGTTTTAAGTGTGGAAATATGGGACACTGGAGACGATGTTGTCCATATTCATATAGGAGATCATTTCATATGGAAAAACCAAGATCAAGGGTACCAGTGCTTACCCGTACCTTAGATAACGATTAGGCCTTCATTGCTGTAGATCCCAAATGATGATTGGCCTCAAAAGATTAGATCACTAGACTAAAATGAGCAGTCTTCGGAACAAGAATGATTCATTTTTTTCTTAGTAGCAATATAATAGTTAATTGATCAAATGCCAAAGATCCACTAAAGATTTTGGGCTTTAGAAATGGTGCTGTGCTATTTTTTTAATGGAGATAATATGGAGATTTGGAACAGTATTGTTTATGTTAATTGTGTTTATACTTATTGGAAATGTGGTAGGTGGGCAACACCACAAGGTATACCTCTTCAAGGTATGCGGAAAGCCCCAGAACATTTCAGTAAAGGTGCCATTAATTTCTTTTTTTAAAGCCAAAGATCCACTAGAGACTTTCTTTATCTTTAGTAATGGTGCTGTGCTTTTTTTTCATGAAGATCCACTGCAATGGAGGTATAATATTGTATCATTATGTAAATTATGGTCGACCTTACTTGTATATTTGTATATGTTTCACGATTGTACGTTGTTGGAGGTGACATTTTTGATGTCCTGTTTATAACTTTTCGCTCCTGGAACAGATGAAATTGAGGTTCCCATAATAAATGATGGTAGAAATCTTTTATCTTGCACCAATGGTAGCGAAGGAACGAACAGAACGAAGAATGCTACATCCATTAACGATTCTTAGCGACTATGCGATTTTTTGCGATAACAAGCGATTATTTCGAATATACGTGATGATTTTTATGGGAATTTTGCGAACATTGAATTAAAAGATCCAGGATTAGAGTTAATTCTGGAAGTCTCATATTTGCCAATTATAAATGTGGGTTAAGGGAGCATTTTTGGCAAAACAATTTTTAATTTACAAAGTTGAAACAATTGCCTTGCAATTTTTTTTGGGAACCAAGTGACAAGAGTCACATGATCATCAGGTGGGAATTTCGGACTATTGTTTGGCATGATTGATAGGTCAGTGGTCGACTGACATGTAAATGGGTGTGTTGTCAAATTTGGATAAGTTAAAGTGGGAAACAAAAGGGTGATTTCACTGTGGACAACAAGTAGGGGTTTTCTAAGAATAAAAATATATTTTTTGTTTGTTTGTGTATCTGCGTTTTTAAAAATGAGGGACACATTTTATGAAATTGACACCCATCTTTATCTGCAAATAATGGTTCCAATGCAAACAAATATACATAATGCATGAGTTTGTATATTTTTTGTGTGTCAATGTTTGTGTTTTTTTATTTTTTTATTTTTTTGGCAATCTCAAAAGATTGTCGAAACCGACAGTGTGCCTGTCTTAAAATAGATAGTTTCATGTGGATGGGATTAAATATCTAGAGAATCCGTAAAATAAAATAACAACATAATTTGATTATGAAGATTATCTCTTTTGTCAAGGCAGATGGAATATAAAGATTTGATGTGCTGAGTTTTAAGTAGCCATTAATTATGAGTAAAGAAAATCTTGCTGAATTGAACTATTGTGAGTTGTTTTTTTTTAAACGGAATGCATTGTGAATCTTAAACCAAGGGGCAGACAAGAACGCGCTGTTACGTGGTTTAAACTCAGAACGTGATGTTACGTGTACCTCCAACATATTTTGATAATCTGCAACACCTATATTGGCATACTGGTGTCATTACTACTCACTAGTTGCATAGAAATAGATGAGAAACAGTTAAGGGGGCGTAACACTTATTTGGATATTTTCTACAACAAGTAGGGGTTTGAACAAGTGGTGGTTGTACACATGGGATTTATCAAATTAAGCTTTGGAGTTTAAACAAAGTCAATGCTTAACAGAAGGAGAATGGATAGTAAATAATTCTTAGATGCTGGGTAAATTAAGTGAGATATTACAAAGACTTATAAGAGCTATTACTCTTCCTTACAGCAGTTGAAAAATAGATCCAACATAATGAATCTATAAATGAATGTGATAGGGATAACATCCTCAATTTGAATACGTAATTTAATTGTGGGTAAAGGAATTAATTTATCGTAGTGGATTGTTAACAGCAGCCTGAAATGTCCTGAGAGTGTGCATCCATATAATCAGAAATCCCAGATTTTAAAAGTTTGGTAGAGGTCTTATGTGGAGGAATACTTGCTTGGTAGATAAAAAAAGGTACTGCATGTTGGCAGCCACTTTTGCAGCCATTTAGGCCAAACAAATTGGGAGAAACTATAATTGAATATGTAATCTACAGATATGAGTATTTGGGAAGCAAAAAGGGAATTTATTGATTTGGGAGACATTTTTCGAAGGTTTATTAAAGTGTTGCAATATGACAGTTGGTAAGGAAAATTATTGGATGAAAATTAGATCTGTTTATAAAATGAATTTGTTGACCTTTTGAAGTTAATTCTTTGAATTGTTGTTTAACTAGCATTTTGAGTTCAAATTGGAAATAGTTTGGTAGAGTCTTGGTTAAAACCTTTGGTTACAGTGTTTTGGAACAAATTGGTAAACCATAGGAGGTTGATGAGAATAGAAACAAATATGGACCCAAAATAGAACGACTTTTATGATGACATGAATGTGGAGATAAAAAGATTGAATTAAGTAATGTTGTAAATGAGTATAGTAGAGTTAAGATAATGGCATAACAAAAATGTTATGAATTGTGTCAGTTTTACAAGATCAGTGAACTCATATCACCACAAGTCACACACCATGAAAATTAAAGTAATGTAGGGTATCAATTGAAGATCACTTACTTGTAGTTAACACTATAGAATCAATTACTCATGTTAAAAAAAAAAAAATAGGTGGGAGGAACTATGAGAATAATACATTATGCATAGTTTGTTTGTTTGCAAAATTTGTTGGGAATTAGATATTCCTGTTTGTGATTTTAATCATATACACTCATTATTAATGCATTTATTTTCTTTGAGTAGTGTTAAAATAACGGCATGAGTTTAATTTTTCAAACTATATTAACCTGAAAGCAACTTTAAATGCTATTCTTAGTTTAGTAGAAATATACACACCTGATTTGGATATTATTCGTGTGAATAGAAATGAATATAACTTTTTGAATGTTTTGAGGAAAACAATAAATTGTCAAATGTGAAGCTGTTATAATATATACATGATTATGGTGATTTCATGTCAAGATGTACCCTATCTGATTCAGTGTGTGTGGAAAGCAGATTCAGATGTGGCTGAGTAAAGGATAAGACCAGATCACATCTCAAATGGAGTGATAATGGAATTGGGAAGAAGTTCGAGAAAGAAAATTTGTGACTAAAAATGAAGTTTTTTCACGGTTTTTTTTTTCGACGGTCCACACAGTCTCCACGTTTTTCAAAGTTAAGTCTGTTCACAATTGTATTTTGTCGAAACTGTATTTATCGTTCGGTGTGTGAACTTATAGTGTCCCCCTTGGAAGTTTCTCGGTGTTTATCTTTCATAAATAAATCGTTTGTTTGCCGGGTCGAGAGCAAGGCCTTGCAGCCTCAGGCTTCCCCCGTCGAAGGTTGTTCCTTCCTTCGCTGTTTTGCTAGCTTTTTTGATTTCTCCTTCTCCACCAAGCTTCACCAAACATCTACTATTTGTCTGACGTTGTAACCCCCACACCCCCCCCCCCCCAAAAAAAACAAACAAAAAAAAAACTTTTATTTCCCTTTCTCCTCGTGTGCTTTTGCCTCTGCCCACGTGCGCTGTCTCGCCCCGCCCCCATTTTCCCCTTCCCTTCCACCTTTTGCCCTGTTCAAGTGACTCGTGGTCGTCGCTCTAGGCCTCCTCTCCCCATTGGTATTTTTGTGAATATAACATTGTTCTTCACAGTTCTGTTTAAATATGTTTCAACTATCCCCTTCAGTGTTTTATTCAGTGGTTTATTACAACACGCTGTTTTTCTTCTTATTTAAAAGGCTCCTTTCAATTTCCTCTTCAACTCATTCCATTTCAAAAAAATATTCAATCTCTTATTATTCCAAATCACTCCATGCTCTAAATTCTCATTCATTCCAGCCCTCCTCCATCGTTCTTAAACGAATCGCTAACTTGAAAATCACAACAAACCCAATTTGTTATATATGTTCATCTTTCATTAATCATCCACTTTCTAAACTCCCCCCTTGCCCCTCCCCTTCAAATCTCCCCCCCAACCATCCCTCCCAAATTCTCCCTCCTCCCACCTCCTTCTCAAAGCTGCCTCCTCCCCACTTCCTCTCCCTCCTATGTCATACCTCCACCTCTCCCAACCTTCTACTTTCCTCTGCCCCCCCCCCCTCAAACAAACTCTCACTGTGCCTCATTTCATCACCATCAAACCTTTCGTCCTCCTCATCCTTCCCTTTCTTGTAACTCTTCTGTAATCTCTGACACACTATCAACTGCTCTTCCTACATCGCCCTCTCACCCTTCATCTGACCCTACCCCTCCCCTCCCCTGTCCTGCACCCGATGCTCCCCCTCTCTCCTCACTAACGGTATGGACCTCAAACATCCGGGGCCTTCGCTCAAACCTGATTGATCTCTCCATTCAGGTTGCTTCTGAAAATCCAGACTTGATCTGCTTAACAGAAACTTTCCTCCTTCAAGATGTCTCTGATTCCTTAATATCTCTTCCTGGTTACTCCCTCCTCCGGTACGATAGACCTGATCCTCGTCCTGGTGGTGGGGTGGCTATCTTTATCAAAAACTCTCTTCCTCACTCTCCCTGCACTGCCCTCTCTCCACCCCACCCACAGGACTACCTCTGGCTACGGCTTCCTCTCCGCTCCCACCTTTTGTTCATATGTGTTCTGTACAGTCCTCCAAA
Source organism: Myxine glutinosa (assembly GCF_964187855.1). Classification (NCBI taxonomy): domain Eukaryota; kingdom Metazoa; phylum Chordata; class Myxini; order Myxiniformes; family Myxinidae; genus Myxine; species Myxine glutinosa. The sequence goes on from NC_136264.1 coordinate 105,925,135, forward strand.
CAGTGATGACTCCATTTACATTTCTCTGTCGGACAACATGGACCAACTTCTATCAACTCATCCAAACTCTCTCTTCCTCATATGTGGCGACTTCAACTGTCATCATGCCAGCTGGCTGGGTGTGGGTTCATCTCTCACCAGCCATGGCACCTCAGCAAAGGACTTCTGCGACTCATTGGGACTGACACAATCTGTCAATTTCCCGACCCGGATCTCAGTCAATGGAGTATCTTCTCTTCTGGACTTGGTTATGACTAACTTCCCTGCAAATGTCTGCTGCTCTTCTTCTGCTCCAATCGGTTCTTCTGATCATGTGCTTGTTAAAGTGGACATCTCACTGGCCATTCTCAGAGAGCCTCCTCAGCGCCGACGAGTCTGGCATTTCACTCAGGCCGACTGGCACGGTCTGCAAGCAGCCATCAATCAACTGGACTGGTCTCCCATCTCTAATGCCTCTGACATCAATTCTTCCTGGGAATTCTTCCAAAGCAAACTTCTCTCTCTCATGCACAGATTTATCCCATCTCGTCTTCAGTTGTCTTACCCTTCCTCCCGTCCATGGTACACTGAATCTTGTGGTGAGGCAGTTGCCCTGAAACAACTTGCCTTTGCGTCTTGGAAGGCAAATCCAACTGAAGGCAATCTCAGTTCCTTCCACTAAGCTCGAAACAAGTGTGTTTCTACCCTCAGGAGTGCCAGGAAGGACTATCTCTCCACACTCAAGATTGAACTCTCAATCCTGTCTCCTTCCTCCAAATCCTGATGGCGTCTGGTCAAATCCGTTTCTGGTGTTTGTTCCCCCTCCATCCCCTCCCTTACCTCAAATGTCTACACAGTTGACACCGCACGTGACAAAGCCGAATGCCTCAACTCTGTGTTTGCCTCAAAATCTTGTGTCCCAAACCCATCTCTCTCTGTTCCCACCTTTCCCAGTCAAACCCAACTGCTCCTGGACTCTGTGTCCTTCTCTCCTGACAAGGTGGAGAAGTTTTTATCAAACCTCGATTCTGATTCTGCAATTGGACCAGATGGCATCAGCCCTCAGGTCCTAAAATCCTGCTCTGCCGCTCTATCTCACCCTCTCTCTGTTCTTTTCACCCTCTCTTTTGCTCAAGGTCATCTGCCAGCATGTTGGAAATCAGCAAACATTTCCGCCTTACACAAAAAAGGTGCAAAAACAGATCCTTGCAACTACAGACCAATCAGCCTGCTCCCAATTATCAGCAAAGTCATGGATTCCATCATTGCTTCAGATATCAAATCCTTCCTCTTCTCCAATGGCTTGATCTCTGATCATCAATTTGGATTCAGACCAGGTCATTCTACTCTGGACATGTTGCTTCTGCTGTCTCAACAATGGATGGAGGTCCTCAATGCCAAACAGGAAATCAGAGCTGTCTCACTTGACATATCACGTGCCTTCGATACGGTCTGGCACCCAGCTCTGCTCACCAAACTCACCTCCTATGGTATTCAGGGAAATCTCCACTCATGGCTTGCGGATTTCCTCTCTGGTCGTAGGCAACGTGTGGCCCTGAATGGATTTCTCTCATCTTCCCTTCCTGTTCTGGCTGGAGTTCCCCAAGGTAGTGTTCTGGGCCCTGTGCTATTTCTGGTCTTCATCAATGACCTCTCCGACTCTCTGGAAAATCCTCTCTATCGCTTTGCTGATGACTCCACTATCTGCCGCTCCATTCCTCATCACTCAGATCGGCAGTCTGCAGCCTCCTCACTCTCTGCAGACCTGGACAAAATTACAGACTGGTCAAACAAGTGGAACATGTCTTTCAATCCTGACAAATCTCACACTCTTACAATGTCTCTCCGAAAGGACCGACTGGACAACCCTCCCATCTACTTTCTCAACAATCCTCTCCAAGAAGTTCTGTCGCTCAAGCTTTTGGGTCTCACTATCTGCCATGATCTTTCTTGGGAAAACCACATTTCCAAGCTGGCCTCCAAAGCCAGTCGCCGACTGGGCATCCTCCGTCGTGCGAAGTCCTTCCTTGGCACACCTGAGCTCCTCACCACATACAAGGCTTTCATCCGCAGCTCAATGGAATACTGTTCCCCCCTCTGGGCTGGTGCTCCTGCCTCACACCTTGCTCGGCTTCACGCTGTTGAGGCCAAAGCATTCAGAATCATTGGAATCTCCTGCGATGTAGTCAACTCCGAGGGCCTTTCACTCACTCACCGCAGGCAGGTTGGTGGTCTTTCTGTCTTCTACCGACTCCTCTCCGGCCTTGCTCCCCCAGCTCTCTCTGTGCTCTGTCCCCCCCAATATTCCTTCAGGTCACACAAGATCTGCCTGCAACCCTCTTATGGTTAAACTGCCAAAGTCTAGGCTCTCTGCTCACCTTCACTCTTTCATTCCCCTTTTCTCCCGCCTCTGGAACAAACTCCCCCACTCCCTTCAATCCCACTCCTCCCTCCAGGTCTTTAAAACAGCTGTTCACCACCATCTCTTATCTTCCCCCATCGAAAACCTTGATCTTTTCTACCCCCGGTAATTCGCCCCCGAGTCCTTGCAGTGTTCATATGTTTTATTCCTCTCCCACCTCCCCCCAAGTCCTCCCGATGTCCCTGCTCTCAAATGTTGTGTTTGTGTCCTTCCCCCTCTCTCCCCATCTTGTCTGCCGCTCCCCTTGTTTTTTGTGTTTTGTGTGTCGGTTTGTCTTTTTGTGTGATTAATGTTAGCTCTTTCACGAGCCTCGATCTTGTATACAAAAAAAAAGAAAAAAAAAAAAAGTTAATCTTGGCATACACCCTCCTTCTCAAAGAATTATGAAGACATTCTCCTTTGTAGAATTGGAGACGGATGCTTACCTTCACCAAAGAAAATTCATGTGACCATTTGCCTGGATCACACTGCAACATATGGAAGAAAGGCGATCACTTAATTTTGTTTGAATACCTCGAACATTCATCACGTCAGCAATTGCGGGACGACGACATCTTGCCTGCGACTTCTACTGGATGTGGTGACGTGTGTCATTACTCCGTCAACATCCGGGGAGTCGGCGTGGAGCTGTAAGTGGATGGCTGTGCTTTTCCTCCACAACAGCTGTGCACGATTCTGCTGGAGGCTCCTGGTATGGACCATGGACAACTTGAACACCATGGTCCTAACATCGTTGTTGATGCATCTGGCATCTTTGTTACACATCTTGCTGGTCAACCAACATCACATCAATACTTGCTGCCCACTCATGATGAGTGAAGAGGCAAGTCGACTACAACTGGACAAAGGCCTTGTTCAAATCTACCAGAGGTGGGCGGTCCGCTTCGAAAGTCCACTTATCCGCTTATCCGCTGCAGCGGACTAACGTTTTCGAAGCGGATAAGCGAATCGGAACAACCCCCGGAAACCGAAGCGGATAAGCGTAAGCGGAGTACCGAAAAATTAAAGCGCATCGCGATTCGCCAAATCAGCTGTTAGCCTGAGCCGTTACTCTAGAATTGTGAATATTTATTTAAGTGAATAATAAGTGAAACCCTAACAACTCGGCTCTCGCCCAATCTCTTCCCGCTCGAGTTCCGTGATGCTTGGGTAACTCTATTTCTCAGGCATAACACGCCGCTCCCGAGCTCTGCCTCGGTCGAGCGCGTGTTCAGCTACGGGTTGGACATCCTCAGGCCTAAGAGGTCGGCCCTGGCTGCACCGAACTTCGAGGCCCTCGTCTTCATGAAGGGCAACCTCCAAATCCTCAAGAAGGCCCACGAGGTGGAGGTGGAGGAAGAAGACGAGGACTAGTCAACAGACTGCTAGTCTGTTGACTAGTAGACTCTCTTGTCAAAGAAAGGATGGGCAAATTGATTTTTCTTTAATGTTACTTGCATATATTAAAATTATATTTAAATTAACTGTAGAGTAGAGTAGAGTCGAGTGGAAAACTTTATTTCAATAAATTTTGAATAAATTTTATTTAAATAAAAATGTATATTTTTGATCTTAAAAGCTTTGTTTGTCTTTGTAGTAGTTAGAAATGGCTATTTAGGCTTAAAAAGCATTAAATTCCCTTTAGAAACGTCAAAAATCGCTTTAAAAACGTCGAAGCGCTTTTAAAAAATCGAATCGAAGCGGATAAGCGGATAAGCGGTAAGCGGACTAAGATTTTCGGCCGCTGAAGCGGATAAGCGAATCGGACTACACGGGCTGGCGGAGCGGATAAGCGGTAAGCGGACTTAAAATTTTCCGAATCGCGCCCACCTATGAAATCTACTATGGCTCACAGCAAGAGTGGCAAGGATGCTACATGCAGAGCAGGGTCAGTTTATGACTCCGCTCAGCTATCACAACAGCGAAATCCTAAGCGAAATAGTGTAGGTGTTATGAAGACATCAGAAGAAAATGTTTCATACTTGAATTTCAAATACAAGTGATCAGCCTCTTCTCTTCTTTTCAAACAGAAAGTCAACATTTGTTTTGAAGCAAAACGTATTGCCAAATGTTGCAGATGCTTTATTATTTTTAAAATGGTGAATTGAAATTGTTGTGTATTGGTAAAGGTGAAGTTTTGTTTGCAGAGATATTTGTGATGCAAATGAAATGAACTGAATTATCAATATGGAAAGAGTCAACGAACAAAGAAATGTTTTGTGATCAGATTCTTCCAGGATGACGGTGTATGCCTTAGGGAAATTGGATTACCAAATTTGTAATTTGAGTATTTTGCAATCAATGTTTAGCTTAATGGTTAATATAAACAAAAATTAAAAATTAGGGATTGTGGAAATATATATATATATTATATAATCTTACATTATATGTCAATATATTGCTAAAAACAGTTAAATTGCATTTCGATATGAATCTTGTGTAAAATGGGTTCTCAAAGCGTGCAGTCTGAGCAAGGCCTTGGGAATGGAACTGAAGCGATAAGGGGACATCTGTGAATAACCTTTTTGCCCTTAAGTGGAGAAGCCCAAAGGCAGAGTGTTGACTCAGCCCAGGGCTAATGCATTTGTCAATGGGTTTCTTCTCCTTTGCCTGCGATAGCATCGTTTGTAAAGCCTTTAAGTGGCTCCAGAATAGAGACCAGATGGGCATTGGCGGCAAGAAGACGGAGTCGACCAAGTTCTGTGTTGACCTCTAAATTCCAATCGAATTACATCAACGTAACAGAGATCTACTTAAGGAAAATGCTCCGAGGCTGCAGGGCAGAAGAGGGAAGCAGAGGAAGAAGGAAGAGGACGCGACACGCGACGACGCATCATGTTTTTATTTGTAAAGTATAACTGTAGTTTCGTGTAAATATTCTTTGCAAAGTTAGTAATAAATCTCTATTTAAATTGAGTGAGTCCTATTGAGTTTTTGGCTAAGAGAGGTCTCCAAATATGTCACAACACCCTCATTTAGGGAATTTCCCCAGATAGTTTTCATGGCTTAGTTTTAAAATGTTTAAACTTTTCCCTGAAGTGTTTTATTCTGTTCTATATTATAACACATTCTTCTTCTTCTTCTTTAAAAGGTTGTTTTTGAGTTGCTCACCAAATCTCTTCATTTCAAATAAAAATTCCATCAATTACAACTCTTCCTTCCTACATTTCCTAAACTCACCTGCATTCCACCCTCCTTCAACGTTTTCAAACGGATCTCCGACTTGAAAATCACAAGAAACTCATTCTGCAATAAATGTTCTAAATGTTTTCCATTAATCGTCCAACACTTTCTAAAATCCAAACTCATCCTTCCCCTCCTAAATTCCTTCCTCACCCATCCCTTTCAAATCTCCCCCCTTGCCCCTCCCCTCAAACTCCCCCTTGCCCCCCTCCCCTCCTAAACTCCCCCCTTGCCCCTCCCTCCTAATCTCCCCCCTTGCCCCTCTCCACCAAAACTCCACCCTCACTCCTCCCCTCATAAATACCCTCCTCACCCCTGCATTTCAAAACTCCCCCCTCCCCCCTCCCCTTCAAATATCTCCACCCTCCTTTTTTCTCCAATTCTCCCCTCTCACCCCTCCTCCTCAAAGCGTCCTCCCCGCTTCCTCTCCCTTCCAACTCTTACCTCCATCTCCTCCAACCTTCTTCCTTGCTCTGCCGCCCCCCCACTCCCCCTCAAACAACACCTCACTGTGCCTCATCCAATCACCATCAAACCTTTTGTCCTCCTCATCCTTCCCTTTCCACTAGCTCTTCTGAAATCTCTGACATACTATCAACAGCTCTCCCTACCTCCTCCTCCTCTTCCTAATCTTACCCTTCCCCTCCCCTCCCCTGTCCTGCACCCGATGCTCCCCCTTCCCTTCCTTAACGGTATGGACCTCCAACATCCAGGGCCTTCGCTCAAATCTGGTTGTTCTCTCCATATAGGTTGCTTCTGACAAACCAGACATAATCTGCTTAACAGAAACTTTCCTCCTTCAAGATGTCTCAGATTCCTTAATATCTCTCCCTGGTTACTCCCACCTCCGGTATGATAGACCTGAGCCTCGTCCTGGAGGTGGGGTTGCTATCTTTATCAAAAACTCTCTTCCTCACTGTCCCTGCACTGCCCTCTCTCCACCCCATCCCCTGCCCTGTCTGTGCTCTGTCCCCCATGTACTCCAACAGGTCGCACAATATCTGCCTGCAAACCTCTTCTGGTGAAACTGCCAAAATCAAGACTCTCTGCTCACCTTCACTCTTTCATTCCTCTTTTCTCCCACCTCTGGAACAAACTCCCTCACTCTCTTCAATCCCACTCCACCCTCCAGGTCTTTAAAACAGCTGCTCACCACCATCTCTTATCTTCCCCCATCCAAAACCTTGATCTTTTCTACCCCTGTTAATTCACCCCAGTTCCACTTTTCTGAAATACCGACTTCTTTCCTGGAAGTCCGAGCAGTGTCCATGTGTTTTTTTTTTTACCTCACCCCCCACCCACCCCCACCACACTTCCCATGCCTCCCCCCCCCCCAAGCCCTCTACCTCCCACAGATCTCCCGATGTCCCTGCTCTCAAATGTTGTACTTGTGTGCTTCCCCCTCTCTCCCCATCTTGTCTCCCGCTCCCTTTATTTCGTCTTGTGTCCGTTTGTTATATATATTTTTTGTCATTAATGTTAGCTCTTGCACGAGCCTCGATCTTGTATACAAAAAAAAACAAACCACAAAAAATACCAAAAAAAAACTGCAGTGGTTTTAAGTTGTGTAGAAAGATCCGGGAAAAAGGGCTAATCCCTGAAGATTGAGCAAATAGCACTATTGCGTGCTTGTTACCTCCACCCCCAAGGGTGGACAGAGGTTATGTTTTCACCCTTGTCTGTTTATCTGTATGTCTGTCTGTCTGTCTGTGAACATGATATCTCCAAATGGTATCGATAGATTCGGATGAAACTTGATGGACTGCAGGTTGTGTGTCTGAGAAAGACAATCTGATCGATTTTGGTGAACTTCCCGATCCAGATACGAGAATTTTTAATTGATTCTTCACTATTAAAAGATAGGACCCAAAATGATATTTCGCACGATATCTCAAAAAGTTCTCGACGGATTATGACCAAACATTGTGGATGGGTTGGGTAGGTGACAAGAACAAGAAGATTAGGTTTTGTTTCAAATCCGGATCCAGATCCGACATTTTGGTGGGCTACAAAACATACTCTGTTCAGCCTGGACGAGGTATGCGCTCTACCGAGTGTTGTTGTATGAAGTTCAAGATGAATGGAGACCCTTTATTAAGATAATCTCACAGAGGAGTATAAAATAATTGAAGAGGCATTAAAAGTTTTTGAAAAGATCGTTGAAAGAAGACTAAGAAAATATGTAAATATAGACAACAAACAGTTTGGTTTCATGGCAGGAAGATCAACAACAGGTGATTTATATTTTGAGGCAATGCCAAGAGAAGTATTTAGCAAAAAAAAATGAATACTGCTGCATCGGGCATTTGTTGACTGAGAGAAAGCATATGATCGAGTACCAAGAGCAGTTCTTTAATAGGCTCTCAGAAGGCAGCTTGTGCCTGAAGAACAGGTGAAACTCAAGGGAAACTATCCTATGCTGAGGCTGTCCTGAAGGTCTCCAAAATTTTGACCCCAATGAATGAGGTTAACAGTAAGATCAAAACTGAGGGCCTGGTTAAAGTACTAACTAAATCTGTGGGAGTTTAGACCAAGTCAAAAGATACAGAATGCCAAACTTAAAGTGCAATCACCGAAGTGGATATGAATATGACCAAAAAGGGATTCATCGGTTTCCGAAGTAGTAAATTGTGGAGCCCAAGTAGAAATCAGATCTGAGAAAATCAATTCTTTCTGCTGCAGTCATCAAACACCTGGGTTGGGATGGAATTTCTTCCAATAAAATTAACAAAATATTAAGCCTATGAGGCCATAGAAGTAGAATCAGGCCATAGATATAGAAGCGCTATAAACAGTCCCAGGATTCCCCTGTAGATGAATGAAAATCATCCAATGGAATGCAAAAAGTTTAGCTGCTCATGGGTCAGAGTTTACTAAATACATCAGCGATCTTACACCCAAACCAGATATAATCTCTATGCAAGAAACCTGATTAAAATGTCACAACCGATTTAGGATTCCTGGTTACACCTTCATGCGTAGAGACAGAGGAAGTGGGAACGGAGGCAGATGTGGAGTGTTTGTCAAGCTTGGTGTTCCCTTCATGGAACTACACTGCTACTCCCAAAAGGAATGTAATATCATCAAACTCCTCAGCACCAGGGACGTTGTTACAATTGTTAATTTCTATAATCCCTGCCTTCCCCTGATCTGCAACACACTCCAGGGAGTCATAAGCAAGTGTGAAGGGGCAATACTTTGGTGTGGTGACTTTAACAGCCACAACATTATTTGGGGCTCCAGACTCACCGACAGAAATGGCTAATGCATCGAGGACATCATCGATTAATTTGACCTGCTGCTTTTAAATGATGGCATTGGTACCTTTGTCAATCCATCGTTACCAGTCTTCGCCTCTCGACCTCACCTTTGTCTCCTCTTCTGCATCAGCGAGGTGCGAATGGGGTGTCCACTCTGACAGCACGGGCACCAAACACTTTCCGGTGATCACAGCCTTAAATTGGAAAAGGGACCCTGATGATTTGGACAGATCTCCCTCATATAACTCTTCCAAGGCCAAATGGACCGCTTTTCGAGTTGCTTCTCTGAGAAAGTAACAAATGAGCTTTCTAACAAGGACATTGACAATTTTACCAGTAATTTAGTCGATACTACAAAGACCATTGCCCAGGATGCAATACCCATCTGCAATAGTTCAGCTGGTTGGAAAATCAAATTATCCTGATGGAATGATGAATTCAAACAGGCCATCCAGGCTAGGAGGGCTGCTCGCTGTTGATACAAGATACCATGGAGTTCAAAAGGAGAAGAGCTCAAGCCCAGTGAGCAAGTAAATGTGCCAAGATTGCGTCTTGGCGCTCCTTTTGTGCATCCATCAACCGAGAGGTCTCTCTTCAAACCATCTGGAGAAGAGTGAAATGTATGAATGGTAAAAAATATGGAAGGAGAACTATCTCTGTGCTCATTCACAACAACGAAAACCTCTGTATGATCAAGTCAAGGCCTCTATTTTGAGAGCTCAGTTCTCGAACTCCATTGGTGACTCCAACATAGACTCGGAGCTCAAAGCTCATGGGCGTCAATTTGCCATCGAACACAAAGCCATCTTCTATGACACCAGCCCGGTAATCTCTACAATCAACCTGAACTTCTCACTTTGGTAACTCAAACAATCTATTTCAAAACCCACGAATAGGGTGCCTGGTCCTGACCAGTTAACTTATGGTATGTTCAAGAAGCACATGGATGATAGAGTGCTGGGAGTGTTCCTTGAACTTTTCAACAAAGGTTGTTCTTGAGGAAAGCTTCCCCACGACTGGAAATACTCCATGGTCATTCCTATTCCCAAAGTCTGGAAAGATCCCTTTAACCCATGCTCCCATCAACCGATCGCACTCATTGTGGTGGTCAGTAAATTAATGGAGAATATGGTCGATGAACGCCTGGTCTTCTTTTTGGAAAGGAACAACCAAAGTATCAAAGTCTTGTACCTTTGGTACAAGTACCAAAGTGGGTTCAGAAAGGGTTGTCCCACCACTGACCAAATTGCTTCTCTCGCCAATGACATCTGGAAAGCGTTAGACAATCACGAATCCCTAATAGGAGTAATCCTTGACATTCACAAGGCCTATGACTCAGTCTGGAAAGAAGGACTCTTTTGCAAGACAAACAGACTGGGCATCAATGCAGAATGTTCTGGTGGACCCATGACTTAATGTTCAGGATGTTCTGGTGGATCATCCCATAGAACCTTCTAAGTGAGAGTAAGCCTAGGCCTGTCTTCTGTGTTCCTCATGGATAATGATATTCCCAAGGGTCGCTGCCTAACCCCACCCTCTTTAACATCATGATCGACGATGCTGCCTCCCCTTCAGAGTCCCATAGCAGGATATCCCTATTTGTGGGTGACATTGCCATGTGGACCCAGAGCAAAAACCCTCACTTAGTGGCCCAAAAACTACAGGCAGATGTCGACAGGATCGAGCTGTGGGCCCAAAAATAGAGTTTCTTGAACTCCTGACCCAAGTCCAAATTCATAATTTTCACCTGCAAAAGGAAGGTCAAGGATACATCGATAACAATTGAGGCTTTCCCGGATATGTCCTTTCTCGGAACTACCTTTCACAGGGGCCTAACCTGGAACCCCCATATTAAAAGAACTTGCCACCAAATGTGCAAAAGGCCTTTGTGCAAAAGTAACTCGGGGTATGTTAAGTATAAAATAGATGACAATCCGGTAGAGATCGGATTGAGAATGATTCAGCTGAAACTACAGGTGTTAACGTTTCTTCAATCACAGTAAGATGCACAAAGTGTGGTGTCAATGGATACGTTGTTGTCCTAAAGCCCCTTCCGAATATTCCTCTCTCTTTGCCTGACCCTTCCATCTTAAATCCCCTCTTTGTTTTGCTTTTACCAATGTTATTGTCCTCGATTTAATCTGATCTTTACCACTCTGTATGCAAACATAATAAATGCAGTAATTGGCCTATTTTCAAGGCAACTTTGGATGCGGTTCACATGACCATGCTGCTTATGAAAGTTCCATGACCAGTCTGTAAAAATTTATGTGCCCAAAACTCCACAGAACGAATTAAACATTTTTTCAAAATGGTTAGATGGTAGAAGATGACAGCCATGTTGTTGTCAAATAGATCCCCAAGCTTGGGCAATGTGACAATTTGACACTTTTCTGCACCAAACAGATTCCTACATTTGGAAAGCAGCTACGTGATTTCTGCAAGGTCATTATAAACACAAAAGCAACATCTGCTATACCTTCTTTAATTGGTCGAAAAATCCTGTTTGGTAATTACTGGACATCAAATGTTAGTTCAATGAACAGGAAACTATCAAGGGTCACATAACTAATGTAGGATGTTGTATGGCCTTATTGATTACTCTGGTTTAATAATGATTTATTAAATTTAGCCTGGCGTTGGCTTAGCGGTTAGGGTGCCGGCTTGGGATCCTCGGATCCTGGGTTCGAATCCCGGTCGATCGCTGAATTAACGCCAGGGGGGTTGACTCAGCCTGTCATCCTTCCGAGGTCGGCAAATTGAGTACCAGCTTGCTGGGATGAATGATCCCGGTGTGTACCCCGGTTTAGAATAGGTACACCGTATCCCTGCGCATCGTAAGAGCGTGACCAAGGGTTGGCGTCAGGAAGGGCATCCGGCCATAAAAACATTGCCTCAAACAGGGAACCATGATTGTCATGGGGCCCGCAAGGCTACCCCCCACTCTAGCGGGGAAAAATGGCCTTAAAACGATCATTCATTCATATTCATTCAATAATGATTCTGTAGCGGTTACCGCTGGATGCACACAATCGCCTTGCACCAGCCAGAACACGGCCAGACGCGCCTCCCGGGCATGCCCGGACTCACTGTTCCCGGGCACGCCCGAACCTCCCGGGCACGCCCGGTCTCGTCTTTCCCGGGCATGCCCGCTCTCGCCTTTCCAGGGCTCGCCCAGAGCGTCCGGGCATGCCCGCTATCGCCTTTTCAGGGCTCGCCCAGAGCGTCCGGGCATGCCCGCTATCGCCTTTCCAGGGCTCGCCCAGAGCGTCCGGGCACGCCCAGCCTCGACTTGCCAGGCCGCAGCCAAACACGCCCGGGCAGGTCCAGACTCGCCTTTCCAAGGCTCGCCCAGAGCGTCCGGGCATGCCCGCTATCGCCTTTCCAGGGCTCGCCCAGAGCGCCCGGGCACGCCCAGCCTCGACTTGCCAGGCCGCAGCCAAACACGCCCGGGCAGGTCCAGACTCGCCTTTCCAAGGCTCGCCCTTGACACCCTGGCATGCCCGGTATAGCTTTTGCCGGGCAAACTTCCCGACATAAATGTGTATATATATTGCTGCCCGATAAACGGGCTTGTCAGAATACCTGAGCTGTTTTGTTTCAATAAAGCAACTCGGACGAATTCCGTCTTTGGTCGCGTCAATTCTTTCGACTCGCGTTGGAGCGCAGTTCCTTCAATTCTCTATTTTCTGGATGCAGTTTTCAACATCATTGGAGGATTTTGCGACAATGAGAGCAAGACAGAGATTTGGAAGGAGGTTGGAAGGCCAAGCATGAAAAAATGTCATGCAGCTATGAAAAGTATAAAATATCACTGGCAGATGTCGAGTTGAACAGGAGATGATGGCAAGCTGTCACTTTTGATGTACTGTATTGAAGAAAAAAAGGGTACTGTTGGGAAGACTGCTCCACTTATAGAACAATGGGATGAACGTTTAGGTGAATAGACACGTTAGGCATGTCGCATGAAGACTGATCAGCAGAGAATATTGCTTGTAGAGCTTGTATTAATATTACGAGCAAACGTGCCCGGCGTTGTCGGGTAACGCGGAGTCACTACGTGACGGGAATATGAAGAGAGAGGGGGAGAGAGAGGGAAGGAGGGGAGGTTGGAGGGAGGGAAGATAGAGGGAGGGTAAGGGGAAGGACAGGGGAGTGGAAGGGGAGGGGAAGGGGAGGGGCTGGTGAAAGGGGGAGGGGAGTGAGAGAGGGGGAGAGGATTGGGAAAGGTTGTGGGGAGGGGAGGGGAGGGTAAGGAGAACGGAAGGGGAGGGAGAGTTGGGGAGGGGAGGAGGGGAGAGAGAGGGGAGAGAGAGAGGAGAAGGGAGGTGGAAAGAGGTGGGAGAGAGAGAGAGGGAGAGAGAGGGGTAGTTGCCAAACAGAAAGTCGTAGGTCAGAGACAGACAGAGGTGTGGTAGAGGGTCAGAGATAGAGAAAGTGTGGGAGAGTCATATCAAAAACTCGGCCTTCTATTCCTACCAACCCGTTTTCCGTCACCTTCAACTTGCCACGTATGCATTGTTAATCCAACGTGTATGAACACAGTGGGACCGACACCCAGGGCCGTCCGAAGAGCATTGTAGTACAGCGGGTAAGCTAACCTATTGTGCATTTTTTGATAAAAGCACCAATTTTGGCACAGAGGTAGACCAATATATTATGAACAAATTTGGATGTGGAGCCATCGCCCAACTGCCCCCTGGCGGCCGTGGCGGCCATTTTCCAAAATGGCCGCCAGCAGACACCCAAAAGACACACAGAAGTTAGATAAAGTTTGCTGCTGAAGGTTTTAGTAAATGTTTATTGAATGTTTTGAATCAAGACATGCCAGATAGCTCTTAGTCACATTTTGGGAGATGCTGCTGATATTAATTAACATATTTAGGCTAATTGCAGATGAAATGGCGACAAGGAAACCCATGATCAGGCATCAAATGCTGACATTCCTTGTGAATAGGCTAGATTCATTTAAGTTCTGGAAATGTTATCTGACCTTCTTCCTCTGTCTGTCAATAGCTATTCATGGACACTGCCCATGCCAATTAAGATGCCAATTAACAAAATTATTAACACAATTATGCTAATTACATCGATAATACAACAACAATAACAGAACCAGATAGTGATAATTATGGTGGCTTGCTCTCATCAGATCAATCCTGGGCAAGTCAAATGTTATACTTCTGTGGTCAAGGGACACTACTACATTTAATTATCATGTTAATCAACACATAATCTGCTAAATGCAATATGCTGATAAGTTCACTGTTTTACAGTACCTGTGTACTGTCTGGAACAGTTCAGAATCTTCATCTTAAGTTTGCGAGTTCAGTTCTGAGAGCACTCCCCGTTGCAAGCACACAATGGTGTGCATTCCAGACTGGCCTTCTTGCACTTGCACCTCTTGATGCAGCCCCTCTGGCATTTGCAGGAGACAAGCTCCCGGCAGACCTTGGATGCCTCGGGGAGCGTTGTCCAGAGAGGTTCGTACATGTCGCTGGTCTTGATCCAACCCCAGTCGGTTGGTGATGGCAATGTTGGTGCAGGAACCAGGGCCTGACCCCAGACATGTCCGCCCTGGTATATTGCTCGTCGGACGTGCTGCTTCAGGGCTGCACTTGTCGATGGGATCAGCTGGACATTGCTCTTCTTTGCAAACAGTTTGCGGCGTGCCTTGTCGATATCGGTTGCGGTGCTTGTTCTGTCGTAAAGCAGGATGACGAACCTCTCGATGGTGTGCATGGCATCTTCATCAATATGATCCGGTGCAGTGGAGAGGTCAGTGAGTGTCTGGGTCAGCTGAGGTAGAGCTGTCCACACTGCCCATGCTGTCCTCTTGCCATGTCCGGCGAAGCAGGAGACCGTGTCACAGCCCGTCAAAGCATGAAACATCGGTAGTGCCTGTGCTTTCTCAGGGCACAGAGCCCACGCCATCTCATGGGCTGCCAAGAACCGGAAAGCCTTGCCCGTGCCGAAGGACACCCACACTTCGGCTTCCTCCTCCAGGGTGCGTGCCAGAGCCACTGCCAGGACAACAACATCAGTGTCAACTGTGCGGATGAGGATCTTCTTGTGGCCATTGTGAGCAGCGTGGGTGGCATGCAACATCATGCGGCTGTCGGCTTCTTCGTGGTTGCAAGGAGCCAGGGCTGCAGTATCTAGGAGCGGTGGCTTGCTCAAGACATCTCCTTCAGTGATGACCAGCTCCTTGTCCGCAAGCTGGAATGAGTCGTGGAGGACGCCAGAGAGGAAGCTCAACAGCTCAGTCTTGTTCTCGTCGAATCTGAGGAAGCTGGCCCAGTTCCCGGGGATCGTTGCACCACCCACCACCCGTATTCTCACCCCTTTTCCGCGCTTGGCTCTTGCTGTACCCTTCAACGAGTCTGTATTGTAGCGGTCCCATACCAGGTCCAGTCGCGTGGCTTGATGGAGTTTTGAGAGTATGTAGGGCACAAAGACCTGCTGTGCATACTCGTTGAAGCTTTTTGCTGTAGCTGGCTTCAGTATCTGGATGATGACCGCTCCATCTAGCACAATGCAGCTGGTTGGAGGAGCCTCAGACTTCGGCTGACTGAGGTCTACTAGACAAGCAAGAAGATCACTCGACACCCAGCCGGATGCCACCGCCAGCTGATAGTGCAGGGGGGCAGGCTTGGTTTTCATGTTGGAAGAATTCCTCTAGATTCCCATCCCGGTTCTGGCACCCGATATACAGACGAGAGAACAGGTCCACGTCATTCTTGAGGGATTTCATCTGCTGCTTGCCCTTTCCCAGAGGTTTTGAAGCAGGCTGACCGAAGATTTTCAGCTTGTTTCTGTGGATGGCATCTCCTATGGGTTTCGTTCTCTCCACCAGGCGTTCTCTGACGAAGTTGTCAAACTGCAGCTGACCCACTTCGTGTGCATGACGGAGGGCGTCTACAGCTCCAGGTGGCGCGATCGCCTTGGTGTCGAGTACCAGCAGATCTTGACTCTCCTCTTCAAATGGATTCCCGAAGTCTTCCGTCACGTTGACCATCGACTGTACATCTTTCAGGAAAGCAGTCTGCACACTTGCTGACTGGTCATGGTGCCTTGTGTCTTGTGGTCTGTTCCCCGGGTCAGTTTCATCATGGAACTGTTCGATGAGCGTGGCAACCTCTGGTCCTGCCACCATCCACCGTCGTAGAGCACTGGGGTTGTCAGTCAGGCCCACTGCACCTCCGTCTCCTTTGATGGCAGCATTGTTCTGCTTGTGGGCCTGATCGACAGGGATGGCGGAGAACGACCTGTTTGTCTTCTGGACGGTGAAGTTCCCAGCTCGGAATTCCTGGGCTATTTCAGGGTGTGTCGTCGGCAGTTCCACCATATCTCGCAGATGCACAGGAATCCAGTGCGCGTAGTTGGTGTGATCCCGGGCATGGAATCACACTGCTCGTTCTGGCAGGGCATCTAGGTACATCGCAAACGATGCTTGGCGCAGAGAGTGCACGTACACCAGGACTATCACCTCCAGTTGCAGGACAGTTGCCCAGTAGTCGAACTGGGGGCAGGTCTCCGCTTTTTGCTGGCACCAATCATCGAACTCCAGCTGCTCGTTGCATGTGTCACCCAGCTGGTCAATGTAGTGGTTGTAGGCGTGCTGCTGCAGGGTGAAGAGGGCTGCTGCTGTCACTTGATGAGCCCTCCTGGTTCGACTGACATGGGATGCCCGCAGTAAGGAGTCCGCTGTCCCGGCACTGGTGATCTCTGCCTGAACCGCTTGCACCCATCCGCTCCCTTGCAGCCAGTCACCAAGGGTCTTCAGTGCTGCCATCTCGATATGAAGACCACCAAAGAGGACGACAAACTTCTCTTCACCATACTCCTGTGGCCACTTCCACTGGATTTTCTTTGCCAAAGCAAACAGCGGCTGGTCGAATGTGACCACTGGAGTCTGGCCAGGGTTGAGATGTTCCACTGCAATCCTGACCACATCCATGGAGTGCTTGATCATAGCCAGTGTGGGCGCTCTCCAGGAAGAGTGGGAGCAGTGCGGTGGGACAGATGGCCCGACTGGCTGGCATGTCCTGCTGGCTTGCGTGGTATGCAGCCCATGAAGTGTTCTCCACTGGAGAAGTTTATTGTAGGGCGACTTGGGTGTGTTTTAGCCAGAGATGCTCTCTTTCAGCATGTTGCTTGAGGCTGCTGTTGCTGCTCAGGGATGTCATGCTGGTAGCCGGCACGGGGGTGTTCTTGATGCTGCCGACGGATGGGACATCTGTATAGTAGTGCGGCAAACGGTCAACTGTTTTGAGGCCTCTTTCGTTCGGCCCTCCGAGGATGATGATGCTGCGGTCAATGCCGGCCCCAGGGACCGCAGGGTGTTGCATGATGGAAATAGCAGTCCCATGGAATGACTGTTTTGCTGTGGTGGAACTTAGGTTGTGGTTGATATTGTCTACCGCGGCAGTCGTGAAGACTCTGCCTCTCATCTTGGGAGGGCAGACAACTTGCTCCTGGTGGTAGATGCGGCAGGCACTGTTCCCCAGTTGTGTGGAAAGGGACAGGACCCGATCATAGGAGATAGAAATCCCCATGTGTGCCAGCCTGTCAACGAGCTTCCTCTTGCGCGTGTGGGCATGTAGCATTAAGCCGATGTAGGTTGAAACTGGCATCTCCTGCGTGGTGGCGTGCCTGACTGGGTGAGGCGTACTGCCTGTGGCGGCCCGTCGGTGCATAACGCTGTTGAACTTGAGGAGCTGGGCGATGCTCAGTGTCGCTGGTGTTGTGCTTTCACTCTGGTGCTTGATACTGGGACCTTCCAAGATCATATTGACCAAGGCAAGCAGCATGGGTGGCACGGAGTCCTGTTGGCATCCTGCAGGAAACCCGTTGAACACCTTGGCATCTCCGATGATGTGGCGTCTCACAATTTGGGCAGCACGCGCCAGGTGGACAGCATCAAGGTCTCTGTCCAGTTCACAAGCCTTTGCCAGGGCATCGTCGAGGTCTTCATTGAATGCAAGCAGGACATCGCGCCCCTGGTGCTGTGCACACATGTTAGGAAAGTGAGCAAGCAGTCTCTGCTTAAGACGGGTCGTGTGCACCCTGCCCTCATGCTTGACTCCCAGCTGTTCCATCCTTGACATGTATAACTGCGCCAGGTCAGCAAGTTTGAAGACCGGAGACGTCTCGTCATCCATGTGAGCTTCTTCAATAAACACCACCAGCTCTGCGAAAGCAAGTCTTGCTATTGCGTGTTCATCGTCTGTACCTTTGCCCGCCATTTCCTTAATCTTCCGTGCGCGATTGTACAAGTTCAGGAGACAATTTCGGTGGTACTTGGCCTCCTGTGCAACCATGTCCTCAGCGTACAGTTGCGTCAGGAGGTCCATGTCGTCCAGAATCAGTGCGCACTACCTGACACGCGAGTCCAGTTGGAATGTCGCAGCTTCATGAAGACCAGCACTACCAGGAGCTTCTCCGCAGAAGAAGCATTTCACTTCTTGGTGTTTCGTCTCAGTACTTGATGGTCGTGACAGATATCGAGTTCGCTTGCGGGCAACAACTTCCTCTTCTTCGTCGGCGCCTATTTTCAGGTGCCTCTTCTCAGCTCTGTCTAACTTGGTCTTGTTATACCTCAGCCTGCAGGTCTTGTGGTATCGTGCATTGTTGGCGCTCAATGCTGCTTCAACGCCACTGCCTTCATCTAATTGGCTCAACAGAAAAGAGTTGGGGAGCAATCCAAGCTCAAGCAATCCAATCACTTCCGTTTTCCGGTCCGGTCGTGAGAGGACGCTGGCGTCGTTTGCTCGCCGCTTCTCTGACTGGACCATTGTCCGTGTCTTGCTTTCCTGGTGGTCGTGGCGGATTTATGGCCATTGAGTCTTCCTCTGCGCGGTCCCGGCTCTGCTCTGCTGCTCCGGGCTTCACCTGCTCGGCTCCATCGCTGTTTCCTCGGGCCCACTCCCGTTGGTTGTGTCGATTGTTTCGCCTCCTCACCCTTGGCCGCGTGCTCGCTTTGCCTTCGCTCCTGCTGGCATGGCTCTGCGGTACTCTGCCGCAAGGCTTCTCCTGCTTAAAACCCGCTCCACCCCATCATGCATCTCTGCAATCAGATCGAATGGACTCCTGCGTCGACCCAGGTACATTCACCGTGGCTCCGGTCGTAAGTTTGTTTATTTACAATCAGGTCACTCCATCCCCATCCTCTGGTCGGCTCAGCGCACTCCCACTCATCGTCCCAACACACCTGGTCACAACAACGCACAAAATCGCACCTCCTGTCTGCGAACCCTGGCCAAATCACCTGGATTCATACCCGCCGTACAAAACAACATCAAGCTCACCCTGTTCAATACCCGGTCCCTCAACAACAAATGCCTCATCCTGAACGACTACATCCTGGAAAATAAACTGGACTTTCTCTGTCTCACTGAGACCTGGCAACAACCACTGGACTACTACACGCTCAACCTCACCACACCCAATGGATATTCTTACATCAATAAACCACGCTCGGAGGGCCGAGGTGGTGGAATTGCCGTTATTCACCGACAAGACATCAAGACCAACCTCATCTCCATCTCATCTGCTCCATCATTTGAACACCTGGCTTTTAAACTCTCTGGTCACACACAGTCAGTCATGGCTGTTGTCTACCGCCCTCCCAAACCACACCCATCATTCCTGTCTGACTTCTCCTACTTTCTGACCCAGCTATGTTCCCTCTCCCCCTCAATCCTCCTCCTTGGTGATTTCAATATCCACATGGACTCCACTGACTCCACGCTAACCACTGACTTCACTGATTTACTCACCTGCTTTAACCTCACTCAACATGTCAACTTTCCTACCCATAACCGTGGTCACATTTTGGACCTTGTCTGCTCTACTGGACTAATTTTGCACCATCTCTCTGGCTCCGACCTCACTCTCTCTGACCACCTAGCCATCACTCTGACCATCAACATCCCCACCCCAGCACCAAGGCATTATCGCACTATCAACTTCCGTAAGCTAAACGCTTTTTCACCTGCCTCATTCTCATCGACCCTCTCTGAAAAAATGTCCACTTCTCCCTTCGTTGACCTCCACACCCCTTCTGACCTCACTGACTACTACAACCACACTCTCTCTTCCTGCCTTGACCAAATTGCGCCTATAAAAACCAAAACAGTTTCTTTCACCCATTCTGCTCCCTGGTTTACCCCTGAGCTCCGCCTAATGAAAACTCGTGCTCGCCAACTTGAAAGACTCCGCAATAAAACAGGTCTCACAGTTCACTCCCAGGCCTACAAGGACCACATACAACACTATAAAGATGCCCTCTCCCGCGCCCGCTCCGCCTACTACTCTCAAATTATCCACTCTGGCTCCGGAAACCCAAAAGCACTCTTCTCTACAATAAACAAACTCCTCAGCCCCCTGAACACCACCACCCAGTCATTCACAATAGACAACTGCATCTCCTTCCTTTCATTCTTCCAACGCAAAATTGAAAACATCTACAACAGCTTGACCACCGCCGCACCCGCTCCCCCTCAAACCACCTGCCCCCCCTTATCCTGCCATCCCCTGTCTAAATTCTCCCCAGTCTCCCCTACTGACCTCTCTGAACTCCTCATCGGAATGAAAACTGCCACCTGCACTCTTGACCCCATCCCCTCCAGCTTTGTCAAGGCCTCCCTTCCTGCTCTTTCTCCACTTATCATTGCAACAATAAACTCCTCCCTGTCTACAGGCATCGTCCCACCATCCCTCAAAATTGCTGCTGTTACCCCCATTCTGAAAAAACCTGGACTAAACCCTGACACCCTAAATAACTTCAGACCCATCTCCAACCTACCCTTTCTGTCAAAGGTTTTGGAACGCGCTGTAGCCACTCAACTCAAGCATCACCTCTCTGCCAATAACCTGTATGAAACATTCCAATCCGGATTCCGGTCCAACCACAGTACTGAAACTGCTCTCCTCAAAATCACCAACGACCTTCTCCTCTCCTCTGATGCTGGCAACCTCAACATTCTCATCCTCCTCGACCTCAGCGCTGCCTTTGACACCATCGATCACACCATCCTCCTCACCCGACTTGAAACCACCTTTAACATTACCGGCACTGCCCTCTCTTGGATTAAATCATACCTCTCTGACAGACGTCAGTTCATCTCCATCAATAACTGCAAATCCCCCACTGCTCCCCTCCCCCAAGGTGTCCCCCAAGGTTCAGTTCTTGGCCCCCTCCTCTTTATCCTTTACCTGTCCCCCCTCGGTCACTTAATCCGCCGTCATGGTCTCCAATTCCACTGCTTCGCCGATGACATCCAGCTTTTCATCTCCACCAAGTTCATCTCCACCGCCACCCACTCTATCCTGACAAACTGCATCACTGAAATAAAATCCTGGCTTCAAATCAACTTCCTCAAACTTAACTGTGATAAATCTGAAATAATCATCATTGGCCCAAAAACGCTCACCAAGTCCACCCATAACTTTGCCCTCAACATCGACGGTTTCCCAGTGTCCACCTCCCCTCACATCCGGAATCTTGGCATCATCTTTGACCAAACCCTCTCCTTCGACAAATACACTAAACAGATCACAAAGACAGCCTTCTTCCACCTGAAAAACATCGCCCGTCTCCGTCCATCCCTCTCCTCTGTGGCTGCAGAAACCCTCATCCACGCCTTCATCACTTCCCGTCTGGACTACTGCAATAGCCTCCTTTATGGTTCACCCTCAACAATCACCAATAAACTCCAATACATTCAGAACTCCGCTGCCCGTCTACTCACCCATTCCCGGACCCGTGACCACATCACCCCCGTCCTTTACAAGCTTCACTGGCTCCCCATCTCCCAGAGAATCCAGTACAAAATCCTCCTCTTGACCTACAAAGCCCTCCATAACCTGGCCCCATCCTACCTGGCTGACCTCCTCTCCAGACACACTCCCACCCGCAACCTCCGCTCTGCTGGTACCAACCTCCTGACCCCCCCAATCCGGACCAAATTTAGATCCTGGGGGGACAGGGCCTTCTCCATCGCTGCTCCCACCCTCTGGAACTCGCTACCTCACACCATCAGAGACTCCTCCTCACTCACCACATTCAAAACATCACTCAAGACCCACCTGTTCAACACTGCATTCAACATTTAACCCACAGCATCTAACCCCTGACTATCTCCTCTCCTTCTCCCTCCTTTGTGCTTTGAATATTTCCCTATTGATTCTTCTTTTTTTGCAATTGTCTTTATGTTTTGCTATGCGTTATGTTTTGCACTCTGTCAAAGCGTCTTTGGGCTTCCTGAAAAGCGCTATATAAAATAAATGCATTATTATTATTATTATTATTGAACCTTCTCAGATGTCCAGCGAGAATGCTGTAGCTGCTCCCCTTGTCTTGGCGTGTATTCTGGGATGGACTTGTCAGCGACTCTGGCGTCGATTCTTGGCATATGAAGCATAATGTCCAGTCTGTCTCTGTTGCTGGCTGGGCGGAGGTAGACGGAGCTGCTTCTGCACCACGAGGCTCAACGAGTTTGAAGCTCTTCGACATTGTTCTGGAAATGGAAAATGACAAAGTTGTATGAAAGGAGCACTCAGAATCCAAGTGAATTAGGACATGTTCAATTGAGAGATGTTTGTCATGGTTGTTATGCTAATCTATGAATAATTCAATAAATCGATAATAAGATAAGATTCTAAAAACACATGGGCACCTTTCTTTGTTGTTAAGTGCTACCCTACATTAGCAACAACACGCAACATTATGTTTGCACAACATTGCAGATTCAAAACAATCATTTTTTCCTGCACATTTACTCAGTACATCTCATTCACCTAGGGATGTCTTCCTCGGCAGCCACATGGCGGCCATTTTGGAAAATGGCCGCCACAGCCGCCAGGGGGCAGTTGGGCGATGGCTCCACATCCAAATTTGTTCATAATATATTAGTCTACCTCTTTGCCAAAATTGATGCTTTTATCAAAAAATGCACAATAGGTTTGAATATCCTAGGTAAACCGCCCCACTATTGTAGGCCCTGGGCAAAGTAATCCACTGGGGCCCCTTTCCACCCACCCACGGGAATAAAAATGTAAACGGTCAATAAAATTAAACCTATAGATTTATTGGTACTTTCAACAAAATCAATGTTTAAACATAAAAAACATGCTGTAAAGTGAGAATTAATCAACACAAACTTTTGAACAATATAACATAAGCCTTGAAAAAAAAAACATTTCAACATATAAATGATAATAATTGGTACACCGTACAGACGGAGATGGTGCATTATGAATTATTTATTATTATGCAAACGTTTGCGAAATTTCTTTGCAGAGAAATGATTATAATTGGCTTGAAGTCAATGGTCTTCAGGTGTCATTTTCCATGCACATGAGTGAAATCCAGTTCAAACGCTGCTGCCGCGTTGCGCTGCGAAGCTGATTCTTTGTAAGCTTCAATCTTGAAAATGAACGTTCCCCTGTACAGTTGGTCATCATCATGCACATGAACACTCTGAGTGCAATTTCAACATTTGGAAACACAGATTTCAAGTTGTCCGAAATTATTTTTCTGACCAACGCAGGGAGAGTCTCACAATTGTCATCAAGAACCATATAGTGCTTGAGTTGCTGGCATTCATTTAGAAGGTCACCATAACCAAGGTCTTTCTGATACACATTAGCCAAGTGTTCACACTTTTTGTTTAACTCATCAGAACCAATCGTTTTCAATTGACTGAAGAAGGAAAACAGATTTCCAATCCATGAATAAGCATCTGCACCTTTTGTCAGGTCAGAGTTCAGAGAGTCCAGAACAGGAAGGAATGTTTCCACCCTGAACTTTTCACTTTTGTTTAGAAGTATCTGTTCTTCTGATCCGTCATATGTAGTAAGACGTACACTTCGCTTTCGCACCCGTTTCTTCACATCGCTGTAATCCGAATCTGGACACCTACTCATGGCCTTCAGTTCATATTCACTAAATTTGTCTCTAATTTCCTGAAGATACGTTTTCAGAGACTCAAGAAGATTCATGGCAACAAGTCCACATCTTTTGACTGCAGGGCCTTACTTGTTTTGCTCACTCTTTTGAGAAGGTCGTTCCAAAGAATTGTCAGAAAAATCGTTTCCACTTTCTCCATTTTGTCGCTCAATCCTTCTGCCTCTCGCCTTGTGTTCACTTCCTGGTCAATGTCAGCTGATACCGAATCCAGTGCATGTTTAATTTTCTCGAAACCTCTATGCAGAGCATGGACAGCATCAAAATGTGACAACCATCTCGTGTCAGACAGACGCTTGACCACAATATGATCTTTTCCTAAAGATGATGCGAAAACATTCCATCGATGTGTAGAAGCCGAGAAAAATGAATACAGACGCTGAACAAAGTCAAAGAATTTTACAATATGTAGACAACACTCTGCCGCTTTTACGCCCAATAAGTTCAGGCTGTGTCCAGCACAGGGGACATAGATGGCGAACTCATTCAGTTGACGGATCCGTGCCAGCAATCCAGTATGGCATCCAGACATATTTGAGGCATTGTCATACGACTGACCACGGCAGTTTGATCGCGGAATTTTGTTCCCATTCAGGAAATCCACAAGTGTCTGCGAGATTCTTTGCTCCATGAGAAAAGATGGGGATGAACTTGATGAAACGCTCCACAGGCTCACATCCTCGAATGTACCGGACGGTAAATGTCAGTTGATCAATGTGTGAGATGTCTGGAGTGAAATCCACACTTATTGAATAATACTTTGACTCTTTTATTTCTTCCAGAATAGCACAAAGAACATGTTGACCCATTAATTCATTAAATTCCTCACAAATGTTCGCCGATAGATACGATGGGTTCCCCTTTCCAGAATTTCCATGCAGTTTGAGATGCTCTTCCAAAAAAGGGTCAAATTCACTCAACAGCTCTAGAATACCTAAAAAGTTTCCATTTTTTGCCGACCCACTAGTTTGATTCTCTCCACGAAATGCCAAACCTCTGGAGGCAAGAAAGCGAATGACAGAAACCACACGTGTCAACACTTTATGCCAGTACTCCTGCTCTGAGTGCTGATGTTTGATTAATAAAGAATCTACACATCCAGTTTCTTCATAAACCACCTTTAGAGGCCATTTTCCCCGCAAGCGGGGGTTGGCCTTTTTCGGGAACCGTGGTAGTTGTTGTTTTTCGGTCCCCTTTTTGAAGCAATGTTTTACGGCCGGATGCCCTTCCTGACGCCAACCCTTTTTGTCGCCTTTAACGACAAGCAGGGAATTACCAGTGAACTGGTACTCAATTAGCCGACCTCGGAAGGATGACAGGCTGAGTCAACCCCCCTGGCGTTTTTCCAGTTTCTTCATGCCGAATCAAATATGCCATCATGCACTTGCGATGTTCTTTTCCATTTTCATGTTCTACAATAAGATTGCTGTGTTTCCAGTCATTGAATCCTGATGTTGCAAAGGGTGATTCGTTCTTGGACAATAGGCAACATCCAAAGCAGTACAAAGAACCTTGGGATGGTGAATAGAGTAGCCATTCGCGTTTTACACACTCGCCATTCCGCAGTTCACGTGTGAACACATTCTTTGATAAATACAGTGCATTCAGAAAGTATTCAGACCCCTTCACTTTTTTCACATTTTGTTATGTTGCAGCCTTATGCTGAAATCGTTTATGCTTGGAGAGGCTTATGCTTATGCTTAGGCAACTTATGCTTATGCTTGGGGAGGGGGCAAATTAATGCGCTACAACCTTCATTATGTAACCCTTAGTCATCCTGTCAAGTTTGGTTGAGATTGGATAAGTAACGACAGAATGTATTGGCGTCAAAAATTCATCAGACAGACGGACAGACACAAATGGCGTATTTTAGTATAATCTCCCCTTGTCAACCTCCTTGCCCACATTTATTCTTCCAACACCTTTAGCCAAGTCTTTCTCGGTCTTCCCCATCCTCTACTTCCTTCTACATTAATTTCCATCAATCTTCTCAACCAGTCACTTTCATCCTTCCTCAACACATGACCAAACCATCCTAACCTGTTTCTCTTCACAGCATCAATCACAGGCTCTATTCCCATCATCTTTCGCAATTCATCATTTGTCTTCCTCTCTCTCAACGATACTCCGCACATCCACCGAACAATTCGCATTTCCACCCTTTCCAACCTTCGTTGCTGCTCTACGTTCATTACCCATGTCTCTCTCCCATAAATCATAACACTTCCAGTTAAGATTAAAGAAGAAAATTAAAGTGGAAGGTAAAAAGGACGACAACGAATGATGACAGTTTCCAACTCTGGTTCGCAGGAATGAGAGATAATCCTGGAGTAAGTGCACCATTAATTTTTCACCAGGAAGCACAATCTACCACCT
The DNA here is from genome assembly GCF_964187855.1 of Myxine glutinosa. Taxonomy (NCBI): domain Eukaryota; kingdom Metazoa; phylum Chordata; class Myxini; order Myxiniformes; family Myxinidae; genus Myxine; species Myxine glutinosa. The sequence continues at coordinate 105,951,305 of NC_136264.1, forward strand.
TTCTCCTTTTTTACTGATTCAAATGCACAATCACAATGCCAAGGTGTGAATCCGTGGATCTGTACAGCGGCGTCAGGAATGGATGAATCATGCCAAGTTTCTGTAATACAGTATACTGAACAGTCTCTGCAGTCCTGTCAATAAAATTAATATGGAAATTCAGCTCATCGACTTTATGGTGAAGAGAAAGGACGTTGGCTAGAAAGACGCTTGGCAATGGTGGATGTTTGTTTCGCTTACACGATCTTGTCAGGACACCCATGCTTGCCTCGCCGCCATCCCTTGAGTGCTAGGATGCCTAGGCCTTCGGTCTGAAATAGCAAGAGTCGTCTCAATTCTGAATAGATAATGCTTGTCTGCAGCACTCACCACAGCTGATATGAATCACTAGTAGTTCCTCTCTTCCATAAGTGTAAATTCCAATAGAATGAACGATAAAAAGAGATAAAAGGAATAAAATAGAGCATGCAAAGTCGAGTCACCGTACATCAAATCGTTATAAGAATCACTAATGTTAAATTTTTCAGATTTCACTTCATATTGTGATATTTATTAAGTGCATGGGATCCGATCCAAATACATATTTCGATTATATACTTTAATTGGTCCGTGAGAGTAGATAGTGTTTCCAAGCCAAGGCATGTTTCAATCGGCTGAAACAAAATGGCGGCTTAAGGACCCACTGATGTCACAGAAGGCTGAACAAGATGGTGGACCGCCATTTTGATAAGGCATATTTTGGATTTTTGTAATGAGCACCCTGTTAGTCATCTTCAAAAAGGAGGTTTTAACCCATAGAAACACCTATTTTTCATTCATGCACTTCTTTGGAGTTTGAGAAGTATGCATGCAATGTATGGGGCCACTGGGTTTTATGGTTTCATGGAAGAGACACATGTATGTGTCTCATCCAAGTTATGGAAGACACACATACACTGACACACACACACACACACACACACACACACACACACACACACACACACACACACACACACACACACACACACACACACACACACACACCCTTTTATTATTATTATAGATGAGGATGTAGTGTCAGGGGGTTAACAGTGGAGAGGGGACACAATGAAAGGGCAGTTTGAAACAAAAGAAAACAAACCCAACTAACATGCCTTTGGGAAAGTGCCTTGGACTTGGGGCTTTTGATGCAAGTTTTTGATGTCCTTCAATAGCTTAGATTCAATATCATCCAGGAATGCTTTAAAATACAACGCTGAAGCTCTGTTCAACTGTGGAAAAATATATTCAGTCTGTTGGAAAAAAAAAAAAGCATCGGAGGCTGTGAAAAGTGGCTAAGGAGGATGGGATTCTCAATACCTGGAAAACAAATACTCTACGCCTTCTTGCAATGACCATTTTCTTGGAAGCAAATAAGGAATGTCTATGTTATCACTTCATTCAAAAGCTTCCCTTACATTAAATTGGCAATACTAGCTCTGTTGGCAAGGTGCTTGCTTGAGATTTGTGGTTCAAGTTTCAATTCACATGAATGATGAAACCAATAAAAAATAGCTTCTCCTTTGATGCCAGCAAATCGTCCTGCATTGTGGATCACACCATTCTCCAAATGGAATGTTAGTAAATTTGATTGTCTTTCCTGAAATCATGAGAACAAACAACATCCTTTGCTATTTTCATACGAGTGGATAGTTGGAGGAGTATTTGTTCTCTTTTTCCTTTTATAAGGGGTGAGGTCCGATGGCACCAATCTCCTGCCCTCCCTTGACCACGATACTCCTCCACTCCCCTCTGGCCTCAGCCTATCTCTCCCCCCTCCTCCACCACCCCCACCTTACTTGTATCCCTCTTCACACAATCCTTCCATCTCAAACGTGGTCTACCTCTTTTCCTCCTACCTTGTTCCCTCAATGTATCCGCTCTCTTTGCCAGTCTCTCTTCCCTCATCTGCACCAAATGTCCAGCCCATCTCAGCCGGAATTTCACCATTCTCCCCATCAAGCTACTCAGCACACCAATCTCCTCCCTCAGTTCATCCATTATCCTTCTATCCACCCTCTTCTCTCGCAATGCTCCTGGCCCAGATGTTCTCGCAAACCTGCAGCCTCTGCTGTTGTCTCTGTCAGTGCCACCATCTCCAGACCGTAAAAATAGGCCGGCATTACACAAGACATCAGAACCTTTCCCTTCAATCTCCTTGAAATATCTGTCTGCCAGCATTACACCCTCCATTCTCCTCCACGTATTCGCACTCCCTGAATCCTCCTCCACACCTCTGCTTCTAAATTACCATCCCCCGTCACTGTTCCACCCAGATATTCAAACCTATTTTCTTGTCTGATGTCCTTCCCGTCTAACCTGATATTCTTTTTTTTTTCCTGCTACCCCACCCACATAAACTCTGTCTTCTCCATGCTCATTTTCAGACCATGTTTCTCAAATGCCTCCTTCCACACCCCAGTACTTCCTGCATCTCCCGCCAACTCTCCACCATAACAGCCAGATCGTCCGCATACAATAGCCTCCTCAGCATATCTTTCATGTTTATCTTAGTTCACTATTGATTTCTCTATTTGGGAGGGGGGTTAATATTTATTATGGGTAGCTCGGTCTGTCTTCCAAAATTACCATTTGTTAGTGTGGTTACAGTGTATGTGAAATCACAAATGCAGAATACGTTCATTATTGTTACTCACGTTTAAATATGGGATGTTTTTTTTATCATAATTGTAAACTACTAAAAAGATTAAGGTGGGGAATTGCTCCTCCTGCCCCCTCCCCCAAACTCTGCCGATGCTTCCTGCTTACCAGCTCCATCGCCATGATAAACAGGAGTGTGCTGGGAGCACTTCTCTACCTCAAACCAATGTTCACACTGAACTCCTCCGACATCCCAGGACCAACTAAAACTCCTCCCTTCGTTCCCTTCTACATCCCCTCCACCAACCTAACTTCTGCTTCCAGCACTCCCATCCATCTCAGTGTTGCCACCACCATCACTCTTGGCACAGTGTTGTAGACCTTCTCCAGATCCACAAATCCCAATGACATTTCATCTTGCACCTCCAACCTATTCTCCAGCAGTAGATGTAAGGTGTCGGTTCCAGAACACCCTCCAGCTCAGACCACATTCCCCACATCCCCCTTGTCCCCAAACCGAGCAGGGAGTGAGTCATGGCAGTTTGGTCCAGGTTTGCCATCAGGACGGCCTGATTTATATCGGGCTGGGCCGGGAGAAAGGGGTGCTCGGCCTGGGTACCAGAGGGGTCCATTCATGGGGACTTGTTTTAGATGTGGGAGAAGAGGGCACAGGCAGAGGGATTGTCGGCAACCACCTGGGCCACCACCTCCTATAACAGGCTTCGCAGCCCAGAAAGGAGGGGGCCCACAGTAGGTCCACAGGCGCCAGAAAGAGGACCACCACCTCGGCTTGAGCCGATAGCAATAGAGTGTGCGGGAAACTAGAACGAGCCGAGCATACAGGGCCATGCCTGGCTGGCAAGTGTGTGGAGAAGCACCCTCCTTTGGTGAAAGTAGTGAATTGTGGAAAAATTGGCACGGGTAATCTAAGGGTTAGATGCAAAATTGAGGGAGAATTTTGTGAGGCTGTGGTGGACACTGGAGCCAGTGACACCATTATTAATCCGAGTGTGCTAGACCAGAGTGTTGGAGGCTGGGACCAAATTGATAGGGTAGAAGGACACAGCCTCCAACTGGCTACGGGGGCAACGGCGCCAATATTGGGACGCGGAGTGGTGAGGATGGAGTTGGGTGGTCTGGAGGTCAGCCTGGTTGCATGGGTGGCGGGGGTGTGCGATCAGTGTCTATTGGGACTGAGTTTCCTGGTGGAACATGACTGCCAACTAGACCTTGGGCGTGGTCATATGTGGTTGGGTGGTTGGGCACTGAGAGGCTGCAGTTAGTGGGACTGGGGGATGACGAGGAGGTGCAGGGGACGTGGCTGGAGGTGCCACGCACTGTGACCGTGCCTCCCAGGTTCGAGAGAGTGGTGATGGCAGAGTTAGCAGCAGGTGCTCAACCCATTGGCCAGCTGGGGCTAGTGGAGTCGTGGTCCTCGCAGGGGACGGAGGGATTGATGGTGGGTCGCACCCTCGTAGACACCCGTGGGCCTATGCTGGCAGTCAGACTGCTCAACTTGTCCGATAGCCCCCGCACTGTAAGGGGCGGAGCTATCGTAGCCAAATGCAGTGGCGTAGTAGAAGTCACCGGAGGAGGTGGATCCACATGCTTGCCAGTACAGCCGGAAAGAGGGAAAAATTTGGGGAAATGCGATTGGCCAGAGGGAGTGTGGGATATGATGACCCGCTCTGAAGAGGGCCTAACATCGGAGCAGGTAGAGACATTGCACAATTTGGTTGGTAAGAACTTGGATGTTTTTTCTCTCTCCCCCCGAGGATGTTGGACGCATGAGTCTCGTCAGGCACCAAATTAGTACTGGCGAGGCTCGGCCTGTTCGCCAACCGCCGAGGTGGCTCCCTTTCGCTAAGAAAGAGAAGGCAGAGGAACAGGTGAGCAAAATGGAAAGAGCCGGATTTATCGAGCCCTTGGTGAGTCCTTGGGTGTCACCCATTGTGCTGGTGAAAAAGAAGGATGGGACCACTCGGTTCTGTGTGGACTACCGCCAGCTCAATCATGTGACACTCAAAGACTCGTATCCCCTGCCAAGGATTGATGACACCCTCGATGCCGTTTCAGGCTCAAAATGGTTCTCTACATTGGATTTAAAGAGTGGTTATTGGCAGGTGGAAATGGATAAAGAGGCGAGGGAGAAAACAGCGTTCACCACAGGAAAGGGTCTCTGGCAGTTTGTAGTCATGCCTTTTGGATTGTGCAATGCCCCTGCCACGTTTGAGCGTCTGATGGAACGTGTTTTAATTGGTTTACCATGGCAGACTTGCCTGGTCTATTTGGATGATGTATTGGTCCACGCTCCCACATTTGAACAGGCTGCTAAAAATTTGTCAAAGGTATTTGGGGAATTAAGGGGTGCCGGGTTGAAATTGAATCCGAGCAAGTGTGAAATTTTCAGGAGAGAGGTGACTTACCTGGGTCATGTGATTTGTGAGAGCGGCCTGGCCACTGACCCTGGGAAAGTAAAATCAGTAAAAGAGTGGCCCGCCCCAGAAAATGTAAGGGAGGTCAGAGGATTTTTGGGCCTCTGCTCTTACTACAGGAGATTTGTGGCAAATTTCGCAAAATTGCAAGACCTTTGCACAAATTGACAGAGAAAGGAGCCAAATTTATATGGTCAGAGAGCTGCATCGAGGCATTCAATCACTTAAAACAACGTCTGGTGGAGGCCCCAGTTTTGGCATACCCGACGGATGATGGAAATTACATCCTGGACACAGATGCTAGCCAGGAAGGATTGGGAGCTGTGTTGTCACAAATGCAACAGGGAGTCGAGAGGGTTATTGCGTATTACAGTCGGGCACTTTCGAGGCCCGAACGAAATTATTGCGTTACCCGCAAATAACTATTGGCCCTACTGTCTGCAGTTGGACACTTTCACCCTTACCTTTATGGGAGGGAGTTTGTGATCCGAGTGGATCATGCCTCCTTGCAATGGCTTCTTCGGTTCAAAGAGCCGGAGGGACAAATTGCAAGGTGGCTTGAGAGGCTGCAGCAGTATAATTTCACTGTGCAACATCGGCCTGGCAAAGCACATGCCAATGCAGACGCTCTCTCTCGGCGCCCCTGTTGGGAGGCACAATGTAAATTTTGTGATAGACAAGAAGCCAAGGATCCAATTGGGCAGGACCAAATTGATGCATGCCTATATGCAGCGAGAGTGACCAGGCGAACTTTGCCACAACCCCCACCTGAATTGGGCGATGTGAATTGGCGAGAGAGTCAAAGGGAGGATCCTGTTTTGGGGCCCCTTTTTCATTGGCTAGAGGATGACAAAAGACCTTCTTGGGAGGAGATTGCTCCACACGGGGCCCAAGTAAAGGCCTATTGGGCACAGTGGCAGATGTTGGAGTTGAAAGATGGCTATTTGTTCAGAAAGTGGGTGACACCAACGGGCGATGTAGCTTCCTGGTTGATAATTATTGTGCCAAACAAATTGAAGGAAGTGGTTATGGGGCACGTGCATGGGTCTAGGACAATGGGACATTTGGGTGTGGCCAAAACTTTGTCCAAATTGCGGCAGAGGTTCTACTGGGTGAATTCGGGCAGGGACATTCAAAATTGGGTGAAATCCTGCGACCTCTGCCGCGGTAGGAAGGGACCCCCACGTGCGCACAAGGCCCCGCTCCAGGTATACAATGGAGGAGCACCACTCGAGTGGGTGGCAGTAGATGTGGTGGGGCCCCTGCCAGCCACCCGCCGAGGGAACCGGTACATTATGGTGGCAATGGACTACTTCACCAAGTGGCCAGAAGCCTACCCATTGCCCAACCAGGAAGCCCGGCTGGTAGCTCAAGTTCTAGTTGAGGGATTCTTCTCCCGATTTGGCGTTCCAAGGGAGCTACACACCGACCAGGGCTGGAACTTTGAATTCACCCTCCTGCGGTCGGTTTGCGAGCTCCTCCAAATTCACCAAGACCCGGACGACCCCCCTTAGGCCTCAATCGGATGGGATGGTAGAGAGGTTCAACCGGACACTGTTGACACAATTGGCCCTCTTCATCTGAAAACCAACAGGATTGGGACGAGCACCTTCCCTTTATATTGATGGCATACCGGACCGCCCAGCATGCGACCACTCAGTGCACCCCTGCCTTGTTGATGTTCGGTAGGGAGATGCGAGTCCCCACAGATTTGTTGATGGGACCATCGCCAGGGGAACCGGGTGAGCCATCTGTGGAAAGCTATGCAACCAATTTGAAAGTGAGCATGGAAAAGGCTCATGAGCTTGCGAGGAAGCAAATTGGCTTGGCTTCTTCGCATATGAAAACGCGGTATGACGCTCGGGTGCACACACCTCGGTTCCTTCCCGGAGACCTTGTTTGGCTCTACTGGCCCCGGAGAAGAAAGGGGGTGTGCCCAAAACTCACCTCACCTTGGAAGGGTGGTGCTTCGGCAGGTGATTGATGTGGTGTTCAAAATTCAGATGGGCCCGCATACCCTTCCAGATAGTTCACGGGGATAGATTGAGCTCCTACATGGGTCGGGAGGCTCCGGGGTGGATTGGAAGGGTGAGGGGGAAATTAAGTGTGGTGGATGGCACTCTTGGACCCGACCAACCTGCAACTACCTGCACTTGAGGTGAGTGTTTTGAGGTGTACTGTCCCAGGCTTCAGGACTTGCTTTGGAAATTGGGGACATGTAATTTGGAGTTGGGAGGCGGGTGAGAGTGATGACATGGCCGGTGAGGGGATGGAATGGGGGCCACACAGTGTCTTGTGGGTGGCGTGTGTTTATGTGTTGAAGTGATGTGTTTCTATGTGGTCGTGAGGTTGGAGAAATATGAGCGAGTGGTGATTATTGAGTTTTGAAATGTGTTTTGGAAATGGAAATGTGTAATGTGATTCAATGTGAACTGGGGGATTTCACATGTAGCAGGCCATGGCAAGCTTTGTAACACCTTTTGCACCATCTATGGAATTGTGCTGAATTGTGCAGAGTTGTGTTGAGAATTAAATGGCAGCAGGGGAGGAAGTGTGTTTTGGGGTCTTGTGGGTGGGGAAGGTGTGTGTGTCCGCAGGTATGGATCAAGCTCTGAGGAGCGATGCCTACGGCCCCCCCTCTGCGGCAATTACCCCTGGCAGCCGGTGGTATCTGGAAATTGCAGCTCGTCGGTGGAGGGTCTGGTTGGGCGCCGCGGGGTGAGGAAGTCCCCCGGTGACCCGTGTTGCTGCGCTGAAGCAGGAGGCCGCGGAGAAGCCTGGTGTGTGTGGAGACCCTCACCGGCGAGGTAACGGTGGAAAGGGGCTGTTGGGCTGCCATGGGCCAAGAGGTAAAGTGGGGGGGGGGGGGGGGGGGGAATGAACTTGTAAGTCGGTTGACTTGTTTTTGGGCCTGCAGGCACAACGGCCTGAAGGGCCCCCACCATCTTTTTGTGCGATACCTCCCCACTGCCTAGTTGAGGAATGCACCACACATGATATGACATCAATGCCATGGTCCTGCAGGGGGCGGGGGGGGGGGGGTGTATTGAAGTAAGTGCTTTGTTGATTTTTGAAATGTAGTGATGATTTATGGATTGAGAATGCGTGGATAAGGGGTTTGTGTTGAATGAATGTGGGCGAAATCCACCGAGCCATGTCACTCACCTGTAACACCTGGACAGGGCCCGTAGAAATTTATGGGGGCATTGGGGATGGCCCTGCAGGTAAGGTTGTGTCTTGTGGCATCCACCTGGGGACGCGGTCTGTAGACGGGGGTATGTACAAAGGTTGGAGTTTTTGGGAATTTTTGAGTAAGGTTAAGTTTTGTGGATAAGGTAGATTTTTGCATGTTGTTTGTTCCTCCCACCACAGGAGCGATGGAATGAAGAAAATGTACATATTTGATTGCGTGATGGTTACGGGGTTTAGCATGTTAAGGAAGTGTAGGTAGGTAGTCCGACTGACTTCCCACAGCCCTTCCTGATTTATTTCATAGGTTAATTAAGTGTGTGACAGTAAGTTTTAAGGCTGGAATGGTAGCGCCCGCAGTGAACCTTTCAGGAGCTACGGTTCCAGGGGGGGGGGGGGGGGGGCTGTGTTAAGAATTTGGTAGAGCAAAATGTAGAGCAGAGTAGATCTGAGTAGGTAACATGCTTCGAGATGTCGCGATAAGGAGCACTTCCTGTAATAAGTCCATGTTTAGGCGTTTTGTCAGTTAAGGTGTATAATTGTGAATCTATCAGGAGATTCGTAGGTTAGTTAGTGTAGGGGTTAATCAGTAGAGCCCTTGTATGTCTCACCTAGTTGTCAAACCTTTGTCCATTATGGCACTGCACACCACTTAAACACTAGTTAGGACCTTTAATACAACACTAAATGACACCCTTCCCCCCCTGACATGACTTGGGAAGAAATCAGGCTGGAACACCGCCACAATTGCCCGCCACCATTTACACCTCCGAGAGGCCTACCCACCTTGCATAGCACGTGCTGTGACCACGGAGTCGGGGACGGGAGTGGCGGTGGCGCAGTGGGCGTGCCCCTGGACAAGCCGGCGAGCCGGGGGAGGCTCTGATTGGCTGAGGAGTGCGCCAATGCTGACGTCATCGGCCAGGGATATTACCGAGGGCCAGGACGCCATTTTCGGCAGTTGAGCCGGAGGAGTGAGTAGTTGATAAGAGTGGAGAGTTGAGCACGTTGAGTGAGGTCTGATTCAAGAGTTCGTGTGCACCCGAGTCGAGTTGAGATCCTGATTTCAGCACGAGGAGAGAGAGCCCGAGTTGCATTGGCAGTTCGCAGTTCGCAGAGTTGGTAGTTGAGCCATAGGGAGTTGTTATGAGCAGCCCGGTCGAGTCGTTCAGAGATCCCGACCCGAGTTGGGCTGAGGTGTAGCCCGAGTGGAGCTCGCTGTCCTGCTGTCGACCTCGTGGTGATCGGTGCTTGGTGCGTGGTGCTCGGTGCTGAGAGGCCTTGTGGGACTTGGAGCGAGGGACCTCGTGGTGTGTGATCGGGCCGGACGGAGCGGTGTTGGACGGCAGCCACCAAGACGACAAAGACAAGATAAGGCCGCATCCGCGTACATTTTGACACAAAAGACGTGTTTCTTTGTTAATTCATATTCCCCCGTTTTGTATTTGAGGTCTGGTATGCGGGATCCCGATTAGGATATTTATTATCGGCGCGCATTTTCCTGTCCTGCCTTTTTCATTTGAATAAACCCTTATATTATTTTTGTACATATATCTGAACGCAGTTTACCGGGTGTTTGATTTTAATAGATAAGGCTGTGGGGCTCTCGCCGTTCCTCTCCATTCCGCACGCTTAAGGGTTTTCGGTGTTGATTTTGGAATCCGCTATTGAGCTTCCGCCTCGGGAGTTAAAGCCTTCGTAATCGGCATCCGTAACTCTAGTGTTAATCGGAGTTGCGCGACAATATCTTTGGGCAACAGTCATGCTTTGCCTGTTTTAGATCTGGAAACATTGAGCGTATGACGTCAGTAGAGCAGTTCCAAGATGGCGGCTCCCTCAGAAGCATGCACCAGGGAGGAGCAATTTTCTGTCGTCCATTTATTGGGAAGTGAGGGTGTGAATTCCAGTGAAATCTATCGCAGAATGAAGATGCAATATGGTGACGTATGTTTATCTCTGCAGCAGGTGTACGACTGGGGCCGGAAGTTTAAAAGCGGGGTGCCCAGTGTGGCAGACGCTGCTCGCTCGGGCCGGCCTCACACAGCCGACACCAGAAATGGTTGCAGGAGTTGAGCGCGTGCTAAGGGAAAACCGTCGCATTACGCATGGATGAAGTGGTTTCCGAATTGAATATTGGTACAACAATCTACCATATAAAACACTGTGTGTGTGTGTGTGTGTGTGTGTGTGTGTGTGTGTGTGTGTGTGTGTGTGTGTGTGTGTGTGTGTGTGTGTATGTAAGTGTGGTTTGCTCCAATGTATCTTACACACCATTTACCCATGGGATTCAAACTTAGCAGAAGGAACGTTTTCTCCCCAAGAATTGTTTTGCCCTATGACCTTACCCCCTCATGAGTGTGTATGGGACAAGTTATTTCATGAACAAGCGGTGTTTGTGGGTCACATTCGGCAAATAATGTGGGTGTTATAACGTAAGCAGGATGTATGCATTGAGGTAAGCTACATCCATGACATTCTGCCACATCACCACAGGCCACCTCCTGCTTTGCCGTTTACACGAGCATGTGCGGACCATCTGATCCATCGTGTCCACACCAGCTTTTGTTCTGTTGTAATACTGGATAATTTCAGGTTTCTTTTTCGTTCTCTCGGCTTCATCAATGGCATTGTCGTGGTGGAACGTGCTGAAAAGAATTACAGCTTTTCTTTGTTTTGGCACACAGCTGACCATGGTGATGTTGTCCCTGAATCCAAATACACTGCTGTACCGCTGTCGTTGCTTATTGGCTGCCATCACCTGTGGGATGTGAGGTTTGTTTTTTCTAAGTGTGGCTACAAGTGTGAGTCCATTGGTGAGCAGCTCCTCAGGCAGTGGCACACTCGTGAAAAAAATTGACCATTGTCACATTTCTTCCTGTACCCCTAAAATCAGCGCAAAATGTTGACAATATTGTGTGCCAAATTATTCTGCACAGGTTGACCAGGTCTCTAAGGGTCATTGTTTCAAGTCTCTAAGGGTCATAGGATTCCTCGCATACACTTTCTGTTTGAGGAAACCCCAAAGGAAGAAAAAAACAGGGTGTTATTAAATCACAAGACCGCGGTGGCCATTCAACCGGACCACGATGGCCAATCCATTTGTCTGTAAAGTTCAAAACAAGGGCCTGGCGTACACTGGCAGCATAATGAGCAGGCACACCATCATGCATGAACCACATTTGGCAATCATTGAGTGGAAATACATGCTGCTCCAACATTAAAAGGTAATTTGCAGCATTCACATTTTCTTCGAAAAATATTGGTCCAACAATACCTCGAGAAGAAATGCCTGCCCAGACGGACACACTAGCTTGATACTGGACGTTGTGCTCAACAGTAAATTGTGGGTTGTCTACTGCCCATATCACACTGTTATGACGATTCACAGAACCAGATAAAGTAAACTTGGATTCATCTGACCACAAGATCCTGTTCTGCAAATCATTGTCCATATCCATTAACCTAAGCAATGTCTCACATGCCTCAAAGCACCTGTCAAAATCATCCTCAGATAGTTGGTGAATTAATCTGGGTATGTATGGTTTCGCATCAAGGTCTTTTAGTATTCTTCGAATCGATGATCGGCTTATGTTGGTGACGTTTGATAAACGATGTGTTGATAATGGTGTGTTACTGTCGAGTTGTTGTTGAATGACCGCTCTGCTTTCCTCAGTTTGAACAGTATGAGGCCTACTTGGTGACTGTTTTGGAGGAATGCTGCCGGTTTCATCAAACTGCTTGTTTATTCTGCTGATGGTTCTGTCAATTGTGTTGGTGCAACATTCTTTGACAAGTTGTCTGTGAACTTCAGCCAACTTTCCAGATACAGAATACAAGCGTACAGCGCGAATTTTCTGTCTCATGATATCCTCCGTCATATTAGGGGGTCTAATTCACAATGAACTGAACCAATGCAAAGACAAATGTGTGCAGTACAGTGAGCGAAACTCCCCGATCCATATCACGTGATGCACCTCACCCTGTTGCGTATCACGTGATGCCTGTGCATGTTGAAGCGGTCACATCTATTTACGAGTAATCATGTTTTGTTTTGCACCAAAGAACAATAATAAACTTAGATCCACTGACTAGGTAATAAGTGTTGTATAATATACAATGCAGGAATGTTCTTGCTGTATCTGGTACTTGATGTGGGATGGAGCGGATCCCCCACATAGAGCTCTAGCTGAACGAGGACATGTTTGAATGACTAGGACTTGCATTTGCCAAGGGCACAGTGGCAGGATCTTTCTGACAAGTTTGTTGTGCGCCAGGAAGCAGGCACATCCCACGGGCATATGTTCAGCTGTGTGGCTCCTTGGTGCACCACGGACCAGATTTCATCATGTGTGGGTCCCCATTCAGGTCGATCTGGCATCAGAATGGCTCAAGGGTTTTGTGATCAGTCACTTTAAATGGTGTGCTTGCTGATTTGCTCCAGGTATTTCACGCCCTCATCAAGAGAGAGATTCCCTCTGCTCCCATCAAAATAATGACACAGGATCTCCTGCTAAGTCCAAGGACAGGAAAAGAACACCTAGGAGATTTGTTCATTTGTGTGTGCTCCCGTGGTCGTATTTGTTGTTTTCTATGTTGAAAGCTAGTGCATTTTGTTCTGCATAGACAATGTAAGCTGCTAAGACTCAAATTAATTACCAGGTGCACTGGGGAAAAGAACAAAGCTGGTGCATGTGGAAATATCCGATGACATACATTGTATGTAAATCAGATCTCCAGCAATATTCGGAATGTTTGAAAGATTGTCTGCTGTTCATAATAATCATTTATTTTCCCAATTCTGGAATATATTTCACTGGAGAAACATAAATGTCCATAGTTTGAAAGGTTGATTGGTACAAGGTAAATTTGGAAGTGGTGAAGTGGAAGCCATTTGGCTTATTCCTTGCATTTTGACACGGTCATTACTTAGAGACAAAACACGCGATAGATGAGGAGGTCAACTTGACCTGGGTAGTGTTTGACCCAGGATATTCTAAGGACTCCATTCACAACAACATTATACATGAAGTAGATGAGCAGAAGGAGGGTTGAGGATGGAGTAAATGGAGAAAAAGACATTTCAGGAAAAAGAAGGGTTTAGAGAGACAGGTGTCCACATAATTAAGGTTGATATAATGAAGGTAATATCAGGCCATAAAGATGTCAGCATGACCTCGTTTGCAAAAAAAACCTTCCAATTTGGATTATCACCTCAATCTGATCACATTAACCTGTGGAAAAATTAAGAAATGAACAGACCAGCCAAGCCCAATCTTCACCTGTTTAGTCTGAATATATTTTCTTGCAAGGTATTTCCTTGCCAAGTCTTGTCTGGATTGGTTGAAATATAAGTGCTTGCCAGGCCAGGAGACTTATTTTGGTGACCAATTTGGTTGGACCTTTGACCCCAGCATCATTCCAAAAATGATGAATGTAAATTTTTCCATGTATCCCCTTGGGGGCTGTTTTAAAGCACCTTTTGGACCAAATTTCATCTGTATATACTCAAACACAAAGGAATGGCGATGCAAAGTGTATCAAAGTGTCAAGGAAAAGGGTTGATGTTGGAATTAAGAAAAGGGAAAGGAAGTTGGTCATAAATAGCAGTACAAGGAAGAGGTTAGTATTAATGAGTTCTGACACTTATGAAAAGGTGTCAAAATATTCTGCTATTTTTTCCTGCCTTCATTCATTTTCAGATTATCCCTTTGCCACCAGTTTTCTCTCCAAAATGCTCCCCAAATCGTAACTTACAAAATATATAATTATATTGCTACGGTTTTGAGATTTGTACAGTAAGCTCAATAAAGGTTAAAGGTTTGCCCCCCATAGTTAGTCACACGAGCAACATTTAGCCTCATTTGTAGTATAGTTATGTCTGAGTATATGTGAGAGTAGGCCCCTTCCAGTGTTAATCCTGTGTTGTGTAAAGACAGGAGGATAGGCCCTACTTCTACAAACCATTCCACATCCATAGGCTCGATCCATTGCGGCTAAAAAGCCCTGGTTGTGTTGGGCGCGAGTTCACACGAGGTGGGCCTCGGAAGGTGGAGGAGGGTTGAGGTCGGCGCAGCAGCAGTGGGGACGGTAAGAATGAGCTACCAATCAGGGCTCACAGCGTGTGGCTGCAGCACTGCGTCACAGGGCGTGGTTGCAACATCGATTGGGCTAGGAGGGTTGGCAATAAAACCGATTGCGCAAAGCCCCCACCCCAGTTATGGGAGAGGTGCGCTGGAGTGAGTTCTGAGTTATGAGAAGGGAGAGGCGCTCGTCAAGTTATGAGAAGGGAGAGGCGCTCGTCAAGTTCTGAGAAGGGAGAGGCGCTTGAAAGGACTGGCAGAGGAGAGAGAGGACGCGCTCGAAGAGGATCACTCGCATTGTATGAACTTGGTTACGAGGGATACGTGGGCGCAGCCAAGGCGTTGATAACTTGCACGGTTCAGCCAAAGCGAGTGAACGCGGCTGAATAACCACCAGCCGCACTAAGTCCGCCCTCTACTGTTCGCCCCGAGATTACCCGTTGGTTCGAGCAACACGATACGGGTTCCTGCCTTCGCCTACCTCCATCTTCGCGGGACGTGCCGGGGACCGTGGAGAGACGGACGGGGCCGTTCCTGGACGACCAAGCCGGCGCTTTTGGCCTGAACATCATCCTGCCCATCTGCAATCCCCGTGTGAGTGTGTCAGACGGGCCCGTTGTCCTTGGTTATTAAGCATAAGACTGTCTAAGCTGCTCTGTGTCTCTTCATCCTGTACTGTATATACGTGCCATAATAAATAAATCTATTTGTTCTTCCCTTTCTTCTGAATTCGATCGTTCCCGTGATTTCTCCATTGACTAAGCGTGGCACGAATAAGATCGCTCCATTCGGGTTCCACTATCTATAATGGCGTGGATCACGTGCACGCAAACCGCTCGGCGTATCACCATCACACGTGGTTCATGCGAAGCTTATCTCCTCGCTTCCAGGGCAGTGCTAGTACTTAGGCACGAGCGAATTTGGTCCCGAAACCCTATTTTGCGCTGTCCGGAAGGGACGTAATAGGTCTCGGGTCGCGCCAGGTCAGTAAAGAAAAGGGGATTAATCCCCCTTGATAAGGGGAGAAGGCCGGCGGCAGATCCGTAACAATATCCTGCAAAGTTGAACTTCATTTTCAATAAGACATGTGCAGTCGTAGCCAAAAATATTGGCACCCTTGCACTTTTTTCAAATAATGCACCAGTTTTTCCAGAAAATTGTTGAAATTAAAAAATCGTTTGGTATCCACATATGTTTTTCCTTTGTTTGCAGTGGAACAAAACAAAAAAAGGTGAAAAAATTACTAAATCGTAGCTTATTCCACACAGAAATCCTAAAATGTCCTGGACAATATTATTGGCACCTTTTAGAAGTTGTTAGAAATAATTAGATTTCAAGCAGGTGATTCTCTTTTACTTTGGAATTGAACTCACATGTGGTGAGTTTTAGGTGCCTCCAATATAAAAATCACTCATTCAACCAGTTTGAATAGAGAAAAGGAGTCATTCTGCTGTTTTGTGTCACTGTGTGTACCGCAATGAACATGGAGAAAAGAAAGAAAACCAGAGAATTGTCTGAGGAGCTCAGACACAATATTGTAGCCAAGCACGGACAATCTCAAGGCTACAAGTCCATCTCCAGAGACCTTGATATTCCTGTGTCCACTGTACGCAATGTTATCAGGAAGTTTAAGGCCCATGGCACTGTTGCCAACCTCCCTGGACGTGGCCGCAAGAGCAAACTTGATCGAAGATTGCAGCGAAGGATTGTTCGGATGGTGGAGAAAGCACCTTGATCAACGACCAAACAAATTCAAGCTGACCCAGACACAAGGTGTGACTGTTTCAACTCGCACCATCCGTCGCCAACTCAATGAAAGGGGGTTCTAAGGTAGGAGACCCAGGAGGACCCCACTGCTGAGAAAGCCCAACTGGAGTTTTTTTCCAAACACACCTGAATAAGCCAAAATCCTTCTGGAAGAATGTCCTGTGGACAGATGAGACCAAAGTAGAGCTTTTTGGTAAAGCACATCATCTCTATGTTTACAGAAAACAAAATAAAGCCTTCAACGAAAAAAAAACACCTTCTCCACAGCCAAACATGGAGGAAGTTCATTGATATTTTGGGGTTGCTGTGCTGCCTCGGGCACCGCGTACCTTGAATGTGCATGGCATTATGAAATCAGGAGATTACCAAGGCATTTTGGGGTGCAATTTTCAACCTAGTGTCAGAAAGCTTGGTCTCCATGGAAGATCATGGGCCTTGCAACAGGACAATGACCCCAAATACACTTGAAAAAGCACCCAGGAATGGTTCAAGACAAAAAGTTGGACTGTTCTGAAGTGGCCAGCAATGAGTCCAGATCTAAATACCCATTGAACACCTGTGGAGAGATCTGAAAACAGCAGTTGGGAGAAGGCACCCTTCAAATCTGGGAGAACTGGAGCAGTTTGCACAAGAAGAGTGGGCCAAACTGCCAGTAGATAGGTGTAGGAAGCTCATTCATGGCTATAGGAAGTGCTTTACTGCAGTTATTTTGTCCAAAGGTTTTGCTGGCAAATATTAAGTTCGGGTGTCAATAATTTTGTCAATACCATTTCTTTTCATTTTTTGATGGCATGTGTGTGGTAAAACTTCGTCCAACGTGGCTTCCTCGAATGCGGTTTCCAATTTACGCGCTGAATTTAATGCGTCAAAACCAATCCAACGCGAGGGTGTGTTTCACATTTACGCGATCGTGGCTGGTGTTTTCCCAAAGTTTATATTATTCTTATTCCTTGTTACTGTACTGTACTTTACCCTTGTACACACAAGGCAGGTGTTCTTAGGCTAAATACAAGGCTAAAAAGACCCCCCTTATGTGGACAAGGGTTAATTAATATTTAATTTATACATACGATGACACGAGTCGCCACCTGCCGTCATCGGCGATCGCAGTTCGATTTTACATTCTGGATTAATTGTGACAAAAACGGCCGGCATTTCCCCAAATATTTTATTCTTTTTCCTTATTACCTTGCTTAATTACTATTTAAATTTATATACACACGCGGCACAAGCTGCCACCTGTCACCATCAAGTGAGCTTACGTCGATCATTATGGCTCCCACCCAGACCATTATGATCATTATGGCTCCCATCGTCGATCATCATCACCCACACCTCCAACAACCACCTCACAATAAGGTGTTATTTTGCAACAATACAGTACTATTATGATACTAACACTTATTTTAATGTATATTTAATAATGCTGCACCATTCCATACAAATAAACATGTAAAAAAAAAAAGAAAGGCTGTTTTAGGGTCAGTTTTATGGGAGCCTGGAACATATCCCCAATTTCCCCATACGCTTAATGATTCCTCCAACGCGAATTCCTCCAACACGAAGTTATCCCAGAACGTATCCCCTGCATTGGAGGAAGTTTTACTGTATTAAGTTCTGAATCAAAAACAAAAGTTCTGTAATATTAACAGTGAAATAAAGAATTGTGGAGACCAAATACTTTTGTCAATTTCAACTTATTTTCGAGAAAATTGTGAGTTATTTGAAAAAAGTGCAAGGGTGACAATATTTTTGGCCACGACTGGTATTGTCAATGCTTTCTCAGGAAGATAGTCGGCTTTCTATGTCGGGATAACAGAGACACTCCATGTGTTTAACACAACATAAACCCAAAACAGCAGGTTTATAATGCTTCTTATTTTTATTTTTATTAGGTCATCTCGAACTCGAAGAGATGAACTTGTAAAAGGGTCGTGATGTCCGGATGTCGGTCCGGTCGTCCGTTAACTTTTTGCTATTTTTGCTACTTCACCCTTATCACCCGACTCAATGTTCTGAAACTTTACACATTAATACAAGGCAGTAGTCCGCACAATCACTTGGGCTTCAATTTTTCTCAATTTCCGATCATAGGGGCAACCAGAAGGGAGGGGGGCTACCCATTGAAACTACTCGTCCCTTAATTACAAATCAATTTCTCTAAAACCTGGTATAACCCTTCTACTTGATGGTAAGCAGGATCACTCAGCCTTAGATTTTACGATTTCGGATCGGGGGTGGGGGGGGGGGGGCGGGGGGGAGGCTTCACGGACGTTTCCCAAAATCAACAGAGGTCGAAACTACAATCTCGAGAGATGACTGTTAGCACACTTGGGACTATTATTAGCCCCCGTTGGACTTGGTTAGAAACATGGGCTTATGGATTTGGTCTCGTCTATCCACCTGTGCGCCCGAAACCATATCTCGGAGATGTATGAACCAATTTTGTTCATACTTGGCACAAAGACAATGCATGGCAGTATGCATATGCATATCATTTTGTTTCACGGTGCGATCAAATATGGCCGACTGGCGGCCATTTTAGTTGTAAAAAATCTGATGTTGAACACGTCCTGAACATTTGTTGAAGCTCAGTGCTTAGATCAAACACAAAGGTGTACTCCATTTTACAGTGCGAAGTTCCATGACTACGCAACTTTTTCATAATTTGAAATGATTCCACAAAGTAGGCATAGTTGGATACCTATGCATAGGACAATGAAGACCCAGGAGGGGTTGGCGGGACAACACCTGCCAATCAGCGGGGTGGGGGTGGGTTCACGGCGACACAATTGGCTGAGTGACAATCACACCGATAACAGATGTGGTTAATGGTGAAATGTTATTGCTGCCCACTATATAGTAGTACAACTATTTAATGCAAGGTGTTTTAACATGTACAAACGTTACGCCTAGGTCCCCCGTCGTGAAGTGATGTGAGTTGACAAAGTGGAAGACGCAAGGCGGCCATCTTGGATTTTGACGTGGCGACCCAATTTTCAAAAGCGTTCTTCCTTATGCGTAGATACACCGACACACCAGATTAGAAGTTAGTAGTTCGTCTATTTTTCCAAGATATTTCGCTCACAAGGTTCAGGCATATATATGGTGGCGGCCATCTTGGATTTTGACGTGGCGACCCACTTTTCAACAGCGTTCTTCCTTATGCCTAGATACACACACACCAGATTAGAAGTTGGTACTTCGCTTATTTTTCAAGATATTTCACTCACAAGGTTCAGACATATATATGGCGGCGGCCATCTTGGATTTTGACGTGGCGACCCAATTTTCGATAGCATTCTTCCTTATGCCTAGATACACCCACACACCAGATTAGAAGTTGGTACTTCGCTAATTTTTCAAGATATTCCGCTCACAAGGTTCAGACATACATGGCGTCAGACATACATGGCGGCGGCCATCTTGGATTTTGACGTGGGTTGCACCCACACACCAAATTCGGATGCGGTCCTTCACTTATGCACACACATACGCACGCACACACGCACGCACGCACGGACGGAAGGACGGACGGACGGAAGGACGGACGGACACACGGACGGAGGGGAAAACCGTAGTCTCCCTTTCGCTCCGCGGTGCGACGGGGGACAATAATCGGCAAGATATCTCATAGTGCAGTTAAACTAAAATTTTCTGCCATCTAAACACATGTTTTTAAAGTACATAGACAAGTAATAACTAGAACAATGTGACTGTCGCCAATATGCCTCCGCATAGTTCCACAATGGGTAAATGCCATCACTTTGCATATGTATGGGTAGGGGATCATGTTTGTGAAGTTTAATGTTCATCGGATAAGGTTCATTTTTCTATCCAACATGGCTGCGAAACCACGTGACCTATGACATCATCATTTTCAAAATATATGCCACAGTGCAGTTAGATTATATTTGTAAAATTTCACAGTGATAGGATGAGAGGTTTCAGAAATATAATAATTTAATATTTTCCTTCAATTCAATATGGCTGCCAAATCATGTGACCTACGATGTCATAAATTTAATATGTCAATACAAATGAGTCATAGATCATGTGCATGCAATTCCAATTTTTAAGAATAATGAATTCGATTAAAACATTTTTGGTTGGTATACCACTTCACCGATGGTCATAATTATCATGTTTGTGTTCCCCATTGGGAATACTTGACAATGTGCCAAGTTTCAAATTTTTCCATTCAGCGGTTTCCAAGAAATATTTTTTAATTATTTGCGTTTAATCCAAGATGGCTGCCATACCACGTGACCTTTGACGTCTCAATTATCATAAAAAAACATTCTGCATGGGTATCACTCCTACCCTGAAAGTTTCATTTCAATTGGACAGGTGGTTGCTGAGAAAAACGAGGTTTAGCCCGTACGGACGGAAGGACGGACGGACAACCCAAAAACATAATGCCTGCGGACACCTGTGGGGGCGAAGGCATAGAAAGTAGGTCAAGGACACTAATAAAATATCAGGTGCACAATTTAAATGCAGGTCTACTATTATGATGCAAAAACATATTGGAAGGCCAAGCAGTCTTGAGATTCTGCACTGGCAAAATTGGGCGATGACAAAAAAAACACGCCATTTGTTACCTCCGCCACTAAAGGTGGATGGAGGTCATGTTTTCACCCCTGTCTATCTGTCTGTCTGTTTGTTTGTCTGTTTGTTTGTCTGTCCGTGTGTGAACAAAACATCTCAAAACTTTGTGGACGGATTCAGACGAAATTTGGCAGAGATGTAGCATATGTGACAAGGACGAAATGATTAGATTTTGGTGAAGATCCGGATTCTGATCCGGCTACTAGAATTTTTTCAGTGATTCTTCACCATTGAGAGATCGGGCCAAAAACGATACATAGCAGGATATCTCAAAAAGTTGTGGACGGATTTGGACGAAACTTGGTGGACCGGTTGGGTGTCTGACAAGGACGATTCGATTAGATTTTGGTGAAGATCTGAATATGGATTCGGATATGAGAATTATTTATTTTAAGTGATTCTTCACAATTGGGAGATAGGGCCAAAAACGATACATAGCAGGATATCTCAAAAAGTTATGGATGGATTTGGACGAAACTTGGTGGACAGGTTGTGTGTGTGTTAAGGAACAATCGATTCAATTTTGGTGAAGATCCGGATCCGGCTACTAGGATTTTTAAAGTGATTCTTCACCAGTGAGTGATATGGCCAACCAGGCGGAGGTATGCTCTCTATGGAGTGCCGTTCTAATTTTCATGTCGCAATTTGACGTTAAACGAATTTTTTTTTTCAGACCGCCATTTGACCTTGACCTTTGATTTGGAGTGTTATGATGTAAATAAATTGCCAGATGGGTATAATGTAAAATGTTGAAATATATATAATTGGGTCATGATCTTAAAATTAGGTCAAAGTAAAAAAAATGTCAACCCAGAATACTTTCTTTCATACATCAATGATACAAAATTTCATTCCGAAAGTCTGTTCCGGCTGTGAGATACAGCTCAGAAATTTGGATTGCAGGAAGAAGAGGAAGAAAAAAAAAGGATAAATAATCTTCGAGATGGTGATTTAATACTCAGAGATCTAATAAACTCTGGGGTGCCATTAAATATTGGGGGTGTAGAATTGTAGTGTAGAATTCTTCGTGTAGAAACACCCTACAACGGCAACAATCATTCATTCCCCTATCGTATTGAGGAGGCCTAAATGGATCCCCTTAAGCTCAAGAACATGCACTCAAAGAGGATGTGCATCATCGAGAAGCAAATTTAGGATTCTTTTCACACCATGTGACGAAGTGAAGTTGTCATAGATATTTTAAAATTCATATTGCTCAGTCATTTTGCTGCAAATATTGAGCGCTTCCGGAATCGGATGGTCTGGTTTGCTCGTCAAGTGTTGACACCGGTCGATAAGGCATCGTGTAGGCATTACCTACACAATATAGCAGACGTTATAAAGAGATGAATGGAATTTATTGCCATTGCTCGTTATTCACCGCAGTTACTATAGCAAGTGGAATAAACAATTTAACTATCATTTAAAATAATTTGTAATTCAGCCAATTACATTGATCTGCAGCCTGCGGAGTGTTCTCATCCAAACCATGGTGCTCCTGATGTTGGGGTCACATACATTGTGTACATGGTGTCGATTTGTCCACTAATTTTCTTTGTCCACTAATTATATTTCCTTACTACATGTTAAAAATAGAGCCTGGTGTTGGCTTAGCGGTTAGGGTGCCAGCTTGGGATTGCTGAATTAACACCGGGGGGATTGACTCAGCCTGTCATCCTTCTGAGGTTGGAAAATTGAGTACCAGTTCACCGGTAATTGCCTGTGTGTCGCAAGAAGCGACTAACAGGGTTGGCGGCAGGAAGGGCATCCGGTCATAAAACATCGCTTCAAAAAGAGGACCACAATGCCTGAAAAAGGCCAACCCCTGCTCTGCAGGGAAAAAATGGCCTCAAGATGGTTCACTACATGTTAAAATAAAAAGCGGAACTGATAGACATTTTTCACCTAATTTCACATTTCCTCATCACATTTCCTTGTTTCTCAATACATGGCCATGTTGTCACATAGTGTGCGGCACACCAGAAACAAAGGGCCGCACACATCACAAATTGCTCTCTGATTAATGGGATTGTCATCCTCATGCAGAATTTACAGTACACCGTAAGAATTTTCATTACCATGGCATCAAGTGAAATTGAAGCTAATAAACCAATCAATTCATAAGCTGAGTTTTTAGGATTTATATTTTGTTTTGCGTTAACAAACATCATCTCTGTATAGGTTACTGCGTCACGACCAATCTAACGCCCGAGAGACTCACCTGCCCTCTACAAATGTCACATCACACCATCAATATGTCAAAACCACCGTACCACTCACCACCCCTTCTCTGCTCACCGATGATTGGACACCAATGTCCAATGTCCTCCCAATCAGGAATTTTATTGTGACATCGTTATGCAAATCCAAAGAGATAATTAGATAATTCTACCTGGAGGCAAAACTGTTCCTTTAGGCTTAGGGGATAGGTAATTGCAACTCAAGAATTATGCAACAAAGAAGAAATGAACAATAGTTGCCATGGAAAAAGCAATTTGGCAATTTCTAAAATTTAACCTATCAAGTGTTTTACATCATTGATTGTTATGCAAAACAAATTTGGCCGATACACTTTTCTAATTACCGCCTCATAGGTGTTTTGCACGTTTCCGAAGGCCTTGACCTTGACTTTTCACCAATTTTGACCAGATTTTATACACATATACCACGCATGCGTACAAATAAGGTGTGTACGTTTCAATTTGACATCTTGTAAAATTATTCATGTATGGTAATAAGAAATTCACAAAATTGACCATTTCATTATAATCAGGTGAAATTGTTGTCATGGAAACTGTTGACATCAATCTGATTATTGGTGAACCAGGTCTGTAACCAAATATGCAAATCCTGTTCAAGTTTCAAGTTAATAGGATGAAAATTGATGATTTTATATGGTCTTGATATTTGACCTGTTGACCTCAAACAATAGGCTTCAGCGACACAACATGTAAACCCTGTTCAAATTCCAAATCAATGTGATGAACATTGAAGATTTTATATGGTCTTGATATTTGACCTTTTGACCTCAAACAATAGGCTTCAACGACACAACATGTAAACCCTGTTCAAATTCCAAATCAATGGGATGAACATTGATGATTTTATATGGTCTTGATATTTGACCTGTTGACCTCAAACAATAGGCTTCAGCGACACAACATGTAAACCCTGTTCAAATTCCAAATCAATGGGATGAACATTGAAGATTTTATATGGTCTTGATATTTGAACTTTTGACCTCAAACAATAGGCTTCAGCGACACAACATGCAAACCCTGTTCAAATTCCAAATCAATGGGATGAACATTGAAGATTTTATATGGTCTTGATATTTGAACTTTTGACCTCAAACAATAGGCTTCAGCGACACAACATGCAAACCCTGTTCAAATTCCAAATCAATGGGATGAATTGAAGATTTTATATGGTCTTGATATTTGAACTTTTGACCTCAAACAATAGGCTTCAGCGACACAACATGCAAACCCTGTTCAAATTCCAAATCAATGGGATGAACATTTATGATTTCATATGGCATAGCGGGGGCGGATCCAGAATTTTTTAGGGAGGGTTCACTTGAGGTTAAAACATTCACAGATACCATAATTCACCAATCCTGATTCAAGTCAATGTATTCGTCTTCTATTTTTTTTCCCACCTGACTAGATTTAGCGAGAAGATGTAAAATGACAATATTTTACAACAAATCTGAACACTGCGTATCAGGAATTAACACAGTGGTAGCGGAGAAAAGTCACGTGGCTTGGATCAATTGCTGCGTGAAAGAAAGAGATGTGCGTGATTGTCCATTGTCCAATGATATCTTGCACAACGATCATGTGACAGACTAGAAGGGCACTTAGTAGGGAGCGTACCTCTGCCAGGTTCAACAGGTTAGGTTTTGTATCCCACCGATAGGCTGGATCTGGATTCGGACTTGAACCAAAATCTAATCGGCTTCTTATTGTCACCAGAACAAGTCATCCACCAAGTTTAGTTATAAACGGTCCACATCTTTTTGAGAAAT
Source organism: Myxine glutinosa (assembly GCF_964187855.1). Lineage (NCBI taxonomy): Eukaryota > Metazoa > Chordata > Myxini > Myxiniformes > Myxinidae > Myxine > Myxine glutinosa. The sequence goes on from NC_136264.1 coordinate 105,976,039, forward strand.
CTTGCTATATATCGTTTTTAGCCCCATCACTTAAAAAATTTTTAAAAAATTGTATCTGGATCCTGATCCGGATCTTCAACAAAATCGAATCGATTCTTCCTCGTCACAAACCCAACCTGTTCACCAAGTTTAGGCCGAATCCATCCACAACCTTTTGAAATACCGTGCGATATATGTTGTTGCCCTTTCTCTCAATGGAGAAGAATCACTTAAAAAATTAATAATACTCGTATCCGGATCCGGATTCAGATTTTCACGAAATTCAAATAAATTTGTCCATGTCACACACTCAACCTGCCCACCAGATTTCATCAAAATCCGTCAAGAACTTTTTGAGATATCATGACCACAATCAAACTGACAGCAGTGAAAACAACCGCTGTGCGTTCCAGATGGCGGAGGTAATAAAAAAGTTAGGGGTGGAGAGGGGAGGGGAGTTCACGTGCAACCAGTGAACCCCCCCACCCCCCACCCCCCCCCCCCCCCACACACACACGCACCCCCCCCAACCCCCCGCGGATCCACCCCTGCATAGATCTTCGGCCCTTTGTGCTTTTGACCTCGAAAACAATACGTTTCTAAATTTTTATTGGTGAACCAATTCAGTGACCCAATGTGCGAATTCTGTTCAAACAAGCAAAGTACCAACTCTCTGGGTGTGTGGAGATGTACAAAATGTACTTGGCTCGAGGCAAACTTGTATGACATGCGACCTTAATGACCTGAAATAATACAATCATGTATGAACCAGATATCTGCAATCACAAAGTCAATCCATATACGGCTCCGTCAATCCATACATTACTTGCTGAAAACGTATAGTTTGTATATTACACGGAGACCCTCTAGGTCTAGGCCTATATATACAGTGTGGGCTGAATTTTCGAAAGGCATTTAGTGAGTGTCTTGCTAACACACGCCAAGCGTTAAACGCTGACAAACACATTATTGCACACGCACAGATAATTAACCCGTTTAAATAGCATTTTACGAAGGCAGATTATTATCCGTTAGTTGTGCGTGTCTAAACAGCTGATTAGTCAGTGAAACACCGCTCACTATCTCCAATAACCAATTGAAATGACGAACTTGCAGATAATCAAAGCACAAAGGACAATTGCTGGAGGGGATTCAGAACATTGCTCCTCATAGTAGGTTGATCCAAGTCATCTTGTGTTAGATTCAGCAACCAACGATATGATTATTTTGAGAGATTCATTCCTCCTTGGAGATTATTCACTCCTTCTGCTCATCCATCCCCCATTCCACTCATCCGTCCCCCATTCCACTCATCCGTCCCCCATTCCACTCATCCGTCCCCCATTCCACTCATCCGTCCCCCATTCCACTCATCCGTCCCCCATTCCACTCATCCGTCCCCCATTCCACTCATCCGTCCCCCATTCCACTCATCCGTCCCCCATTCCACTCATCCGTCCCCCATTCCACTCATTCCACTCATCCGTCCCCCATTCCACTCATTCCACTCATCCGTCCCCCATTCCACTCATTCCACTCATCCGTCCCCCATTCCACTCATTCCACTCATCCGTCCCCCATTCCACTCATTCCACTCATCCGTCCCCCATTCCACTCATTCCACTCATCCGTCCCCCATTCCACTCATCCGTCCCCCATTTCACTCATTCCACTCATCCGTCCCCCATTCCACTCATTCCACTCATCCGTCCCCCATTCCACTCATTCCACTCATCCGTCCCCCATTCCACTCATTCGTCCCCCATTCCACTCATTCCACTCATCCGTCCCCCATTCCACTCATTCCACTCATCCGTCCCCCATTCCACTCATCCGTCCCCCATTCCACTCATTCCACTCATCCGTCCCCCATTCCACTCATTCCACCCATCCGTCCCCCGTCCCGTCTTTCCACTCATTCCACTCATTCCACCCATCCGTCCCCCGTCCCGTCTTTCCACTCATTCCACTCATTCCACCCATCCGTCCCCCGTCCCGTCTTTCCACTCATTCCACTCATTCCACACATCCGTCCCCCGTCCCGTCTTTCCACTCATTCCACTCATTCCACCCATCCGTCCCCCGTCCCGTCTTTCCACTCATTCCACTCATGCCACTCATTCCACCCATCCGTCCCCCGTCCCGTCTTTCCACTCATTCCACTCATTCCACCCATCCGTCCCGTCTTTCCACTCATTCCACTCATTCCACCCATCTGTCCCCCCTCCCGTCTTTCCACTCATTCCACCCATCCGTCCCCCGTCCCGTCTTTCCACTCATTCCACTCATTCCACCCATCCGTCCCCCGTCCCGTCTTTCCACTCATTCCACTCATTCCACCCATCCGTCCCCCGTCCCGTCTTTCCACTCATTCCACTCATTCCACTCATTCCACAGTGCCTGTACACCCCTCCCCTCCAAAGAGACCCTTACATTCCCAACCCGTACATTCGCCCTCTCGACTCAAGCTCACTCGGACAAAAGCCTCGCACAAATTACACCGTGAAGGCCCAATGGTCATGTCTATGCCACAAATCACGGGCGCACTGAATTGAAAATATATAGAACGCTCATACTCCGTGAAATGTGAAGCCGCCGTGTCGCCATCTTGGTCAGCACGACTCGACCAACTCGCTTCACGGATCTCGTTTTGTGCGGCAAGAAACTGCTCCAATCGGTTACGGAAGGGTTGTGGAAAGACGTTTCACAGCTGTTTCAAAGACGTCTTTAATTCATATCGCACAAAATCGATACAAAACACGATTGCATAAAAGGTGAAGTGAAGTGAAGTGAAGAAAACGTAACCAATCGGTTACGGAAGGGTTGTGGAAAGACGTTTCACAGCTGTTTCAAAGACGTCTTTAATTCATATCGCACAAAATCGATGTACAAAACACGATCGCATAAAAGGTGAAGTGACGTGTGATGGGATGGAACATCACGTGATCGCTCTGAGCGGCAGGAATGGAACATCACGTGATCGCTCTGAGCGAATCAGCGAGCTGCTCTGGAACCGGCTGAGATTAGCGGGTACTTCGCTGAAATGCGCTGAGGTAAATATGAATAAAAAATATGGATCGTCAAATATTTTGAGTTCGGCCATGTTCGTCCCACGCTCAATGGCCATGTCTATGTCAAATATCAAGCACGTAAGCCTCTCTGTTTAGGAGTCTATCGGTAACATCACACACACACACACACACACACACACACACACACACACACACACACACACACACACACACACACACACACACACACACACACACACACACACACACACACTGTGTTTTATATATATAGATGGCCTTGATTGAGAAATCTGTCAGGTTGGAGTGGAGACCTTGGATATTTGAGGTACACAAGTTAGCGATTGGGGACCGGGGTCAGGGGAGGCGTTAGGAGGGTGGAGGACGGGGGATATTTTGCTCGGGGCAGGGTGAGAGGGAGGCTTATGAGTGTGTGGGGTTAGGGGAAAGCATTTATGGGCTGGTGTGAGGGTGAAGCATTGAGAGGATGGTGTGAGGAGGGTTGCAGACATGGGGGCACATGAAGCTTTGAGGGGATAGGGTGGGGTGGAAGCGGAAAGAAGGGACATGAAGTGGAGGGATGCTAATTTCAAATTTCCAAATTGGATAAATGGAGAAAATGATCATAGATGGGAGATAAGATTTTTTTTTAAATTAAACATGGTGCTATATATGCGGGAGGAAGGTTGGTAGACCAAGCACTTAGCTGACAGACAGCTTTTCAAAATATTATTTGTGAAGAAGAAGAGAAAAAGCTCACGGTGAAGAAGTAGAACACATGGAGCATTCCTGACAGATATGAGGGTAGAGAAGCATTTAAAAATGGTTTTTATTGCTTTTTTAATGAAGAAGGAAGAAGCGTTTATATTTAATGTAGATTCAGTTTGGAGATGTAGAACAGGAAGTACAGGCCGAAGGAAATTCAAGTATATAATGATCTTGCTGTGGAGTGGAAAATAAAAATGGTTTTGATTTTTTGAAGTGAGGAGGGTAAATATAATAATGTTGAGGAGGCATAAATAAAATATTTGGCAAACTAGAGTAATGTGACTGTGTCGCCAATAACATTCAATTAAATTTAAGTTGTTCCTCGATCATAAACCGACGTTTGTAGACGGACGGACAGACAGACAACGTGAACCAATAGCTTAACCCCACTTTTTACCTCGTGCATGATTGAAACTGTTATAGCATGAATGTAGTTATTACCCTATATTCAGGATCCAGGCAGACTTGGGCCAATCGTGAGCCTGTCATGGAATATTTTTTAAATGCCGGGGCGGGGAGGAGTATCCAACTCAAAATTGGAAAAGGTTGAAAGTCTGGAATATAATTTTTATAGAGGTTTTTATAGTTAGAAAAGTATTTATAAGGTTATAACGGTATTTTGGAATTTTGGGAATTTACATAGGAAATTTGGAAAGTTATAAAGGTTATAAAGGGGTGTGTTATATAACATGGGTTATAAAGGAATTTTGGAAAGGTATTTGGAAAGGTTATAGTTAGAAAGGTATAGAGAGGTATTTATAGAGAGGGTAGAAAGTATAGAAAGTGATATTCAATGAGACTTAAACTATATAAAGAGGAGTACAAAAGGGTGCAATGGGATTATCATCCATGTATGTGTGGACATACTAACTGGGAACAGGACATTAAATGTTATAACATCATATAGACACACAATTGACTTCGACAGGTTGCACGGAAGCTCTGAGGACAGAAGGCAGGTAATAGAGGGCATCCTATTAACATCAGACTATACTGTCAGGAACGACAAAACACCTTGTTAAAACACTGCAGATATCAAGGGAGATAGACAGTCTGACCTGCCAGAGTTTCAAGGCAGTGAGTCATTGCAGGGTTAATTGTATCGCTGTGTTGAATGACCTGGAATGAAACAAAAACTGATGGTCCACCAAATTGTTGGTGCTAATGTAAGTGAGACAGATAGATTGTGAATACCAAATATATATATATATATATATATATATATATATATATATATATATATATATATATATATATATATATATATATATACAGTCACGTGAAAAAGTAAGTACACCCCATGTAAAGTTTTGACTTTTTCAACATATTTCAACATACAGCTATTTGATCTTCATTTCAACTATATTGATAGATGAAGGTGATATAATATAACAAATATCATGAAACATTTACATTTTGTAGTCCATTGTATAATTTAAATAAATGTTATGAGAAAAACTACTACCCCTATTAAAATTACTACCACCACATAGAAAACCTCAAAATAATGATGAGATTAATATTAAAACGCAGAAGGCAGCCTGAATGATAAAGAGTGGAGATGCAACCGTTGACCACCGGGTGTTAACAACACAGTTGCTCTTACAGCACCTCAGTTGCCGCGAACGGCGTATCGGAAGGCACCAACCCTGCATCTCCTGTTTTATATCTGCGATTATTATACAATTCAGAATAATGATGAGATTAATATTAAAAATCAGAAACCAGTCTGAATAATAATAATAATAAGTGGAGATGCAGCCTCGGACCATCTGCTGTTGACAACACCACCGCTCTTACAGCACCTCCGGTTGCCATGAATATTGTGTTTGAATGCGCCAGGCCGGCATCTCATGTTGTGCATCTTTGATTATTATTCCAGTAAAATAACTTGGAATTGGAATGGCGACTCTGCTCTGATCCATCTACCTCATCACCCTGCACCATCACACCGGAATACTGTTATGGTGCAACATTTTGGCGAGCCAGGCAGGAGTTTTTCATCAAGCACAAGAGCCTGAACCAACTCCTCTAGTGAATCGAACCTTAAAAAAACAAAACAAATGGCTACAGAGCAAAAGCTGTTGTCCAAGATGAATCTCGAACAGCTGCAGGAGAGTGCCAGCACTGTGTTAAATGAGTTTGACCAGGACCAGCTTATTGAGGCCTGTAGTTATTTGAAATGTTTTTCAGGGGAAGATGAGGCTTGGAAACAAAAGAACAGGCGCACTTTGATCAGAGCAGCAGAACGTGAGTTCATTGATCAAAATAAAGATGCCAGAAAAACAGGCCAGTTGCCCAGTAAATGTCCTATTGTCGAGAGTGAAGAGCATCAACAGGCAGTGGAACAGATTAATCAGCCACCTCACCAGCCCACCTGTCTTAGGTTACCCTCGGTTTGATCAGTCATTTGTGCTGCACTGTGATGCATCACAGGAGGGTTTGGGAGCAGTGTTGTACCAACATCAGGAGGGGAAACTGCGGGTCATAGCTTTTGGATCAATAACTCTCACTCCGCCAGAAAGGAAGTACAACCTGCATTCAGGGAAGTTAGAGTTCCTGGCATTAAAATGGGCGATATGTGAGCACTTCAGGGACGACATACCATGCGCCCTCCTTCACTGTCTACACAGACAACAACCCACTCACATATGTACTCACAACAGCAAAGCTGAATGCCACTGGACAGAGATGGGTTGCTGAATTGGCGGACTTCAACTTTGATGTCAAGTACAGGCCAGGCCGAACGAACGCAGATGCGGATGGACTGTCTCGCATGCCTCTTGATTTCTGTAAGTTCATGGAAGGGTGTACAGAAGGAATGAGTCCAGAGGTGGCTGAAGCTGTCATTCAAGGGGTGTCCACCACACAGAGGGACTTCATGCCACATCTAAGTCCTTTGGCCATCAATGCAATGGCCACAGAGATTCAACTTGACCAGCCTTCGACATCCCATTCCAGAGTCACCTCCAGTCAGCTCAGAGAGAGGATCCTGTCATTGGCCCGGTGCTGAAGCTAAAAGACCAGGGTGAGCAACCAAGCAAGGCAACAGTAGAAAAGGAAAGCCCTGAGGTGAAGGCATTGCTGAGGGAGTGGTCAAAGCTGCAGGTAAATAGCAAAGGTTTCCTGTATCACAAGACTGCAACAAGGACCCAACTCGTGTTGCCACGCTGCTACCATCCACTTGTATACAAGGAACTGCACAAAGATATGGGGCACCTGGGCTCGGAAAGAACGTTAGAACTCATCAGGGACCGATTTTACTGGCCAAGGATGCAGCGGGATGTGGAGAGATTTGTGACACAGGAATGGGAGTGCTTAATGAAGCGAAAACCAAGCCGGATCACGCGAGCACCCATGCTGAATATAAAGACCACATATCCCTTTGAATTGCTGTCCATCGACTTCCTGCACCTTGAAATATGTAAAGGAGGGTATGAGTACATTCTCGTGGTGATGGACCATTTCACTCGATTTGCACAGGCGTATGCAACAACCAACAAGTCAGCAAGGACAGTTGCCGACAAGATATTCAGTGACTTTGTGCTGAAGTTTGGTTTTCCCACACGAATCCATCACGATATGGGACGAGAATTTGAAAATCAACTGATGGCCCAGTTGAAGCAACAAAGTGGGATTAAAGGCTCCCACACCACACCATACCACCCTCAAGGAAATGGACAGGTAGAGAGGTTTAACAGGACATTGCTGGCAATGCTGAGGACTCTGACTGAAGAACAAAAACAAAATTGGAAGAACTCATTAGCAAGTGTGGTGCATGCCTATAACTGCACCCGCAATGAAGCAACAGGGTTCTCACCGTACTTCCTGCTCTATGGGAGGTCTCCCAGACTTCCGATAGATCTACTATTTGGATTTGACATTGAGGGGAAAGAGGGCTCTTATGCTGACTATGTTGAGAAGTGGAGGAACAGGATGAGAGATGCATATGAAATCACAAGCAAAACTGCAGCCAAGCAGGCCACTCGGGGAAAACTGTCACATGACAAAAGAATCTACGGTGTAGAGCTACAAACAGGTGGTTGGGTTTTGGTGAGGAATGTTGGTGAGAGGGGAGGTCCTGGGAAGATTCGATCCTACTGGGAGGACCAGGTTTACGTTATTGTTGGAAGAAAGACGCCAGAGAGCCCAGTGTATGAGGTGAGACCTGAAAATGTGAGAGGCAGAGCCAGGACCCTACACTGCAATCTTCCGTTGCCATGTGACTCCCTCCCTGTGGCAGAACCTCAGCAGAGACCGCACAGAGAGGAAACAGCACAGAGTGAGCGAGGACTGAGGAGAAGGTGGACACGCCATCAAGGTTCCATTGTGGAAGTGGTTGAGCCAGTTGGTGAGTCAGAAGACGAAATCTTTGAGGACCAAGCCCAATGGGGCACAGTGGAGGGACTGGATATCTCGGATCTCAACCCTGACGTCATAGCATTTCAACCACAGAGAAGGGTACGACGACAGCAAAATCCATCTCCATCTCCGGTGGTCATGCAGAAAGTACTACTGGAAGACTGGGGCCTCAGTGAAGAGGCAGGGGGACATACCAGTGAAGGACCACAAGAGCTCCAGGAATCGGAGGAAGAAGTAGTACAAGAAGACACCTCCAATGGCAACTATTCCCGTCCAAAGAGACGGATTAAACCTCCACAAACATTGACCTATGAGTCACTGGGAAAACCATCTTTGGTGAGAAGGATAGTAAGCACCCAGGAATCCAGGATTCAGTTGGTTGATGGAAACATCTTTAACTGCCCCCCAACAGAGACTCTCATACTGCATTAGCAGATTGCTCCATGGGAGCAGGAATGCTTACACTCTTTGAAGAGAAATGCTCCGGTATACAAGAGCTGTTCAGTCACACAAGGAAGACCGGAGATTGTGTGGTGCTAAAAAAAGGGAAAAGATTTGTGTACTCCCTCATCACAAAGGAGAGTGCTGACCAGAGATCAATGTGCACCAGCTTGAAGGAAAGATTGAAGGGAATGAGAAACCACTGCATTGCTCATGGAATAACCAAGGTCTGCATGCCAAAGAATGGATGTGGGTTGGAGGACTTGAATTGGGAAACGGTGCTGAAGATTTTGGAGGAGGTCTTCCAAGAAACTGACACCAGTATCTCTGTCTACTCGTGGTAAAAACCTCGGGAGTACGTACGAGTGATGGAAGAACGAACAGTTGTTCGGGTGAAGTGAATGTCGGGACGACATTTCTTTTGAGGGGGAGAGTGTTACGAGAAAAACTACTACCCCCATTTTCATTACTACCACCCCATAGAAAACCTCAAAATAATGATGAGATTAATATTAAAACACAGAAGGCAGCCTGAATGATAAAGAGTGGAGATGCAACCGTTGACCACCGGGTATTAACAACACAGTTGCTCTTACAGCACCTCAGTTGCCGTGAACGGCGTATCGGAAGGCACCAAGCCTGCATCTCCTGTTTTATATCTGCGATTATTATACAATTCAGAATAATGACGAGATTAATATTAAAACTCAGAAACCAGTCCGAATAATAATAATGAGTGGAGATGCAGCCTCGGACCATCTGCTGTGAACAACACCACTGTTCTTACAGGACATCCGGTTGCCGTGAATATTGTGTTTGAATGCTCAAGGCCGGCATCTCATGTTGTGCATCTTTGATTTATTATTCCAGTAAAATAATTTGGAATTGGAATGGCGACTCTGCGCTGATCCATCTACCTCATCACCCTGCACCATCACACCGGAATACTGTAAAAGTGCAACATAAACATAAATGCAAATTTCACATGTGGAAAAGGTAAGTACACCCCGACATTATCACCACTTCAAATACCTAAAATTAGAATCAGGTGCACCAGCTCAGGTGCAAATGATTAGAACATCGTTAGAGAGGATCTTGGAGGAACCTGTCTTATTTAAACCTCAGACATTTAGTTTGGTTTGCTCTTTGTTGTGGAAGTGTGCTGCGTCACCATGCCGAGATCAAAAGAGCTCTCTGAGGCCTTCAGAAAGTAGGTTATAGATGCCTACGAGTCTGGGAAGGGATATAAAAAGATCTCCAAACAATTTGAAATCAATCATTCGACTGTCGGGAAGATCATCTACAAGTGGAGAAGATTCTAAACAACTGCCAACTTGTTCAGGCCAGGCCGCCACAGCAAGTTCAGCCCGAGGGCAGACCGCAAGATGCTGAAAGAAGTCTCTAAGAACCCCAGAATGTCATCACGGGACCTACAGGTAGCTCTTGCCACTGTTGATGTCAAAGTGCATGAGTCTACCATTAGAAAGAGGCTGCACAAATTTGATCTACATGGGAGGTGTGCCAGGACGAAACCTTTGCTGTCCAGAAATAACATCAGGGAAAGACTAAAGTTTGCCAATGAACACCTAGGCAAAGACCAGCACTTCTGGAACAATGTGCTCTGGACAGATGAGTCAAAGGTAGAGCTATTGGGCCACAGTACCAGAAGACATGTTTGGCGAAAACCAAAGACAGCATTTGACCACAAGAACCTGATACCAACTGCAAAGCATGGTGGTGGAAATATTATGGTTTGGGGCAGCTTTGCTGCTTCAGGGCCTGGGCAGCTCACCATCATATAATCCACTATGAATTCTTCATTGTACCAGAGGATAATCCTCACATTGAGGATAGTGTGAGGCCATCTGTCGGGAAGTTGAAGCTCAACCGAAGATGGACCTTGCAACATGACAATGACCCGAAACATACCAGTAAATCCACCAAGGAATGGCTGAAAAGAAAGAAATGGAGGGTTCTGGAATGGCCAAGTCAAAGCCCAGATCTAAATCCCATCGAGATGTTGTGGGGGGATTTGAAACGAGCTGTGCATGCAAGAAACCCCTCAAACATTGCACAGCTGAAAGAATTCTGCATGGAGTGGGCAAAAATTTCTCCCAGTCGATGTCAGAGACTGGTAGACAGTTATAAGAAACGCCTACTTGGTCGTTTCTGCCAAAGGGGGCAATACCACCTATTAGAGCCAAGGGTGTACTTACTTTTTCCACATGTGAAATTGCATTTATGTTTATTTAAATTATACAATGGACTACAAAATGTAAATGTTTCATGATATTTGTTATATTATATCACCTTTATCTTTCAATATTGTTGAAATGAAGATCAAATAGCTGTATGTTGAAAAGTCAAAACTTTACATGGGGTGTGCTTACTTTTTGACGTGACTGTGTGTGTGTTTGTATATATATATATATTGTCACGCAACCACGATTAACACCGCAGTTACGGATGGCCAATTGCGAGGCTTTAACTACCGAGGCGAAAACTCAATGCGGATGCGGATTCCAAATCAAACACTTAAAATTAAACGCGCGGAATGGCGGACACAGCAAAGCTCCGCCGCCGCCGCCTTATCTATTAAAATCAGACACCCAGGAAGCTGCGTTCAGATATATACAGAAAATAATACAAGGATTTATTAATGAAAAGTAAAGACAGTGAAAAAGCCCGCGCCGGTAATAACTCTAATCAGAAGCCTAAATTGGGATCCCACACACAACAGATATCAAACACGATACGAGGGAGATTATGAATTGCAAAAGAAACACGTCACGTCGTGTACAGTGTACACGGAGCCCGGGCTTATCTGTCTGTCGTCTTCTTGTAACACGGCCGCCTCAGCCGCCACCAGGCCTTCTCCAAGCTCCGATCCTCTCGCCGCCCACGAGGTCGGTGCACCAATCTCCAAGGCACCCAACGCAGGCCAGCGGCTTCACCCAAGATCGATCCCCACACGAAGCACGAAAAGACAGGAACGGGGAGAACGCAGGTGTGACTGCACGTCTCGTCCCTCCAACTCGCTCCGGGACTGGTCTCAACTCAACTCCTCCGGCTCAACTGAAGTGAACTCTCTGCGGGAGTGCTGGCAGCCAACTCTTCTGCAGAACTCTTCTCAACTGCTGCGCAACTAAAAGCATGAACCACAAGAGACCAAAAGCTGCACTGCCAGACGCCAGAGAGGCAAGAGAACAAGAACCAAGAGAGCGTTCGGCGCTCCCTTAAATAACCTCGCTGGTGACGTCACGTCCCTTGGTGCGCCACCCAATCAGTGCCCTCCACCGAATCACAGGCCTGTAGTGTTGTGATAGCGCGTGGCACTCGAGGCCCAGCGGAGGTGTAGCTGGCTGCGGCCATCATCGGCAGTGTCCTAGCCTGGTCTCCTGTCCGTTTGTTCCGAAGTCATTGTCAGGGAAAGGAATTATTTAATGTTGCGCTAGTGACCTATCTAATGTTTATGTGGTCTGCAGTGCCATAATGGACAAAGGTTTGACTACTAGGTGAAACTCACAGGGGCGTTACCTTTAATCCCTCACTACTTAACGCTCGAATCTCCAGGTAGATCCACAATCATACATCTTACCCTGACAAACGCCTCAACATCAAGAACTTATTACATGTCGAGTCCCTGTCACGACAGTCGAATACGTACCTATACAGATCTACCTAGCTCTAGATGTTGCTCTACCAAATTCACAACTATATATATATATGAGAGGATATACCCAAGAGCATATACCCATATATATATGAGAGGATATACCCAAGCTCGATCAGTTATAAGGACACGAGCGATTGACGGCTCAGACTTGGTGGGTTCACAACTGGATAAAAGAAGCACCATTCGAGATTTGGATTCTAATTTCTAGAAACTGAAATTGTCTTGAGATAATTGCCTCATCAATATTACATTAGTCAGGAATAAAAACTCAGATGGGTTATTAAGGACCATCAGGGGTGGATAAGGAGGAAGTCTGATCCGGTATACATGTGGATCAATGCCCTCAAGACAACCTGTGATGGAGATGAAAAAACTATGGATGAAAAGGTAGCGCAACTCAAAATCCCCCTAAACAAACGGAGTATAAAAAAGTGTTGTTAAACAGAAAATATGTGAAAACTCATGCATATTATAGGAGGTTGCTACCTATGAGAGAGAATGCAATCTATAAAATGATAAATGTCGATTTGTCTTTTTACCTCCGACACCAAAGGTGGATGGAGGTTATGTTTACCTTCGCAAAAGCGGAAGGTTATGTTTTGATCGCTGTGTATTTATTTGTATGTCTGTGTGTGTGTGTGTATGTTATTCGCATAACTCAAAAAGTATTCAACCGATTCGCATGAAATTTGGTGGGATGATAGGTTATTATCCGGGAACCATTTGATTAGATTTTGGAATCGATCGGGTCAAAGGTCAAGGTCAAGGTCATGAAAAGGTCAAAATCGTCTTTTTACCAGAGCGCGGTCAATTTGTGTCCAATTTGTATGAAACTAATGCCAAAATGCTTTGCTACACAGATCTTGTAGTCTTTTATTTTGGCAACAAAAGTAGCTGCGGCGAAGGTATGCGCTCTACCGAGTGCCCGTTCTAGTTTCACCTGTGTCTGTCTGTTTGTTTGTGAACAAGATATCTCAAAAAGTTGTGGATGGATTGGGACGAAATTTGACAGAAAGGTAGTGTATGTGGCAAGGACAAAATGATTCAATTTTGGTGAGGATTCGGATCCGGCTAGTAGAATGTTTCAAGTGATTCTTCACCATTGGGAGATAGGGCCAAGAGCGATACATAGCAGGATATCTCAAAAGGTTGTGGACGAATGATTTTGATTAAATGTGATTCGGTATTGTGATTTTCTGGTCTACTCTGGGATACAAAACGTAAACTGTTCACCTGGCGAAGGTATGCTCTATACTGGGTGCCGTTCTAGTTGTGTGTGTTGCCCATACGCTGCTACACTTGTGGATGGATTTGCACCAAATTTGTCACAGAGGTAAAAGGTTGTACCGGACAGGTATTAGCGAGGTTAGTGGCAACTTTGGCTGCCGGGAGACCCCCGGAAATATGATGGGGTATATTCCTCCCTGTTGCAGTTGGTTTGAACAGCGCCACCTTTGGTGAAGTTGAGTACTACAGAATGGATTGAATGTCCAAGACAACGAACTACCTGACTGTCATCTTCTGTGTTTATTCTTGCCACCACCATGGCTAGCTCTTGCCGTCACTGGGGACGAGTACTTTTGCTAGTAGCACAATAAAACTACTACTACTACCTCTTTTTAACAGCCTCAATTATTCCAATCATTATTATCGGGTTTGGCTGGAGAATGTTTTTCACCCAGGTCCTTCACTAACCAGCTGGCCAGGTCAAACGTTCGACTCAAGGTGGCCAGGTTGTGGATCTTTGCTAGTGTGCCGCTCATATCTCACCAAATTTTCGACGAAGACACCATGGGATAGTTAACATCCACCAACTAATGCCAACACATGGAATGACCACTTTGACGTCCTATGAGAGGAACGGCACGCACACACACAAACACACAGACACACGCACGCACGCACACGCACACACACACATGAATGTCCTGTCTGTGAAACTCCATGGCTAGGCCAATAATATACCCATGGCTACATAACCCAGAAGCAAGTGTGCATACCTTTTAGACAATCCTGCCAGCTCAATGGAATAATAAAATTCAATTGAAAGGCATTATATTAGTACGAGCAAAAGTACCCGTCACTTCACTGATGGATTTAATCAAAACACAGAGACACTGGCGTTTCCCAACCAACCACCCCCTCCAACCACAACCCCAGCTCAACCCCCCTCCCCCCACCACCTGTTCACCCTAACCCCTCTCTCCACCCCCTTACCCCAACCCCTCCTCACACCCCTCTCATCTCCCAGCTCCTCACCTCGGCTACACATCCCTTGCTGCTAGAAATATTTCCCTCACACAATATCCCTGGCTCCCTCTGGTTAATTTACCCGTGCAAAGAGCGATTTAACCTCAGCGTTGCCCCGAAAAAAAGGAAATTGTAATACCCTCTGCCACCACTACGAGGTGGTGCTATGCGGTACACATTTACATGGAGAATTTACGATTTACTTTGTACTAACATAGTCCATGACTCCACAGGTCATTTTAACATCTGAGCCACCTTTTCAAAGTGTAAAAAGAACTTGCCTACCTCCTTTTCATTAAAGAGTGGAACCAGTCTTACATGCCTACCAATATCCCAAGAGTTCTGACTTGTTGTCGAACTATCCGGCAAGGATAAGATTTCTCTCCGTCCTCCCAGTAATTCAAGCTCCTTGAGTTTAATTTCCATCTGATACTCCATGTCTTGTTCCTTTCAGTCCCTTTGATACTGCATGTCCCGATCCTTTAAGTCCCATTCAGCTTTCCTTTCCTCTGCTCTTTCCTATGCTCTTTTCTCCTCGAGTTCTCATTCCTTTTCTGCTCTCCTTTCCTCTCGTTCCTTTTCTGCTTTCCTTTCCTCTCGTTGCTGCCTCTTCTCTTCCAATTCCAACTCTTTTAATCTTTCCTGGCTCTGCAGTTGTATCTCCATTTTCCATATTGCCTTTTTCCTCTCGTAACCAATCCAATACTACCTCTTCCCATTTTCTCTCTCTCACTAAATATTCTACCACCAACGTCTGAATCTCTGCCTTCTTCATATTAACTCGGACCTCCAAGTTACAGGATTTGGCCAACGTCCTAAGTTCCGATCTTTTTAACGCCTGGAACTGTGCCTCGTTAGGGGACGTCACAAAATTTTCC
Organism: Myxine glutinosa; assembly: GCF_964187855.1. Taxonomy (NCBI): domain Eukaryota; kingdom Metazoa; phylum Chordata; class Myxini; order Myxiniformes; family Myxinidae; genus Myxine; species Myxine glutinosa. The sequence continues at coordinate 105,991,422 of NC_136264.1, forward strand.
ACATCAAACACAATTGTGACTATTAGTTAGCAAGCCTGTTAACCTTCACACAAAAATTGTAAAATTTGGGAATGTTAGGGAATGTCAAATTTGGGAATGTTTGGGCATGTCAATTTTTTTTTATTATTATTTTTTGTATACTGAATCGAGGCTCGTGAAAGAGCTGACATTTACTTCACAAACAAATCAACCAGACAAACAAAATATATAAAAAGAGGGAGCGGAAGACAAGAGAAGGGGAAGCACACAAACACTTGAGAGCACACAACATTTAAGAGCAGGGAGATGTGTGGGAGGGAGAGGGCTTGGGGGGAGGAGGCGTGGGAAGGGGGTGGGGGGTGGGAGAAGTATAAAACACAAGGACACAAAGGACTTCCAGGACAGAAGTTGGTATTTCAAAAAAGTGGAATTGTGGTGAAATTAGCGGGGATAGAAAAGATCAAGGTTTTGGATGGGGGAAGATAAGAGATGGTGGTGAACAGCTGTTTTAAAGACCTGGAGGGTGGGGTGGGATTGAAGAGAGTGAGGGAGTTTGTTCCAGAGGCGGGAGAAAAGAGGAATGAAGGAGTGAAGGTGAGCAGAGAGTCTTGATTTTGGCAGTTTAACCATAAGAGGGTTGCAGGCAGATCTTGTGCGACCTGTAGGAATATTTGCGGGACAGAGCCCAGAGAGAGCTGGGGGGGGGGGGGGGGCAAGGCCAGAGAGGAGTCGGTAGAAGACGGATTTGGGAATGTTAGGGAATTCAATCCTGGACGAGCTCCCAATTTCTGTTTCGAGTTATCTCCCCAAACTCCGGTTACGGTGCCCCTCTCGAGAAGGAACGCGGCAGAAAGATTTGTTATTTTGAGTGTTCTAATAAACCATGGTAAAATCACACCAATGCAATTGCGTAGAACAACCAAGTAATTGTATTAAGAACTCCCACATACACAATAATAACATTCTTAAAGAAAGTACCATGAAAATATCACTTGCATCAAAGGAACAATACATATGATGGTACCATCATTCCCCAATGCTCTCAAAACAATAAACTCAATACGCCAACGTGAGTGGAATGTAACATTTCCCAAAGTCCGTGCACGTATCTCCACGCTGGTTGAAGCCATGCAGAATGACGAGAACAGACAGGTATCGGCACGACGGCGAACGAGGAGTTACGAGGTAAGAGGTCGATAAGGGAATTGAGCCGATATGGGAACCAACGGCGATCAACACGATGATATCGATATGGGAATCCCAATGACAAAACAAGATGCATCAAGCACACGGCCTCTTCGAGGAAAAAATGGCCGATCGGCCTGTAATGGAGGTGCTTGCTTTCCCGCCAACAATAGTTCACGCTTTGTAAAAAAAAAACAACCTGAGAATGGCACTAGCTGATAGGAGTGGGGACGCAGAGGTCATCGGATGACGTCAGAGGCTGGAGTACAAAGGAGTTGGAGTGCTGACATTTTCTCTCTCATTTTCTGGGTTTGGTGGCGGACGGTCGTGTTCCCGACATTTTGCCTCTTTGGTTCGATCGCTCTCTCCGGACTGGCCTCTATAAATATATGTATAAATATGAGTTTAAAGCATGCTCTTTTCTTTTCCATTAGGGTATCAAAATAAGTTGGTGAATCACTGTCCTGACTCTTGATAAAGTGAAAAAATCTCTGTGTGCCTCTCATAGATTTTAGCAGAGTACTGTATATGACCATGGTGCTTGCTAAAAGCGTAGTGTCGTTGAAGAGGTGCCACTGATCCGCTGTATTTACAGGAAAATAAACAGAATGGATTATATATTTATTACTATATGAAAATTCAATTAAATTAATTCCTATAAATATGCTCAACTACACAGCATACATCACACCATCTTTAGCAGCTGCAGTGCCATTGGCACTGGGCATAAGCTTGCTAATCAGGGTGCTTCAATTTCACTGGATGTGCACCTTTGGTGACTGTTTCGTGTAAGTGTTTTACATTCATTCTTGGCAGAAACAGAATATTAAAAGAAAGAAGCATATTGCTAAGTAGTCCTTTTATTATGAATAAGAAAATAGAAATTTATATATTACAACTACTACAATTAAAAGTAACACAACAGAAATGCACACACATGAATGTGCCTTTCAGTTTTCTTCGATAGGACTGGGGTGTTATCCCTATGTTCTTCCCTTTGTCAAAGTTGTAATCTTGAAAAAATCCTACTCACCTGAGAAACCAATATCTTGAATGGTGTTGAGTGATAGACACAGGCAAACAGGCCAGTAGGTAACACTAACACAGACAACAACCCCAAAAAGGGCAGTGTGAAATGTTCTCATCAGACGTGGCCACACATACAAGGTATATTGAAGACAAAAGGAAATTGCTCTTCTTTTGAGAGAGAAAAGGCAACATGAAATTTTTTTATTGAGGCAGATGCATAGGACAACCACTTTGTGTTATAATTCCACAGGATATTTGTGAACATTCTTTTTGATGTTATTTTGTCTGAAATAAAACAACTGACAATGTGGTTCGTAAAGTCACAAGGTAGTTAGCCGGTGATGAAGGCGAGGAAGATAAAATGGATGCTGACTCTTGTGAACCGACACAAATTGTTAAACATGTGTGTACTCTTGTGCTGACCTGCAAAATGCATTCGCAAAAAAAAAGAAAAAAGAGGCAAAAAAGAACCAAGCCCAAATAAATCATAAAAATGAGCACACAATAAGGCGCTGCACCTTCGTGTTGTGGTAAATCAAAAAGCTGCTCCAATACAGCACCTACACAATGAGTCTTTGCCAAAACGATGGCGTTTTCATCATCGACAAGGCAGGAGGAATATTGTGCACAATTAACAACACCTATTTCTTTCGATTGAAAACAAAACCCTTTTTATATTGCACCAGGCTGAACAACAAATTTAAAAGATCGTTTCCGTTCCACTCCAAAGTTTTTTTGTTTTTTTTTTGCTGAAAATGTGCTTGCCGGAGGTATAGTAAATATTAAATGGTGGTGATGTGGGAGAAGTAATCTAGAGTAACAATTAAAATACAGTTGGAGTGCAGGGCTGAAGGAAGGGGATGGAGGAGTAAGAGGGCTGGCTGGAGGAGGATAATAATGATACGGTAAAAGAAGGAGAGAAATTATTTGTTGCAAATGTTAATGCTGAAGGAAAAAGATGACCAAGAATGAGGAGCAATTCAGGAGAAGAAAAGGTGGACATAGAGAACATACATAAGGTGTTTCCAAAAGGGAAGAAGAGGTTGGATAGTAAAGGTAAAGTAAAATAAATGACTGCAGGAAGAGTCTGGGAGGATATTCTAGAAAAGGTACAAGAGAGAGAAAAAATAATTCTGCATTGAAATAATCTTAGCGGCATGATGTTGAAATCTTAATTGTATGGCAACGTCATCCTGAGTGGCAGGTTCTACTACAAGCAGAAAAGACCATTTGTTGGAGCATCCACCTTCCGCAATGAAGCATGTCTGAGTATATTAAGTCAAAACTGTGGTGTAGCTTACAAATAAGGAAGCCCTCTCTGAATTGCACAAAGGCCGTAGAACATATCAAGCCATAATGCTGCCTTGCAGGCTGAAATCCCATCTGTAATTCACAGGTTGTATGCATTTCCTAGACCATGGAAGATTGATGCTCTGAGTTCCATTTTAGGGTGTATGGGCTTGAGGGATGTCCCGACCATAGCTCTTCATGATGCCTATTCGGTAATTACATTCTCAAGAATGAGAAATGAAATTGTCCCAATAGAACCGGTTTTTTGAGAAGCCACCTTCCGTTGTTAAATCTTTTTTTTTTTTAAATAAAGTAATCGCAAAGAGTAGTTTTAGTGTGATTTTTAAAAGCATAAAAAGAACAGAAGTATGTGGTCCAGTAGTAGCTGTCCTGTTTGTGCATCAAACATTGGTAAAACCCATGACTGCAATGTTAGCAAAACGTGACTTAAGCAACAACAGTTTTCAGTGCATAGTGTTTCATCCATCATCGATGCTTTGTAAAAAAGAAATGGCTATAATATAAACTATTTTCCAGATCCATCGTTAGACAAAACGAGGCACAATCTCATCAATGACTCGCCTGACTTATGCAATGGCGGAATATCTTATACCCTAGATTTAAACATAAATAATGGAGTACAAAACAACACCAATGAAAGAGAATTAGACCAAAACCTAAATAATGGAAGCTTCACCAAGTTGGAACACAATAATATTTCTTTCACAATCGGTTAACAAGGGTAACATCTGTCCTGAAGACCTGAAGAGACGAGATTGAAGGGAATGTGGAAGTTAGTTCCACAGGAAGGAAAAAAATGAGGAACAAATGAGTGTAGGTGAGCAGTGATTCTGGATTTTTGGAGGTTCACTGGAAAAAGGTTTATGGTGGACTGTGTGCACCCTCCAGAAACCTTGGGGGACAGAAGGGGGGAGATGAGGAGGTAAAAGCATGGATTGAGCAGAGGGTGCAAGACCATAAAGGGGATGGTAGAAAACAAAAAGACCACCGACTTATGTGAATACCCATAGACTCAGCTTCATCATGAGAGATTCCAATCATTTTGAAGGGTTTGGTTTCCATGGGGCCAAGTTGAGCAAGGTGTGAGGCAGGGGAACCAGCCAAGAGGGAAGAGCAGTAATTCATCAAGCTGTAGATGAAGGCCTTGTAGGTGGATAGGAGTTCAGGTGTGTCCAGGAAGGCCTTCGTACGACGGAGAATGCCCAGTCGGCGACTGGCTTTGGTGGCCAGTCCAGTCGGTCTTTTCGGAGAGACATACTAAGAGTGTGAGCTTTGTATGATACAGGATGCCCCATCGATGACCGGCTTTGGAGGCCAACTTTGAAATGTGGATTGCCCAAGAAAGATCATGGCTGAGAGTGAGACCCTGGGATTCGAATGACTGAACTTCCTCAAGAGGATTGTTGAGAAAGTAGATGGAACAGTTTGCCAGACGGTCATTTTGGAGAGAGAGCAGGACAGTGTAGGATTTTTCAGGATTGAAAGACATATTCCAAGTGTTTGACCAGCTTGTGAATTTGTGAAGGTCTGAAGAGAGGGAAGAGGTTCCCCACCTGCAATCTGAAGGATTACGGACGTCACGGCAGAGGGTGGAGTCATCAGCAAATGGATAAAGAGGATTTTCCCAGAGAGTCAGAGAGATCTACTGACCCCAGAACACTACCTTAACAGGGAGAGCGGATGAAAGGAATCAGTTGAAAAACTACATGTTGGCTACAAGAGCAGAGGAAGTCAGGAAGTCATGCGTAGAGTTGGCCTTGGTTGAGTGGTTAAAAATGGGTCCATGTTGTCTGAGAGAGAGATGTAGATGAGTTGTCACTGCTTGGATGACGATACAACACACAGACAAATAAGAGGTGGAACAGAGGGGAAGTCACAGCAAAAGGTTCTCCTGGAGGTGTAAGATCAGTACAAGGGCAGTGAGAAATTGAGTTATTGATGTAAAGTGCAACTCCACTGCCAGGGCTGTGTTCAGGCCTATCAAATTGGAAGAGACAATATCCGGGGAGATATACTAATGGGTCAAGGATGTCCTGTGGGAGGAAGGATTCTGTTATACACATTATATCCAGTTTATCAGCATTGGCCTGGATTGAGAGGTCTGTCAGGTTGGAGTGGAGACCTCACATGTTTGAGGTCTACACATTTAAGGGCATGGGAGGAGGTGTTGGGAGGGTGCGGGATGGGGTTGGTCGGAGTGTTGAGTGGGCAGGGTTATTGGGAGGCTTTGAAGGGGTAGGTGAGGGGGAATGTTTGAGTGGATGGGGTGAGGGAAGCATTGAGGGGTGGGGTGAGGGAATCATTGAGGGGTGGGGTTAGAGGGGAGCATTGAGAGGTGGGGTTAGAGGGGAGCATTGAGAGGGTGGTATGAGGAGGGATGCGGAAATAGGGGACATGAAGTGGATTGATGCTGATTCTGAATTCCAAAATTTGGCAAATGGAGATAAATATCATGGGATAGGTGTTAAGAATTTTTGTTGAAGGCACAGAGAAAGGTGACAGGTAGGTGCAGGAGGAGGGTTGGTTGACAAAGCGCTTAGCTGACAGAGAGTTTTGGAAAATAATTTGTGAAGACGAAAAAGAGAAATAGATCATGGTGAAGAAGAACATGTGGGATAGGCCTACTCCTCACGAAGAAATAAAGAAAGTGAAGCATTTAAAATGCTTTTAAAGGAAGAAGGAAGAAGTATATCTCGTCAGCGCTGATTCAGTTTTGAGACAGAAAAAAATGGAGTGCAGGAAGTAGGGGCAGAAGGAAATTCACATCGAATGAGATCATTGTGTAGTGAAAAAATACAGTTTTCTTGCTTGTTTGTACTTTCTGAAGTGATCAGGAGAAAAAGGATAACATTGAGGAGGTAGAAATATTTGGGAAGAAACAAACAAACGAGGAACACATCGACACAAGGAACATATAATTTTCACGGAGGCTATCCGAGGAGTAGGCCTTGAACAACACAAAAACAAATTCAACAAATACAGCACAAGGAGGTAATTTTTAACATGGAAAATTGGAAACAAACAAACAGCAACACAGGGACGAAGGTATCACAGAAAAAACATGACAAATCCGGTTCGGAAAACAGCTTTAATGAGGTGAAAGCGGCAGCTGCAGATTCGACCAAGGCCTGGAAAAAGTCCCCAAATCAGAAGTTGATATTGACCCATCTTGGCCATCCTTCCCTTAATATAATTTTAAAGCAGACAACCATCACCTTCAAACACCTTTGCATCTGGCGCCTTTAACCGCTTCCAGGTTCTGTACGTTGTGTGTTAGAACATGGAACAACATGTTCACATTCTGCTCACCGCAATGTTATAAGTTGGAAGAACTTTGGAATGAATCTCAACACTGATGCAACATTACACTCTTAATTGCCAAATGTGCGAAACAGACAAGTACAAACGACTCACTGCTCCTCAAATATCGTGTGAATAATTCTGCAATAAACTTTTACAGATTTCTTTTCTCAAAATGGCTGTATTGCCATACGTATTGTCCTGTGCACTCTGTGCAGCATATCACATATAACCAAAACAACGTCTTTCAATTTCCAATGGAGAATTTAAAAAAGAAGCACTCCCCAAATAAAATCAACGTAAGGAATATCAAGGAATGTAATTGGAATGTTGATGCTCAAACTGCTGCAACGCACATGCAACTGAGGGCAAGGCAGGATGACAGCCAATGACCTTTGTGAGGACATCAGCGTTCCTTCATAGGAACCTTGGTTGGCAAAGAATTTTGTGGATAACTTCTGCAACTGACTGCATTTTGTGAACAATGACTCCAAGACTTCAACATGCTGCCAATTTTTGTGTCTGCTGCCAATAATCCCGTGTGTCTGAAGCACCGTTTTTGGCACTTGCAATCAAATGCCATTCTGCACAGCTCTTTTCTCTGCATGATCTGTACGAGTTCAAGTGATTCCAAAGTTGGCTGTCCCGGCAACCCGCGTGGAGCTTCTGTGCATACCAATGCGGAGCGTTGGGGTGGGTGGGCGAGCGCAGTGCGGTTCATTCCTGGCATTCGAATAAGCAACGGATCTGGGTCTGCTCCTCTGTTTAATTCAAAGTCTATATTTTAATGACAAATATCCTTGGGGGTACGTCTTGACAAGAGATTTCATTTGATGTTCTTCATTCATTCTCATTTGGGCAAGGCGACCCAGGTCTGGAGACTTGCTGGGTTTCCTCTGTGGAAATTTCAAATGAACAGTAGAGAACATAGGCAGCGGGTGCACAACTGAACCATCACTATCCCATGGCCTATTAATGAAAGCCAAAACCTGTCTGTGCCTGTGCTAGGATCTCTTACTGCCAGCATCAGGGGCAGCCGTGATAATGAAGGAAGGACGAGACGCTCTGCATCAAGGCAATAACATAAGCCAAAATCAAGAGGATGCCGGCAAGGAAGAGTGGGGAAGGAAGGAAGGAGAATCGGTGAAGAGGAAAAGAGACTCGATGAAACCCTTTTATAGTGTCTGTAGTTATCGGCATAGCGATCTCATTATTCTGCCTTACAAAATATATAGTGCACATGAATGGTACAATACTCTATCTGCATTTCCAGCTTAAAAATACAAACAAGGCATGTGGGGGCAAAACAAAATAAATGGGAACAAAGGAAAAGTCATCAAGTTACATGACAGATGAAACATGTTACACAGCAAATGATATGCAAGAGAAAGCACTCATTGTTAAACTGTAAATACAAAAATTGTGGAACGTAAGGGAAGATCAGGACAGTAGTATTACATCTTTTTACTTCGCGCATGAGCAGAAGAATTAGCGTTCCATCCGGAAACTGGAGGGCAATATTTAACCAAAATCTGTTAGGTATAAACACAAACACTGCATTGAGCCAGTGGTGCAAAATGTCATTTTTGCAAGCATTCGCTCAAGGACTCAACCACCTTGTGCCCTCAAGGCCAAGGCACATAATCATTTGGGAAACAAACCTTGTCCTCAAGGGTGACGACTCGGGGCAAATGGGTCACTGATGGTGAAGTCCTACCAAAGCACCATCGTTCAGGAAACCCCTGACCGAGAGCCTCGGTGCTTGGGAAGTTTGGAAAGGCGTGATGCGGGAGCAGATATTTTGCGTGTATTGCTAGTTTTTCCTGGGCTTTGTATTGCTTCCTTTAGCTCCTCTTTGTTAACAATTTGACAACCTGTTGTCACTTCCTTGACAGTCTTTCTTGAAAGATCCATTTTTGTTGTTTCTTTTCTTGGCTCGTTGTTGTAGCCCACCTCGTTCGGACATTGCAGACTAGTAGAGTTACGCTCTGCTCCCTGAGAAATGCCCTGTGTGTGGCAATAAAAGGAAAGACCATCATTTGATGTATTACAAAATGTGGTGTTCAAATAAAAAATGCAAATTTTCATTAAGACTGTGCTATGATCATCATGAGGGCTAATACATCTTCTATGAAATCTGTTCAGCTATTCAAAACCAAAAGCATTTTGATTAGATATGTTCAACTTTTAGTATTGGCAATTTTACAAGTTGATATTTTTGATGTTCAAAGCTCTTCCCTCATGGCACTTTGACTCAAGGATCAAATATGTGAAGCAAACAAGAACTTCCATGAACGATAGATAAAGTACTCAGAATAGTCCAAGATACGCCATGGGTATTAAAAAAAACTTCTATATATTAGTATATACTAGCAGAGTACCCGCCCTATGGTACGCATTCCAAGAATGCAACACATTCTTCTGACACCTACCTTTATTTGGGTGGTGTATAGGCAACTGACAGCTCCCTCAATCGCTCACGGAAATAAAATAAAAAACCCACGTTATGTGCAAGAAGCAAAAACATGCCTACTGCTTATAATTCAAAACACCACATAGCACTGGAAAAGGTGGGGACAGAAATACTGGACTGTAAAGGGTGTGGACTTGTAATACCCTGTCCCACCTGGAGGCGGCGCTACACAATACACATTTCCATGGGGAATTTGCGACTCCCCCGCCACCCACAAAGATTAAAATACCCCGATACACCAACTGGGGTCATGCTGATGTTATGTAGCAAGTCTGGATGTAATTGGGCCAGAACTGTAGGAGGAGTAACACAACAAACACCGGCTGTGAATTATAGTAAGGATAATTACAAGGAAAATATATAAATGTATTTTTATTCACAGGAGAGGACATGTACCAAACTTTTTACAGAGCATTATCATGCTGAAGCAGTTTCTTGGCAAAGGTTATGGTAGGTGGTTTGCCATCGTCTCTTCAGCAGACAATCAGGGCAGGAACTTGGAATTTGGTCAGGGTGCCGGCAAAAGCTCACATACTCTTTGCAAAGGACAACAGAGGATCTTTAATGTCAACCAATTAATGCAGGCAGATGGGTCACCCAGGTTAACGTCCAGCCAAAGGACGACGGACTTATTGATGCCTCGCCATGTCTGCAAGACACCAGGATGGCAGTTGATAGCCGGGTCGAGATTGAAACCCAGGCAAGACAGCTCAGAGGTGAGTGTGTAAACCTCGAGGCTATCCTGCCAGCCCCTTTATTTGGATATACTAGCAGAGTACCCACCCTATGGGTGGGTCGAGTTTGCCCATTACTTGCTGAAAATGTATAATCTGTGTTTTGCAAGAAGAGTATAGATGTTTGCGTGGTGTGCGCCTTACAGGTTCGATATGGTCTAAATCTAAACTATGAAAGGCACGTTCCAACAATAGTTAGGATTTAAGGTAATGAAAGGGTCTAATCTCTCAAGCATGTAAAAAAGGTCTAAAAAGCCCTAAATGGGCAAGGGTCCAAGCTGTCTAATATGTCTGAAGGTATAAGGGGTATGATTGGTGCTAAGGAACTTAAGGGGTGAAAAGGTCTAAAAGGTCTGTGGGGTCTTCAGGTTATAGGGGTCTAAGTGGTATAAAGGTCTAAAGGGTGAAGGGGTGTAAAGGTGTCTAAAGTGTTGTAAGGATCTGAAAGGTAAAAGGGGTCTATAGGAGGCTTAAATGTTCTTTAACTTATTAGGGGGTCTTAAGGGTATTGGAGGACTTAAGTATCTAAATGGTCTTGCGGGTTTTAGGTGTGTTGGAGGGTTTTAAGTGGGTCGTATGGGTCTTTAGGTTCTTGGGGGGTCTTAAGTTTCTTGGGTATCTTAGGGGTCTTAATGGTCTAGGAATCTTGGGGTCTTAAGAGTCTTGAGGTATTGGGGGGTCTTAAAGGGTTTTAGCGTTTTAAGAGTCTTGGGGGACTCATTGGGTCTTTGGGTTTAATGGGGTATTAAGGTTCTATGGGGTCTTAAGGGTATTGGTGTCTTAGGGGTCGTGGGTGTCATGGGCATCTTAAAGGGACATAGGAGGTCTTAGGGGTTTTAAGGTTATTGAAGGTCTTGGGGGTCATGGGGCATCTTAGCGATCTTGGGGGTCTTCAGGGTCTTTATGGTCTTAAGGGTTCTTGAGGTTCTATATGGTCTTAGGTTCTTAAAGGCTTTTTGGGGTGTCAAGGGATCTAAAGGCATTGAGGTATAGATGGGTCAGGTATAGATGGGTCAAAGGTAAAGATGGGCCAGGAACTCGCATGGACGCATGCATGGCTCCTTTTTTATATAAGCTCTTTGTAATTCGTGTTTGCTGTGTATTGGACAATCATGAGTTATCGTTTGTTTAACCTTTTGGACAACATTTGCATACACTTACATCGTTAAATGTCAATTGCCTCCTAATATTTACTGTATATTGCAAGAAAAATAAATTGATGCATCTTCATGTCTTTTATGACATGAAAAGTTTTCAATGCATGTAAAAGTTTTCAATGAGCTTCGCACAATGTTGGAAAAAATAATATGCCTTCTACTATTCAGAAAGAAATACAGCTGGGGCATTTTGTCATTTTCTAGACCTTATCCCAGGCATAAAGTCCCACAAAATGGTTAAAAAACAAATGATTCCATCTTAATTTCATTACAGATAAATTTCAAGGGAATGTAAATTCAGGTTTGTGGCAAAATATTGCATGTATGTATTACTAATGCCGATGACAATCTATCTATAATTCCAGTAATCTCTGTGTGTGTGTGTGTGTGTGTATGCGACCGCTGTTTCTCGACAACTACCGGTCCGATATACTTGAAACTTGCCAGGTATATTGCTGGGGACCCGAGGATGTGCCTTTTCAAGGTTTCATATTAATCGGACAAGTAGTTACCGAGCTCTGGCGATTTCTTTACCAAACTCCGCAAGCCGTTCGCTTTGGACCAAACCATTTCATGTAAATAGAGGGGGGGATTGTCACCGTACTCGCAAGCCGTTCGCTTTGGACCAAACCATTTCATGTAAATAGAGGGGGGGGGATTGTCACCGTACTCGCAAGCCGTTCGCTTTGGACCAAACCATTTCATGTAAATAGAGGGGGGGGGATTGTCACCGTACTCGCAAGCCGTTCGCTTTGGACCAAACCATTTCATGTAAATAGAGGGGGGGGGGATATAATTTTAGATATATATATAGTACGGGCATGCCCTAGTGCCTATAATGATGGTAATACATATTTTTATACACAGAATCTAGGCTCGTGGTGGAGCAAAGTTGTTGGTAGTGAATGCATATTGGACCGGAATTCAGTTTAGCCTGCTGGTTGGATCATAGCTAAGACGTGGTTGTGGCACTGATGTAGAGCCTCTTGTCGGTTACGGATGAAGATTTTGCAGTTTGTTCAGGATGTGGGTGGTAACTCGCCTTTGTGAAAAAACCGTGACATCTTTAAAGTTCTTCAACTAATGCTATCAGATGGGCCACCCCAGTTTATCGTCCTTCCAAGCAATGGGGCTCACAATGATATTGCATGTATATATTATGTGAAAAAGTATGTGAAATATGTGAAATATGTCATGCTATATGTCCTGCACCAAGAGAAGTTTATAGTTTCTGAGTGACTGAAGGCAAATATATTATTATTAGATATCGAGAAAACAATTTTTTACGTCTTTCAGCAATTCAGTCTCTGTGCTTCCTGGCCCTATTTTATTTCATGACAAGTATATTGACGGTTCATTCAAAAAATTTCTTGGACTCCTCATTAATGAAGAAATGACATGGAAAATGCATGTAGTTACTTTATACAAATCCTTTTCTCAAAGTATTGGTGAAATAAATAAATAAAAATATTATTTTCCTAAATCAGTACGATACTATATTCCACCTTGATAATGTCTCGACTGAATTTCGGCACAGTTGTTAGGGCTAACTCCTTAAAATAACAGCTGGACAAAATATTGTTGTTACAAAAAAGAGATGAGAATTACATGCAGTGAAGGTTCACATGCACATTCAAATATTATTTTGATGATAATAAGGTTCTGAAAATAGAAGAACTTTACATTTTAAATTGAGGGTTACTAATGTCCAGCTGAATTGAAATGAGATGCCTCAAAAATTTGCTCAAATTTTTGTTAAAAATAGAAAATAGAAGAGCTATACATTTTTAATTGAGCGTAACTAATGTCCAGCCGAATCGAAATGAGATGCCCCAAAAATTTGCTGAAATTTTTGTTAAAAATGAAGTTCATGATTACCCAACAAGACAAGCTAATATGTACCAGTTAAAACAAACAACAACTTCCTTTGCAAACAAAACGATGATTATCCCCCGTTGGACTTGGTCCAAAACGGGGGCTTATGGATTGGGTCTCGCCTGTCCGTCCGTCCATCCGCAACCATATCTCTGAGATGTATGGTCCGATTTTGTTCACACTTGATAGAAATAATACATGATGGTATTGATATGCACCTCGTTTTTGTTTCACAATGCAATCAAAGGTGTCCGACTGGCGGCCATTTTAGTTGTAAACTAGAATGGCACTTCGACGTCACCATGTCGACCGATATGCCTCCGCCCACATTATTACATCATTATAATACTTGTATCAAGTTTGATTTAAATCCATTCAGCTGTACCCAAGTTAGCACATTTTTACCTGACATGACCACTGACCTTTGACCTATGGACCCCAAAATTTAATCAGTTCATGTTTACATCATTATACATACCTGTACCAAGTTTAATTTAAATCCCTTAGGCTGTTCACAATTTCTCACATTTTTACCTGACATGACCTCTGACCTTTGACCTCGGGACCCCCAAAATCTAATCAGTTAATCTTTACATCATTATACATATCTGTACCAAGTTTGAATTAAATCACTTCAGCCATTCTCGATTTATAGACCTATTACAGACTTTGACCTTTGACCCAAAAATCGAATCACTTAATCTTTACAACATTAAGCACACCTGTACCAAGTTTGAATTCGATAACTTCAGCCGTTCTCAAGTTATAGACCTATTACAGATTTGACCTTTGACCCCAAAATCTAATCACTTATTCTTTACATCATTATACATAAGTGTACCAAATTTGGTCAGAATCCCATCACTGGTTCACAAGTTATCGCGGTAACAGTATTTTTTACCTAACATGACCTCTGACCTTTGATCTTGTGACCCAAAATCTCATCAGTTCATATTTACCTCATTATACATACCTACACCAAGATTGACTAAGATCCCTTTAGCCGTTCTCAAGTTATCGCGGTAACAAAAACCTATCACGGAAGAATTGGTTGGGCAGATGGACGGACAGCCGGGCGGACACCCTGAAAACATAATGACTGGCGACTTCGTCCGCGGAGGCATACAAACCTGGTGTTGAACACGTCCTCGAATCTCTCGGATAAGTATTTACCAATGTTGTTCAAACTTGGCATACAGATAAAGGAATGATGGCTTACATATGCACGCCATTTTATTTTGAGATCAGACCCAATATGGCTGACTGGTGGCCATTTTGTTCCTTAAACATGTCCCCAACCATTTCTTGAAAATGCATGATCTGATTTTGTTCAAACTTGGCACAAGCATGGTAAATGATGGTATGGTATACATGGGCACCTCACTTAATTTCTCGATCTGATCAAAGATGGCCAACTGGTAGACTGGCGGCCATTTTATTTGTAAAAAAAAACCCCGATATTGAACACGTCTTAAACCATTTCTCGGACATGCATTTACCGATCTTGTTAAAACTTGCACACAGATAATGAATCACGGCTTGCATAGGCATGCCATCTTTTTTCGAGATCAGATCCAATATGGCCGACTGGTGGTCATTTTGTTACTTAAACATGTCTCCAAACATTTATTGAACATACATGGACCGATTTTTCTCAAACTTAGCAGAAAGACAATACATGAGAATATACATATACAGAAGATTTTGTTTTGTAATCCGACCAAAGATGGCCGACTGATGGCCTTTAACTCCAAACAACAAAATTACTAAAACATTATGACAACTCCAACTCCAAACAACAAAACTATGACATTTCATGTATTTTTCTTCTTGTTTATACTGGACCAAAGTTATGGAATTTTCTTTAAGTGAGCCTTTGGAAAAATATTGTTGCTTATTTCTTTAAACACAATCTTAAAAGTTTATTATATTAGAGAAATATATAACAAATTGATGAGGCATCACTGGTAATACATGAGCAATGAGTGATATTGTGATACGAATGTAAAAGTTTTGCATACCAACTGATTACTCCTCCTATACTCCTGTCCCCATTTGCGTTCCTTTCTGTTTTAGCTTTTTCTGTTTGGCTCCTGCTTGCCCATCTCCTTATTGTTCTCATTATGAGTATCTTAGTTTACAATGTCTCGCATTGTCCACAATTCCAAATCGACCGCAACCGCCAACTAAGTCCACAGACCCGAGAAAGTTTTAGGCCTGTTGCCTAAAACCTGTTTTAGCTGTTAAGCCTGTTACCTAAAGCCTGTTGCCTAAAGCCTGTTAGGCCTGTTAGGCCTGTTTTAGGCCTGTTGTTCCACTATTTCTTGGGACTGCAAAATTAACCGGGGAGAGGGGTGTAGGGAGTGCAGGTGGAGAGAGCACCGATGCTGTATTGTAAAAATTGTATTTCAAAATAAATTCATTCATAATATTGAAGTACATAACATTTTTCTGATTTCTATTTTTTACTGATTTAGTTTTGCAGAAGTGAGCCCAATGACGTGGTTTCAGCAAGATGGTGCAATCTCCCACACCACCAGAGTGTCCATGACTACTGTAAGGGCGTTCTTTCCAAAGCATGCCATTTCCAGAAACGGCGATATTCCATGGCCAGCGAGTCACCCCATTTGACTGCATGTGATTATTTCTTGTGGTCATATCTAAAGGACAAAGTGTATGTTAACCATCCACAAACTCTTCATGAACTTAAGGAAAACATCAGATCTGAAATCAATGATATTGACGTGGCCATGTTGCAGAACGTCATGAATTATAATTGGCGTCCAAGATTGGAGGAATGTGTCAAATGAAATGGTGCGCATCTCCTAGATGTTATTTTCCACAAATAAATGGCATGTTATGTACTTCACTTTCTTGTAAGAATTTGTTTTGAAATACAATTTTTTTATTTCCTTCACACCAATTTCAAAAATGACCATATTTCTGGCTCACCCTGTATTTACTTACCTCCGCTGCTGAAGGTGTAAAGAGGTTATGTTTTCACCCCTGAATGTCTGTTTGTTTGTCTGAGATCAGGATATGTCCAAAATTATGGACGGATTCAGACGAAATTTGGTGAACAGGTTGGGTTTGTGACAAGGACAAAGTGATTCGATTTTGGTTTTAAAGATCCTAATCTGCCTATCAATGGGATAGAAAAGGTAAAGTGTTCAACCTGGCAGGAGTATGTGCTCAACCAAGTGCCGTTCTATTCTGTCATGTATTTTTCCTTCGATGAAAATTAGTCATCGCAGGTTCCACGTGGCCCCCAAAAGTGGGATCGGCTTCGAGATCCTTCCATGGGCGGAGACTCCGAGGGGGTGGGGTTAATTACCCCTCCCCTCGGAGAGGGGCCAATGAGTGCTCCCTGAGTGGCCCTAGACTCTGCCCAATGGGGAGTTAATAAAACACACCGTGGGTGAAAGCTCTCGGTCTTGTCTTCTGGTGACCAGCTCTTGCAGAGCCTCACCCTGCTCAAAACCAACTCTTGGACTGGCCTTTCCCCCGAGACCTGCGTTTCGCAGGCCCTCTTGATTTCTGCACCCAGATGTGATTCCCGTGGCACTCTTGTACTGCAGATATCTCGGTGAGGTTTCCAGCTATTTCTGGTCTGCTGCGGTGACAAAGCCAGGGGATCGTGGGATGGACAAAGCAATTCAAGGCTGCACAGCGGCCCATCTCAATAACAAAATCAGGAGCGAGCAAGGCCCGCTCGCCCCTTCCCCCGGGTTATTTTGTGTCCCATCTTCTCCCTTTATCTGTCCTGTCACCCATGTGAGCGAGAGGCCTTAAGATTAAATAAATAAGCTTGTTGTTAGCACTGTGGGTGCGAGGGTTAATTTTTATGATTTTGCTTCAGTTTGTTTCACCGGTCGTGTTCTTTTCCCTTCTCCCCCACCCATATTTATTTATTGTGAATAACCATTTGTTAATGAGAACCTGTTTTGTGGTCACTGAGGGAATGGGGACTCTGTAGCATGTTAGTTAATTCGGCATGTGAATCTGCAAGTGAGGAATTGGAAGCAACGTGATAAGGCGCCACTTAGTTAAAAACCAAACTGCTCTTCGGCATTGCTTTGCCATATTTGGGAGGGCAGCTTTGGAACCACTGACTGGTAGCAAATTAGGGGTGAATGTGGCAACCCATCGCTCCCTATATACCTGGTGGCCAATTGGCTGTTGGAATCCAGCGACCGTAACATATGTTATATAACAACATGTATGTATGTATGCAAGGTGAAATGAAAGCTCTTGTGCAAAACCTAACTGGTGATATTTTGAATGGTTTCCATCAACATGTGTTATCAAACAAATTGTCAACTTGGTGCTTCGCGTGTGGGAAGTTGTGTAAGGAGTATGTATGCCACCCTTCGAAGAGGATCCACTTGTGGACGTTAAATATCTCGCAGTCTTTCGAAAAGCCTCGGCCATTGTGTGCCAGCACCCTGGCCAAATTCTAAATGACTGCCCCAATCAGCCGATGGTATTCCACCAGGTGCAGAGCCACACCATCAACAATTATGCAAATGAGCAGTCAGGTGCTGCCTATATACATGAATAAATGAATTAATCAATCAACATTAGCCCGACTTTCCAATGCATCTGCACAAACTTTCCGAAGTCCTATAGAATCTGCAACATGTTGTGACAAAGAGTTGTGCAATCACATCTTGGCACAACCCTTATCTGATGACAATCTCATTATTGCCATGAACATTTATCTGTCTTTGATCACATTTCTTCCAGGCTTCTATTCAGTAATCCCTTTCTTGAAAGAACAGCTAATCTCAATGTAAAAAAAACATGTCTGGTACACAGTGTGATGAGATACTCCACATAAGTAAAGCACCTGGTGCTTCTTTTCTCTGGTGGTACATGTTCGCACTTCAATTAAAGGCCTTGGACATTAAAGGCAGGAAAGTGAAATCCATGTTTCTCACAGGAAAGCTGGCAGTCAATGTTTTTTCAGCATTTTTTGTGCATCAATGCCATCCATCTTCCTGCATGAGAGTGAAGCACCTCATGAAAACCACAGCAACCATAATCTGTTTTAGAGTCTTACAAGTGTGAGACTTAGCCGATGCGTGTCTTTCAAAATGATGGATGAATGCTAACGATGCCTTGCGCACATGCGTTGTGTGTTCGCGTTTTCAGTGACTCGGTTCTGCTCGCCGGGCACGTTTAACCTGCCTGAAACCAGTAATTCGAATGGTCTTTTAAACATAATTTTCAGCATTTATATGAGAGGAGTGGCAAGAATCAAAATAGGTGGACTTTACAGATCGTATGCTCTCCTTCCTGAAGAGTAGGCAAGCTATAGCTGGCATCATGGCCAAATTACAAATTCCTGCCCTAACTAGTTGAATGTCAGGCCTGGCCAGCCGGTTCATGGAAACTTGGGCGAAGCTTCCCCCCGGCTGGTGTGATAATGGTGGCCGTTAAAGAAGAAGAAGTGGCAATTTCCAAATGGTTAACCATAATAATTGTTCCGTTCAAAAATGCAAATCGGCTTCATGGGAATACTGCATAGGAAATATGGGAACTATCCGTGGATGAGAGGTTATGAGGTTGTACCATTTCTTGCTCGTTTAAGCGAGTGGCGGCAGAGGGTACAACACGCACACACACACACACACACACACACACACACACACACACACACACACACACACACACACACACACACGGATGGATAGTTCTCCTGTGACCCCGGAGCCAAACAAAAAATATATACAGTATTTATGACGACACTCACTCCCACCCATCCCCTCCTCCCGAACATGCTTAATAATAAATATCCTCATTATAAACTTACCCTGTGCATTCACAAGCCCCACATATGATCTTCCCATTGGTGTTAAAAAGCAAAAAATAAACCACATATGGTGTCTCTGTCTAGGACGTCTACTTGAAGGTTGATAACGACGGCGCTGACTTTCCAATTTAAGACGTCCATAAAATAAATCCCCAAGCCTACCATATTCACACGAGATAATCTTACAAGTTGAAAGTCCACTCACTAGCAGCGATGGTCGAAGGATCGGGTAGAATGCGCCCGTCTACGAACCCTCAGTTCTCACACTTTGGGCCTTCCTTGGGAGCATGTGGTACAGGGAGCGGCACGCTATCAGCATTTTGGGCGAGTTAAAAAGGTTATTCAACTCTTTCGTTATGCATAGGCACACCCCATTCTCGCAGGTATGTTTCCAAGTATTTGGCTTATTTTAGAAGCTTTGTGAGCCATTTTAGGTGACAATCCTTATCTGGTACACATAATATAATTTTTGGATTTGTGGTCTACAATATCCAAGTGGTTATTAAAGGCAAGAAAAGCCAAAGTCTAAAACTGCACTGAGGTTTTATACAATTCAAATCAGGCTTTGGCCTAAAGTACTGACGAGTGTTAGGGTCTTTTTGCCAATTAGTAATTGTAATGTAAGTAAGTGCAGTTTGTCTGACATTACCGATGGATCTTGCTTAATCAGGTGTGTGTTTTAGTTTAGATATTCAATTAGAATGGCGCCGAGAAGCATGTGCCACAGGAAGCAGGTGTAAAAACTATAATATCTTGGTACATGTCCGTTATTGTCCCCTTCCTTTGGGGGGGGGGGGGGAAGATCTACCGCATACAAGGGTACTACTGCAGGTGGGAGAGAATGAGGAGAGAGAGGGGACGAAGGGCAGAGGGGGGGGGGGGTAGGGACAGTGGGAACAGAGGGTACAGTGGTGAGAGAGAGAGAGAGAGAGAGAGACATGTGCCACCATGTAGCTGACGATGGTTGGAAATGTTCACATTGGAGCAATGTGGTGGCCGGTTGGTTTTTCACAGAGCCAGTCTGAGGAACCACTCGGAAGAGCTTCCACTTGCTGAAACTGCCATCTGAGCCACAGAGCCACCTCGAGGAAGAGGGCGCAGGAATCTCCCCCTTCTGCCATTTTCTTTGTTCAATCACCTTGTTTCTTCTTCCCACCCACGCCCCTACTTTCTCCCTCCTGCTCTGTCATTTCTTTGTCCTGCTTCCTTGGCTTGGTGCATGGCAAACTCTGGTCACGTTAATACTCAAAACTGCTCATTATAAGCCCATTCACTTGTGTTGGAATTTATTCGCACCTGGTTTGTGGCCTCGTTAAATGATCATATTCCCAATTAGCATGAAATGACGCATTCATTTTTTCATCTAGTGTGGCATCACCACTGATGCTACTTGTCAGTGAAATCCACAAATTACAAATTCCTATCGGCATAATGTAGGTCAATCAACAACTGTTTGGCCATCTGTGCTCAAAGAGCTCTGTTGATCAGATCATTGATTGTCAATCAGCCACTGGTCATGTGACAATACAATGGACCAACGGGTAGCTTTGGTGTTGCAGTGAAGCTGAGCAATTTTTTTCTTCCGACAGGAAACCTAAAGGTGGAATCTGTACTTCAATAATTACACAAGATAACTGTCAGGTTGGGAATGAGCTTCTTCATCATCTATTCCCTCATGTTTATCTCTTTATCCCTGCAAGTTCCACTTTGAGGTTTGAAGTGAATATACAAATCATTTCCTGATAAGAAAAGCTGGATCAAGTTCCCTTTCAACTTAAGCATCATTGGCTCTACCTGTTCTGACTTGGAAAGAAGGCCCACGAATAAATTGTGTGATACTGATGCACAGATAAATAATGAAGAGTACTGCAGTTTGAAAACCAATCTGAATGAGGTGAGGATTTGTCTAAGTCAGGGGTCAGGAACCTTTTTGACTGGGAGAGCCATAAAAGCCAAATATTTCTAAATATATTTCATTGAGAGCCATATAGTATTTTTAACGTATAATAAATTAAATATGTCTTACTTTTAATGCGACTTCTGGTGCTGCATGGTTTTGCTGATGGCCTTGTAGTCTGGTTCATACGTGGTGAGGTTGAGCTTCATGCAGGCGTTGAGGCTTCCATCAGTTAAACGTGAGCGTAGGTTGGTCTTAATGTTCCTCATATGCGAGAATGACTGCTCACATGCATATGTAGAGCCAAACATGGTCAATACGGCAATACTCACACGCTGCATTGTGTGGTATGTCACAGGAAGCTCGTTCCAAGTTTTAAGAATCAGCTGGTCTTCAGGTTGAAGATTTTTCATTTCTGTCCACTTGTGTTCCCTCGCCAGCTCTGCTCGCTGTCGCGCAAGACTTTCCAACTCTCCATTAAGTGACTTGAACTTACTCATCCACATGTCTGATGCCTTCAGGTCAGCAACTTCCAGCTCAAAGTCTCCGATAGAGACCCCGGGGATGCATGTCAGGTCGATTTTGTCCACTGCACACTCATGTGGATGAGTGATGAACTTGAAAAGACCAGTGCGCGCACGAAATTCTCCAAAACGTGCTTTGAATGACTGCAGGAGATTGGACGTAAAGCCAGCTAGCTGCTGGAGATCCAGATGTTGAGTGGAGTCACTTGCTAAGCATGCATCTCTAAATTGTTGCAGTCTTTCAAAGTGCAGAAGACGACCTGTTTCAATGTCCCTGAGAAAGACTTCCAGCTTGCTTTCAAATGCAAACACTGCTTGTTGAAGGGATGAGATTGTATTTCCAATACCTTGCATTTTCACATTGAGCTGGTTCAGATGGCCAGTTATGTCCACGAGATAGTGAAACTGCAGGAGCCAGTCAGTGTTGTCTAGCTCAGGATGCTTGACGCCTTTCATTTCAAGAAAAGTCCGGATTTCACTCAGGCAAGCTGCAAAACGGCTGAGCACCTTCCCCCTTGACAACCAACGCACGTTGCTGTGTAAAAGCAGACCGGGATAATGATTCCCAACTTCTTCTAACAGAGCTTTAAACTGGCGATCATTTAAAGCTCGGGCAACAATAAAGTTGACCACTCGAATGACCAGCGACATCACCTCACCAAGCTCCTGGCCACACGTCTGAGTGCAAAGCGCCTCCTGGTGCAGGATGCAATGAAAACTTAGGATGGCTCTCTTTTCATGTTCACGGAGAAGCGCTACAAATCCTTTGTTCTTCCCCAACATACAGGGTGCACCATCAGTACAGACAGAAATAAGTTTATCCATCGGTATTTTTTTTCTTTAGCAAACTCCATGAAAGACGTGAATAAATCCTCTCCTCTTGTTGTCCCTTTCATTGGCAAAACAGCCAAGCTTTCCTCACGCAGTGTGTCACCTGCAGCATACCTGGCAATTATACTGCACTGAGATAGATGGCTAACGTCTGTTGACTCATCTAACGCGAGAGAAAAGTATGTCCCGGCGTTTATGTCCTTAATTTGTGTTTCCTCGACTTGATTTGCCATCATGATGCTACGATCGTGCACAGTTCTTGCTGACAGGGGCATGTCTTTTATTCGTTTGATTATCTTGTCTTTATTTGGGAAGTCATCAAACAGTTCATTGGCCACATCAAGCATGAATGTTTTGGCATACTCGCCATCTGTGAATGGCTTTCCATTCCTTACTATTGCCAAAGCACCCGCAAAGCTAGCGGAATTCCCCCTTGCTTGGTCCACACACGTAGTTGCTGCTGACTCGTCTGCACTCTCCGCTGTAGCTCCTCGCATGCCCTTTTCCTGCTGTCCCCCGCTGGATATTTCGATGCAAATGAAGCATGGTGCGTATCGAAGTGCCGCTTTATATTTGACCGTTTCATCGATGCAATTTTATCATTGCATATTAGACATACCGCAGATCCTGCTCTCTCACCAAATGCAAATTCCTCTGTCCACGCAGCCTGGAATGCACGGTAATCATCGTCTTTTTTTCTTTTCGCCATCTTTTCCGTTACAAGGGTTGAAGCGGATAAACTAGTTGGCTATCTGATAAAATTGATTTCTTCACCTTTACAATGACGCGGACATGCTCGCGAGCCATTGGTTCCCGACCCGACCCACGGGTGACCCGTGACCCGTGAAATTTATCTTCAAAACTAATTTCTGTTTACTTTAAAATGACACAGTATTATTAAGAAATATCACAAGTATTTTAAAATCAGTTCCAAACTGATTTTTTTTTTTTTTTCAACTCAAAATTGTCTGGGAGCCATATGCCGTCACCGGAAGAGCCATATATGGCTCGCGAGCCATAGGTTCCCGACCGCTGGTCTAAGTGATGATGAGCAGCACCGATCAGCATTGATAACCTCCTTGTAAATGATAATGCATTCAAAACAACAATAAAATCAATTAACCACAATTTTTTTTTTTTTTTTTTTGTATACTGAATCGAGGCTCGTGAAAGAGCTAACATTTATTTCACAAACAAATCAACCAGACAAACAAAATATACAAAAAGAGGGAGCGGAAGACAAGATGGGGAGAGAAGGGGAAGCACACAACCACAACATTTGAGAGCAGGGAGAAGTGGGGGAGGGAGAGGGCTTGGGGGGAGGAGGTGTGGGAAGGGGGGGGGGGGAGAGGTATAAAACACAAGGGGACCGAAATTAGCGGGGGTAGAAAAGATCAAGGTTTTGGATGGGGGAGGATAAGAGATGGTGGTGAACAACTGTTTTAAAGACCTGGAGGGTGGAGTGGGATTGAAGAGAGTGAGGGAGTTTGTTCCAGAGGCGGGAGAAAAGAGGAATGAAGGAGTGAAGGTGAGCAGAGAGTCTTGATTTCGGCAGTTTCACCATAAGAGGGTTGCAGGCAGATCTTGTGCGACCTGTAGGAATATTTGCGGGACAGAGCCCAGAGAGAGCTGGGGGGGGGGGGGGGGCAAGGCCAGAGAGGAGTCGGTAGAAGACGGAAAGACCACCAACCTGCCTGCGGTGAGTGAGTGAAAGGCCCTTGGAGTTAGCTTCATCGCGGGAGATTCCAATGATTCTGAACGCAAATGCTTTTATGTAAAAATGTAAAATGCTTTTACATTTAGCTTCTGAATGTGAACCAGTATATGTCAGCTTTCGTCAATTAGACAAATACTCAAATCATTTTATGAGCATGTGTCTGGAAAGATCCCAAGTGTGATTTGAAGTACCGTAATAATAAATATCGTCACAATGGGAATACATGTAAATTGGGCAAGTTATGTAAAAAGAATAGGACCACCGGTCCTGAAGCTCACCTGGACCAGGAGCAACAGTCACTCAAACCCACCACAGACCCCTCAGATATTTTTCATGCTGTGAAGAAACTTTGGTACATCATGGGCAATGAAGGTCGTTATCAAGTTTCATTGTAATTTGTGTGTAGTTTCAGAGAAAAGAGAAGATAGCTATTTTGGGGGTGTCAAAAACCCACCCCCGTAGGTCCCCTTAATGAGCGCAGACTTTGATACGGTGAATACGTGTCATTACGCATCAGATATGATGCTTGCGGCCAAGTTTAATAAAAATCGTGTGTTTAGTTTCGGAGAAGACAGGAAATACATATTTTGGGGGGTCAAACCCCCTCACCCCATATTCCTCCTGAATGAGTGCAGATTTTGATGCAGTTCAATGCATCTTCGTTTGGCATCAGACATGAAGCTTGCCACCAAGTTTAATCAAAATCACGTGTTTTGTTTCGGAGAAGAGAGCAAATACCTATATATTTGGGGGGTCACCCCCCCCCCCCCGCCCCCATACACACCTTTAATGAGTGCAGATTTTGATGCAGTCAATGCATCTTCGTTAGGCATCAGACATGAAGCTGGCCACCAAGTTTCATAAAAATCATGTGTTTTGTGTTTGAGAAGAGACCAAATACCTATTTTGGGGGATCAACCCACCCCCCACCCCCCATACACCCCCTTAATGAGTGCAGATTTTGATGCAGTCAATGCACCTTCGTTAGGCATCACACATGAAGCTTGTGTCCATGTTTAATCAAAACAATGTGTGTAGTTTCAGAGAAGAGAGCAAATACCTATTTTCGGGGGGACGACACCTCTGTAGACCCCCTTAATGAGCGCCGATTTTGATTTGGTCAAAGAATGATTGAAGTGTTTTACAGACTCACTCACACACTGAGTGACTTATCGCTGGCTGAAAACGTATCACTGGCTCCATCGCATAAGCTCACCAGACTAAAGCACAGTGGAGCTAAAAAGAAACTTCGTAAATCAATGGGAAATAATTTATGACGAGTGACGCAATAACCTTTTGAAAATGAAAAGCCTTCTGCTCAATGGATAAATTGCCAAACGTAGTTATCAGGATAATGGCTAGATCAGGATAACTTGATAATTTAGGATAACGGTTAGATTTAGTACTCATCATTTAAATCAAATAAGTTGCGATAAATATATAACAGTCACAGCAAAAGTAAAACAATAAGAATGACCCGATTGTGGTCAAAACCTGCGACACAATGTATATATATATATATACACATACACACACATTCGCCTCTGTCCAGTCGACTCCCTCATCCGTGCTGTTGAAGGTATTATACACTTTATCTCCGAGGGTCTTCACAGTTTGGTTCAATATCAATTACGAGTCTGACAGACAGCTGGGTCTCGTTTCAAGCAACTAGTTCACCCACTTCATACAGGAGCGACAGAAAGGGTAATGCTATTATCACAGGAAAAGGTACATAGATTACAGTAGATCTCGGCTCGGGCCTCAATAACATCTAAGGTGTATTCCGTTACCAAATTTCTGCCGTGGTGTGGTAATAAACCTTTTCTTCATAAAAACCTATACGTGGTCATTCGAGGTACAGTCCTTTGCCATAAAGCGTGACTGAATTGGCTTTAAAAATCTACTAACGGGCCGATTGGGAAACACACATTTAACGCACATATAGCGCCGTTCAAAAATTACGTAACGATATTTTTTAAGGGAGGCGTGTACGAGCTTGATTAAATCTTACTATTAATGTAACACTCGACCCAAACAAAGCCAATGGAAATCTGATGCAAGAAAGCAGGACAATGTATAATCCGCAGAGGCCGTACACAGACCTCTGCTGATTAGGCCCACCAGGAAACAAGATGGGGGTTATATAATTTTGTCTCAGCACTATGGTGAGTGGAGTCGAGTGATAGATGTGGGTGTGGTCCGGCAGCTGTCTGACCAATGCGCGTACATTTAAAAAAATCGACCTCCAACAAGAACCCCAACAACAACAACAGCAACGCAAAGCTCTTGTAGACCTGTGACATGTTTCAGGTAACAAGAATGACCTCACTGTGGTCACAACCTGCTACAAAATCGGGTAAAAGGCAAAATGAGAAAAAGCACTCTTAAAAGGTGAACAGCACGATTGGGAAATACACACTTAATGAGCTATTAAAAGATTAACTCGATACCTCGTATCCATGTCAGCCTCCACCACGGTTATATCAGAACAAGCTGATTCGTCACATGTTCACGTGCCAGTTTATTTCAAGTGCCATATTGCTTATCCTTATTCGTGCCAGTCAAGGTCACACAGGTGACAGGATACTCAGTGATAAAAAGTGCTTTTCTGGTTCTTAATCAACATCCCGGCTTTCCTGCCTCCCAACGATTATCCAATATCCATTTCTAAACGACACAGCATCACCACCTAATACTGCCACCAAGTCATCAAGAGTTTTCCTTTGGAATGGGTTTCTTGAGATGGAAAAGCTTATCAAAGTGATGCAACTCGTTTTTTCTCCATTTTTCTCACCCTAATAGTTTATTTGAAGAAAGGAAACAGAAAATTATGTCTATCTAGTCGTCCTACATATACGCACAAGTGGTTGCAAGTGCCTAAAGGAAGGAAGGAAGAAGAAGAACCACCTTTAGACGCCATTTTTCCCCGCAGAGCAGCGGTTGGCCTTTTTCGGGCCTTTTTGAAGCAATGATCCCCATGATCCCCTTTTTGAAGCAATGTTTTATGGCTGGATGCCCTTCCTGCCGCCAAACCTGTGAGTTGCCTCCTGCGACACACAGGGAATTACCAGTGAACTGGTACTCAATTTGCTGACCTTGGAAGGATGACAGGCTGAGTCAACCCCCCGGCATTAATTCAACGATCGACCAGGATTTGAACCCAGGATCCTAGGATCCCAAGCCGACACCCTAACCGCTAAGCCAACACCAGGCTTCAAGTGCCTAAAGGAAAGAATAATATACTTTGAGTTAAGTCCCATTGTTGTCAAGGCAAAAACATCTTGTAAACTGTATTTTGTGGATGTTGCCCAACTACAGCACATTCTGCGAACACTGGCAATCTCAATCAACAGCTGTCAACACACGAGTAAAAGCCAAGTAACTAAGGATGAAAGCTGAGTATTATGGGGTGATGGAGAAAAAAAAGCATTGTGATTTGTGAATGTATCTTGGACATATGTTTAATTATGAATTGTTCCACTGAGGCTTCATGGTAAATGCTGCTGATGCAGTCACTCAGCAAGGCATTTATTATTTGGCAAGATGCTGGTGATAACTTGCCCAGCCTTTATCAAAAGACACCGAGGAATGTTTTAACATCCATCAGCTAATGTTAGGTGACAGGTCCCCAGCTTAACATCAATCTGAGTGACAGCAGAGTCATTAATGCAACATCCTGCGTGCAAAGCATCAGTCTGACAATTTATAGCAGGGTCGAGAATTGAACAGCCAAAAGGCAAGTGTGCTATCTCTGCACCATCCTGGTTGAGACAAAAGAATGATAAAAAGGTGTGTATATATATATATATATATATATATATATTAGGCCTGGGCGATTATGGAAAAACCTATATCACGATAATGGACCTCATTATAACAATACTATCATGATATTATAAATAATGTAATTAGCGCCTTGATAATCATGTTGGGAATGAAACGGAAAACCAAATACTGCATTGGAGTCATCAGCAGGAACCCAAAGAGGTAAAAAGCAAAGATGGAGTCATCAGGAGAAACCTGGATAGGATTCGGGTTTCCGCTGATACTCCTCTACTCTCAAACCCATCCAGGCGCAGCCAAGTGAACCTTCCAGAAAATTTTCTGTAAGAATTCACTTCTCCTAAGACAGAGAGGTAAAGAAAGAGAGAAATAAAGAAAAAGCAAGATTTAGAGTGAATAAAGAGAAATATGAAAAAGTAGAAAGAAATGTGAAAGGAACAAAGATGTTGGGAAGAACACGGACAGATAGATTTCAGCAGTTCTTCCTCAGGATAAAACGCAGCAACAGTTATAAGCTACCAGAAGTCCATAGAATAGCATAGAATAACAATCCACATAAAAACAAACGGATTAATAGCCACAGTTATGTGGGTTCATACTCTTTATTTCATAATTCTGTTGCAATTTGTTTAAAGTCAAACATCATTTTACCTGGGCGAATCACTTTGCTCCTTTGCCGAGTGACTGGACGAGCAGTTTGCAAAGCAGTTGATATGGAACATCTGGCTTGTAAATGTAAGTAAATGTAAAATAAATGGAAACAATATGGAACGACCCAGACTCTTCCTTTATCTGGCCGTCTGACCAAACTGAGCAACCAGGCAAGAAGGACCTTGGTCTGCGAGAGGATCAAGAACCCAATGACCACTCTGACAGAACTACATTGGTAGATGCCTGGAGCTTGCAAAAATGCATGTGAAAGACTCTGAGACCATGAGGTAAAATATTCTGTGGTCTAATGAGATGGAAATTGAACTCTTTGGCCTGAATGAAAAGCGCTACCTCTGGCGAAACCCAAGCACAGCTCATCAGCCATCTAACACCACCCCTACCGTGAATAATGGTGGTGGTAGCATCATGCTATGGGGATGCTTTTCAATGGCAGGGATTGGGAGACTTGAAAGGATAGAGGGAACAATGAATGGAGCCAAATACAGACAAATCCTTGAGGAGAACATGCTTCGGAATACAAAAGAACTTAGACTTTGGCCAAGATTTACGTTCCAACAGGACAATGACCCCAAGCATACAACCAAAGGAATGGCTTCAGAACAAGAACATGAAAGTACTTGAGTGGCCCAGCCAAATCCCAGACTTGAATCCCATTGAGAATCTGTGGAAAGACTTGAATTGAATATTTCTGTTCACCAATGCTCCCCATCCAACCTGACATAGCTTGAGCAAGAATGGTGGAAAAGGAAGAATGAGAGAAACCCCCCAAATCCAGATGTGCAAAGCTGATACAGACATACCCAAGAAGATGCGAAGCTGTGATCACTGCCATAGGCGCGAAGTATTGGCTTGGTGCTGAATACTTATGGAAATTAGATAGTTCTGTATTTCATTTTCAATGAATTTCTAATATTTTCTGAAAACTCTTGAAAATCCTCTCTATCTCTTTGCTGATGACTCCACTCTCTGCCGCTCCATTCCTCATCCCTCAGATCGGCAGTCTGCAGCCTCCTCACTCTCTGCAGACCTGGACAAAATCACAGACTGGGCAAACAAGTGGAACATGTCTTTCAATCCTGACAAATCTCACACTCTTACGATGTCTCTCCGAAAAGACCGACTGGACAACCCTCCCATCTACTTTCTGAATAATCCTCTCCAACAAGTTCTGTCACTCAAGCTTTTGGGTCTCACTATCTGCCATGATCTTTCCTGGGAAAACCACATTTTCAAGCTGGCCTCCAAAGCCAGTCGCCGACTGGGCATCCTCCGTCGTGCGAAGTCCTTCCTTGGCACACCTGAGCTCCTCACCACATACAAGGCTTTCATCCGCAGCTCAATGGAATACTGCTCTCCCCTCTGGGCTGGTGCTCCTGCCTCACACCTGGCTCGTCTTCACGCTGTTGAAACCAAAGCGTTCAGAATCATTGGAATCTCCCGCGATGACGCTATCTCCGAGGGCCTTTCACTAACTCACCGCAGGCAGGTTGGTGGTCTTTCCGTCTTCTACCGACTCCTCTCCGGCCTTGCTCCCCCAGCTCTCTCTGGGCTCTGTCCCCCAAACATTCCTGCAGGTCGCACAAGATCTGCCTGCAACCCTCTTATGGTTAAACTGCCAAAATCAAGACTCTCTGCTCACCTTCACTCCTTCATTCCTCTTTTCTCCTGCCTCTGGAACAAACTCCCTCACTCTCTTCAATCCCACTCCTCCCTCCAGGTCTTTAAAACGGCTGTTCACCACCATCTCTTATCTTCCCCAATCCAAAACCTTGATCTTTTCTACTGTTACATATTTATGTGAATGTATGTGAATTACCATTCAGGTCTTTGCTTATCCATGTGTAGTAGATTAAGGGTTGTTGTGGTTGGAGGGTCAGGAGCCCTTCTGAAAAAGTGTCCGGAAACGGAAGTGACCGGAAACGGAAGAGAAAAAGACACGAGGAAGAAAAGCGACGAGGATTCTTCTTCCTCGCCCCGCTCCGACGAAAGGTGGGATCGACCTTGCGCCGCGTGGAAAAGCGGCGTTCCGAAGCCCGTCTGGCGAGAGGAGTTACCGGGACGTGTACCTACCCGGTGGAGACGTCAAGTTGACGTGGGGCCGTGCATCGACCCCGCGTCTGGCACCGTTCGCGGCACCGTCTAAAAAGACGCGTACGGGTCGCACGTTGGGGCCTAACACGCGTTGCAAGCGGCGTGGGGCTTTTGGGCTTGCTTTACCGTACCCGCTTCGCGTGGCCACGAGGGGCTGCAGCCGGGGTGCCTGATACGATACCTGCCCGGTGGAAACACGTCCACCCGGGGTTCGTTCAACCGCCCGAGTGCGGCGACGCCGACCATCATCTTGGTCAGGAGGGGCCCAGAGACATTGTGAGGGGCAGAGACCAAAAGGGGGTCGTGAGTACCAAAAGGGGACACACATATATAAGATGGCCATCTTAATCATATAGGGAATTGATTGTGGATTGGGAATTGTTGATGGTTGTTTGTTGTTGATTGCTCGGGGAATATATCCGGGATTGTATCCTTGAAATTGTATGATATCCTTACCCTGGAAATATATCATTGAACATCAGTTTCTCTTGGGTGGAATTCACAGGGATTGCGTTGCGAAAGCGCATATATAATACTACTTTCTGGCGAAGGTCCTCTCACGGTCCGGGGGTCACCGAGACCAGGTAGTCACCGAGGGGACCACGTAACAGAATTGGGGGCTCGTCCAAATTACGATTTGCGGATTCGCAATTGGGTCTACGTCCGGGATCTAAAAGTGTATTTGTATAAAATAATAAAATAATATTTTTATTAATTAAAATTTATTAATTAAGTATTAATTGGTAAATTTTTGGGGAAATTGGGGTAAAGTCTTGGGTGAAGGTTAACAGGTGTTAACGATAGTCACCATGGCGTTTGTGGCACAGAACTTTGCGGTAACACCGAGTGAGGCACAGTTCCGAGCGTTACTAAAGTCGGACCTCTTGAAATTGGCCAAACATTTTAACTTGGAGGTCCGAACTAATTTGAGGAAGGCAGAGTTGCAGGCCACGGTGATACAATCTATGGTGGGATTAGGAACATGGGACGAGTTAGCCTGGGAGTGGCTACCCGAAGAACCAGAAGACGTTGAGCTCCGGAAACTGGAGTTGCAATTACGGAGCCAGGAACGGATCAAAGAAGAAGAAAGGAAAGCAGAAAAGGAAAGAGCAGAAGAAGAAAGGAAAGCAGAAAAGGAAAGAGCAGAAGAAGAAAGGAAAGCAGAAAAGGAAAGAGCAGAAGAAGAAAGGAAAGCAGAAAAGGAAAGATCAGAAGAGGAAAGGAAAGCAGAAGAGAGGAGAGAAGAGAAACAAGCAGAGGAAAGGAGAGTGGAACGAGAACTCCAGGAAAGGTTAAAAGAAGAAGAAAGGAAAGCAGAAGCGAGGAGAGAAGAGAAACAAGCAGAGGAAAGGAGAGTGGAACGAGAACTCCAGGAAAGGTTAGAAGGGAGAAAAGCAGAGGAGAGGAGAGCTGCAAGGGACCTCGAAGCAGAGGAGAGAAAAGCGGAAAGGGAATTAAAGGAACGTGACATGGAGCTTCAGCAAGAAATCAAATTCAAGGAGCTGGAGTTAATGAGAGAACGGGGAGAGGCACCACCCTTGCTGACGGGGTCGACACCTAACCAGAAAACCTGGGATGTGGGCAGACATGTGAGGCTGGTTCCACCGTTCAGTGAAAAGGAAGTCGCGAAATTTTTTCCACACTTTGAGAAAGTGGCTCGACAATTAAACTGGCCGGAGGAGGCCTGGACCATACTTGTGCAAAGTGTGCTGGTGGGGAAAGCTCAGGAAATTTATTCGGCGCTACCAATGGACCAATGTGCAGATTATGAGGTACTGAAGAAGCACATCCTCAAAGCCTATGAGTTGGTTCCGGAAGCTTACAGGCAAAAATTCAGGAATGCCAGGAAGAGGGAGAGTGAGACCCATGTGGAGTTTGCCAGAGTGAAAGAAAACATGTTTGATCGGTGGTGTGAGTCAAAAGGAGTCGGGAAAGACTTCGAAACATTGCGGGACTTGATCCTGGTGGAGGAATTCCAGCAGTGTGTCCACGAGGACATCAAAGTGTACCTGCAGGAAAAGAAAGTACCAAAGTTGTGGGACGCAGCCACCATGGCAGATGATTATGCCTTAACCCACCGAATAGGGGTCCACAAACCTAACTCCTCGCCTAGACTTCAGCAGGGGAGTTATGGAACACCCGGTGCGGAGAACGACCTTACATGGCGGCGGCCTCGAGATGATTATGGGGACAACTATGATACCCCACCTGTTCGAAATCAGAGGGATGCGGGCCCAAGACAAACTTATAGTTCGGGGGGCCCGAGGCAGACCACGAGTTTTTCCTCCGGGCCTACTTGCGCTTTTTGCAAGAAACCTGGACACTTGATGTCCAGTTGTTACCGCATGAAAAGGGAAGACCCAGAGCGGAGTCCGACTATTACGACTCCAAATGCAATGGCCATTGTGAGAAATCGCCATCAAAAGGGTTACCAACCATTTATTTCAGAGGGGTTTGTGTCACGGGATGGAGCCTCGACTAACCGGAAACCAGTTAGGATATTGAGGGACAAAGGGGCACATCAATCTTTAATGCTTGAAGGCATTTTGCCATGGTCCGAGGAGACGGCAACGGGGGATAGTGTTCGTTTACAGGGGATCGGGGGCGGTGTTAGTGCTCCCCTTCATGTCATCCATTTGGAGTCCGATTTGGTGTCAGGACCGGTCACCGTCGGTTTACAAGCCACGCTTCCTGTAGAGGGTGTATCTGTGGTTATCGGGAATGATTTGGCCGGGGGTCAAGTTTATGGTAACCTGAGGGTTGGTAAAGAGCCCAGCAGGGAAAATAACACCACACCAGCTCGGGATGGCGACAAAAGTGCCAAGTTATTTGTAGGGCGACTGAACTTCAAAACAGAGGAAGAAGTTCTGACCTCTGTCTTCAACAGATATGGGCCGCTGGTGGAAGTGCGGTTGGTAAGAGACTGGGAAACGCAACAGTCAAGAGGGTTCGGCTTTGTCACGTTTGCCAGCACAAAAGACGCCAGAGAGGCAGAGAAGAATTGGAATGGCAAGGATTTGGAGGGTCGGACCATAACAGTAGGGAAGGCATTTCGTAGGCGTCGAGAGGTCTACAGGAGAGGACAACTGGGCGGTAGTTTTGGGGGTGGCCGCAATCAATATTATTATGGAGGCTCCCTGAGTTACGGCCGCTCCCGAAGGAAGGATTGGCAAAGTAGTGGCCGAGAAGGAGACCGCTATTCATGGGACTACAGGGACAAGTGGTCCCACCCTAATTATTAGGGAAGTTCTGAGAAGTTGAAGCACTGAATGCGGCGGAGCCGCCGAGCCAAGATTCCTACACGGATTAACCGTGAACGCCGTTCCGAAAGGCGTCCATGTAGTGAACTTTCATGCACGGAATAACCGTGAACTCCACGTTCCTCAAGGCGCCCATGTAGAGAACTTTCCTGCACGGACTAACCGTGAACTCCACGTTCCTAAAGGCATCCATGTAGTGAATACTCGGCTTGGCCTCCCGGAAAAAGTGCTATCGAGTGGCTTAACTTTGGATCTTTGATCAACCCCTTAACCTTCATTCACAAGAAACTGACGGTCAAAGTCAGAGGGTCATGAGATGGAGTTTGATTTGGCAGGGACAATGTCGTTGCTGGTGCTTAGTCCAGAGTGAGTAATCTGGAGGGGTTGTGGTGAAATGTTGGTTGCTTTATTTTTAAGTGATAACTGTGCCCGGGGGGAACTGATAATGTGGGGGGGTTGAGTTATCTGGTTTGTTTCTCCAAATTGGCCGGCAAAGAAAGTTTTCGCTGGGTTCAAACTTTCTTTCTTGAAGGGGGGGAGTGTTACATATTTATGTGAATGTATGTGAATTACCATTCAGGTCTTTGCTTATCCATGTGTAGTAGATTAAGGGTTGTTGTGGTTGGAGGGTCAGGAGCCCTTCTGAAAAAGTGTCCGGAAACGGAAGTGACCGGAAACGGAAGAGAAAAAGACACGAGGAAGAAAAGCGACGAGGATTCTTCTTCCTCGCCCCGCTCCGACGAAAGGTGGGATCGACCTTGCGCCGCGTGGAAAAGCGGCGTTCCGAAGCCCGTCTGGCGAGAGGAGTTACCGGGACGTGTACCTACCGGTGGAGACGTCAAGTTGACGTGGGGCCGTGCATCGACCCCACGTCTGGCACCGTTCGCGGCACCGTCTAAAAAGACGCGTACGGGTCGCACGTTGGGGCCTAACACGCGTTGCAAGCGGCGTGGGGCTTTTGGGCTTGCTTTACCGTACCCGCTTCGCGTGGCCATGAGGGGCTGCAGCCGGGGTGCCTGATACGATACCTGCCCGGTGGAAACACGTCCACCCGGGGTTCGTTCAACCGCCCGAGTGCGGCGACGCCGACCATCATCTTGGTCAGGAGGGGCCCAGAGACATTGTGAGGGGCAGAGACCAAAAGGGGGTCGTGAGTACCAAAAGGGGACACACATATATAAGATGGCCATCTTAATCATATAGGGAATTGATTGTGGATTGGGAATTGTTGATGGTTGTTTGTTGTTGATTGCTCGGGGAATATATCCGGGATTGTATCCTTGAAATTGTATGATATCCTTACCCTGGAAATATATCATTGAACATCAGTTTCTCTTGGGTGGAATTCACAGGGATTGCGTTGCGAAAGCGCATATATAATACTACTTTCTGGCGAAGGTCCTCTCACGGTCCGGGGGTCACCGAGACCAGGTAGTCACCGAGGGGACCACGTAACACTACCCCCGCTAATTTCACCCCAAATCCACTTTTTTGAGGTGACTTTTGTCTTTTTTCCTGGAAGTCCTTGGTGTCCTTGCGTGTTATACCTATCCTGCCTCCCCCCAGGCCCTCTGCCTCCCACACATCTCCCCATGTCCCTGCCCTCAAATGTTGTGTTTGTGTGCTTCCTCCCCTTCTCTCCTCATCTTGTCGACCGCTCCCATTTTTATATACTTTGTTTACTTGTTTGTTTGATTTGTTTGTTTGATAAATGTTAGAGCTCTTTCACGAGCCTCGACTCTGTATACAAAAAAAACAAACAAAAAAAAACAAAAAAAAAACAAAACATTTTTTCACTTTAGAAAAAATTTCACTTTGACATGATGGGGGTATATTGTCTAGTTCGGTGACAATTTTTAAAAATTCAATCCATTTTAAATACAGAATGTAACAAAAAATGTGAAAAAGGTAAGGAGTGTGAATACTTTCGGAAGGCACTGTAGCTGCCCCACCAGTCGACTATGCTTGCACGGGCCATGTAAACCAGCCAGGTGAGATAACCTGAAAAACTCTTCAGAAAATGAGGAAAACTAATGGATTCCATCAGATTTAGAACTTGGATAAAATTTAGAATTTAGAACAGTTGTCTAGCCCATCAGCCGGCCCTTACTACAGATGTCGAGGCAGACTGGAATTTCCTTTAACTGACAAAAACTCAACTGAGGCTGCCATAGGAGTGAAAGAACACAAACGTACTGAATGAATCTCAAATGAAACCCTGACTTTGGTGGAACAGTGTAGGAAACTAGACTGTATGAATGCACTTATGGAGAAACATACAAAGAGAAAAGTGCAGGGCAATACAAGGACAAGGAAACCTTTGTTGAAAAAAAAAAAGATGCTTTGTGCTGAAAAGGCTGCGTCAGATTGGAAACACTAGCGAGAGGTTTCAAATTGTGAGAAGACTGAAACAGAAACGCCATGGATGCTCCAGCCATCCCATTAAGTCAGTGGCAGGGGATCTTCTCCAAGCCACAGAGGCCCTGCTCAAAAGATAGAAAGAGAGTAATGTGGACCTCCTTTCACCTGTACCCCACAACCCATAAGATGAGCTCCTCTAAAAGGAATGAGTTTTAACTTCCAATGAAGTTATCAGCACAGAGCTCTCAACCTGTGCAGAAATTGAATGTGCCATCAACAAGTGAAATAAGAGAAAATCTCCTGGCCTATGTGGAACCGGAACTTCTGAGAAAGGCAGCGATGTTTTTGTTCTTCTTCTACTTTAATGGCCACAATTATCCCCACATTCTAGTGGGGTTGGCTGGGGTGAGGCTTGGCCCAAGTTTTTCACCAACCGGCTGGCCAGACCCGATGTTCGACTAAGGTTAGGACAGGAATTTGGAATTTGATCATGGTGATAAATATCTCAAAATGCAAGCACAGCTAACATTACAAAACTCCAAAATCTGTCCTCCAACATCTGGAACACAGAAACTGTACCACAGCAATGGGTCCAGGGAATAATCCTATACTTTTGGAAGCACAATGGAGCATAGAGAGACTGTAACAACGACAGAGGGATAGCTCTCCTATCTTTTGTGGTGAAAGTGTTTGCCCGCATCCTACCGAGCCAAGTCCAAGAGGCCTTAGTCATAAAACGCAGACCTCAACAGGCAAGCTTTACCTCATGCCACTCACTCAACAACTGAACAGATTTTTGCTCAATGTCAAAACCAGAGAAATACATAGAATTTGCACAACCGACACTTGCCGCATACATTAACATAGAGACCTTTGACTCTCTGAATTGAAGCTGTATTTGGCTACTTTTGGAGGCGTCTGGGATTCCCTCAAAGATCACAAGGCTCATTCCAGCTCTCAAATCCACCACCAAGAGCTATGCTGACAATGGAGGGGGAACGTAAGACTCCTTCAGAGTTGATACGTCAGGGAGATGTACTGGCCCCCTACTTTCTTCCTTTCTGCAATCAACTATTTATTGGAGCAGATCCTACAAAATATAGGCAGCAGATGTGGTACAGGCCTGGAAAATGACCACATTTTTACAGATTTAGACTATGCTGGTGATGCAGTGCTTCTGGTAGAAACAGTACACATCATCATTTTGGCCTTGGAAGATTTTCAAAAGCATGCATCAGCAATATAACTACAAGTTATCTGCTGAAAAAAAATAAAAATCAATCACTAGGGCACCGCACCTGCCACCTTCATTCACAGTGAATGATGATGATGTCAGATGATGACTGATGAGAGATGAATGATGTTTCCACAGTGACAGAATTCTAATAAATATATTGGATCGAAAGTGTTCTCAGCTGGAGACTGGCCCTGTGCAGTTTTAGCCTAGTCTACTCTGGTCATTTTATCATCCATTTGGATTAAAGTAGCGGCACTTTTCTGTCCATCTGTTTCCACCCATTGGTTGGACAGCTGGCCTAACTCCACCCACAATGACGTCCTTACTAGGAAGATCGACTCCACCCACCGGGATTTTGATTTTCATGCAGTTCAGGCTGAACACATCCTCAATCCTGTCATATTCACAATCACCATGCCCTACCTTTACATTGCTAAAACAGAAACTTCTGGGAGCATGCGAGGCAGCGCTTCGTTGCCTATACATCGCCCCAAAAAGAAGGGTGTTCATCTGGAAAGCTCCAGGGAATCAAAGGCTCAAGCTGCATTTGTGCAGAGCACTTATCACACCGATATTTTGCTACGGACATGAGGGTTGGACAGGTACAGCTACAACTAATGCTATTGAAGCCGTATCAATTGTTTTGATACGAGAACCATTCGGTGTATCCTGCAAGTCCCATGGCAGGATCAAGTGATACATGGTGAAGTTCGCAAGATCTCCCAACTGAACGATTTGGCTTCCACCATCGACTGAGCCCAACTATGCTGATTTGGCAATTCATGCCGTCACCTAGGTAGCATTAATCACACTTTATGCAGATCACTCTACTGACTGGAAGTGTCCAAGAGGTAGAGCGCACACCAAGTGGAACAAGTACAAAAAGTTTTAATTAAAACAAAAGCCGCATCGATGTTACACAATGCCTAGATGCAGCTGTGCCTATAACGTCGATGTTATAGGCACAGGACATTCCTATTGATTCGATTACTTGATGTTATTTTTGTGCAAAGTGAAAATATATCTCGGCAATTTCCCGTGTGTGGCGACGAATTTTTAATAGCGACCCATCCACAACCAGAAAGCATAACCGAAACCGAAAGCCACGCCTCTCAGGCGAGGCGTGTTTCAGTGGTCACGTGAACGACAGGTGCAAAGGATATTAACCGCACGCGCGGCACGCTTTGGTGGTCACGTTACCCGCCACCGCGGCGCCGAGGTTGTCTGCCGGTGACGTCACCGGCTGGATCAAGGAGATTCTGCTGCTGGTCTCGCTTGGGGGACCCATGGGTCGCTACACACGCCCCTCCAGAATGGACTTGATCAAGGAAGGTCAACCTGAGGGGGGTCCGG
Organism: Myxine glutinosa; assembly: GCF_964187855.1. NCBI lineage: Eukaryota > Metazoa > Chordata > Myxini > Myxiniformes > Myxinidae > Myxine > Myxine glutinosa. Next base: position 106,030,006 of record NC_136264.1, read on the forward strand.
ATGACCCGACCGAAACGACCCTTGGCCAGTCGCGGGGGGGGGGGGGGGGGGTCCGGTGTGGTGGCGGGTGGTCGGACGGGGGGTGCAGGCAGGGGGGGGTCCGGTGTGGTGGCAGGTGGTCGGACGGGGGGTGCAGGACGGGTGGCGGCCGAGGGGCCGGGCAAGTCCTCGGGGGAGGCTGCCGAGGTTCCTCGCGGGCCTCCCGAGGTTGCAGTTCGCGGGTGCAGTGCCGAGAAGGCTCGAGCGGTGCACGCGAAAAGCGGGTGAACCAACCGAGGGGCTGGTCAAGGCCTCGGGATAGGCTGCCGAGGTTCTTCGCGGGCCTCCCGAGGATGCGGGGCTGGTCAAGGCTTCGGGGGATGCAGTGGACGGGGGGCGGCCGAGGGGCCGGGCAGGTCCTCGGGGGAGGCTGCCGAGGTTCCTCGCGGGCCTCCCGAGGTTGCAGTTCGCGGGTGCAGTGCCGAGAAGGCTCGAGCGGTGCACGCGAAAAGCGGGTGAACCAACCGAGGGGCTGGTCCAGGCCTCGGGGGAGGCTGCCGAGGTTCCTCGCGGGCCTCCCGAGGATGCAGGGTCGGAGAAGTAGTTGCGGTTGTAGTTGTAGGTGCGCGAAGGTGACGAAGCAGCCGTTCCGCCAACGTCAGTGCGCGCGAAGGTGACGAAGCAGCCGTGCCTTTGGAGGGTCTTGGAATAGGTTCGCCCCTCCGGTCGTAGAGGAGGAGCCGAGCGCGGTGCGCGAACCTCATAGTCATGGCCGTCGTTGTTACCGAAACTACGGCATGTTGAAACCGCGGTCGAAACTGCGCCCGAAGCCGTGCGGGAGAAGCCGGCATCACCAGCCTAGTTGGCTTCCCTGGCTAGGGCGCGCTTGCCGTGTCCGTCGGATGCGGGGGCAGTCGGGGTTGCGTGTTCAGATCACGTCGAGGTCACCAGTGAAGAGCCGGGCTCTTGCTTGAGACGGACGAAGTCACGGGCAAGACACAAACTCGTCCGAGAAGATGTTTATTGTAAAAACCAACTCGGGAACTCTCTGAAGCCCGTTTATCGGGCTGCATATATATCCACAACCAGAAAGCATAACCGAAACCGAAAGCCACGCCTCTCAGGCGAGGCGTGTTTCAGTGGTCACGTGACCGACAGGTGCAAAGGATATTAACCGCACGCGCGGCACGCTTTGGTGGTCACGTGACCCGCCACCCCGGCGCCGGGGTTGTCTGCCGGTGACGTCACCGGCTGGATCAAGGAGATTCTGCTGCTGGTCTCGCTTGGGGGACCCATGGGTCACTACATCTCGGCATTTTCCCGTCTGTTATTTCAGGCGGTGTATGACTGACCATGCCGCGATTTAAAAAAAAAATATCTCGGCAATTTCCCGTGTGTGGCGACACGTGAACGAAGCTCTGCTCCTCTCTCCACATTATTGTGACAACGTATAAATTAAATATTTCATCGTGACGATTGTCATCAAATGGACGAATTTTTAATATATCTCGGCATTTTCCCGTCTGTTATTTCGGGCGGTGTATGACTGAGCATGCCGCGATTAAAAAAAAAAAAATCTCAATGGACTTGAAGTTACAGGCCTTTGAGAATTCATTTCGTTCTATAAAGGGCAACTTTCATCGGATTTTCTTCCCGTTTTTTTTCAACCGAGTCTAAAACTATGTTAGCGACTGTGAAATATGAAATGATATATCGAATTTGATTTGAAATAAAACTGTGTGAGAGAGGAAGACACCACGGGCCTACAAAACAGGCCTCAAAGCTATGCGAGTTAATAAAATGGTGGATATTTGTTTATATGAAGCCTCTCCCAAAATGGGTGGAGCTATGGTTCCCAGAATGGGTGGAGCTTTGAGGTTTTGTCTTCTCTGCAAGAACAAGAACAAGAAGAAGAAGAACAAGAAGAAGAAGAAGAAGAAGAAAAACAACAACAACAACAGCAGAGGGCACTCTATGAGCAGCGTCTGCGACGTGGCTAAAAACACCTTGACTCCACTTCTGCAGCACATCGGTTTGACTTGGGATGAGGCAATACGAGGGACACAACACAGGCCAACCTGGAGATGCCTCATTACTGCAGCTACGTTGACCAATATTAAAACATTAGACCACACTGTAGCATGGCACCTTTTTTTAAAGTCATATGATTATTATTTGTCATTTGTGTCATGCTACAGTTTAGGGTGCCAGCTTAGGATCCTAGGATCCTGGGTTTGAATCCCGGTCGATCGCTGAATTAACGCCAGGGGGGTTGACTCAGCCTGTCATCCTTCCGAGGTCGGCTAATTGAGTACCAGTTTACTGGTAATTCCCTGTTTGTCGTTAAAGGCGGCAAAAAGGGTTGGCGTCAGGAAGGGCATCCGGCCGTAAAACATTGCTTCAAAAAGGGGACCAAAAAAACAACAACAACCACGGTTCCCGAAAAAGGCCAACCCCTGCTTTGCGGGGAAAAATGGCCTCTAAAGGTGGTTATTATTATATATTATATTTGTGTCATTCATCAATGACAACACTTAAAACAGGAATTCCCCGAGTTCTCACAAATGTGGAAACTTCACTGGTCAATTCATACATTCTTAATTGCATTATCACTGGTGGGGATTACTGGTAGCATTATGGTTATTAGTATAAGTAGACCTGGAGGAATGGCCCTGTTGTTATTCCTGTGGTATGCTTGTGTAAATCCAGGGATTCATGCTGGTCTTAAACTTGAGATTACCAAAAACATTTTGTCAGGTTACCAAGATAGCAACTGCCATAGAAGCCACTTCCGATGAGAGTTAATATTTGTTTGCTTTATGAACAAACAATTCTGGCATTAGTTGGTGGAAGTTAAAGATCCACAATGTTCTTTATGAAGATTAGATGAGCTATCGCTGGCAGCGTGAACAAATTACAGAATTCCTGTTCTGCACATCAGGCCAGGCCAGCCAGTTCGTGAAAGACTTGGCGAAACCAACCGATGGGTGGGATAACGGTGCTGCCGTTAAAGTCACATACTCATAATCATCCATTAAGACCATCCAAATACCAACTCCTTCAAAATGCCACACTACCATAGGATCTGACCTACACAAAGATACACACTGTATTTATTTTTTTTGGATGCAAGGTCCAGGCTTTTGGAAGAGCGAGAACACTGAATGGATGAGGATGCAACATAACAAAAGGAACAGCAGAAAGAGGGAGAAACACAAACAGCAGGGTTGTAGGACAAAATAAAAGGAGACTTGGACAAATAAGGGAGGTGGGGAGGAACGAGGAGTAGGGGATGGGACATGGGGTGGACAAGATGGATAAAGAAGCAAATACTCAGGAAGGAAAAACTGGAAATTTGGAAGGAGGTGGGCTTGGGGATTGAGAGCGGAGTTAATGGGTGCAGAAAAAAATCGTGATTTCTGATGGTGGATAATCTGAGATGGTGGAGAACAACTGTCTTGAAGACATGGAGAGAAGAATGAGATGGAAAATAAGGTGGAAGTTCATTCCATCAGTGGGAAAAAGAGAAAACAAGTAGAGGTACATTCAAAGTACACAGCCCCCTGCCAAATAAACAAGCGTTACGCCTAGGTCCCCCGTCGGTGAAGTGATGCGAGTTGACAAAGTGGAAGACGCAAGGCGGCCATCTTGGATTTTGACGTGGCGACCCAATTTTCAATAGCGTTCTCCCTTATGCGTAGATACACCCACACACCAGATTAGAAGTTGGTACTTCGCTTATTTTTCAAGATATTCCGCTCACAAGGTTCAGACATACATGGCGGCGGCCATCTTGGATTTTGACGTGGCGACCAAATTTTCAATAGGGTTCTTCCTTTTGCCTAGATACACCCACACACCAGATTATATATTGGTACTTCGCTTATTTTTCAAGATATTTTGCTCACAAGGTTCAGACATATATATGGTGGCGGCCATCTTGGATTTCGACATGGCGACCCAATTTTCAATAGCGTTCTTCCTTATGCCGAGATACACCCACACACCAAATTAGAAGTTGGTACTTCGCTTATTTTTCAAGATATTCCGCTCACAAGGTTCAGACATACATGACGGCGGCCATCTTGAATTTTGACGTGGCGACCCAATTTTCAATAGCGTTCTTCCTTGTGCCTAGATACACCCAAGCACCAGATTAGAAGTTGGTACTTCGCTTATTTTTCAAGATATTTCGCTCACAAGGTTCAGACATACATATGGTGGCGGCCATCTTGGATTTTGACGTGGCGACCCAATTTACAATAGCATTCTTCCTTATGCCGAGATACACCCACACACCAGATTAGAAGTTGGTACTTCGCTTATTTTTCAAGATATTCCGCTCACAAGGTTCAGACATACATGGCGTCAGACATACATGGCGGCGGCCATCTTGGATTTTGACGTGGGTTGCACCCACATACCAAATTCGAATGCGGTCCTTCGCTTACGCACACACGCATGGACAGATGGACGGACGGACGGACGGACACACGGACGGAGGGGAAAACCATAGTCCCCCTTTCGCTCCGCTGTGCGACGGGGGACAATAAACTAGATGGTATTCATAGAATACTTACCCTGTGCAGTCAACTTGGTGCGAGCCACTCTTCTGTTTTTGAAGGTTTAAAAAAAAACTTGATCCAATATGGCGATTACATCATAAATTTATATTCTCTAATATAATTGTTGCATAGCTCATGCTCAATAAATTTCAAACTGATCAGACTAAGCGTTGTCCCTGTGGAATTATGACGTCATAATTAAGGCAGCAATGACGTCATCATTAACAACACTTATTCCCCATATGGAGTTCTTTACAATGAGCGAGTTTTCAATTTTTTCCATGGAGCGGTTTTGGAGATATAGAGGTGCATTTTTTTCGTTTTTTTCCAAGATAGCGCCTGTACCGCGTGACCAATGTCGTCATAATGATCATTAAAATATTCTACAGTAGGAGGCGCTCCTATGGTGAAAATTTTGGGTCCATCAGACCAACAGTTGTAGAGAAAAAAAAATTAATATTGATCGGATGAAGCGTTATACTTGTCGAATTATGACGTCATAACGAAGGCACCAATGACATCATCATTAATATATCTTATTCCCCATGGGAAGTACTTGACAATAAGCCTGGTTTCAATTTTTTTTCCATTTAGCCGTTTCAGAGATATTTGGGTGTTACGTTTTTCCAAGACGGCACCTGTACCACATGACCGATGACATCATAATTATGAATTAAAAAAATTATACAGAGATACCACCGTGCAGCACATGGAGACCGTATTGAGATGCAGAGGTGTACAATAATTGATTGATAAAATTGCGTAATTAAAATAAATAAATGTTAATCATAAAATAATTTCTTAATCAATTGGCTAATAGCATACCTAAACCACCAGTGTTTAATCTGAAGCTGTAACTTTTTGAGAGTTAAAGAAATATTTAATTAATCGAAAAAAAGAAAAAAATAATTGATTAATCAATAAATAAATTAATTGATTAACCAATAAATCAAAAATATCCTTTATAGCCACATCACTTGGTCACATTCGTGTCTGAATATCAGCTTCCTCGCTGAAAAGGTGCTTGAGCTATTGCCCAGATGAGAAAGAAAATAAATAAGTGATAAATAATGAAAATAAATAAATAATAATTGTAAAATAATGAAATTATTAATCAATTGGCTAATAGAATACCTAAACTCGCGAGATCTCGCGAGATCTTGTCGGGGGCGGTCACGGTTTTTCGAAGCTTTTCCACGATCCTCACGCACGCTCAAAGTTAAGTAATTGTCACATTTGTATTTTTGTCGAAACTGTATTTATCTTACGTGTGTGTACCTTTTGCGTGTCCCTCGGGAGATTATATTATCGGTGTTAATCTTTCATACCTGTAAAAAATAGTCGAGTATTTCGCGCCATGCGGCCTAGTTGTTGAAGCTTCCGACCTTGAGGCCTGGTTCTCTCCGGGCATCCAAAGCGGTTATTTTTTCATTCGTGTGTTTGTCAAATTTCAACTCGCTATTTTATTGTCCATGCGTTATTGTTTGTTTATAGTTACTTTTGGTTTGAATTTCCTGTAACTCGTAATTATTTAATCGTGTTCTGCTCCTCGTGTGCGGCCTTGTACCCCCATCGGTGCTTGTTTACTTAACTCCCCTACATCGTGTTTTGCTTGGCTCTTAGTTTTTTCCCTTCTACCCCGAACATAATACTCTTTGTCTAACGTTTTAAATACATTTATTTAAAATACCCCCACCCCCCAAAAAAAATAAAATATATAAAACACAGTTTGTGTGTGCGCGCGTGTGTGTGTATGTAATGTTACCGATAGACTCCTAAATGGAGAGGCTCACGTACTTGATATTTGGCACAGACATGGCCATTGAGCCTGGGACGAACATGGCTGACCTAAAAATTTATTTCATAATATGCTTTTACCATATTTTTATCTCAGCGCGAAATATTATGACCGGAATCTGACCGGTCGCAGAGCAGCGCGCTGATTCGCTCAGAGCGATCACGTGATGTTCGTTGCCGCCATTAACTCAGTTACATGTTCGCACGTATTTCAGAGCGAAAAGCAATTGCCTTTTTTCACATTTAAGCGACGAACATTGCCATTCACACCACATAGGTTTTCTTCCCTTTCATCGTTAGATTCATATTTTTTGCCATAACGTAGCGCATTATGGTTCTCTCGAGCTCGAGTTAGCCAATCACCTGGGAGCATGAGGCCACGTTGGCCACGCCCACGACAGGACGCAGAGTTGCAATCGATCGCTCAGAGCGATCACGTGATGTTCCTGCCGCGCGACTATCTATATATATCACTCAGATCCCTCACAATCGACCACCACCACCACCTCCTCCTGCAATACTAAATATCACTCAGATCCCTCACAATCGACCACCACCACCACCTCCTCCTACAATACTAAATATCACCCAGATCCCTTGGAATCGACCACCACCTCCCCCTACAATACTAAATATCACCCAGATCCCTTGGAATCGACCACCACCTCCTCCTCCTGCAATACTAAATATCACTCAGATCCCTCACAATCGACCACCACCACCTCCTCCTGCAATACTAAATATCACTCAGATCCCTCACAATCGACCACCACCACCTCCTACAATACTAAATATCACTCAGATCCCTCACAATCGACCACCACCCCCTCCTACAATACTAAATATCACTCAGATCCCTCACAATCGACCACCACCCCCTCCTACAATACTAAATATCACCCAGATCCCTTGGAATCGACCACCACCCCCTCCTACAATACTAAATATCACCCAGATCCCTTGGAATCGACCACCACCTCCTCCTGCAATACTAAATATCACCCAGATCCCTTGGAATCGACCACCACCACCTCCTCCTACAATACTATATATCACTCAGATCCCTTGGAATCTACCACCACCTCCTCCTACAATACTATATATCACTCAGATCCCTTGGAATCGACCACCACCTCCTCCTGCAATACTAAATATCACCCAGATCCCTTGGAATCGACCACCACCCCTCCTACAATACTAAATATCACCCAGATCCCTTGGAATCGACCACCACCTCCTCCTACAATACTATATATCACTCAGATCCCTTGGAATCGACCACCACCTCCTCCTGCAATACTAAATATCACCCAGATCCCTTGGAATCGACCACCACCCCCTCCTACAATACTATATATCACTCAGATCCCTTGGAATCGACCACCACCTCCTCCTACAATACTATATATCACTCAGATCCCTTGGAATCGACCACCACCTCCTCCTGCAATACTAAATATCACCCAGATCCCTTGGAATCGACCACCACCCCCTCCTACAATACTAAATATCACCCAGATCCCTTGGAATCGACCACCACCTCCTCCTACAATACTATATATCACTCAGATCCCTTGGAATCGACCACCACCTCCTCCTGCAATACTAAATATCACCCAGATCCCTTAGAATCGACCACCACCCCCTCCTACAATACTATATATCACTCAGATCCCTTGGAATCGACCACCACCCCCTCCTACAATACTATATATCACTCAGATCCCTTGGAATCGACCACCACCTCCTCCTACAATACTAAATATCACCCAGATCCCTTGGAATCGACCACCACCCCCTCCTACAATACTATATATCACTCAGATCCCTTGGAGTCGACCACACCACCTCATCCTGCAATCTATATATATAAAACACAGTTTGTGTGTGTGTGTGTGTGTGTGTGTGTGTGTGTGTGTGTGTGTGTGTGTGTGTGTGTGTGTGTGTGTGTGTGTGTGTGTGTGTGTGTGTGTGTGTGTGTGTAATGTTACCGATAGACTCCTAAACGGAGAGGCTTACGTGCTTGATATTTGGCATAGACATGGCCATTGAGCCTGGGACGAACATGGCCGAACTCAAAATATTTGACGATCCATATTTTTTATTCATATTTACCTCAGCGCATTTCAACGCACGGAATCAACGGAATCAGAGCAGGTGGGTGCTGATTCGCTCAGAGCGATCACGTGATGACGCGATGAACGCTATGAAAAAAAAAAATCGCTATGACGCTATGAAACGCTATGAACGCGATGACGCTATGACGCTATGAACGGTATGAACGATATGACGCTATGAAAAAAAAAATCGCTATGACGCTATGAAACGCTATGACGCTATGAACGCTATGACGCTATGAAGCTATGAAGCTATGAACGATATGACGCTAGGAAAAAAAAAAATCGCTATGACGTTATGAAACGCTATGAACGATATGAACGCTATGACACTATGAACGCTATGACGCTATGAAAAAAAAAATCGCTATGACGCTATGAAACGCTATGACGCTATGAAAAAAAAAAATCGCTCGCTTTACCAAGGGGCTCGCTCTCCCCCCGTTCCCCTCCCCTCCCCTTCCCCCTCCGCTCCCCCGCCCGGCAATGCCGGGTACTTCTGCTAGTAAAAAAACAAAACAAAACCAAAAACATTTATTTTCCTTTCTCCATGTGTGCTTTGTCTCATCCTGTACTTTCTGTTCAGGTGTGCTGTTCGCCCCGCCCCCATTATCTCCTTGCCATCCACCTTTTGCCCTGTCCACGTGACTCGTGGTGGTCCCTCTCGGCTCTCCCCCCTTTGGTACTTTGTGCATATAAGATTGTTTACGGTTCTGTTTTAATATTATTTAAATATGTATAAACTTTCCCCTTCAGTGTTTTATTCAATGGTATATTACAACACGCTGTTTTTCTTCCTATTTAAAAGGCTTTTTTCAAATTCCTGTCCATCTCATTCCACATCAAAAAAAAGAAATTCAATCTCTAATACGTCTCCCTCACAACATGGTCTAAATTCACATTCATTCCACCCCTCCTCCATCGTTCTGAATCGGATTGCTAACTTGAAAATCACAACAAACCCAATTTGTTATCAATGTTCGTCTTTCATTAATCATCCACTTTCGAAACTCCCCTCCAGCCCCTCCCCTCCAAATCCCCCCCCTTGCACCTACACTACGAAACTCCCCCCTTGCCCCTACACTCCTAAACTCCCCCCTTGCTCCTCCACTCTGAAACTCCCCCCTTGCCCCTCCATCCCTAAATTCCCCCCTTGCCCCTCCACTCCTGAACTCCCTCCTTGCCCCTCCCCTACAAATCCCCCCCTTGCCCCTACACTCCTAAACTCCCCCCTTGCCCCTCCACTCCTAAACTCCCCCCTTGCCCCTCCCCTCCAAATCCCCCCCTTGCCCCTACACTCCTAAACTCCCCCCTTGCCCCTCCACTCCTAAACTCCCCCATTGTCCCTCCCCTCCTAAACTCCCCCCTCACTCCTCCCCTTCAAAACTCTCCCCCAACCCCTCCCATTCAAATCTCCCCCCATACCACATACCACCATTCCTCTCCAATTCTCCCTTCTCCCCCCTCCTCCTCAAAGCTGCCTCCTCCCCACTTCATCTCCCTTCTATCTCATACCTCCACCCCCCCCCCCCCAACCTTCTACTTTCCTCTGCCTCCCCTTAAAGAACCCCTCACTGTGCCTCATCCCTTCACCATCAAACCTTTCATCCTCCTCATCTTTCCCTTTCTTGGAATTCTTCTGTAATCTCTGACACACTATCAACTGCTCTTCCTACCTCCCCCTCTCATCCTTCATCTTACCCTACTCCTCCCCTCCCATGTCCTGTACCCAATGCTCACCCTCTCTCTTCATTAACGGTATGGACCTCAAACATCCGGGGCCTTCGCTCAAACCTGACTGATCTCTCCATACAGGTTGCTTCTGACAATCCAGACTTGATCTGCTTAACAGAGACTTTCCTTCTTCATGATGTCTCTGATTCCTTAATATCTCTTCCTGGTTACTCCCTCCTCTGGTATGATAGACCTGAGCCTTGTCCTGGTGGTGGGGTGGCTATCTTTATCAAAAACTCTCTTCCTCACTCTCCTTGCACTGCCCTCTCTCCTCCTCACCCCCAGGAGTACCTCTGGCTACGGCTTCCTCTCCGCTCCCACCTTTTGTTCATATGTGTTCTGTACCATCCTCCAAACAGTGATGACTCCATTTACATTTCACTGTCTGACAACATGGACCAACTTCTATCCACTCATCCCAACTCTCTCTTCCTCATATGTGGTGACTTCAACTGTCATCATGCCAGCTGGTTGGGTGTGGGTTCCTCTCTCACCAGTCATGGCACCTCAGCAAAGGACTTCTGTGACTCACTGGGATTGACACAATCTGTCAATTTCCCGACCCGGATCTCAGCCAATGGAGTATCTTCTCTTCTAGACTTGGTTATGACAAACTTCCCTGCTAATGTCTGCTGCTCTTCTTCTGCTCCAATCGGTTCTTCTGATCATGTGCTTGTCAAAGTGGACATCTCTCTGGCCATTCTCAGAGAGCCTCCTCAGCGTCGACGAGTCTGGCATTTCACTCAGGCCGACTGGGACGGTCTTCAAGCAGCCATCAATCGTCTGGATTGGTCTCCAATCTCCACTGCCTCTGACATCAATTCTTCCTGGGAATTCTTCCAAAGCAAACTGCTCTCTCTCATGCACAGATTTATCCCATCTCGTCTTCAGTTGTCTTACCCTTCCTCCCGTCCATGGTACACTGAATCTTGTGGTGAGGCAGTTGCCCTGAAACAACTTGCCTTTGCCTCTTGGAAGGCTAATCCAACTGAAGGCAATCTCAGTTCCTTCCACCAAGCTCGGAACAAGTGTGTGTCTACCCTCAGGAGTGCCAGGAAGCACTATCTCTCCACACTGAAGAATGAACTCTCAAACCTGTCTCCTTCCTCCAAATCCTGGTGGCGTCTGGTCAAATCGGTTTCTGGTGTTTGTTCCCCCTCCATCCCCTCCCTTACCTCAAATGGCCACACAGTTGACATCGCACGTGACAAAGCCGAATGCCTCAACTCTGTGTTTGCCTCAAAATCTTTAGTCCCAAACCCATCTCTCTCTGTTCCCACCTTTCCCAGTCGAACCCAACTGCTCCTGGACTCTGTGTCCTTCTCTCCTGACAAGGTGGAGGAGTTTTTGTCTAACCTCGACTCCGATTCTGCAACTGGACCAGACGGCATCAGCCCACGGGTCCTAAAATCCTGCTCTGTCGCTCTATCTCACCCTCTCTCTGTTCTTTTCACCCTATCTTTTGCTCAAGGTCATCTGCCAGCATCCTGGAAATCAGCAAACATTACCGCTTTACACAAAAAAGGTGCAAAAACAGATCCTTGCAACTACAGACCAATCAGCCTGCTCCCAATTATCAGCAAAGTCATGGAATCCATCATTGCCTCAGATATGAAATCTTTCCTCTTCTCCAATGGCTTGATCTCTGATCATCAATTTGGTTTCAGACCAGGTCACTCTACTCTGGACATGCTGCTTCTACTGTCTCAACAATGGATGGAGGTCCTCAATGCCAAACAGGAAATCAGAGCTGTCTCCCTTGACATATCAGGTGCCTTCGATACGGTCTGGCACCCAGGTCTGCTCACCAAACTCTCCTCCTATGGTATCCATGGAAATCTCCATGCATGGCTTGCGGACTTCCTCTCTGGTCGTAGTCAACATGTGGCCCTGAATGGATTTCTCTCATCTCCCCTTCCTGTTCAGGCTGGAGTTCCCCAAGGCAGTGTTCTGGGCCCTGTGCTTTTTCTGGTCTTTATCAATGATCTCTCCGACTCTTTGGAAAATCCTCTCTATCTCTTTGCTGATGACTCCACTCTCTGCCGCTCCATTCCTCTTCCCTCAGATCGGCAGTCTGCAGCCTCCTCACTCTCTGAAGACTTGGACAAAATCACAGACTGGTCAAACAAGTGGAACATGTCTTTCAATCCTGACAAATCTCACACTCTTACTATGTCTCTCCGAAAAGATCGACTGGACAACCCTCCCATCTACTTTCTCAACAATCCTCTCCAAGAAGTTCTGTCGCTCAAGCTTTTGGGTCTCACTATCTGCCATGATCTTTCTTGGGAAAACCACATTTCCAAGCTGGCCTCCAAAGCCAGTCGCTGACTGGGCATCCTCCGTCGTGCGAAGTCCTTCCTCGGCACACCTGAGCTCCTCACCACATACAAGGCTTTCATCCGCAGCTCAATGGAATACTGTTCTCCTCTATGGGCCGGTGCTCCTGCCTCACACCTAGCTCGGCTTCACGCTGTTGAAACCAAAGCTTTCAGAATTATTGGAATCTCCCGCGATGAAGCTATCTCTGAGAGCCTTTCACTCACTCACCGCAGGCAGGTTGGTGGTCTTTCTGTCTTCTTCCGACTCCTCTCCGGCCTTGCATCCCCAGCTCTCTCTGTGCTCTGTCCCCCAAATATTCCTACAGGCCGCCCAAGATCTGCCAGCAACCCTCTGATGGTTAAACTGCCGAAATCTCGGCTGTCTGCTCACCTTCACTCTTTCATTCCTCTTTTCTCCCGCCTCTGGAACAAACTCCCTCACTCCCTTCAATCCCACTCCTCCCTACAGGTCTTTAAAACAGCTGTTCACCACCATCTCTTATCTTCCCCCATCCAAAACCTTGATCTTTTCTACCCCCGCTAATTCACCCCAGATCCACCTTGTTTGAAATTCCAACTTCTTTCCTGGAAGTCCTGGCAGTGTCCATATGTTTTATACCTCTCCCACCCCCCCCCCCCCTTCCCATTCCCCCCGCCAAAGCCCTCTCCCTCTCACAGATCTCTCCATGTCTCCATGTCTCTCGGTCCCTGCTCTCAAATGTTGTGTTTGTGTCCTTCCCCCTCTCTCCCCATCTTGTCTACCGCTCCCGATGTTATATGTTTTATGTGTCGGTTTGTCTTTCTGTGTGATTAATGTTCGCTCTTTCACGAGCCTCGATCTTGTATACCAAACCACCACTGTTTCCGAATATGTAACTTAATGTTTTTTCATCAATTAAGTAATTAATCAAAAAATTAAATAATAAATCTATTAATTGATTAATCGATAAATCAAAATAGCGTTTACAGCCAAATCACTTGGTCATTGTGGTGTCCAAATATCAGCTTCCTAGCTCAAAAGGGCCTGAGATATTGCCCAGATGAAAGAGAAAATAAATAAGTACTTAATAAATCGATAATAACGAAGTAATTAATCAATTAAAACGAATAATCCAAAAAATATAAGATACTGCTTTTGCCAAAGTACGTGCTCACTATCGTGCCCAAATTTTAGCTTCCCAGCTCAAAGGATGGCTGAGATATCGCCTGGACAAACAAACAAGAAAACAAGAAACCAGAGTGAAAACTGAGTACTTCCTTTCGGCGCCCCTTTGGTGCCTAGCGATGACGTCATGCAGCACCTGGCTTTGGGAGCGAATAGGAAAGGAGTGGTGTACAAAATGAGTGGAGGTGAGCAGTGATCCTGGATTTAGGTAGTTTAACGAGAAGAGGGTTGATGGTGGACCGTGTGGGTTCTGCAGAATCCCGGGTGAGACAAATCAGGGAAAGAGAAGGTGGAAGACCAGAAAGAATGTGGTAGAAAATAGAGAGTCCACTGACCTGTCTGTGATGAGAAACTGATAGGCCCATAGACTCAGCTTCATCATGGAAGATTCAAATAATCTTGAGAGCCTTGGTTTCCACCATGTCAAGCTGAGCAATATGTGAAGCAGGGGAGCCAGCCCAGAGAGGAGCACACTATGAACACAATCAGGCTGTGCATGAAGGCCGTGCAGGTAGATAAGAGTTCAGGTGTGCCAAGGAAGGACTTTGTACGATGGAGGATGCCCAGTCGGTGGCTGACTTTGGAGGCCAACACTGATATGTGGCTTGCCCAAGAAAAATCATGGCTGATAGTGAGACCCAAGAGTTTGAATGACTGAACCTCCTCAAGGGTATTGTTGAGGAAGTAGAGAGGAGGATGGTCCTTTTGCATAGAGCTAGTGAGAGTGTGAGGTTTGTCTGGATTGAAAGACATATTCCAAGTGTTTGACCAGTGTGTGATTTTGTCAAGTTCTGAAGAGAGGGAAAAGGCTGCTGCCTCCCCATCTGAAGTATTTATCTTTTGCAAAGCCGTTCTGCCACCATTGATCAAGAACACACAGCCATTGATGACGCAATTGTCATATCTTTGGCAGCCACTGCTTCTGAATATATGGGTGGTCTTCTTCCAACTTGAGGCACATTCCTTCAATAACACACACTTCAATATCAAACGGATGGACAACCGGCCAAACAGACATCCGGACATTACGGCCCATTTTATAAGTTCATCTCTTCGAGATGAGATGGCCTAATGACATAACACTTGGCATTTTGCAGTGCAAAGGCATGTTCTACAACCTATGCACCTATCCTTTACAAACCATATTATGTCTTATAAACCATAAGTCGTATAAACCCAAAATATGCTCTATACTTGTTCCAAATCAGTGTTTACAGACCTATTTTTAACTATGCTGAAGGACACAAAAACCATGACAATCTCAATTTTGTTCTGCAAAGAAGCACTTTCTGTAGCACGATTGAAAACTAATTACTTTGCTTATGAAGCATAAGCAGAAAATTGCAACATTGTCATTTCGTAAATCTTCCAGCATAAGCTGCCACTGGCCTTCCATAAATTAATGGAGTGATAGAGATATAAGTAAGGGGTGTGTCGGTGCATGCAGTCCCTCGGGTGAGTTGCAAACTCTCAGCGATCAGGCAGTACAAGCAGGGAAATCAGTGGATCGTCCTTTCTAAAGACAGATTCTGGATTAACCGAAATGAAAACAGTAACGATTATGCAAATCGGACCCAATGTGAAAGGATGCATAATGACATGGGTTCAGAACAGAATTAGCGCTTCACTGTGGGAGAGAGATTTTCAGTGGCAGAAAATGAGTTTTAAAAGTCACAGAGGGTCACAATTCTGATTGTTCACTGGTTGTACACCACAAAAGTAAAAAATACTTATATTTTGTGGTGTAATCGTTGACATAAGGCCTACGATTGGAACTGTGAACAATCTAAACTCAGCAATACCATTAAAGTTTGTAGTCCTGTTTCCTCCAGGCCTTTAAATGTGTATAATAAGCTAAACATGGATTATAACTTTTATTTATTTTCTTTACAAGAGCGAGACTCATGGAAAAGCAAGGGTAAATTGATATTGCAGGAGCATGGGGCAGCAATTGGGCACAACCACATTGGGGATAAACCAACAGGAAATGAATATAGAGAGAGAGAGAGAGAGTGAGAGTGAGAGTGAGAGTGAGAGTGAGAGTGAGAGTGAGAGTGAGAGTGAGAGTGAGAGTGAGAGTGAGAGTGAGAGTGAGAGAGAGAGAGAGAGTGAGAGTGAGAGAGAGAGAGAATTTGCAACACCATTTATTTCACAAAAACACACCAGGTCAAGTTACATTTTTACAGGAGCGAAAAAAAATAGAAATAAACAACAGTTATTAATGTTATTATTAAAAAGAAAAGTCCAAATTCGATTCATTCACAACACATAAGGCTTCATTAATACACCATTTGCACTCAAAGAGTTGATTGGAACAGTTTATTGCCGCATAAAACGAGATCCGCGAAGCGAGTTGGTCGAGTCGTGCTGACCAAGATGGCGACACGGCGGCTTCACTTTTCACGGAGTATGAGCGTTCTATATATTTTCAATTCAGTGCGCCCGTGATTTGTGGCATAGACATGACCATTGGGCCTTCACGGTGTAATTTGTGCGAGGCTTTTGTCCGAGTGAGCTTGAGTCGAGAGGGCGAATGTACGGGTTGGGAATGTACGGGTCTCCCTTCCCCCGCCCGGCAACGCCGGTACTGGAGGACGTCACAGGATCGGTGAGTCTCCAAAATCCGCTTCGTGCTGTTGCGAATATGCAGGACTATGTCCGATTGTTGTGCTGCTCTCCGACCATGAGAACTGCAACGTCATTGTTGACTGGCCATCCCCTTCCCTCCCCCTTCCCTTCCCCTTCCACCCTACCCCTCCCCCCTCCATTTTCCCCCTCCCCCTCCCCCTCCCTTTTCCCCCTCCCCCCTCCCTTTCCCCCTCACCCCCCCTTCCCCCTCCACCCTACCCCCTCCCCTTCTCCCCTCCCTTTTCCCCCTCCCCTTCTCCCATTCCACCACCCTTCTCCCCTCCCCCCCTCTTCTCCCCTCCCCTCCCCCCCCCGTTCCCCTCCACTCCCCTCCCCCGCCCAGCAATGCCGGGTACTTCTGCCGGGCCCCCCTCCCCCCTCTCCCCTCCCCCTCCCCCCTCCCTCCTCCCCTCCCCCTCTCCCCCCTCCCATCCCTCACCCACCCCATCCCCCCCTCTTCTCCCCTCTCCCCCTCCCACTCTTCTCCCCCCCCCCCCGTTCCCCTCCCCTCCCCCCCGTTCTCCTCCCCTCCCCTCCCCCGCCCGGCAATGCCGGGTACTTCTGCTAGTAGTCTTATAAACAAGAATCATGCTAATAGAGGTCATAGAAGTACCCCATATTATTGAAAAATTCAAATTTCAATTCAATTCAATATAATATTTTGCATGAAATTTGTTATAACTTGGGAAATGCATCATTCTTTTGGGCTGAAATTTGGACAGGATATTCAGAATATCACTTCCTTTAAAATGATGAAGGCTTTTGTTTATAGGAGTAGCCATTGTGGATTTATTGAAGGACAACCAAGTTTTATCTGGTAATTGGCATAATTAGCTAATTAGTGAACATTTGACATAATTTCACAAAATCCTCTCATCAGGTAGTAGAGTAACACATGTATAATACATGTACCAAGTTTTGTGTGAAAAGAATGATAGGTGACATAGAAGATAGAAGTAGAAATGTGTTCTTTGTTTTTCCTTGTTTTTTATTGACGGTCTAATTTATGCAAATTATATGCATGTAATATGACAAAGAAGCGTTGAAACTGGTCTGAGTTAAAGCCAAGATTATATCTTTCAAGAAAAACTGAAAATTAGATATTAACTTGACTTTGTTTTTGTGTAAAGGCCTCTCAAAGGTACCTATGTAGTTTTCTCAATTTTTCACCAGTACTACACCCTTAGGGGGGTTGACTCAGCCTGTCATCCTTCCGAGGTCGGCTAATTGAGTACCAGTTCACTGGTAATTCCCTGTTTGTCGTAAAAGGCGACAAACAGGGTTGGCGGCAGGAAGGGCATCCGGCCGTAAAACATTGCTTCAAAAAGGCGACCAACAAAAACAACAACAACCATGGTGCCCAAAAAAGGCCAACCCCCAGTTTGCGGGGAAAAATGGCCTCTAAAGGTGGTTTATTAAGGCAACGATGAACCCCAAAGCCTTTCCAAACTCTCAGCAAACCCTGATAAAAAGTTGGGATTGAAATTAAGCTGACACGGTCAAGGTTCACCAGGAACAAGTGCCTATCATAACACAGGCCTCCCGCTTGTTGCAACAAGAAAAACGCAAATGAGCGCCAGGGCAGCTCTTCAGCATACAACAGACGTTGCACAGACTGTAGGCGAAAAGCCATAAGCCGGGTGGACACATCCACAATTCCATGTCCACCCTCCTTCCGAGGATGGTACAGTATTTGCGGCCGAAGCCAGTGGTATCCATTCCAAAAGAAATTAACCAAGACCCGCTGGATGGCTGGTATCAACTCCTTGGGTGGCTGCAAGGCAATTAGTTTATGCCATAATCTTGCTGCCATCAAGTTATTTATAACAAGAGTGCGGCCTTTATAAGAAAGAGATCGCAGCAGTCCTTCCCATCGTTTCAACCGGTGTGTAATTTGTTCAATCATTCCTTCCCAGTTCTTCATTTCTACTTCCTGGTTGCCGAGATAGACACCAAGATATTTGACCCCATCTGTTTTCCACTCTAAATTATGTGGGAGTGACGGTGGCAGTGTTAAAGAAAGGTTATCTGAACCGCACCATAAGGCTACACTCTTGCCCCAATTTACTTCGGCGGAAGAGGCCGCAGAGTAGTCTTTAAAGCAACGCTGCACCGCAGCAACACTACTTGGGCCCTTAATCAGAACACATACATCATCAGCATAAGCTGTGACCAAAAATCTTGAACCAAAAACGGCTCCCACATCCTAAGTTATTCGCTGCCTGATGGATGCGAAGAGTGGTTCAAGGGCAATTATATACAGAAGTCCAGAAAGGGGACAACCTTGACGGATACCCCGTCAGAAAGGGAAAGGGGGACATAAACTGTTGTTTACTTTCATCATGCAGAAGGTGTTAGTGTATAACAGCTTAACATAGGAAATGAAAGTTTCGCCAAAACCCATCCGCTCCAGAACAGAAAACAAATATGTATGATCAACATGATCAAAAGCCTTTGTTTGGTCAAGAAACAGCAACCCAAAACTGGCACGCAAGTACTTATTACAAGAAATAATATCCCTTATCAAAAACATATTGTCATAAATTGACCTTCCTGGTACACAGTCGGTCTGGTCAGGGTGCACAATAGAGCTGATCACAGCTCCCAAACGGTTTGCTAAAACCTTCGACAAAAGCTTGTAATCCACACACAGCAATGAGACAGGCTGCCAGTTCTCGACTAGTTGAGTGTCCCCAGCCTTTGGAAACAGGCACATGACTGCTCTTCTGCAGGACAGGGGAAGCTCTCCAACATGAAGGCATTCATCAAATACCTCAAGGAGGTCAGGTCCCACAAGTTTCCAAAAAGTCTTATAGAACTCTCTGGGCAAACCATCAATCCCAGAGGCTTTACCATCCTTCAAGCTCCGCATAGCAGTTTCAAGTTCAGCAGCCGAAACTGACATGTTCAATGTGCGTTGCTGGTCCTCCTCAAGTCTTGGAAGCCCAGTAGTCAGCTCCTGCAAGGTCTCATTACTTATGCTCTGTGGGGAGTACAAGTTTGTATAAAAACCCTTCAAAACAGACTTAATCTCCCGTTGGGAGGTCACTATTGACCCATTAGCAGCACGTAGCCCGTGAATCTGTTGTGATTTTTTGACAGAGTTCTCCAAACCAAACAAGGCCTTATTTGGCATATCCAACGTTAAATAACTCATTCTCATGCGTACCAGGGTGCCCATTGCTCGCTGCCGTACCAGTTCAGTCAACATTGCCTTTTTAGTCCATAGCAGCCGGTCACCTGTAGTGTCTTTCCCAGCCGTATTAATGTTTTCCTCCAGGGCTGCAATTTCAGCCTTTAATGAATCAATCGGGAGATTTTGCAATTTAGTGGCATAAAGACTATATTGTTGACAGAACGATTTGACCTGACCCTTTGCGAGGTCCCACCACAGTCGAAGGTTAGCATGCTCAAATTTGGAGGACCGAATTCTTTCCCACATGGCTCGAAAAGCCTCTTTGAATCTCATATCATTCAGCAGGTGGGTATTAACTGACCAATATGCACTACCACCTGAGGCCAGAGGCAAAATAAAACCCATTGAAACCAGGTAATGGTCTGTGAAACCAGTTGGGAGTATCTGGGTTGTGGCCATCACATTTAGCATTGGCTTATTCACATAGAATCTGTCTAGCCTTGCCATTGATATCCTCCCATCATGGCATCTACACCACGTATAGCACCGTGAAGTTGGGTGTTGCAACCTCCAAACATCTTTCAAATGCTGATTTTTTATGATGTTCTCCAAAATCCTCGTAGAAGCTGGATGGGGTTCATGACCGGTCCTGTCTACGGAAGGATTGATAGTGCAATTGAAATCACCAGCAATACAGATGAAAGCGGTTGTATCCAGTCCTTTTACAAAGTCATGCAGAGTGGAAAAGAACACTCTTCTTTCCATGGGCTCACTCGGTGCATATACGTTCACAATGATGATCCTTTGCGTGTTGCAATAGAATTCCACCGCTATCAGATGTCCCTTATAAATTTCCTTAAAGACAATCTTCCGACAGGGATTCTATCACTCAAGGCTATGTCAACACCAGCTTTGGGTGTGGTAAAACCACTCAGCCACCACTGCCCTCGATAAAGTTTTCCCCATTCAGCAACCAGGGTGTTCGTAGCATGAGTCTCCTGTATCAGGATGATGTCGGCTTTCACCCTCTCCATCGCCTGAATTGTCTGAATTTTTCGTAAGGGGGTACAACCCCCATTGATATTCAGGGATGCGATACATATCTCTCGCAATGCCATTTTCAAAGGTAACTCACCCTCCGCCTGTAATTCCTTATTCGCCTTTGTGACCGCTTTCCGAAGACGCTGAAATTGGGCCTCCGAGATTTCCATTGGGTCATTTCTTTGCAGGAGGGGTCTTGCAGCCCTGATGAAAGTTTTCACATCGGGAAAATGGTCTTTGATCACAACATAGCGTTGCCTAAACGTCTCGTTTAAGAAACTGATGACGTTTTCCTTTGTTGCTTCCATCTGTTCTTCTCCCTGATGATCATTCACAGACACAAGGCTTTGAGCTTCCTCATCCAGCTCCCTGACCACATCAACGTTGAAACTCCTTTGTTGTGTGTCAGGAGCTGGCACACCTTCTGTGTCATCACCACTGCAGTCTTCTTGTTGCATCACCAGGGGCACATCTGTGCCACCACTGCTGCCTATTATAGGTCTGCTTGGACCATCATCCTTGGTCGTTTCAACCGGATGTGAGCAACAACCGTCGTCACTCAGGACCTGGGACTGCTCGTTGTCACAAGGGACAATGGTCCCATCATCACAACCAATACTGGTGCATTGATTTTCTTCAACAAGAGCAAGGGGTGAAGTCCTACTCTCCTCTGTTTCGTCACCACCTTGCCCATCTTGCCGAGAATCATCAGGATAGTCTGAGATACTGTTTGTTTGTACGAGTATCACTTTGCTACCTTTGTCTTCCACCTCGGCGGTCAAAAAGGTACGTTTTAGGTTCCTCTTAGCCTCGGTGCCTTTCATCAATCCCTCCTCAAAAACCATATTATCTTGAGGTTGCAGCCTCTTGTCCACATCGACTGGGTGCTCCCCTGCTGCACTAACCTCAGCAACACCGCCACCACTTGCCACACCCTGGTCTTCTGGTGTGGATCTCTGTACCCCACCAGGCTCATGAACGGGGGGCACTGCATCAGTCACAGGGGGGGCCGACCCAGCTGCTGTGGCGTACGTCTTCTTGGCATCTGGGCAATACTGCTTAGTGTGTCCGTGTGCTCCACATCCGTAGCAGATCAAGGTCTCGGTAGCCATGAAAATCCTATATTCATGCTCGTCTACTTTAAACGTGTGGGAGGTGCTCAACTGCTTCGCTGCATCTTTTAAAACAACAAAACAAAAACGTCTAAACGATTGTACGTGCTTCAACCTGCCGTTTCTCGTACGTAGAGGAACCCTAATGATTCGAGAGACGACAGTACCAAACTCACCTAGCTTGTGCAGGATTTCCTCGTTACCTAGAAAAGGCGGAACATTGCTCAAAATGACTTTAACTGTCGGCGTGTCCATCGACGACACAGGAACAAACGGATCGTTTCCCAAGGTCAAACCATTCTGCACAACAATGTCGGCAAGACTTATTTGCGAAACAAAAACCACAATTTTGTGATTCATACGGGATGCGGCACGAATGTTACTCACGTCGATCAAATCCCCAATCGCGAGCAAAATGTCATCCATTTCAACTCCCTCCGGTGGGACAAGGCACAGCCCGTGCTTACGCGATAAACCCTCATCGGTAACACGATCGGCAGGCCTTTGGCTACTCCTATTAGCCATATCGTCAAAGGAGAAACGAAGTGAAAGCAAATAGATTTGTATAATCCTAAAAGAAGAATAGAAAAAAAATATGTTAAATAACTAAAAACGAAAGCACGGTTTAAACCACGTTAGGAAAAAACGTGGTTTAAACAAACCCTCACCATGCTGGCTCTCCCTCTCTGTCTCGAAAGAGGGGAAAAAGAGGGACAGGTGGTAACGAAGCAGGAAGGGAGGAAAGTCAACAGACACGACAAAAGTACAAAAGGAAAAAAAACAAAGGAAAGGGAAAGGTAAAAAGGGAGGTGGGGAGAGGACGAAAACAACACGAGCCAGGAGCTACAACACACAAACACGAGCACACGCCATCTTGCCACACCCAACAAAGAAACGGCCAGCAGGGGGAGAAAGAGAAAGAGAAAGAGAAAGACAGAGAGTGTGTATTGTGAGGAGGCGTGTGTGTGTGTGTGTGTGTGTGTGTGTGTGTGTGTGTGTGTGTGTGTGTGTGTGTGTGTGTGTGTGTGTGTGAGAGAGAAAGAGAGAGAGAGAGGGAGAGAGAGACACACACAGAGGGGGGAGAGAAGCAGAGAGTGTGTATTATGAGAGAGCGTGTGTGTGTATTATGTATTATGAGAGAGCATGTGTGTGTATTATGAGAGAGCGTGTGTGTGTATTATGAGAGAGCGTGTGTGTGTATTATGAGAGAGCGTGTGTGTGTATTATGAGAGAGTGTGTGTGTGTATTATGAGAGAGCGTGTGTGTGTATTATGAGAGAGCGTGTGTGTGTATTATGAGAGAGCGTGTGTGTGTATTATGAGAGAGCGTGTGTGTGTGTATTATGAGAGAGCGTGTGTGTGTGTATTATGAGAGAGCGTGTGTGTGTATTATGAGAGAGCGTGTGTGTGTATTATGAGAGAGCGTGTGTGTGTATTATGAGAGAGCGTGTGTGTGTATTATGAGAGAGAGAGAGAGAGAGAGAGAGAGAGAGAGAGAGAGAGAGAGAGAGAGAGAGAGAGAGAGAGAGAGAGAGAGAGAGAGAGAGAGAAAGAGAAAGAGAAAGAGAAAGAGAGAGAGAGAGAGAGAGAGAGAGAGAGAGAGAGAGATAGATAGATAGATAGATAGATAGATAGATAGATGGATGGATGACTTTTGTGTCCTTTTATTATACAAGTATAAAACCAAAGTATTCCAACTCCACTTTACATACAAATCACAACCTCATTTCCAATGCATTTGCACAAAACACCCCCCATGCCCCATAACTCTTCAAACACAAGAAGGTTCCCCATGTTTACATGATAAGCATGTTCGAGCTTTATACGTGCTGACACCATCCCTATGAAACAAAAAAGTGCATTTTCATTTTTTCCACTACGTAATCTGGCTTTTCTGGTTTTATAAATTGCAAGCTTAGCAATTCCAAGCAAAAAATTCAAAAGCAAAATCACAGAGTTTTTCCGAGTATTACATGCAAGTCCGTAAACAAAGATTGTAACAGAAAACACAATTTTGAATTTACAAAAGATTCGGCTCAGATACAGAAACAGAGATGACAATATCTTGCACTCAATAAATGCATGATACAAATACTCTAGACGACCACAAAAAGGACATAAATTAGACACAGCAGGGTTAAACTTCTGAATGAACACCTGTGTGGCCAGGGCGTGATGGACCAGTCTCCAATTTAGGCCTCCTGTACGTCCAACAGTAGGACACCTGTACATTTCATCCCAATTTGGAGTGAGAAAAGCTCCTGCAGGTAAAAACTCTTTCCACTTGTTTCTTAAGGGTACCACACAGCCCAGGAAGCACACCTCCAGACAAATTCTGTACATTGCCCTTTTCCCCATGATGTGGAACACACCGGATTCTTTGCTGTTAGAGGAAAACACACCATGTTGTTCCTGGGCAGTGACTGAGAGTTCAGAAAAGGTTAAACGAAAATCTACTTCTTAATTTACCCCATTCCACCCAATATTAAAATCTAAAAAAATGTCTGAGATACAATCTTTATGACCCTGCTCACTACTCTAATTGAACGCAAGCCAATTTTTCCAGAAACAGCGCTGGCAGACAACCATCACTTCAAGGATAGCTCCATAAGATCTCGCACTTTATTAATCCCATTGTTTGTAAAATGTTCCATAAAAGCTCGGCTGGTAGATATTTCAGCGAATAATGAGTTTTGGAACAATGGCTCCTGCACAAACTTCCTGGGATCGATAGAGATCTCCAGCCGCTGCACTCCTAGATCTTGCCAGGTGTTCAGGAGAGACCGATGAAATGCAGGGAGCCGAGCTCTATCGACCTGCTTCAAGTCCATAAGGAAAAGTTCCCGGTCATAGTCCATTCCACCTACTTGCCTGAGCAAGGTATTCGTGAGAGGATGCCAGGCCACAACCTCGCTGTACAGCAGACGTTTTCTTGTCATTAGCCAAAAAGCCATTATTCGACTAGGGATGGGCACCAGGTTTTGGCTACCTGAATTACGTGAACTGCACATCACATCTGGCTTAAGCCAGTGGTGGCCTCCCCAGAAAAAGTCAACGAGACCGCTCTGAATGTTGGTGATCAGCCTCTGAATGTAGCTTCCCCCCATCCAAAGCTTGAGGAGGCTGTAGTGCTATGATCTTATGCCATACGATTGGAAGCACCAGGTTGTTTATTATCGTTACCCGTGCCTTAAGTGACAATATATGGAGCATCCCTTTCCACTTTGATAGTTTCTGCTTAATGTTATCTCGGAAACCATCCCAGTTTTTCTTCATATAGCTTGTAGTTCCCAAATGGATGCCGAAGTATTTAAACCCATCCGTTTTCCATAACATTCCTCCTGGAAGAGTTGTATGAGTTCATTGACCACGTGGGGGTTTTCAGAGCCCGAGATCCTCACCTTGTGCCAGTTGACCTTCCCCGATACATGAAAGCAAGCTTTTTCTGTGAACATGACCTTTTTCAGGTAAATGTCATCATCCTCTATGTGACTGAGCATTTCCAAGGCTAAAACCTTGCATTTAGGTCCGTCATTTGGTTTGAGTTCCGGCAGAATCTGCACCTTATAGACATAAAGCTTTAGTCTTTTATACAAAATCCTGTGTGCAGTGGTGGTTGGTAGTCCCAGTTCTCTGCACATCGGATTGTTTTTCTGGGACTTTGTTGAAATGATTCACGCACTCTAACGTCTGCTGCACTCGTGCTTGTTCGACCAGTACCTCTCTGTTTCTGATAACTTCCAGTCTCCTTAAACTTCTTGTACCACTCTGATACTAATCTGCGATGGTGGATTCCTTCTATACCTTGTATGGAAATTACACTGAACTTGAATTTCGGATCTCGTCTCGATGAACCATTCGACACACTGAGCTTTCTCTTGTGGAGTCACCATTTTCTTTAACATTAAACCACCAGACATGAAAAGAAAGAAAAGTGTATCATATAAAACAAAGGGTATCGTTGTATTTATTTGTGGTACAAAATATAGTAACAAATAAAGTTGTCCAGGTCTTTTTGGAACAACCTGTACTATCTATTTCAGGTCTTGCACCCTCTGCCTTCTCTGTGCTTTGTCCCCCTTCCCATACCTAGTTATCTGCAGTAAGCACGTGGTCCATCTTCCCTCCAGGTCTTCCAGAGAGCTGTTAACTACCGTCTCAGGTCACCCCTCCCCCCCCTATGCAAAGCCATGATCTTTTCTACACCCATTAAACCACCCCACCCCTCCCAAAATTTAGCTTATCTATTCCTCTTGTCCACTCCTTGCCTTGCATTCTTCCTTACCCCTCATTGTTACCTGCATCCCGTGTTTGTCCGTCTCGATATATCTTCTCCCTCTGCCCTGCTGTTGGCATTTCCCCTGTCTCCTGCTGTTCCCTTTGTTATGTTTTGTCCTGATCTGTTCTGGGTCATAGGTCTTCCACGAGCCTAGACCTTGTTTAAAAAAATATCTTTTTTTAAATCTTTCGTCTTCCTTTCCTCATCCAAAATAACTCTCACCACCCTACTTTGTATCTGGACAATCTTCCCATTCCATATTTTCTTTCTCACCATGCTCTAATTTCTCGTCTGATTCTCGGTATGAATGAATGTTTGCAGAGCTGATTTGCTACTTTTTTGGCTTCCAAGACCACCTACCATATTATGACGATTTTCTCTGAAGACTTCAAGTGTGTTGTATTTTCCATTATTCTTTCCCTGGTCTTTTTCCCCCCAAATATTTCCATTACCACTCTATCCTGTTTGAGCCTGCAGAATAGTGTAGAGGTATGCGCATTCGCTTTCGGGCTGTCATGACTGGATTAGAATCTCGGCCCAGCTATAAACTGTCACCCTGTTGTTTTGCAGGCAGGGCGATGCATCAGTGTGCGTGCCCGTCCCTCGGATAGGACCTTAAACTGGCTGTCCCATCTGCCAGCATGATTGTATGATGGATGTTAAGACCTCAATGGCGTCATTCACCAAGAAATGGTAAGATATTGCCAGTGGGCTGAAAAAATTGCAAATTCCTGCCACCTTAATTTGAGTAACCTGCGACAGAGCGGTCATCATTCCAAGAATGCTTCCAGCCTTGAAACGTTTCTCGATGTCTTGAATGCCCCAAAGCTCTGTCAAGAGTATGGGCTTCCATTACTATTATTACTATTCTATTCTACAGATAAATTGTTTGCTTGCATTTAAGTACCAAGCAGCGTTTCATCACTTTCATCTGCTCCCTGTTGTGACAAAAACAGTGTCTATGTTTTATCATATCCAACGTGCTTGGCTCAAGGGATACATGATAAGCATGCACATTGCATGCACACTGCGTTAAGATAAATGATGATCACCCAACAAGAATGCCTCTGGTTAGAAGAATATGCCCCTGCATGCTCCAAGCTCTTGCAGCGAGGATTAAAATGGGAAAATAAAAAAACAATCATGGCTGTTATATTGAGTGTTGTTTGTGTGAATTCTAAGCTGACGGTATATCTTTATAAATAAAAATTAACTGGATAATTTTCGAATATATCAAAGAATTGCTAACAAATTTGATGAGCACCAAAATGTGAAGTGACATATGATCCATCATAATCTCAAAAGGACAAACTCCTGAAAACAAGTAATAAATGGCATCAACAAAATAAATAAATAAATAAATAAATAATAAAAACAGCAGATGAAGTGCATAATAATAAATTTGATGTTTTGTAAAACATCAAATCATTAAAAACATTGAATCATCAAAAACATCAAAAATATCAACCCTCCCACCCATCTCGATTCGTTTCATTCACCAATTTTAGAAAAAAATGAAGGAGTAATTCTGAAGTGCATTTTCATTCAAGAACATGGAATTTATACTCCGTATTGATCGATATCGATTATAATGGTGAATGAGAATACTGTGAAGAGGCAATTGTGGTTTTTCTCAGCTCCCAGATCAGTTCTGCTTATTAAACTGATCGTATCAACCTAACCTTCCTGTGATTGCTCCAACTACTCATTCGTGGTGAGCTCGCAATCATGCACAATGAATGCGTTAAGAAACAAATTCCTCCATTAAAATAGATCAGTTATAATCTTGAGTTGCAATCGTAAAATTCTAGAAATCGTGATGTAACCTAATGGAGGGACGGAAGGATGAAGATGGCAATAAATAGTTTCATCGAGAATAAAAGAAGCACCCTCATTTTCACATGTCTCGGCAATGAGTATTCAAGATCCACTTTTCACTTTTTTGTCCACTTTCACTCACCACAAGATCCACTTTCACTCAATCCACTTTTTTGAAATACCAACTTCTGTCCTGGAAGTCCTTGGTGTCCTTGTGTTTTATACTTCTCCCACCCCCCCCCCCCCCCCCAATTCCCACGCCTCCTCCCCCCAAGCCCTCTCCCTCCCACACATCTCCCTGCTCTCAAATGTTATGTTTGTGTGCTTCCCCTTCTCTCCCCATCTTGTCTTCCGCTCCCTCTTTTTATATATCTTGTTTGTCTGGTTGATTTGTTTGTGAAATGAATGTTAGCTCTTTCACGAGCCTCGATTCAGTATACAAAAAAAAAAAAGAGAAATAAAAATTAAAATCAACAATCAACAACAAATATGACTGCAATCACAAAACAATATCAGCCTCACATTTAAGTACATTCGACCTTTCGATTATTTTTTCATTGCAGGGAAACGAGAAACTAATAGAGAAACTATTTGGTCTGTAAATAACATGTTTGGGATAACTCAATTCGATGTTTCTGAATGAAATAAAATTGCTTTTCCTGTCAACCATTGTCCTCACATAAAATGAAATTAAAATCGTTTTTTCTCTTCCAGAATATGGCTGTACACTACATTTGGAGTGTTTACACCATTAAAGGACAAATAAATGTTTTTACTCCAAACAGTTTCTAAAGTTTTACTCTTACTCCAAAAGTGTTTACTCCATCTCAACTCCAAACATGAGATGTCCTGTTTTTGTTCTTGTCTGGGCACGTGTTTCATGAAATTGTGACCCCACATTAAAATCCAACATTGTTGTTGTTATTACACATCAACATCTTATATACTTATGAAAAAATAACACTTTCTATTACTCTCCCCCAAAAAGAATGCCTCTGGTTAGAAGAATATGTCCCTGCATGCTCCAAGCTCTTTCCTCGTATATTATCTTCCATATATATAAAATAAAGTTTTTGTTTGTTTGTCTGCACGCGCTAATCTCCCGAACGGTGAAAGACAGGAGGAAACCTCTTAAACAAAAAATGTCGGGACGGGCCCCGGGAAGGTTAAAGGCTCGGTGGCGAGGCCGGTCGAGGCCGCATCGGCCGAGCTGGGCCCATTTCGCAATTAAAAGCTGAGCTGAATTATTGTAGTCAATCTTCTTCGGCCGCGAGTAAAAGCTGAATTATAGTAGTAAATTCATTCAAAAAGAACTAAAAATGTCGGGATGGGCCCCGGGAAGGTTATAGCCTAGGTGGCGAGGCCGGTTGAGGCCGCATCAGCCGGGCTGGGCCCATTTCACAATTAAAAGCTGAGCTGAATTATTGTAGTCAATCTTCTATGGCCACGAGTAAAAGCTGAATTATAGTAGTAAATTCATTCAAAAAGAACACCGGGCAACGCCGGGTGCTTTCGGCTAGTATAATATATAATATACACCTCATATAATATACACCTATTATCTTCTTCTTCTATATCTTCTATATCTTCTTCTATATTCTTCCTCTGTCTATCTATCTATATATATATAAAAGGAAGTTTTTGGTTGTTTGTTTGTTTGTTTGTCTGCACGCGCTAATCTCCTGAATGGTGAAAGATAGGAGGAAACCTCTGAAACAAAAAATGTCGGGACGGGCCCCGGGAAGGTTATAGGCTAGGTGGCGAGGCCGGTCGAGGCCGCCTCGGCCGGCCTGGGCCCATTTCGCAATAAATCTTCTTCTTCTTTCAAAATGATCTTGAAGTACAACTTATGCACTTAATAGGAATATCTGACTCATTGCAACACATGCTTTCAAAATTCTCTCTCACAGGGCTCGACAGAAGAATGAACAAGGAATCATTGAGCACTAAATGATACTGGGCTCGCGTCAAACCTATGTACAGAAGATTAAATTCATTCAAAAAGAACCCGGGCAGCGCCGGGTGCATTCATCTAGTATAATATATAATATACACCTCGTATAATATACACCTCATATATTCTTTATTTTCTTTTTATCTCTTTTCTTCTTTCCATCCATATTTTACAGGCCGCTAGAATTCCTGTAAGACTTGACAGCTCGAATGGCAAACATCCAAAATCTATACTGTACTAATAAGCTTTGCCTAGATGATAAACAAAGCACAGTTTCTCAGTACCGCACAGTGGGCTGAGAGGGTGAAATATTGGAAATATCTCAATATCTTGGGTTAAAATAATCCCCTGATAGTGGTTGAGGGCTCGTTAGAAGCGTATTACTAAGCTTATTACAACGAGAAAAAATTTGTTTTTAAATTTTGATTTTGAGGGGTCTGGGCCCAAATTACCATATTTGGGCATTTCGGGCTCAAAACACATTTTCGGGTATATCTTGGCTTAAAAGAATCCCCTGATAGTGGTTGAGGGCTCGTTAGAAGCGTATTACTAAGCTTATTACAACGAGAAAAAATTTGTTTTTAAATTTTGATTTTGAGGGGTCTGGGCCCAAATTACCATATTTGGGCATTTCGGGCTCAAAACACATTTTCGGGTATATCTTGGCTTAAAAGAATCCCCTGATAGTGGTTGAGGGCTCGTTAGAAGCGTATTACTAAGCTTATTACAACGAGAAAAAAATTTGTTTTTAAATTTTGATTTTGAGGGGTCTGGGCCCAAATTACCATATTTGGGCATTTGGGCAACATGAAAAGGGTTGATTTAGGGGTAAATCTGATTGCATTTTTGGATTTCCCAGGTCAAAAAACTTCCCTGTGTGAAATTTTAGCCCTAGAACTTGATTCAAACTCAAATTATTCAAGAAAATGTTAAAATGGAAATAGACGCCCCGGAAACGGCTTGCAATAGATTTTCGAAAATTGACTTTTGTGTGAAATTCATTTTTTCTAATTGCCACAAGTCAGATTTCACAATATATGCATTTTCTAAGGCACTGAGACCTATATTTTCAGAAAATATACACTGGAGTAAATCTGGCTTGTGGCATTTTGAAATTTTTACAGATATGCGGCAAATTTTGGGTGGAAAAAACATCGATTTTATGGGTAAATAATCAAAAATCGGCAAAAAATTTGACCGAAAACCTCAAATTTTTGGCACTTGAAGGCTGTACAGCCTAATATTTGATTAGATTCAGTGAACTTGGTACATTTATGGTTTAGTATGAAAGAATTAGGTTTAATGGGCATAATTTTGTCATTTTCTTAGCCTTTGACAGATTTATTGGCAAAATACAGTTTCCGCGAAACCATTGAGCTAAGGTTATCGCGAAATTGAAATATTGCCGATCTTCTAACGTTCACCATTTTTCTTGGAGTTGAGCTTATGACTTACTTTTTTTTTTGTTAAACTGGATTTTTTTTCTAGTTTCTGAAGCACTCAGAGCCATTGATGCCTGATAAGAGTCCATTTTTGGTAATTTCCAGGCTCCAGCCCACTGTGTACCGTTACAATGCACTGATATTATAACGTCTTCTTCTGATCCTACTTTCCGCTCTACTTTACAATCACATTCATTGTAAATACAGGACTTTTGAAATGACGTATAAATGCCAATGAGGCCTTTCACACATGTGCTGTGTGTGTTTACAATGACTCACTTCTGATAGCGCGGGCACTTTTAACCTGCTGTTGCAAGCACAAAATCTGTAATTCAAATGGCATGTTAAGCATAATCTTTAACATTAAAATGAAAGAGTGGCAATTTTGAGATGGTTAACCATAGTTGTTGTGTTCCTGGATACAAATTGGACTCATGGAAATACAAGAAATATCACAACCCCCCTCCCTCCACCCCCCCCCCCTCCCCACACACACACACATATACACACATGGAGAGACGGTTCCCCTTTTTCCAAGAGATGCAAAAATTGCATGTAATTTATCTTGCTGCCCCGGAACCAAATAAACAATATATTTATAACAGCCATCACAGCTGCCACTCCCACCAAACCTAATTAGTGGTAAATATAATTTTAAAAGTTTATTTTAAACTTGCCCTGTGTATTCATCTACAAGCCACAGATATGACCTGCCCATCAGTATTCAGAAGTACCCAGACCAGATATGGTATCTCCATCCAAATCTTTCATTGTGCAGAGGCACACCCAGCTTTATCTCAAGTAGTTTTTCCAGATATTTGTGGCTTCTTTTAGAAGCTTATTGAGCCATTTTTGGTGACAATCGTTGTTACACACGCAGGACGGCAGCTCAAATGCCCCGAATATTGCTATTTCTAGGGGGTTCTGTGCATGTGAGCCGAGCATTTTGGAGTGGATTACGTCATTTAGAAAGTCCAGTATTGTTTGCAACATGTTATAATGCTAATTACACCACCAAGTCAATCATCACATGCTTGATACGATACAACACACACACACACACACACACACACACACACACACACACACACACACACACACACACACACACACACACACACACACACACACACACACACACACAAATATTGGGAATGCTGTCCTTGTTTCAGAACTCTGATACTGACAAATTTTGAGACCTGTTGCTTTTGTGTACTAGCTTAGTTAAGGGTAGCTTTAAGGTAATGTGGGTAATTTGTGTAAACTGTGTAACTTGTTAAGAGGTATGTCGCTGGTTTTCTATCACAAACATTTTAGCTTGAGTCCTATTTTATTAGTATTTGGTTGTTAGGGAACTCGAACTGGTTGGAAACCAGGTTGCACCCGACTCCATGACTCAAGGTGTAATTGCCACCTTTTTGGCCTAACGGGGAAAAATATGTCAAAAGCATTCTTGCATGACCACATGGTGGGTAAATATGTAATTATGGAAGGGTCAATATAAACTGTCCTCATAATATTGTGTTTATGTACACTTTATAACAAAAATGTCCTACATTTGTGTTGTCCCAATACTGTATTCATAGCATCTCAGCACATCTTATGAACTCAATGCATGTTTAAGTGAAAAACACTTTTATCAGGTCTTAAGTACTCAAATATCACATTGCAAAAACAACAAACCAAAAACCACACGCATAATCAATTACAAAATGATCTTGAAACCATATTGCTCAGATCAAATTGTGCATTAATTATGAACGAACATATGGAGCATCATGAAGCCTGGTGTTGGCTTAGCGGTTAGGGCGCCGGCTTGGGATCCTAGGATCCTGGGTTCGAATCCCAGTCGATCGCTGAATTAACGCCAGGGGGGTTGACTCAGCCTGTCATCCTTCCGAGGTCGGCAAATTGAGTACCAGTTCACTGGTAATTCCCTGTGTGTCGCAAGAGGCGACCAACAGGGTTGGCGGCAGGAAGGGCATCCGGCCATAAAACATTGCTTCAAAAAGGGGATCAAGGTGCCAGAAAAAGGCCAACCCCTGCTCTGCGGGGAAAAATGGCCTCGAAAGGTGGTTCTATATGGAGCATCATTGTGCAAACTGCAGTCAAAGTGTTAGCTTTGACTAAAAAAAAAAGAAAAAAAAAAAGCTGTATTCAAAATATTTCGAGTTCGAGTTGTTGCTAGTCAGCTAGTCAACTTCGAGAAAGATAAACGATACTTGCATTATTAAATGGGAATTGGAGGGTATTCAATTTATCGGGAGTCCCCTGTATAAATGCACACACACACCCACGATATACCCATTCATAAACTGCAAAAGCCATAACCAGGTTGTTTTAAAATTACTAGGGCATGCCCGTACTATATATATATCTAAAATTATATCCCCCCCCTCTATTTACATGAAATGGTTTGGTCCATTCGCAAAGCCAAAGCGAACGGCTTGCGAGTACGGTGACAATCCCCCCCCCCTCTATTTACATGAAATGGTTTGGTCCATTCGCAAAGCCAAAGCGAACGGCTTGCGAGTACGGTGACAATCCCCCCCCTCTATTTACATGAAATGGTTTGGTCCAAAGCGAACGGCTTGCGGAGTTTGGTAAATAAATCGCCATAGCTCGGTAACTACTTCTCCGATTAATATGAAACCTTGAAAAGGCACATCCTCGGGTCCCCAGCAATATACCTGGCAAGTTTCAAGTATATCGGACCCGTGGTTGTCGAGAAACAGCGGTCACAGACAAACGACACACACACATACACACACACATACACACACACATACACACACACATACACACAGAGATTACTGGAATTATAGATAGACTAGGGCATGCCCGTACGTGGGTGCCCGTTCCTTGCCAAAAAAAAAAAAAAACGCTACCCGTACGCTCTACCCCGCCCGTACGCCCGTAAACAAAAAAAACAACGCTCTTCGCTTCCGCCCTTCGCTCTGACTGAATTGGGAGAAATAATGCGCATAAGAAATCGAGAAATTATTATTTTCTCCGGAAGAAATCGAATTACGAACCGTAATGGCGCACGCGCTCGGCTCGGCTCGCTCTCACAACCGCAACAACGCGTTCTGTGATTGGCTGCCGGAAGTGCAGTCTTCACTGTCCGGAACGTCGCAAATCGCAGTTACGATGAATCGCAAATTAGTTTTAATTAGTTTTAAAACATAGTTTAACGGCAACATAGTTTTCCAACGTGAAATAAATGAATACGCTCTCAAATGTGCCGTCCGAGGCAGAGTCTGTTCGCCACGTTCGGCACACGTGATAGCTCGCTGCTCTCTGATTGGTTGAATCGTTTTTTGGACATAGCTCGGTAACTACTTCTCCGATTAATATGAAACCTTGAAAAGGCACATCCTCGGGTCCCCAGCAATATACCTGGCAAGTTTCAAGTATATCGGACCGGTAGTTGTCGAGAAACAGCGGTCACAGACAAACATACAAACATACAAACATACAAACATACACACAGAGATTACTGGAATTATAGATAGATGAAACAATGGAGCAACACAACATAATGAATTCAAACCTTTGTTACGGTATTAAGGGGAGTGAAACCCTCTTCTGGTGAAATTGCCAAAATCAAGACTCTCTGCTCACCTTCACTTTTTCATTCTTCTTTTTTCCCGCCTCTGGAACAAACTCCCTCACTCTATTCAATCGCACTCCTCCCTCCAGGTCTTTAAAACAGCTGTTCACCACCATCTCTTATCTTCCCCAATCCAAAACCTTGATCTTTTATACCCCTGTTAATTCACCCCAGATCAACTTTTTGAAATACCAACTTCTTTCCTGGAAGTCCTTGAAGGGTCCATGTGTTTTATACTTCTCTCCCTCCCCCCGCCCCCCCCTTCCCATGCCTCCTCCCCCCAAGCCCTCTCCCTCCCACAGATCTCCCGATGTCCCGACTCTCAAATGTTGTACTTGTGTGCTTCCCCCTCTCTCCCCATCTTGTCTACCGCTCCCCTTATTATATGTTTTACGTGTCCCTTTTTTTGTGATTAATGTTAGCTCTTTCACGAGCCTCGATGTTGTATACAAAAAAATAAGGAAAAAAAAGGGAGAAGGTCCACAGAACATCAAACAGACTCGTCCAAATACTGAAAGAGAAAGTATTGGAACAGGATTTGGATTATTTGCGTTGTTGCAATATTATACTCTTTAGTAATGAAAACCTAAACTATATTCGTCACTTTTACGAGTCTAAAACATCCTGGAAAAATGTTTTACTTTGACCATGTTTATGCATGCTTGCTAATAGTAATTGTTGTTTGGTTGTCTGCCCGAGGGCAAATTCTGTGCTATATGGAAGTAGTCTCATGGCACAGATTACATTGGTTGGTTTGCCAACGCCGACTCAGCGGAAGTCAGAGTTGGAATTTGGAATTTAGCCAGAAACTGCCTGGGTGTTCGTTTACTCTTTTAGTGAAAGACCCAGTGGTATATTTATCATCAATAAACATGTACAACCAATGCCAGCAGAGGGGTCCACAACTACATATCCCAAGCAATGGATTGGCCATTACCCATTGATTCAATGCCCTGGCCTGCAAAACATGAGTTTGACAGTTTGTAGTTGGGTTGGAAAAATCAAA
Source organism: Myxine glutinosa (assembly GCF_964187855.1). NCBI lineage: Eukaryota > Metazoa > Chordata > Myxini > Myxiniformes > Myxinidae > Myxine > Myxine glutinosa. The sequence goes on from NC_136264.1 coordinate 106,065,712, forward strand.
GTCTTACTCGAGACAGCTCAAAGGAAAGTGTTCACCCTCTGAAAACTGTGATTGATTTGTCCACCTACCCTCCCCTCCACCCCGACCCATGCCATGGGCTGAACAATCATTCCATGCCATTCACTGCAGGAATTATGACCCACTTCCCTTTTGTTAATAACAATATTGCATTTAATTTCGACTTCAATTCCTGCAGAAATATAACTTCCAATTATCAATTGCTATTGAAGATGCTTGACTGTGTTGCAGCTCGAAAACAAATACAAATACAACCACAAATCGATGGAATACACCACCTGCATTTGATTTGCATTATCACGTAACGGAAACTCCTTACGTTGCGACATGGGGTACATTTGGGCATCCCCTCTTGCAGGTATTCTTGGCCAATGGCAATGATACAAATTTACAATGTGTAAACACTTCCTATAGCAATGGCAGAGAATTGCTGCTAAAGTTGATTGTCCAAGTGTAATCCGTGTCACAGAGCTCCCCAGTTTTCCCTAGATTATATACAAGGTACTTAAGAGCTAGTGAGCAGTCTCATAGCTTAGTTTAGAAGAATGAGTGGAAAACATATGTCCCGCCAGGCAATTATTCTTGGCCCGTCAACAAATAAATGTTGACACACGTGCGCGGCCTGCAAAGCATGATGAAAGTGATGAAACTAAACAAGTATTTCGGTGTGGAATTGCAAACGATGGAACCTGTTGAACCATTCTGATTTCGAAAATGTGGAAAGCAGTTGTTGGTATTGTTGTCTGTTTGTTACAGTAACTATCGAATAACCTGTCCTTATGAATAGGTTAACTCCCCCAGAAATACGGTTGAGATGACTTGTAATACCCATCTCCACTGGAAGTGGCATAAAACGAAACTTTCACACAGAGGGAATTGTGGTCCCACCCAAAACCAACAACAACAACAAACACAACAGGCATTTTAAGGCCATTTTCCCTGCTAGAGCGAGGGTTAGCCTTGCGATCCCCATGACAATCTTCTCCATTTTGCCCTATTTTCTGCATCTCTCCTTGTTAACCCCCTTGCCCGCATTTCTTCTTCCACCATCATTAGCCAAGTCTTTCTCGGTCTTCCCCGTCCTCTACTTCCTTCCACATTCATTTCCATCACTCTTCTCAACCAGTCACTTTCATCCTTCCTCAACACATGACCAAACCATCTCAACCTGTTTCTCTTCACAGCATCAACCACAGGCTCTATTCCCATCATCTTTCACAATTCATCATTTGACTTCCTCTCTCTCAACGATACTCCACACATCCACCGAACCATTCGCATTTCCACCCTTTCCAGCCTTCGTTGCTGCTCTACGTTCATTACCCATGTCTCGCTCCCATAAATCATAACACTTCTCACACATGCAGCATACACCTTTCCCTTCAGCTTCAACGACACTCCCCTCCTCGTCAGCACGCCACTCAGTTCTCAAAACTTCTTCCATGCACATCTCACTCTTGCAACCGTTGCCGAGTCTGATCCACCTTCTCCATTCAGCATGTCTCCTAGGTAACAAAATGTTTTCACACCTTCCAGCTTCATGCCATCTCCAAGATCCAACTCAACATTTCCTCCATCTGCAGCTCCCTCTGTGCACACCTGACACTTGAATGTAGCTGCCACACTGGTTAATCACCCTCTCAGACCACTACATTTTTGATGAACCCACTCAGCGCACATTGTACATTGAATGGAATTCACTCCGACACCCTTCCTGTACACAGCACACGGCCACTTCCCAGTTCTTTCCACCTCACCACATGCTTTACCACTTGCCATCACCTTCGTTTTTCTGTCCTAAACCGTCCTAACTTTCCATCGCATCCTAAACCACAGGGTATTATTTTTTAAAACTGCCTAAAACCTTTGCATGCACCCCCTATCCCCAAGTTTGGCAGATTTGTGATAGCGCATGTGACAAGAACGAAATGATTAGATTTTGGTGAAGATCCAGATCCAGATCCGGCTAGTAGAATTTTTAAAAGTGATTCTTCACCATTGAGAGATCGCGCCAAAAACAATACATGACATGATATTTAGAAGTTATGGAAGAGTTATAACTAAACTTGGTGGACGAGTTGGTTTGGTGACAAGAACAAGCCGATTAGATTTTGGTTTAGGTCCGAATCCAGATTCGGTCTATCATTGGGATACAAAACATAAACTGTTCAGCCTGGCGGAGGTGTGCTCTCTACCGAGTGCTGTTCTAGGTACTTTACCGTTTTGCCTGTTTGTTCGAAATGGACAAGGATATGATCCCGAAGAAAGGGAAAATAGACCAAGATCACAGGCAATTCAATGCAGAATGGACAAATATGTATTGCTTTTGAGAAAGGAACTCTTGTCATATGTTTCCTTCATTGTTATAGAATTGCTGTTCCACAACATTTCAATTCTAGATGCCAGTATGAGGTAAGAAGAAGAAGGAAAACTGAAGAGAGCAATGGACATAATGTATTTAGTCTAGTAAGCAGTGCCACCTTGGGAAAGTTTTTGAGTGTCTCAATACATCTTAAAAAGGCAAAGGGGTTGGCTAATTACTGATCAATTTTCTGAGACAATTGACAATGAGAGCTGGAATTAACTGAACTCCTGCAGTCCTCAGCAATTGTGAACAACAAACAGAAAATGTCCACTGTTAGAATCCTACTAAGCCTAAACTTTGGAAAATTTGACCTACAGGAAGTTAGTGCAACACGCAATTCCACCCTTTATGGCAATACATATATTGTCAACAAACGTTTCCAGTACTGAAGCTGAACAAATCAAGGCTGAGATCTGCATTAACTGATGAGCAACCATCTCCAGGATATATTAAGAAATGCCACTATTAATATCACACTGGATATCATAAAAATGGGAGTGCAGAAAAAGAAAATGTGTCTGGGGAAAAATGACAAGCGCAACAACAGTTTTTGGAGTCTTTCCTTAATTATAATAATACTGTATGCATTATGAATAATAATAATATGCAGAATAATTATTAGAATAATAAGCAGGTGTGAACAAGCCTTTTGTCAATTTTCTCACTACAAGGTGTCACGTGGAATGGCATCCTGTGGCCTTGAAATATGGAAACGGGTTTCACCGAGCTGCTGAGCCCAGGTACACATTGCTCACATAAGATAACAGGGTTTGTGGGATGTGTTGGAGCTCCAACATGTATGGCTGTGCTCGACGAACGATAACATCTGAAAGGATGATGGGAAGTACTATGCAAAGAAAAGTATAAAATGCCACCTCGAACCTCTCAAAATCTTAAAGCAGATGTCAGAGGAGGGTTCAGGGAAATGGGAAGGGTCTACAAGATATGAAATGGTTGAACATTGCAACACTTTTATGTATACTGTAGTGTCAAAAAATTGTATCATGTAACATGTAGTCTCAGGATAGTATATAACTATCAGCATAATTGGCAGAAAGTTGTGAGTTAAACTACTTATTTAATGGTGAATGTTCTTTCATGAAACTGCAAGGACAGCAGAGTTACAGGAATAAACTCAGGATTGTTTTGTCTGGGTTCTATTTCAGAAGGAAGGCTATTTGATGATATGCTTTAGCTAACTGTTAACTCGCTTCTGTTAATTTGCAGAGGAGCGATTCATTATAAAGTGCGCAATGTTTTGGAGACTACGTTAGGCATGCCATTTCACCTGACCAATCATATTTGCTCGTGGATGTGTTCGATTCCCTCATGTATCGATATTCCATAGTATCTTTCACAAATGTAAAAAACAGGTCTTCAGGCCATAGCCTTGACCAAATTCCAAATTCACTCGACATCCTATATGGGTCTATGAATAATGAAACCTTATCTCATCGATGGCATATGGAATCTGCACATGTATTTGGTAGAGTGGATGCTTGCCATGTTCAGCCTCAAAATAGGAAAAGGGAGGAATGAATGAACGAGTGATTGAATGAATGAGTAAAGGGATGAATGTATATGATAATAATAACAAGAAAGAGCAATCAGGGATTGCAGACCCTCGCCAGGATGTATTTTCAGTGGTTTTTAAAGCTTTTGTGTTAAAACAAATATGGCGGCCGAACCACGTGACCGATGACGTCATTATTATTTTTCTCCACTAATTTATGCTTACATGACGCTCAAGAAATTTCATCTTGATTGGATGAAGTTTTGTACTTGTCGAATTATGACCTCATAATGGAGGCACCTATGACATCATCATTAACATATTTTATTCCCCATGGAGAGTTCTTTACAATGAGCCATGTCTCAATTTTTTCTATTCAGCGCTTTCGGAGATTATAGAGGTGCAATGTTTTCGTTTTTTCCAAGACGGCGGCTGAACCACGTGACCTATGACGTCATAATTATCATTAAAAATTATACAGGTGGAGTTGCACATATGGTGAAAATTTCCTGTCAATCGGACCAATGGTTGCAGAGAAAATCATATTTATTTTGTGCGGACAAACAAACAAACAAACAGACAAACAAACAGACAGACAGACAAATGGACTCAAATGCAATACCCTCTCCTCAGGCAAGGGTAATAATAACATGAGGGAGGATTGCTTTGCAATACATGTCACATACCAAGTTTCAGTTCAATATGTTAAACGGTAAAGGGAAAAAGTCTGGAAAATTTCACACCACTGAACACACCCCTTTATTTGGGCGGTGTATAATGCCACATTTGGTGCTAAGCAATAAAAATAAGCCGGTGTACATACATGAAGCAAAAGCATATGTTGTATAATATAGTGTTGTGGCGGGCACAATGGTCAATAATTCCGCGCACCAGTGGGTGGCGCGAGCGTCCGGGCGTGGAACTGAGATACATGCCCCGCCTTTCGGCCGTTCGGCCACGCCCGGGGGCAAGGCGTGGCCTCGGGACATATATGCGGGCTGCCGGGCTCTAAGGTCGAGTCCGCCGAGTGCTGATGTGCGAGCTTGTAATAAAGTGCTTTCGTTTGTATCCACGCGTTGTGGCCTACCTTTCTGGCAATCGAGTCGTGTATGTACAGCACCACAGTGTGGTTGCAATCATTGCAATTGTACTGGGCCATGGACTATCACCCAGGCCAAAGGCCTGCCAATCTGTGCTGCTTCATTTGGGGTGGAGTCAAGCCAGCTGTCCAGCCAATGGATGTAAAGCAGTGGGGTGGAGGGGCAGTTGAAAACTGACCCATGTATAATATGTGATATTTTCAAATTTCAAAAATGGCATAACACCGTGAAAAATTGGCGAAATGCCCCAAAACTCCAACTTGTTTTGTAACTTATCATAATAAAGCCATGTATCAGGTTTCAGTTGAATATGTCAAAGGGTATGGAAAAAGAAAGTGCAAAAAAGTACAGGTGGGACGGACAGACAAAGTCGGAGAGCAAACCTATAGTCCCCTCTGGTGAAACCGTTCGGGGACTAATAATATGAGTTCCACACAAGGAACCTAAATGGTGGAGGAGGTAGAGCCCACCTATGGTTGTTTCTCCTTGCTCTATTCTTCTTAAATGCTACCATTTTAAAAGTCTTTGGAATACATTTTTCTTACTGTTCAGCCTGAGCTAGGTAAAAACGCAGCTGTTGTGACAGTTTGTTTGTATATTGTACACCGCACCTTTCCTATGCCATCTTCAGGCATTGCAAATCGTCATTGCCGGGCACAGAAGGGGGCACGGCAATGACGCACGCTGAAAGGGAGTACTCAGTTTTCACTCTGGTTGTTTTCTTGTTTTCTTGTTTGTTTTCTTTCTTGTTTGTTTGTCCGGGCGATATCTCAGCCATCCTTTGAGCTAGGAAGCTGAAATTTCGGCACAATAGTGAGCAAGTCCTTTGTAAAAAAAAAAAGGGATTTTTTGTTTTTTGATTAATCAATTAATTGATGAGTTATTTAATTATCAGCGATTAATTAAGTACTTATTCATTTCCTTTCTCTTCTGGCCATTATCTCAGGCACCTTTTGAGTTAGGAAACTGATATTTAGACATGCCAATGACCAAGTTATTTGGCTGTAAAATATATTTTTGATTTATTGATTAATCAATTAATTGATTAGTTATTTAATTATTCGCAATTAATTAAGTACTTATATATTTCCTTTCTCTTCTGGGCATTATCTCAGGCACCTTTTGAGCTAGCAAGCTGATATTTGGACATGACAATGACCAAGTGATTTGGCTGTCAAGGCTATTTTTGATTTATTGATTAATCAATTAATCGATTAATTATTTAATTATTTGATTAATGACAAAATTTTTCTTTAGGTTACAGATTCGGATGAAATCGTGGTGGTTTATGTGTTCTGTAAGGCAATTGATTAATTATTTAATTTTTTATGATTATTATTTAATTATTTTCATTATTAATCATTTATTTATTTTCTTTCTCATCTGGGCAATATCTCAGGCACCTTTTGAGCTAGGAAGCTAATATTTGGACATGACAGTGACCAGGTGATGTGGCCATAAAGGATATTTTTGATTTATTGATTAATCATTTCATTGATTAATTATTTATTGATTAATCAATTAATTATTTATTTTTTTATTAATGACTTATTTAATTAAATTTATAAAAGTTACATCTTCGGATGAAACGCTAGTGGTTTAGTTATGCTATTAGCCAATTGATTAAGAAAATATTTTATGATAATCTTTTATTGATTTTAATTATGCAATTAATCAATCAATTTATTGTGCACCTCTCCCTCCCAATGCAGTCTCTATGAGCTGCACTGCGGTATTGCCGGGCGCCTAGGGCGCCCCGGCAATGCCGCGCTGTAGGATATTTAATTATTTGGCATGGGGGTGGTGTACTTTGAATGTATCCGTACTTGTTTGTGTATTTTGTTTACCCAGATCAAAGTCAGCTTTTCATGTGTTGTAGTAAAGGGAAATAAATCAAGGGGAAGGGGCGGTAAGCAAGATATATTCTCTTGTTGTATATAAGCATCATGATAAATATAAGACTTGCTGGAAATGCAAATCTGGAGTATTGTTAACAAAAGATGCATCAGTTGTTCACAAGCCTTTTGTATCAATTATGGCTGTGGGCACTTACATCAATTCAAAGTGCACATCGACAAAGGTTTCACCAGAATATATCCTTACAAACTAGAAGCTCTCCATATTAGAGCAGAGCCTATCACTCCTCTTTAAAAAAAAAAGAAAAATCTCACTAGCTGTGCAGACTAAGTATAAACAATAAGATGGAAAAAATACCACTGAAAGCCTCGTGCGGACCAGTGTGACAATGAACTACTCCAGCAATGCAGCGCGTACACTTTACGAAATTTGCATTATTCCATTTACCCAAGTGCACAAATTGTTCTCAAAACTTGTGCATTCCAATCAAAGCCTGATGATGACATTTTTTGGTTTTAGCCATTTTACCACAGTTTGTCTGATTAGAACACATGATTGAGGAGTGCTTGGTGTACAAATATACACACATTGTTAACGGTGGTTCGAATGGCAGTCACCGGGAGGCTACTTCTCTTCCATCCGCATCTATCGACATTTCAAACACGTGTGGATTATCGCGGTATAAGCCGTGGAATCGTGCACGGAAGGCTAATGAATGGGAAACAGCAGAGGCCCTGTGAGCTCACCTTGCTGCATTCGCTGATGTCATCTTTATAAGTTATTTGGTTATTGACTGGTTTCAGCAAATTGACATCGCAAGCATCGCTGCAATATACAATACATTGTTGCCTATACTAACTGAGAACGTACAGAAATGTGAAGCATATTAATTGGGCAGATGGTTAAGTGCTATGTTAAGACGACACCGTTCAACAATTAGACGGTGTCACATACCGAGTTGTAAACCATATTTCCCATCATGAAGCACGTACACACCTGCATATGCTTGGTTTTGTGCGTGCATGTCACAAGCACACAGACGTGGTAGGGAGAGGAAGGGGCAGGAGGGGTGGTCACGCACAAAAGCAGATGCACAAGCAAACAGATGCAGAGGAAGGAAAGAACATCAGTTCCAAATCTTGCAATTGGTCTTACACTGAATGACCTTGAGTTTTCTTTGAAGCAGAACTTATATTATACGTCTGATGCTCCATGCAAATTTGTGTGAAAAATGTCAGTTTGGGATCTGAAAAATAAGTGAAGTGGGGAGCTGTTTGGGATGCTATTAAAGGAACACTAAGTGATTGGAACAGTGTGACCAAAGTCTTGGAACTTCAGGTCCAAAAACAAGCATTACTTCAGGACATACTACTGGCAAAAGCACAGGTAACTTTACATTATTGCCTGATTTCCATTAAACACACTTATTGGGATATATGTATGGAGACAAAAGGTCTGAAGGTGAATATCGGAAAGACGAAGGTGATGGCAAGTGGTAAAGCATGTGGTGAGGTGGAAAGAACTGGGAAATGGCCATGTGCTGTGTGCAGGAAGGGTGTCGGAGTGAACTCCCTTCAATGTACAATGTGCGCTGAGTGCGTTCATCAAAAATGCAGTGGTCTGAGAGGGTCATTAACCAGTGTGGCAGCTACATTCAAGTGTAAGGTGTGCGCAGAGGGAGCTGCAGATGGAGGAAATGTTGACTTGGATCTTGGAGACGGCGTGAAGCTGGAAGGGTGAAAACATTTTGCTACCTCGGAGACATGCTGAATGGAGAAGGTGGATCAGACTCGGCAACGGTTGCTAGAGTGAGATGTGCATGGAAGAAGTTTCGGGAACCGAGTGGCGTGCTGACGAGGAGGGGAGTGTCATTGAAGCTGAAGGGAAAGGTGTATGCTGCATGTGTGAGAAGTGTTATGATTTATGGGAGCGAGACATGGGAAATGAACGTAGAGCAGCAACGAATGCTGGAAAGGGTGGAAATGCGAATGTTTCAGTGGACGTGCAGAGTATCGTTGAGAGAGAGAGGAAGACAAATGATGAATTGCGAAAGATTATGGGGCCTGTGATGGATGCTGTGAAGAGAAACAGGTTGAGATGGTTTGGTCATGTGTTGAGGAAGGATGAAAGTGACTGGTTGAGAAGAGTGATGGAAATGAATGTGGAAGGAAGTAGAGGACGGGGAAGACCGAGAAAGACTTGGCTAAAGGTGGTGGAAGAAGAAATGTGGGCAAGGGCGTTATCAAGGGGAGATGCAGAAAATAGGGCAAAATGGAGAAGATTGTCATGGGGACCGCAAGGCTAACCCCCGCTTTAGCAGGGAAAATGGCCTTAAAATGCCTGTTGTTGTTTGTTTGTATTGGGATAGCTCAATATGTTGAGTTTACCACAATTATACAAGGAACAAGTTGCAAACTTTGCAAGTTGTGAATAATTTCCTGTCTTTTAATTAGATGAAGGCCTTTCACATTACCACCAGGTCTATATTTGATTTTCAAAATGGCGTATGAATGCTAAACGAGGCCTTTTGCACATGCGCTGTCTGTGCTTCCACTGATTCTGCTCTGCTTTCCCGGCACTTTTAACCTGCTGTTAATCGAAAAATGTGTAATTAAATAATCTTTTAAGCATAATTTTCAGCATTTAAACCAAATAATGGCAATTTCTTACAAATTAACTTCCCTTGCGACCCCGGAACCAAACAAATATATATATTTATAATGGTCTTCACAGCCCATACAGCTCCCAAAGCCCCTCCTCTCCCTCCCAACAAGATTAACAGCAAATATAATTTTATAAACTAACCCTTTACATTAACAATCCCCAGATATATCCTTCCCATTAGTTCTCAGAAGATCCTAATCCAGGCACACAGCCCATTCACTGGTAACGATCCGTCAGAGGGGTTGTGCAGCACAAACTCTTCCACTCGGGCCTTCCCACATGTTTGGGGGTTTGCAGTAGGAGCGGGTGCACACTCAGCGAGCTGAGTAAGTTCCCCAAGCCTTTCATTGTGCAGAGGCAATGACCTTTCTCTCAACTACTTTCCCAAGTATGTTGGCATCTTTCAGAAGATTGGTGAGCCATTCCAAGTAAAAATCCTTATCCTAGATACATAATAAACTAGAACGGCACTCAGTAGAGAGCATACCTCCACCTGGTTCGCCATATCACTGAATGGGGAAGAATTACTTTAAAAATTCTACTAGCTGGATCCGGATCTGGATCCTCACCAAAATTGAATCCATTCTTCGTTGTCACACACACAACCTGTCCAACAAGTTTCGTCCAAATCCATCCATAACTTTTTGAGATCTGCTATGTATCGTTTTTGGTCTTATCTCCCAATGGTGAAGCATCACTTAAAAAATTCTACGAGCCGGATCCGAATCCGGATCTTCACCAAAATCTAATCATTTTGTCCTTGTCACGCACGCTACATCTTTGCCAAATTTGGTCCGAATCCGTCCACAACTTTTTGAGATATTTTGTTCACAAACAAACGGACAAATGGACAGACAAACAGGCAGGGGTCAAAACATAACCTCCATCCACCTTTGGTGGCGGAGGTAATCATACTTTGCCCTGAACACCCCAACTTCCTGGGGTTTCTGTTTATGGGCACCGAGCATTTTGAGGCAGATTACGTAATTTTGAATGTGCCGTATTCAGTTTGCATTGTGGAAGCAGGATCACATTTTAACATTTCTTGATAAACGTACAGACAAACTAGAACGCCACTCAGTCGAGCGCATACTCCCGCAGTGGGTCAAGTTGGAATAGTACGATTTCACAAAAGTTTGAGGGAGTAGTTCAGTGACAACACAAGACAAGACAACAGCGTTTGGCCCTGAATGGGTTTCTCTCATCTCCTCTTCCTGTTCAGGCTGGAGTTCTCCAAGGCAGTGTTCTGGGCCCTGTGCTTTTTCTGATCTTCATCAATGATCTCTCTGACTCTCTTGAAAATCCTCTCTATCTCTTTGCTGATGACTCTACTCTCTGCCGCTCCATTCTTCATCCCTCAGATCGGCAGTCTGCAGCCTCCTCACTCTCTGCAGACCTGGACAAAATCACAGACTGGGCAAACAACTGGAACATGTCTTTCAATCCTGACAAATCTCACACTCTTACGATGTCTCTCCGAAAAGACCGACTGGACAACACTCCCATCCACTTTCTGAATAATCCTCTCCAAGAAGTTCTGTCACTCAAGCTTTTGGGTCTCACTATCTGCCATGATCTTTCCTGGGAAAACCACATTTCAAATCTGGCCTCCAAAGCCAGTCGCCGACTGGGCATCCTCCGTCGTGAAAAGTCCTTCCTTGGCACACCTGAGCTCCTCACCACATACAAGGTTTTCATCCGCAGCTCAATGGAATAATGCTCTCCCCTCTGGGCTGGTGCTCCTGCCTCACACCTAGCTCGTCTTCACGCTGTTGAAACCAAAGCGTTCAGAATCATTGGAATCTCCCACGATGAAGCTAACTCCAAGGGCCTTTCACTCACTCACCGCAGGCAGGTTGGTGGTCTTTCCGTCTTCTACCGACTCCTCTCTGGCCTTGCCCCCCCAGCTCTCTCTGGGCTCTGTCCACCAAATACTCCTACAGGTCGCACAAGATCTGCCTGCAACCCTCTTATGGTTAAACTGCCAAAATCAAGACTCTCTGCTCACCTTCACTCCTTCATTCCTCTTTTCTCCCGCCTCTGGAACAAACTCCCTCACTCTCTTCAATCCCACTCCACCCTCCAGGTCTTTAAAACAGCTGTTCACCACCATCTCTCGTCTTCCCCCATCCAAAACCTTGATCTTTTCAACCCCCGCTAATTTCACCCCAAATCCACTTTTTTGAAATACCAACTTCTGTCCGGGAAGTCCTTGGTGTCCTTGTGTTTTATACTTCTCCCACCCCCCCCCCCCTTCCCACGCCTCCTCCCCCCAAGTCCTCTCCCTCCCACACATCTCCCTGCTCTCAAATGTTATGTTTGTGTGCTTCCCCTTCTCTCCCCATCTTGTTTTCCGCTCCCTCTTTTTATATATTTTGTTTGTCTGGTTGATTTGTTTGTGAAATAAATGTTAGCTCTTTCACGAGCCTCGTTTCACACAAGACAGACACTGCACAGATATATATATATTGTTGCAGATATGGGATTTGCATCCATCCATATCCGCTTGTAAATATTCCCCTATTTCCTCAATACTTCCCAACTATCCCCAATCCCCCATTCCCTAGTCCCATTTTCTGTAAACAACACTCTGTAGACCCGACCTCCCCCTATTTCCCCCATTAAATGTCGTGCCCAGGTTCACCGCATCTCATGTAAGACAACTATAGGACATCTTGCTAGTTATTCTTAGTCTATGTCAGTTAAGGACTCGTTTCCATTACTTCTGACCCTTCGTTGCACCAGAATGTGATTGTATGGCACCATTAGGAAGTTTAGGACCTCCCGATACCTCCCCGCAGCTCTTCCTCACGGTTCAGCAACAACAACAACAACAGCAACGGCAGCGGCGGGCGCGGGAAGTGCGCGTCCTCACTCCGGCTTAGTTGGTAGGGGGTGTTGGGAGGGCACCAGGCCTTCCCAACGAGCCGCCATCGAACATGTGCTCGACGGGGTTACCAAATAGGGGCTCCCTGTCAGCTCCTCGTCAAGGGCGGAGCCCGGTAACCCCCGCACCCAATGGAAGTGGCGGACCGGCCCCAGTGGGGCGGAGCCAACCAGCCGAGGGCGTGTGACTCCCCGCTGAGCATGCGCAGGGAGAGGGAGGTGACGTCAGATGCGCGCTGAGCTTGGAGCAAGCAAGACCACCTCCGAGCGCTGTGAGGCCTCCCCGCATCTTCTGGACTGGACCGTGCTTTATCCTGTCCCCGAGCCAAGGTGCACCTTGTGCCATCGAACTACCTGTCCCTCCCTGCCATCAATCCCTGTGTAAGTCAGCCTTGTTCCGTTTGTCTGTGGTCTGTCCGGGCATAGATAAGATTGTATTTAAGTGCCCATCTCTTCTGTGTCTTTTACCTCACTCTGCCGTGTAATCTACCCCCTTTTCTCCACCACTGTAATTATACCCTCCTCCGGAGGTCTTGAGAACTGTACCCCTTGCGTCGTTTCCTCTTTCCCAGTCGTCGTGTCCTTTCCATCATTGATTTGGCATAGCGCGATTTGGTCAACGTCTGCGTGGATTCGGGGTCTAGTCGGGGAATAACTGTTCGGTCGCGGCAATACCACCGCTCGGTAAATAACATCTAAACCGCGTCCGTAAAAATTGGTGTCTGGGAGTGAGATACGGACCCGAAGCGTGCTTAACGCGCTCAAAATTACAAGTCACCGAAATTTGATTTTGTTTTACAAAACCCGAATTTTGAAAGTCGCGCTATGGGAGATCAAGACGGCTGGGTTCCGGTAGAGGAGAGTGAGGCAGGGTCGATCCAGGACCAAATTGAGGGACATGAGGAGAGCGAAGCAGTGAGGGCGGCAGGTTCGCAAAATGGCGTCGTCGCGCACGAGGTTACGGGCACGCAAAATGGCGCCTCGCAGATGGCTACGGCGACCGCGCCCGCGACCGTAGCAGCGCCGCTGGTGGATTTGAACCTTTTTTTTATACAAATGAAGGCCCTTATGGCCCAGAATAGCGAACAATTGGAACAAAGAATGGGCAAGCAATTAAGGGAGGACATGGGGGCCAATAGCCAACGGTTAGAACAAAGGATGGGGTCCAATAGCGAGAAATTGAGGGAGGACATGGGGACCCAGATCGGAGGGTTAGGGAGTAGAATAGAGGGATTAGGAAACAAATTTGAGGGACTAGACAACAAATTTGAGGGATTAGACAATAGATTAGGGGAAATACAGGAGGGGTTAACGGGGGTAGAAAACAGAATGGCCGCTCAAGAGAATCAAATGGAAGGGATGAAAAAGGGGTTAGAGGGGTTAGAAAACAGTATGGAAGGCAAATTGAGGGACATGAGGAACCAAGCGGAAAGGGAAGTTAAAAAAATGGGGCAGCAGATAGAGGGGGTCAGAATGGGGGTAGAAACTAAATTGGATGCTCACAGGGAGGAAATGGAGCAGATGAGGGTGGCATCTGGGCAGGAGATGCAAGTGATGGGAGAGGAGATCAGAAGAGGTGTGAGTGAGGAGGTCGGAGGGGTGCGCGAGGAGGTGAGGCACTGTGAGGAGCGCATGAAGAAGGAGGTGAGAAAGGGGACTGTAAAATTGCAAGGTGGTATAGAGGAGTTGACGCTGGGAGTAGAACAACTGACAGTGGGACAAAAGGAGTTGGGGGACCAGGTAAAGAAGAACACAGCGGTAATAGAGGGTTTAAAATCGACACAGAAGGAGATGAAAAAGGACGTAGGGGTAATTAAAAAAGAGTGTCAGACGGTACATGAGGACCTGACGAGGAAAATGAACAAGGTGGTAGAGGTGATGGAGGTTAAAGAGCGGGAGGTGCGGGAGCACATAGAAAAAAATAAGGTGGAGTTAGAGGAAGAACTTAAGGGGGCGCACGAGGAGATGAAGGAGGTGAAGCAGAAATTAGAAGAAGTGGAAGAAGGGGTGAGCGAAATTAAGAAGCGACGGAGAGAGGATAAGAAAGAGATAAAGGAGGAAGTAAAAGAATTGGTCCAAAGTCTGTGTTCGGATCGTGATGATGTGCTCATTAACCGGATGAGGGATTCGCAGGTGATGGAGGAGAAGCGAAGAGAAAGAGGACCCGGTGTAAGTGGTGACCAATATGGTCGTGCGTATGATGCGCCGGGTGATTTAATAAGCTTGGGGGTCGAGATGGACCCGGGTGTTCGTGAGAGGCCGTTGGTGAAGTGTGCGACAGGTCTGGTGTGCGAAAAAGGAGGTGTGCGAGAAAGTCCGACTCTGGGGTGCATGGGGAAAGAGTGCGCTGTCAAAAGTAAGGAAGAGTGTACACCTGTGGTGAGTGTTACAGAGGGTGTAACGTGAGAGTGTGCGCGAGAAAGGTGTGTAACGGACGGGTGCATGAGGAATGAGTGCGCTGTCGAGAGTAAGGGTGAGTGCGCTGTCAAGAGTGGAGGTGAGAGTAGTAAGAGTGACACGGAGCGTGAGTTGGTTGTGACAGGTGAGAAAGGAAGCACACCTGGAATGGTAGAGCGTGTGTGGGAATGCACGCTGGAATTGGTAGTGAGGCACGTGGTTGGGTGTGCGAGTGAGAGCACACCTGTGATTGTCACAGAGGAGGTGACCGAGGAGGGGGCGTGAAGAGGTGTGTTGGTGAGGTGTGCGAGCGACGAATGTGTGCCAAGGTTAGCGATTGCCACAGTCGTACCCTGCTGCTCCTGGACTCCGTGTCCTTTCCTCCTGACAAGGTGGAAAAGTTTCTGTCAACCCTCGACTCTGATTCTGCAACTGGACCCGACGGCATCAGCCCACGGGTCCTAAAATCCTGCTCTGCTGCTCTATCTCACCCTCTCGCTGTTCTCTTCACCCTCTCTTTTGCTCAAGGTCAACTGCCATCTGCTTGGAAATCAGCCAACATCACCGCTTTGCACAAAAAAGGTGCAAAAACAGATCCTAGCAACTACAGACCAATCAGCCTTCTCCCAATTATCAGCAAAGTCATGGAATCCATCATTGCTTCTGATATGAAATCTTTCCTCTTCTCCAATGGCTTGATCTCTGATCATCAATTTGGTTTCAGACCAGGTCACTCTACTCTGGACATGCTGCTTCTGCTGTCTCAACAATGGATGGAGGTCCTCAATGCCAAACAGGAAATTAGAGCTGTCTCCCTCGACATATCACGTGCCTTCGACACGGTCTGGCACCCCGCTCTGCTCACCAAACTCTCCTCCTTTGGTATCCATGGAAATCTCCACGCATGGCTGGCGGACTTCCTCTCTAGTCGTCGTCAACGTGTGGCCCTGAATGGGTTTCTCTCATCTCCTCTTCCTGTTCAGGCTGGAGTTCCCCAAGGCAGTGTTCTGGGCCCCGTGCTTTTTCTGGTCTTCATCAATGATCTCTCTGACTCTCTCGAAAATCCTCTCTATCTCTTTGCTGATGACTCCACTCTCTGCCGCTCCATTCCTCTTCCCTCAGATCGGCAGTCTGCTGCCTCCTCACTCTCTGAAGACCTGGACAAAATCACAGACTGGTCAAACAAGTGGAACATGTCTTTCAATCCTGACAAATCTCACACTCTTACTATGTCTCTCCGAAAAGATCGACTGGACAACCCTCCCATCTACTTTCTCAACAATCCTCTCCAAGAAGTTCTGTCGCTCAAGATTTTGGGTCTCACTATCTGCCATGATCTTTCTTGGGAAAACCACATTTCCAAGCTGGCCTCCAAAGCCAGTCGCCGACTGGGCATCCTCCGCCGTGCGAAGTCCTTCCTCGGCACACCTGAGCTCCTCACCACATACAAGGCTTTCATCCGCAGCTCAATGGAATACTGTTCTCCCCTATGGGCCGGTGCTCCTGCCTCACACCTAGCTCGGCTTCACGCTGTTGAAACCAAAGCTTTCAGAATTATTGGAATCTCCCGCGATGAAGCTATCTCTGAGGGCCTTTCACTCACTCACCGCAGGCAGGTAGGTGGTCTTTCTGTCTTCTACCGACTCCTCTCCGGCCTTGCACCCCCAGCTCTCTCTGTGCTCTGTCCCCCAAATATTCCTACAGGTCGCACAAGATCTGCCAGCAACCCTCTGATGGTTAAACTGCCGAAATCTCGGCTCTCCGCTCACCTTCACTCTTTCATTCCTCTTTTCTCCCGCCTCTGGAACAAACTCCCTCACTCCCTTCAATCCCACTCCTCCCTCCAGGTCTTTAAAACAGCTGTTCACCACCATCTCTTATCTTCCCCCATCCAAAACCTTGATCTTTTCTACCCCCGCTAATTCACCCCAGATCCACCTTGTTTGAAATTCCAACTTCTTTCCTGGAAGTCCTGGCAGTGTCCATATGTTTTATACCTCTCCCACTGCCCCCTTCCCACGCCCCCCCCCCCCCAAAGCCCTCGCCCTCTCTCAGATCTCTCGATGTCTCCATGTCTCTCGGTCCCTGCTCTCAAATGTTGTGTTTGTGTCCTTCCCCCTCTCTCCCCATCTTGTCTACCGCTCCCTATGTTATATGTTTTATGTGTCGGTTTGTCTTTCTGTGTGATTAATGTTCGCTCTTTCACGAGCCTCGATATTGTATACAAAAAAAAAAAAAAAAAAAAAAAAAAAAAAAAAAAAAAAGGTGTTCGGTGGTCAGGTGTGTGACCAAGTCTGTGAGTGGAATGAGTGTACCTGGGTGTGTAAGAGAAGGTGCAATGACCAAGAGCAGGGAAACGGCTGGATGTATGAGCAAGAAAGGGGTAGCGTATGCGTGTAAGCATGCAGGTCAGGCATCGACGGTAACCGGGTTAGCGGTTAGAGCGACTTATAGCCGAATCGGGCCCTCGGTGCGTGCCGGGCTTCGCGTGCCACGAGAACCAGCGGGGATCCGAGCCACAGCAGGTTCGAAAGGACCGCCGTACGCGATCCACGCTGGGCCTCGCTTTGAACGGCCGCGTCCGTGCTCCACTAGGCGGAGCGGGCAGCCCGATAGGAAGGGTCGTCATGGCGACCACTTTTTGTTGAGGCATTCCGGCAGGTCGAGATCGGGCCATGGGATGGCTCCGTGCCGAGATGGTGCGTGGGACCTCGGCCCGGGTAAACCTCCTTCCCTGCACCGAATGCGGGACGTATCCAGCCGCTGGCACCAAACAACCCGCATTCATGGCTTGGCTGTACGAAGCCGAGCTTTAGAAGTGAATTGGCGCACCGAGAGGCATTAGTAAGTAGACTGTAATGACGAGGATAGTGTTTTGGCCCCGAAATTAGAAAAACAAAATTTGATGATTGGCAAAGGATTGGCAGTAATGATTGGCAGATGATGGGTAGTGATTGGCAAATTTTTGATTTGTTGAAATTTGATGTGCAAAATTGGTAGTGGGAGATGCCCGATGTGGTGGGATGGCAACTCTGTCATCCCTCACAAACTGGGGGCAAATGCGCTATAGATTATGGGGTGTATGGCAGTGAAAACTAGCCCGGGTGGGTTAGGATATTGTGTGTAGGGATCTAGCGAAGATGACAGGTAACGTTAAGGTCTAGATAGTGACTGATACCTGTAGTGGGGACGCAGGTAGTTTAGTGTGTTTGATAATGACGTGGGAGCGCTGAGTGTAAGGGAAGACGGAGAAGCGCAAGTTTCAGAGGGGAGTAGTTAGATGAGATGATGCTGTGTGAGAACTGGACAGGTGTGTGGAGCAGTGTATGAGTAGGGAGTGTTGTGGATCAGCACGAATGCGCTTGGGGGAGAGAAGGGTGCAGGCGGCACCAAGTATGAGAGCACAGGTGTGCAAGTACAGGTGTGTGGAATATATGGAGCAGAGAATGAGTGGTGTGGAGAGAGTTGGAGTAAGTGGTACGGAGTGGTGTGCATGGTGCAAAGGTGTGGATGGGGGAAGAGTGGACCCCTTTTCACGAGTACCCGGGGAGGGTAGTTTGAAGAATAGTTAGAAGGTATAGGTAAATTGTGGTTGGATATTGGCATTTGTGGTGCGGTTGCAGAATGGTATTGTGGATGGGTGCATTGGTGTGGTGAAATTGGCTGGTCGTGTGGCCTGTTAGTACGAGTGTTAATGGTTGGGCACTCCGCCACTGTTAGATGTCGGCCAGGTGAGGCCGCAGGTGGGCTCTGGGAGCCGTTAGTGTCAGTGGGTGCCTGAGGATCCCGGGTGTGGATCGGGCAGCCCGTGCCAGAGAGGGCACTGAGGGGGTGAGAGTGCGAGAGGGCCTTCCCCAGTTAGTTAGGTTAGGGTGGGGAGCAGGTGAGATCGGTAGGCAACAACAGTGGTGGAGGTGTGCAGGTGGGCGGACCAGCTGGGAGCGTCACACGACCCAGCCACCGAAATTGTGCGGGGGCACCGAGTGTTGAATCGGGGAGTGAGACCCAAATTGATGGTGTGCACCACAGATGGTCAATGGGATTTTGGTTCTTCGGACCACATAGAGTAATGAGGGCCAATGGTTTGGCAGGAGAAAGACCCCGGGTAATGTAAAGTTGTTAAAGTCATTTAGGAAATAGTTAGGATTGATGAACCTGTCGCACCATACGCAGCCACTTACCTGAGGTGATGATGATGACTCCACACCTGTGTTTTGTGTTGCAGGAAATGAGAATTGCTGTTTGGATTTGTGAGACGCATCACGACGTGGATAAGACATTGGGGTGATTCCATCTCTCCCTCCTTAGGAGGGACTGATGATGAATTGGTGATGGCAGATTTTGATGTTGAGTTGGAGATGGCAGATTTTGATGACAGTTGGAAATGGCAAATTTGATTGGTTAGGAGGGAGAGAAGACGAATTTGGTTTATGGGAGGAACGGGGAAGACAGTAGGGACGTTTGTTGATGTGTAAAGTAGATGTTTATGGGTAGTGTTGTGTTTTGTGGATACAGTAAGGGGTAAGGGAGGGGCAATGTAGGTTACCTGGTGGGGGGGGGGGGGCATACGGTAGGAACGTACCTGTCTCACCTGGTTCCCATGTGCCCCCAGTGTGCATTACCTTGTATTGCATGCACTTTTGCGCCCCTACCACCTTACTCACTTGTCTTCTTTTGTCTCCCACCTCCGAGGATCTGGCTTTGGGGCAGAGAGAGAGGAGAGAGAGGTGCTGGCTCTGCAGTTGTGGGCCTGTACTTCCGCTGCTTGCTGCCTGGATCGATACACCATATGGACCGCAATTTTTGTGGCCGCCCACAATGGACCGCAGTTCTTTTGCGGTCAAGCACCACCCGTGGATGGACCTGGGTCAACGTGGCACCTATGCCATACAGGTGAACCACTTTTAATTGGCCCCCTGACGGCCACAATTAAGAAATGGACGCGGTTGGCGCCTTTCTTTATTTCTAAAGAAGCCAGAAGGCCAAGTGCACTCCATGAAGGCAAGACCAGCGGCAGAACATCGGCCGGCTGCGACACCACCGGTGACCATGGACACTTAATTGTGCATTTTTATGAACACTTTATTGGTGCACCGGATGGTGCTGACTGTGCGTAATGGGGTGGTGCTTTTGGTGCTTGGACGGGGTGCTCTGCACATTATTAAAGGCCGTAGGGCCACAGGGCACTCGTGGGTTGGTGTATCGATGCTGGCATGCGTGCTCTCCCTATGCATAACATCTGCATGTGTTCCTCAAAGAACAGGTCCTGGATCGTAGTGTAAATATCAGTGTAGTCTTGTATAAATGATGCTCCCTACCGGCTGTATGTTTAGTTTGAGGATGCTTTCCGCGATTCGGTTATCCTGTGGGTGTGTTTCTGTTAGGAGAAGGGTGCAACGTCGCAGGGGGACATATTTACTCATTTGTGATCATCTATAAAACTGTCGCACTCAGGGTTGAGTTAATAGTAGAGGGAACTACATCTGAGTGCCACACTAAAGTAGGTAAAAGTTTATCGGGTCGGGACGCCCCGAGGTAGAGAAGGGTGCAAAGTTGCGGATATGGGATTTGCATCCATCCATATCCGCTTGTAAATATTCCCCTATTTCCTCAATACTTCCCAACTATCCCCAATCCCCCATTCCCTAGTCCCATTTTCTGTAAACAACACTCTGTAGACCCGACCTCCCCATATTTCCCCCATTAAATGTCGTGCCCAGGTTCACCGCATCTCATGTAAGACAACTATAGGACATCTTGCTAGTTATTCTTAGTCTATGTCAGTTAAGGACTCGTTTCCATTAATTCTGACCCTTCGTTGCACCAGAATGTGATTGTATGGCACCGTTAGGAAGTTTAGGACCTCCCGATACCTCCCCGCAGCTCTTCCTCACGGTTCAGCAACAACAACAACAACAACAGCAACGGCAGCGGCGGGCGCGGGACGTGCGCGTCCTCACTCCGGCTTGGTTGGTAGGGGGTGTTGGGAGGGCACCAGGCCTTCCCAACGAGCCGCCATCGAACATGTGCTCGACGGGGTTACCAAATAGGGGCTCCCTGTCAGCTCCTCGTCAAGGGCGGAGCCCGGTAACCCCCGCACCCAATGGAAGCGGCGGACCGGCCCCAGTGGGGCGGAGCCAACCAGCCGAGGGCGTGTGACTCCCCGCTGAGCATGCGCAGGGAGAGGGAGGTGACGTCAGATGCGCGCTGAGCTTGGAGCAAGCAAGACTACCTCCGAGCGCTGTGAGGCCTCCCCGCATCTTCTGGACTGGACCGTGCTTTATCCTGTCCCCGAGCCAAGGTGCACCTTGTGCCATCGAACTACCTGTCCCTCCCTGCCATCAATCCCTGTGTAAGTCAGCCTTGTTCCGTTTGTCTGTGGTCTGTCCGGGAATAGATAAGATTGTATTTAAGTGCCCATCTCTTCTGTGTCTTTTACCTCACTCTGCCATGTAATCTACCCCCTTTTCTCCACCACTGTAATTATACCCTCCTCCGTCTTGAGAACTGTACCCCTTGCGTCGTTTCCTCTTTCCCAGTCGTCGTGTCCTTTCCATCATTGATTTGGCATAGCGCGATTTGGTCAACGTCTGGGTGGAATCGGGATCTAGTCGGGGAATAACTGTTCGGTCAATAACATCTAAACCGCGTCCGTAACTATATATATATATATATATATATATATATATATATATATATATATATATATACACAGACTTGGCATTTAACATGGAATATATATTTTTTCTTGACTTGGGTTTACTTTCTGAACTCAGTATATCAATCTGGTGAGTTTCTTTTACCCTTCAGTGATGTCTTTGTTGAAAGAAACATGTCACTGATTGTCTTTCGCAGCAAGAAGTCAATAACAGGATTATATCACAGGTGGCGTGACAAAATGTAAGGACAAGTACATTTGATGATTGGCTGCACAATCGGGTATATAAGGGTTGTTGTGTTCTGTATTCGTGGAAAACAACTGCTGCATGTCTACAAAAGTTATTGCCGCTTCCTCGGGAGATGGTCCGTCAACTTGACAATGCTGTTTGTCATGGAGTGGTGGCTTTACGAAATTCTGACATGAAACAGCGTGCTATTGCTCGGCAGTATGGCATCACTCAAGGTCAGGTGTCAAAGATCCTGAAACGAAATGCTCAGAGGGGTGTCCCTACTCCAATACCGAGGCCAGGACGTTCACGCAGAACCACAAGGAGAGATGATCGCCAGCTGCACCGGTTAGTCTGCAATGGCCGTACCAAGTCAGCTAATCGGCTTAGGGCTGAGTGGCAGCAACTGACAAATGTGCCTGTATCCAGAAGGCTAGTCAACCAACGACTGGTTCAAGCAGGCTATCGTGCCAGGCGTCCCCTGAGAAAGCCATGCCTGACCAGACAACACAGCCAGCGCCGATTGCAGTGGGCCAGAGAGCACCGTCAATGGCAGCCAGGACACTGGAATCATGTGACCTTCAGTGACGAGTCTAGATTTCTGGTCTATCATCAAGATGGCCACGTCCGAGTGCGCAGACAAGTGCATGAAGCCCACAACGAAGATTGTATAGTGCCAACAGTCCAAGCTGGAGGTGGTGGGGTGATCGTTTGGGCTGCTTTTCATGCAGGGGGCAAAACTCACCTGGTTGTTCTGAATGGAAACCTGAACCAGTTCAAGTACAGGGCCATTCTGGAAGAAACATTGCTTCCATTTGCTCATGCAGCCTTTCGAGGAAACTTTGTCTTCCAAGATGAAAATGCACGGCCTCATCATGCCCGCATGATCCAACACTTTCTTGCTGACCGTGGTGTACAGCATAAGGAGTGGCCTGCCATGTCCCCTGATATGAATCCGATAGAGAACTTGTGGGCAGAATTAATGCGTCAAATCGACAACTTGGACCAGCAGCCTACCTCTGTGCGTGAATTGCAGCAGGCTATTGTCACTGCATGGCAAGCAATTCCTGTCCAAACCTTGGCAAATCTCGTGAACAGCATGCCTCGACGTGTACGTGCTCTCCTGAATGCTCGTGGGGGTTACACGAAGTACTGAACTGTAATTTTACTGTCCGTAATCCCAGTCATAATTTAGCTTTTGTTTTTTTTGAATTTTTTTTTGGCTAATGTGCAAAATAAAGAGATACTTCTGGAAAACGTACAGAAGTTTAACACAGTACTGTCCGTGAATTGAGTTCAATATCAGTTCACATAACTTTCAAGGATCAATTTATTTACTTCAAAATGTCAAATGTGGTTTTTGTTTCTTTTAAAGGTCACATGAACAAAATCAAGAATAATTTCAACATAATTCCAATGAACTTTTGGTTCTAAGTCATCTTGAAAAGTAAGTTCACCCCCACAAAAAAAATATTCCATATTAAATGCCAAGTCTGTATATATATATATATATATACACACACATCATTTATAGAAGATAATGTTAAAAAAAAAAACAAGGCAATTTCACTTACATTTTCGGATTCAGCGTTCAATTCTATATAAGTGAGTGTATTTTGAGGGATGTGTGAATTCAAATAAAATTGTAAGCCAGAAAAACGTTCGTTTCATTCCTTAGGGATACATGTAAATTGTAAAACTGGCCCAAACGTCAAAACAAAACTCGCTCATTTTAAGTCATACAAGCTAATGCGACCACTCATTCTTCTGGGAAGAATCCCGTGCACATGCTGGTCACACTTATGTCACCTAAGTCTTTATAAGTTCATCAAATACTGACACTGCGATTGACATTCGCCAAGGGAAATGTTATCTCTTCTGAGGTAAAAACAAAACAAACAAAAAAAGTTTTAAAGCATTATATGTATCAAACGATACATTTTATGAAACAGGGAAACCTAATACACACTTTGGTGGTTTTAAAATGACAGAATATGTCTTTATTAGAAAAAAAAATGAACATTGAAGACGACGCTGCTAAAAAATACACCACTCTAACGCATAACCACGAGTTAAGCTACATTTACAACAAATATGAAAACTATTTTCATATCACAATGTTAAATATAGAATATATAGAAGATAATGTTTAAAAAAATGAGCCCTATCTTCCAATGGTAAACAATCCTTCAAAAAATTCCTGGATCCGGAATAATATCTTGAGCTTCACCAAAAACTAATCAATTCTTCCTTATCCCAAGGGCAATCATCCCACCAACTTTCATCCAAATCCGTTCAGAACTTTTCCAGATATCTTGTTCACAAACACACGAACACAAATACGCACACGCACACACGGACACGATCGAATGCATTACTCCCTGGCGGGAGTAATAACACTCAATCTGGCATTTCTTGTTTGTTCAACATAGTTTATTAAAAACAAAGTACGATGGATGACATGCACTTAAAAATGAATACAATTGATCTGTTCCACGTTTATAGAGAAGACTCGTGGGTTCTAGCTTATTATAGCAGTGGAGATTAAGCAACTTCCTGTTGAAGGCCAAAGTGCATAAACACTAGCTGAAGTTAGGGGGTGGGGGGCAGTGCAAGACCACCTCCCACTGCTGTAAGGTTATTCGACACAGTGATGTGTGCGTCTAATTACACGACAGCACTCCAGCTGTGCACTTCAATTCCGCCTTCAGCCTTCTGTCTCGACAACTTTAGCATGAACAAGGTTGTTGAGATGACTCCTTGCTGAGATTAAAAAGAGTTTAGAGTTGCATCATTACATTATCTAGTTTAGTACCGTACTAGGCTAGGTGCCAAAACAGACTAGATTGTAATATATGCAATCTTTTTTCCCCCTTGAGCTTTGTTCTGTGATTTCGACTTATTTTTATTGTAAATTACATTCAATGTGCTTTCTTTTTAGAATTGCACACCACATTCCGAGTGCAAAATGTAATCATGTAACTTTGTGAGTGGGTCAGACTATGGCTGTCGTAAATGGCCATTTTCCATTTTAAGTCTCCTAATAGATATATCCAAAAGTGCCTTGCCTTGTAAACTGCAGCTCTAATGCTCTGGAAAGCGTCTAATCACTGATGATTTAATGAAGCGCTAATTGTAAAGGAAATGGCACATGTGGCATCGGGGTGATAAAGAACAAAAATGAGGTAAAAAAAAAAAAATCCCACTTCCCTTATTTGCCCAAGTCTCCCTGAAAAATTTTTTTTTTTTTTGTTTACAAGATCGAGACTCGTGTAAGAGCTAACATCAATGACAAAAAGACAAACTCACACATAAGATGAAATAAAGGGAGCGGGAGACAAGATGTGGAGAGAGGGGGAAGCACACAAGTTCAACATTTGAGAGCATCGGGAGATCTGTGGGAGGGAGAGGGCTTGTGGGGAGGAGGCGTGGGAAGAGGGTTGGGGGTTGGAGAGGTAAAGAAAACACATGGACACTGCTATGACTTCCAGGAAAGAAGTCGGTATTTCAGAAAAGTGGATCTGGGGTGAATTAACGGGGGTAGAAAAGATCAAGGTTTTGGATGGGGGAAGATAAGAGATGGTGGTGAGCAGCTGTTTTAAAGACCTGGAGGAAATTGAAATTTGAAAGAAATTGTATCCTTCAACCCTGCTGCGTTGGTGCCCCCCCCCCCCTCCCTCCCGTCTTTCTACTGTTCCTTTTGTTGCATCCTGATCCGTTCAGTGTTTTCACTCATCCACAAGCCTTGACCTTGTATACAATAATAAAAAATAACATGGAAAGGGTCAGTCAGATAAAACGGATGGTTCAATGGAAACAAGATAGGTACAGGCAGTGAGACTAAGAGCTCGGCGACAAGCGTACAAATGGCAAAACACCACAAGCCAATGAACAATGAGATGATTGAAAGTGATATCAAGTTGCAGTGGGAGAGAACACCAGCCACAACTTACGGAGGTCCAATGTACTTGTAAAGGCTCCAATTAATTTGCGTCCAATTGTGCCGGACACTCCTGATTAACCTGGCATGCCTCGTGGCTATGGCAGCTGTGCCATCCAAAAATTCACAAAGGAAACGCACCAACGCTGGGCATGTTGGATGATGCCAGTTGGATCGAGTTTGAGAGAGGTCAAACTAAGAAATAGCAATACGTCGACTGGAATTTGGAAAATCAAACTCCGAGAGGTGGCTCGATCAACATCATAGTTACAGGACTCACTTTGCTGTGTCATCGTGACAACCGGAGGTCATCCTATGTCATTTGTTTGGGCTCATCAGGGATCTGCTCTTAACTTCACTGTCTTAGTAATGTGTGATCGTGTCACAATAAAGAGAGAGATAGTCAGAGATTAGGCTTTACTGCCAAAGTCGGTTTACTGCGGTCAAATAGGGCTGGCTTGGTTATCCCTTTTACTGGGGATTTTCTGACAAGTGCGTTGGAGATTAATTGGTGGTAAGGCACCATGTCCTTGCAGGCCAGTGGTTTGCAGCCTTTTGGCCTCCTCTGTCTGCCACATCTGTACCTCTATCCTTTACAGTCTCCCAGTTCTGAGAAGAGATGAATGAGTGTTTTCATTAGAGGACAGCTGGAACTGTCTACAGAGAAATGAAGACCGAGAGAGAGAAAAAAGAGATAGACACTAAAATATTATTAGCTTTGTGCTCTCTGTTACATATTCAATGCTTCAATCTACGATGTTCAAACAGTTTACAAGTGAGGTAATTTTTGAGAAGAAATAATGGATGTAATGAAGATAAATAGTCCAGGCTGTAAAGGATAGAGGAACAGACGTGGCAGACAGAAAGGCTGCCAGTCACTGGGCTGCAAGAAAATAGTGCCTTGCCAACAAGCAATCTCAGTTCATTGGGCAAACCACATATCTAGTGCTGTGAAAGACAGCCACCAACTGGGCATCCTTTGTTGTGCAGTCTTTTATTGACACATCTGGACCTTTATCCACTTACAAGGCCTTCATACTCAGCTTGATGGAGTACTGTTCTCCCTTTTTGGCTGACAACTTTGCCTCACACCTTGCTCAGGTTGAAACCGTGTAAGCTAAGGCCTTCAGAATCATTGGTATCTTCCATGATAAAGCCTAGTCTCTCGGTCTACAACTTTCATATTGAAGACAGGTCGGTGGCCTCCCTGTCTTCTACCGCCTAATTTCTAGCATCGCATCCTCCACCCTGTCCATGGTCTGTCACTCTCCCCTCCCTCCATCCATTTTCTGGAGGGCACATATGGTCTGCCAGCAGCAACCCCATCTTGGTGAATCTTTCAAAATCTAGGATCACTGCTCACGTCCACTCATTCATTTATCTCGGCTGTGGAAACAACTTCTTCAGTCTCCCTTCCACTTCTGTGATTGAGAGTTTGTGGCTGTATCCATCCTGTTCACTCCCTATGTGCTCTTCTTCCTCTCGTTCTTCGCCATATCTTTTATTCCTCCAAGTCTCCCTCTATTTGTCCTTCTACTCGACTGACGTTGGTGTGTCCACCCACCCCTCACCGTCTTTTTATTCTCTTATGTCGTGGTCCGTTCTGTGTTCCACTTCCTCCACGAGACTTTACTCTGTACAGAAAAAAGCTTTATATTTACATTGAAGCCTCTCATTATTATAATTGCATGGCCATTCTAAAAGTTCTCGGAATGAGATGCTCACAGTTACCAAAGAAACACTCATGTGCTTTATTTTTCAACATATCAGGGTATAATTATTAACAAGAAACATATTTCATCACTAATTTTTTTTAGGCAGTAGGTTGTAGACAGCAAACGCTCAGGGTAGTACTACCGTTCTGCTTAGGAGTGTTAAAGTGGTGCCCGGAACCATCTTACACTCTCCATGTCAAGATTGCTGATCTTACCTTCTGTCTCACTCAAACTACAGACTTGGCATTTAATATGGAATATATATTTTTTTCTTGACTTGGGTTTACTTTATTAACTCAATATATCAATCTGGTGAATTTCTTTTACACTTTGGTGATTTATTTGTTAAAAGAACCATGTCACTGATTGTCTGTCGCAGCAAGAAGTCAACAACAGGATTATATCACAGGTGGCGTGGCAAAATGTACGGACAGGTGCATTTGATGATTGGCTTCACAGTCGGGTATACAAGGGTTGTTGCGTTCTGTATTAGTGGAAAACAACTGCTGCACGTCTTGAAAAGTTATTGCCGCTTCCTCTGGAGATGGTCCGTCAACTCGACAATGCTGTTTGTCATGGAGTGGTGGCTTTACGAAATTACGGCATGAAACAGCGTGCTATTGCTCGGCAGTATGGCATCACTCAAGGTCAGGTGTCAAAGATCCTGAAACGAAATGCTCAGAGGGGTGTCCCTACTCCAATACCGAGGCCAGGACGTCCCCGCAGAACCACAAGGAGGGATGATCGCCAGCTGCACCGGTTAGTCCGCAATGGCCGTACCAAGTCAGGTAATCGGCTTAGGGCTGAGTGGCAGCAACTGACAAATGTGCCTGTATCCAGAAGGCTAGTCAACCAACGACTGGTTCAAGCAGGCTATCGTGCCAGGCGTCCCCTGAGAAAGCCATGCCTGACCAGACAACACCGCCAGCGCCGATTGCAGTGGGCCAGAGAGCATCATCAATGGCAGCCAGGACACTGGAATCACCTGATCTTCAGTGACGAGTCGAGATTTCTGGTCTATCATCAAGATGGCCGCGTCCGAGTGCACAGACAAGTGCATGAAGCCTACAACAAAGATTGTATAGTGCCAAGAGTCCAAGCTGGAGGTGGTGGGGTGACCGTTTGGGCTGCTTTTCATGCAGGGGGCAAAACTGACCTGGTTGTTCTGAATGGAAACCTCAACCAGTTCAAGTACAGGGCCATTCTGGAAGAAACATTGCTTTGCCCCTGCATGAAAAGAAACATTGCAAGAAACATTGCTCCCCGGATATGAATCCGATAGAGAACTTGTGGGCAGAATTAACGCATCAAATCGACCACTTGGACCAGCAGCCGACCTC
The DNA here is from genome assembly GCF_964187855.1 of Myxine glutinosa. NCBI lineage: Eukaryota > Metazoa > Chordata > Myxini > Myxiniformes > Myxinidae > Myxine > Myxine glutinosa. The sequence goes on from NC_136264.1 coordinate 106,094,394, forward strand.
TGTGCGTGAATTGCAGCAGGCAATTTTAACTGCATGGCAAGCGATTCCTGTCCAAACCTTGGCAAATCTCGTGAACAGCATGCCTCAACGTGTACGTGCTCTCCTGAATGCTCGTGGGGGTTACACGAAGTACTGAACTGTAATTTTACGGTCCGTAATCCCAGTCGTAATTTAACTTTTGCTTTTGTTAAAAAAAGTTTTGGCTAATGTGCAAAATAAAGAGATACTTCTGGAAAACGTACAGAAGTTTAACACAGTACTGTCCATGAATTGAGTTCGATATCAGTTTACATCACTTTCAAGGATCAATTTATTTGTTTCGAAATGTCAAATGTGGTTTTTGTTTCTTTTAAAGGTCACATTAACAAAATCTAGAATAATTTCAACATAATTCCAATGAACTTTTGGTTCTAAGACATCTTGAAAAGTAAGTACACCCCCACAAAAAAAATATTCCATATTAAATGCCAAGTCTGTATATAGCTACCGGGCTAGCTTTAATCCCTCTTACAAACAAACATCATACACTTTTCATCACACACTTTTCTTTTTTATTTAAGGCCTGGCCTCAATGAGGGCTATATAGTCTGTGCCTGGAGCCTTCAACATAAAAAAAAAAAGTTATACATATATATATATATATACTGGAGATTGAAAAATAAAAATGTCGTTTCTTGGACTTATGTGACGATCTTTGCTCCAAGAACATTTTCACGCCACTCATACATATTTGCCCTAAATGATATAATGCCGGTGACATGTATAAAGTAATAACACCATCAATCGAAAGGGTAATCCAAGTAAACAACATGATGTTTTGAAAACAGATGCTCTCCACATGGGTTTATCATCATGTTATTATACAGGGTTTCATATTTCACGACTTTGAGCTCGATGCTGCCATAAGAGGCCATAAAAATAGGAATTTTTTTAGATTGAAAACAAAACAACATTTAAAAATTATTTAAAGGCATATTTAAAAAAAGAAAATTGTTTTTTTTTGCAAAACATACATATTTATTTTGCTTGACAAAACCACCTATGCTGTACCAGAGATAATAGTAACTATAATCACAATATAACTGCAGAAAATGGTCTACTTTTTCACCCCTGTCTATCTGTTTGTTTGTCTGTGAACAGCAAATGTTGAAACCTGTTGTTCACGCTGTGGAAACCAAAGCTTTCAGAATCATTGGAATCTCCCGCGATGAAGCTAATTCCGAGGGCCTTTCACTCACTCACCGCAGGCAGGGTGGTGGTCTTTCCGTCTTCTACCGACTCCTCTCTGGCCTTGCTCCACCAGCTCTCTCTGGGCTCTGTCCCCCAAATATTCCTACAGGTCGCACAAGATCTGTCAGCAACCCTCTTATGGTTAAACTGCCAAAATCAAGACTCTCTGCTCACCTTCACTCTTTCATTCCTCTTTTCTCCCGCCTCTGGAACAAACTCCCCCACTCCCTTCAATCCCACTCCTCCCTCCAGGTCTTTAAAACATCTGTTCGCCACCATCTCTTATCTTCCCCCATCCAAAACCTTTATCTTTTCTACCCCCACTAATTTTATCCCAAATCCACTTTTTTGAAATACCAACTTATTTCCTGGAAGTCCTTGCAGTGCCCTTGTGTTTTATACTTCTCCCCCCCCCCCCCCCCCCTTCCCATGCTTCCTCCCCCCAAGCTCTCTCCCTCCCACAGATCTCCCGATGTCCCTGCTCTCAAATGATGTTTGTGTGCTTCCCCTTCTCTCCCCATCTTGTCTACTGCTCCCCTTATTATATACTTTGTTTGTCTGTTTGATTTTTTTTTTGTGATAAACGTTAGCTCTTTCACAACCCTCAATCCTGTATCCCAAAAAAATAAAATAAATAAATCTCAAAAAGGTGTGGACGGATTCGGACGAAATTTGATGGAGAGGTTGGGTGTGTGACAAGTAGGAAATGATTAGATTTTGGTCAATATCCGGATATAGATACGAGAACTTTCAAAGTGATTCTTCGCCATTGAGAGATGGGGCCAAAAACCTATCACTGGAGGTAGGCCAGAGCGTGGATTGTGAATGTTTAGAAGGATTGACATCCGTTATTTGTACATTCTTGAATGCAATGGTACCCCGAATCATTGCTCGATTCACAATAGGAGGTGCTGTGAAAGTTGACACTCATATGAGGTGAGCACCTGCCAACTAAATACCAGTGACTTAATTCCTGGACTTGCACATGCTAGACAGGTGCAAAGGGTGTCTTGACCCAAAATACAAAGTTATTAATAGCTTTCTGCGGAGAAGGGAGAGGTGGTGAAATGGGGTTTGTACCATGAAGAGTAAAATACAACATAAAGACACACAGGATGTGACGAGGTGAGGATGGAGGTAGAAACTCAAAAGAGAAGAATGAGAAGAAGCAGCATTAAGAAATGTGTCACATGTTTTTGGGGGGAAGAAGAGGAGGGGAGAATAGTACATGTTGAGGATTTGGAGACTCACACAATATTGTGGTGACAGGTTCCATTTTGAGGACATTAATTAGATGATTTGAAGACATGGATCAGAGCAAGAACAAGAATGCAATGTACAGAACATAATGGTGAGGACGTTTGTCAACTTGGAAGGACATGTGACGGATTGATGTCATGAGGGACAAACAAAAATCAAGGAAAATGCACTCGCCTTTTGGTTTAAATGTGTTTGCCACGTTAGATTTTTGAATACAAAAGGATTGCATTGCATTACTTCAAATAAAAAGGAAGCGGTTGTGATCTTTTTTTATTTACAGGATCTAAGGCTCATAGTACAGCTGAATGCACATGGTATACCAATATAAGCAGACAATTACACCAAGACACAACAGCCTGGGGGAAGCTGTTACTTCCGGGCACTCTGGAGCGCCAGCGATGTCATAGCAATTTTTTAAATTATACATGGGCTAAAGCTTGTAATAGAGCTGACACACACACACACACACACACACACACACACACACACACACACACACACACACACTGGTGAGACAAATACTTAGCACAGCCACTGAGCTTGGGGGAAGTGCTATCACTTCCCGGGATACTCTGGGTACCAGCAACGTCACAACAATGGCGCCGCTTTTCTCACCGTACTCAGTGGGACATTTACTCAAGAGGAATTTCCTCCACCCCTTGGATGCCAACTGATGTGGATTGTCCATTCTCTGTCCTTTTCAAGCAAGGAAGCAGCAGGGTACAATTTTTTACGTCTTTGGTATAACTCGATCCGGTGTTTTTGTTTAGGAGACACCATCTCCTTACCGGAAGTCTGAAAAGGAGGCTCATCCACCCATTGCCAGGTGTTGTTTTTAGTCCTGGCAGGGTGTCGCAGTCACCCTCACCAGTAGCAAAGCCAATGAGGGGTGTCGATTTAGTCGCCGACAACCCAACCACACGGCAGGTAGCACTGCGTTACATGTTCCCAGTGGCAGTCCCAAAATAATGACCGGACCATGACGTATACAAACAAAAAATGGCGTCGCTTTTGTCTCCGCACTCATATTGCAGTACAAACAGACTCGTGTCAAATTTTTTTGCAATTCCCAAGCTTTTAACAATATGGCAGTCGTTAAAGAAGAGAAGCATGAAATTACATGGTGATGTCGGAGATGGATCTAAACATACAAATGAAATTCACACATTTGCAGTTCATTATTTTATTATCGCTAAAATCTACAAATAAACCAGTGTTTCTGTAAGCTGACAAAGTTTATAGATATCGGAAAATTAAACACCATTGTCTCATTTAATATCTGCACATCCACTTATTGTTTTATCATCGGAAATGAACTGCTCGGCGTGGAATTGGCCTGGCCATGTGCCCGACCGAATCATCAGTGATAGTGTGATTTAAAACAAAAATGGGTTTCTTATCCTTGTTGATGAGGAGTACGACACTTGTACAAGATTGTGTTCACAGGTTACATTTTGAGGACATTATTATGGATCAGAGCAATGCAGGAAACTTTAGATGACGAGTGCCCTTCTGTTCAGACGATGGCGACGAAGATGGCTGGGTGGAAAAGTGTATTTCCTAACCTTTGCAGAGATGTAAATGCATTGACCAGGTGAAAGAGAATATCTCTCACCTTTCCCTTTATGATGAAGTTTGCGACATAATACAAAGTTTAAGCACTCAACTTTCCACACACCCTGACCTTTTCTTCCGCCATTAACCCGAGACCTAACCCAACACTCTTACTTGCAGGTTACTGTGTTTCATCCCTTCCCCTCTCTTTTCCTATTAATTCAATCCCTCGTATGTTTCCTATATCTGTGGTCCCATTGAATCAATATGAGTAGGTTGTCTTTTCACCCTGTCACCTTTACACAGAGATGCAAAACAGCCAAGAAAGCCAACTTTAGGAACCACCAGCTTTAAATAATAACAAGGATGTGAGTCTTTATGGATGCCCCAACTCAAGAATGGGAGGTGTATATTCCACGCAAACACAAACACACACACATACATACATACATATAAATATATACAGTGCCTTCAGAAAGTATTCATAACCCTTGACTTTTCCACATTTTATTTTGTTACAGCCTGAATTAAAAGTGGATTAAATTGAGATTCTTTGTCACTGATCTACACATAATCTTACTATAATTCACCAAATGTCCGTCCGTCTGTCTGTCCGTTCGAAGGTACCGCAAAATCGGCTGAACCGATCGCAACGATATTTTGGGTGGGTACTCCTGGGATCTCCAGGAGTAAAATAGGCTATTTCGTTTTTCCAATTTCAGCTTTGGTCTCCAGCATTCTCAGGTTTGGACTCCCGCATAACATTCGCGTTCTCATAATGTTCATTGTGACGATGTTTCCATTGTGACGACTAGCAACGGTACCCGCCCTACGGGCGGGGCTTCAATTGGGAGGCCCCAATGAAAAGGCTAAATATCAGAAATTGAAGGCTTTTTTTTCTTTTAAACGATTTATATAAACATCCGTTAAATCTCGATCGGTGCAGCCGTTTGTGCAGCACCCGGGAAAATAACGTCATGCGGGAGCAAGTATCAGCAGGATGTGGCAGTGTGGGAGTCCACGTTTGCACCGATTGGCTGCACCGATCGCTGCACTGGGTGCCACACGAACGGCTGCACCGATCGCTGCACAGCTGCATCGATCAGACTCGGTGACCTCGGACAAAGACCTTTTATAAGGACACGGGTTGAATCCCTGCTTGAGAGAATTCTAACCCCCTCCCCGCCATCACGGCCGTCTCTCCAACTCACAATCCCACGAGATATGCAGAAAGGACGACCCAAAACCAATATAACCATCATTAAACATCATTCGTATATAAACATCATTAAAATTAGATAATGACCTCGGCCAAAGTTCAAACGACGTTTAATCTCTGCATCAGAGAATGCCACATAGCTATTTGGGCAGTGTATACGCTAACAGATTGCTGTCTCCATCGATCTTGCCAAGGCCGTAACACCTATCGGCTCAAAATCCTTTTAACTGTTGATTTGGTAGTTTTTACAATGAAGGAAACACGTATCGGGAGTACATACTACATCGGGAGTATTAACTGCACGCGTCTTCAGTATCAAGCTTAAATCTCTCATGGCGGATCTGAAGAGCGGAATGCTTGGAGAAGTGGTAGGCTACTTCGGCATGAAGGAGGATCAGAAACGTGGACTCCCCACTGCCACATCCTGCTGATACTTGCTCCCGCATGACGTTATTTTCCCGGGTGCCGCACAAACGGCTGCACCGATCGAGATTTAACGGATGTTTATATAAATCGTTTAAAAGAAAAAAGCCTTCAATTTCTGATATTTAGCCTTTTCATTGGGGCCTCTCAATTGAAGCCCCGCCCGTAGGGTGGGTACCGTTGCTAGTACCCCATAATGTCAATGTGACTTTTTCCAAAATCCATAATGTCAAATATTCAAACCCCCGAGTCAATACTTTGTAGAGGTGCCTTTGGCAGTGATTACAGCTTTGAGTCTCCTTGGGTATGTCTATAACAGCTTTGCACATCTGGATTTGGGCAGTTTCTCCCATTCTTCCTTGCAGATTTGCTCAAGCTCTGTCAAGTTTGAATGGGGAGTGTCCGTGAACAGAAATCCTCAAATCTTTCAACAGATTCTCAATGTGTTCAAGTCTGGGCTTTGGCTGGGCCACTCAAAGACTTTCACATTCTTGTTCAGAAGCTGTTCCAGTGTTGCTTTGGCTGTATGCTTGGGGTCATTGTCCTGTTGGAATATAAATCTTCACCGCAGTCTAAGGTCTTTTGCACTCTGAAGCAGGTTCTCCTCAAGAATTTGCCTGTATTTGGCTCCATTCCTTGTTCACTTTATCCATACAAGTCTCCCAGTCCCTGCCGTTGAAAAGCATAACCATAGCATAATGCTGACACCACCATGCTTCACAGTAAGGATGGTGTTAGATGGGTGATAAGCTCTGCTCAGTTTCTGTCAGATGTAGCGCTTTGCATTCAGGTCAAAAGTTCAATGTTAGTCTCATCAGACCACATCATATTTTGCCTCATGCTCTCACAGTCTTTCCCGTGCCTTTTTGCAAACTCCAGACATGCTGTCATGTGCCTTTTTCTCAGGCATGGCTTCTGTCTGGCCACTCTCCCATAAAGCGTAGATTTTTGAAGTGCTACAGAGACTGTTGTCCTTCTGGCAGGTTCTCCCATCTCAGCCAAGGAACTCTATAGTTATGTCAGAGTGGTCATTGGGTTCTTGGTGACCTCCCTGACCAAGGTCCTTCTTGCACGGTTGCTCAGTTTGGTCAGACGGCCAGCTCTTGGAAGAGTCTGGGTCGTTCTATATTATTTCCATTTCCTAATGATGGAGCTCACAGTGCTCTTGGTAATTTTCAACACTCCAGAAATTGTTTTATGCCCTTCCCCAGATCTATGCCTCCTCAGAATTCTATCTCAGAGTTATTACGACAGTTCCACAGACTTCTTGGTATCGTTTCTGCTCTGACATGCGCTGTCCAATTGTCGGACCTTATATAGAAAGGTGTGTTTCTTTCTAAATCATGCCCAATCAATTGAAATGGACACATGTGGACTCCAATGAAGTTGTGGAGACATCTCAAGGACAACAAAATAAAATTGGATGCACCTGAGCTCAATTTGGAGTGTCATAGCAAAGGGTTGAATACTTATTGATGCAAGACATTTCAGCTTTTCATTGCCTTTATAGACAGGCAGTCTTTCCGCACAGGTTTGCGCCAGCCTTATTGGCCGCCATTTTTCTGCAGTGCAGTCACAATATTCAAACACACACACCCAAATGTATGCAGTAAGCAAACCTGCCTTGGTGACCTTCATTTACTCTTTTAATTATTTTCTAAAGTGATTAATTTATATCTCACTCAGTGTCATTCAGAGTTTGTTATCCAGCTGAAAACCGGGCCATATGTAAAGATGGAAAACACAATCCAAATTGGAGGAGAAAATAGTAGCGAGTTTACAGCATCAATGAACGATACAACGCAAATGTACTGAAACATGGAACTCGGAAGTTAGATCCATAACCAAAATGCAATTGTTTTTTAAATGATCAATGGCTTGTAATGGAGCTGCCATTCACACATCTTACACAAATGGGCATACAGTTTAGACACAACACAGGACTATTAAAGGAGATAAACACAGCCATTGAGATACTTTGGCACAACAATGGCGCCGCTTTTCCCTACCAGTTATACTGGGTGGCTTGCCATTGTCCTCGCACCATTGTTTGTCTGTGCTTTATCCTTTTAAATGATAATCATCAAACGAGGAAGCAGCATTTATCACTTACAGTGCATTCAGAAAGTATTCAGACCCCTTCACTTTTTCACATTTTGTTATGTTGCAGCCTATTGCTGAAATCGTTTAAATTCATTTTTTCCCTCATCAATCTACACTCAATACCCCATAATGACAAAGAGAAAGCAGGATTTTAGAAAGTTTTGCAAATTTATTAAAAAGAAAAAACTGAAATATCACATTTACATAAGTATTCAGACCCTTTACTATGACATTTGAAATTTAGCTCAGGTGCCTCCCATTTCTCTTGATCATCTTTGAGATGTTGCTACACCTTGGTTGGAGTCCACCTGTGTTAAATTCAATTGATTGGACATGATTTGGAAAGGCAAACACCTGTCTATATGAGGTCTCACAGCTAACAATGCATACCAGAGCATAAACCAAGCCATGAGGTCGAAGGAACTGCCTGCAGAGCTCACAGACAGGATTGTGTCGAGGCACAGATCTGGGGAAGCCAACAAAAAAAATCTCTGCTGCATTGAAGGTTCCCAAGAGCACAGTGGCCTCCATAATTCTTAAATGGAAGAAGTTTGGAACAACCAGGACTCTTGCTAGAGCTGGCCGCCCGGCCAAACTGAGCAATCGGGGAAGAAGGGCCTTGGTAAGAGAGCTGACGAGAAACTTCCAGAAGGACAACCATCACTACAACACTCCACCCATCTGGGATTTACAGGAGAGCATTAGCCATGGATAATGTCTCACTCGGCAAACACCTCTAATCCGCAGGAAACAAGCATCTCTGCCACACACACATTTTTTCCGCAAATGCAAAGCAAGAAACCAGAAGGCACCGGTGATCGGGCAGATAAATAAATCAAAATGTGTGGAGCGAGACAAGCACTCCTCCCGATCCCAACGGATATGATATCCACATGTGCAGACAATAACAGAGCCGTCCATTGCATTGGATAACTGGCAGAGGTAGGTCGTACGTAATATGTGCACTAATGGGGCAGTGATTGTAAACAATAGAGCAGAATAGGATAAGATTGTATGGTGTAAAACCTCCTTTCAGGTGGGGCCCAGGTGAGGACTTGGGCACAAAAAGGCAAACAGAAAGGTATCGTTATGAACTGTTTTTGCCAGCAGACAGAGGGGCAGAGTGGTAGAGTAAGCTGTGGAGCACTGGCTGAGGGTGGACTAATTATAAACGAGGGATTACCCTGCAGGAAGCATCTCTGCAGGGAAATGGCTGCTACAAAACAATAACTTCAGAATGTCTGCAGGTTCCTTCATCTCAAAAGGCCACAAACTTTAAACCAGCATATGAAATGCCCTTCTCATTATGTGAAATTTCTCAACACAAATTATAAAGTGTTCATCATCTATTGATCAGTATAAAGCATATAATCTACTAACATTGGAATTCAATTTCATTAGGAGATGTCATACTTTTACAATATGAAAGCCTGGTGTTGGCTTAGCGGTTAGGGTGCCGGCTTGGGATCCTAGGATCCTGAGTTTGAATCCCGGTCGATTGATGAATTAACGCCAGGGAGGTTGACTCAGCCTGTCATCCTTCCAAAGTCAGCAAATTGAGTACCAGCTTGCTGGGATGAATGATCCCGGTGTGTACCCCGATTTAGAATAAGTACACCGCATCCCTGCGTGTCGTAAGAGGCGACCAAAGGGTTGGTGTCAGGAAGGGCATCCGGCCATAAAAACATTGCCTCAAAAAGGGAACCATGATGGTTGTCATGGGGCCCCGCAAGGCTAACCACCCGCTCTAGCAGGGAAAATGGCCTTTAAAAAGGGAATTTATACTTTTACAATATGACTACAATAGTGAAAGACACCTGACTGATAAATGGAATGTAAGTTATTCGCACAAAATGATTTTTTTGAAATAATGTGATGATATACGACTATATATATATATATATATATATATATATATATATATATATATATATATATATATATATATATATATATATATATATGTGAATCACAGCACTTGTTTAGGTTACGGAGCTTGCTATTCCATTAGTCTATCGGCATTATACACAAAATAGAGCAAGGTTAAGCCAATGCTACAGAGTGAGGATGAATCGATGGCTTCAAGATATTTCAGCAATTTTTTAACAAGAAAATTGTGACTTTGGTTTCTAAGTGAGGCAGACAAATATAACTTGGCATTAATTGTCAGAATGCTTCTGCTTGATCGATAATATAAATAAGAAGTGCACAAAAAGCAGCAGTTGGTGTGCCAGACCTACAGATGCTCGGTTCCACAACAATGCAAAATGTTTTGTGGAACTAATGTGCAAGAGAGAATGGTTGCACAACAGATGGGAAAGTCATGGTTGAGATACATGTGTTTCAGGGATGTAGAGCTTGGAGGGAATTACAAGTATTGCAGATGAACAGGATGTATTTTGGGAAGACAGTGAGCACTAAGTTGTAAGTACAACTACAGTTGTGGATATTCTTGACAAATATAAGCAAATATATAATTGAGACTTTTCTCAATAAATTTTTTTCTCAATTACAAAGGTATACTTGAGACTTAATTTTTCTCCATTTCAGACTTTTCTCAATTGAGTACTTTCTCAATGAAAAGTCTCAATTGCATCTGAAGGTATAATTGAGACCTTTCAAGGCTTTTATTGCTCCCAAATAAGGGACCTAATTTAGATGGTTACTTTGAAGAGAGAAAAGTTATGTGAGATAAGTGAACCAAAGAAAGCAGACTTTAAAGGGGTATGTGACTCAATTATAAGTCCCATGAAACTGGAATACGAGTCGAAACATGAAACTCAATTCTCTTTTGACAAAACCAAGTGATGGACATGAAAATTTGGCTAAAATTATATTTTTATGTTAAACCAAGTGAATGGTATTCACAAGCAGGGCAAAAACAACACACACATGCACACACTTCTCCTTTTATCAATAGATGCAAAAATCTCATAATTTCTCTTGTGACCCCAAAACCAAACAAAAAATATATTTATAACAGCCCTTGCAGGTCCACTTACCCCCCCCCCCCCCCCACCCACCTCCTTCCCAACATGATTAATAATAAATATCATTTTTAAAGTTGATTTTAAACTTATCGTGTGCACTCACAAGCCCCAGACATGACCTTCCAATCACTGTTAAGAAGCACCGAGTTAAAACCAGATATGCTGTCTCCCTCTGAGAAGTCTTCCTGTTACATCTGGCACCCATGCCAATATAGCTGGCACAACCTTTGTGTATTTTCATGTCGTGAAAATGTCCTTTGTCGAAGAGTTGGTAACCATTAATTTGGTTAATTTGCTGGTAATGATCCACAAATGCAGACGTCCATTAAATAAACCACCAAGTCTGCCATGTTCACGATCGAGATACTCCCGCAAGGTAAGTCCACTCACTGGCAAATACCATTGAGTGCCTTGGTAGCACGCACCCACTGCCGACTCCCGACTACATTGCCAAGAGTGTGTAGTTTTAGCAGCTGCATGATCTCAGCCTCGTCAGTGAGCTGAGAAAGTTCTCCAACTCTTTTCTTGTGCAGAAGCACACAACTTTCTTCCAGGGGCTTTTAAAAGTAGTTTTGATTTCATTTATAAGCTTTGTGAGCCATTTTATGTAACAATACTTATCTCGCACATACAACATACCTAAGGGTGCCCTCATGGCCACTGTTTCTTGGGGTTTCTGTGCATGCCTGCAAAGCATTCTGGGGTGCATGGCAGCATTTCTAAAGTCCCATATTGCATACAACATATTTAACCAAGTAACTCAAACATAGAACCCATTAAACTTCACATCAAAATAATAGTGAACCCATTTTTTTTTCTTCTTTTGTATACTGAATCGAGGCTCGTGAAAGAGCTAACATTTATTTCACAAACAAATCAACCAGACAAACAAAATATATAAAAAGAGGGAGCGGAAGACAAGATGGGGGGAGAGAGGGAAGCACACAAGTACAACATTTGAGAGCAGGGACATCGGGAGATCTGTGGGAGGGAAAGGGCTTGGGGGGGAGGAGGCATGGGAAGTGTGGTGGGGGGTGGGTGGGGGATGAGGTAAAAAAAAAAAACACATGGACACTGCTCGGACTTCCAGGAAAGAAGTCGGTATTTCAGAAAAGTGGATCTGGGGTGAATTAACAGGGGTAGAAAAGATCAAGGTTTTGGATGGGGGAAGATAAGAGATGGTGGTGAACAGCTGTTTTAAAGACCTGGAGAGTGGAGTGGGATTGAAGAGAGTGAGGGAGTTTGTTCCAGAGGCAGGAGAAAAGAGGAATGAAGGAGTGAAGGTGAGCAGAGAGTCTTGATTTTGGCAGTTTAACCATAAGAGGGTTGCAGGCAGATCTTGTGCGACCTGTTGGAATATTTGGGGGACAGAGCCCAGAGAGAGCTGGGGGGGGGGGGGGCAAGGCCAAAGAGGAGTTGGTAGAAGATGGAAAGACCACCAACCTGCCGGCGGTGAGTGAGTGAAAGGCCCTTGGAGTTAGCTTCATCGCGGGAGATTCCAATGATTCTGAACGCTTTGGTTTGAACAGCGTGAAGACGAGCTAGGTGTGAGGCAGGAGCACCAGCCCAGAGGGGAGAGCAGTATTCCATTGAGCTGCAGATGAAAGCCTTGTATGTGGTGAGGAGCTCAGATGTGCCAAGGAAGGACTTTGCACGCCGGAGGATGCCCAGTCGGCGACTGGCTTTGGAGGCCAGATTTGAAATGTGGTTTTCCCAGGAAAGATCATGGCAGATAGTGAGACCAAAAAGCTTGAGTGACAGAACTTCTTGGAGAGGATTATTCAGAAAGTGGATGGGAGGGTTGTCCAGTCGGTCTTTTCGGAGAGACATCGTAAGAGTGTGAGATTTGTCAGGATTGAAAGACATGTTCCACTTGTTTGCCCAGTCTGTGATTTTGTCCAGGTCTGCAGAGAGTGAGGAGGCTGCAGACTGCCGATCTGAGGGATGAGGAATGGAGCGGCAGAGAGTAGAGTCATCAGCAAAGAGATAGAGAGGATTTTCAAGAGAGTCAGAGAGATCATTGATGAAGACCAGAAAAAGCACAGGGTCCAAAATACTGCCTTGGGGAACTCCAGCCTGAACAGGAAGTGCAGGAACAGCCTTTTCTCTGTCAAAGGAAACATCAGGGCAGCATAAAGAGCTACATCTGCATACAATAAAGAAGATAACAAACAAAATGGTCTCTACAATATTGCAGAAACTTAAAATTCTCTCTGGAGTGTGGCGTAATCGATTGTCTGGTGGCTTCTTCCTTCAGTAACACAAAACAGGCAGTTTGAGATTTTACCATGTTGGGATAAAGCACAGAGCAGATAACAAGTACACCGTCTCTTGAACGATGCTACTGATAGCTGTACTTGCAAATCCCAACATGTGCAGTGTGTGCTGTAGGGATAGATCCCAGATTAGATTACCAGAGATCGCCCCTTTTCTGTCGAAAAAAAACAAAAAGAGCAACGATATGAAGTTTTCCATCAAAAACAGTTTTGTTTTTTTTCAGGAAAAGTTTTATATCAGAAAAACACCATGAAACAGTGTTTTTTTCCCTGTGTTAACTCATGGGTTTAACAGCTATAAATCAATGACAGAGCGACAATCCTTGCACTTGGGAGAAGCTGTGCAGTGAGAGAGCAGGCTGATTGCATGTATCAAAGAGCATCGCATCAGCATTCTTTCTTCTCAAAAGCAATGAAAGAGAAATAAAAAAAGAACAAAATGATATTCCTTGTGGCAGAAATTGAGGCACACTCACACCACGATGCAAGGATGAGTAGGGTAAGGTCAAGCGCTTTAATTTAGCACATCTTGCTGTTTGCTGCAATTTTAGAGGTGTAATTCCACGATGAACAAACACCACGGCAATTTGACATCAACCTTACATCACACGTTGGCAGCTATACTCACTTATTTACTGCAAATAACTTTACTTCCTTCAGGCTGCTGCAATTTTTGTCAGTGAAGCAATTACAATATTTCAGATGTTGCCAGTTTTTCCAATTTGGTATTTGAATAACAGTTAAGGGTCAAGGTCAGGATCATGGAAACGCTTGAGTCGGAGTAAAATTATCTTGTTTCAGCCTTTGAGATTAGTTTAATTTTTCACAAGAGCTGCACTGAAAAGCTATTCACAAGATGTACTTGAACATCGAAATGTTGTCAGACATATTTCCATAGTAATCGTTGATAGATATAATGGGTCATCAGCATGTTCTTGTGTACTTGGTAGGGGAAGTCAAATGGGGTAGATTGAAATAAAAACTGACTGAAGGAAAGGAGATTGTGGGAGTGCGCGGAATATTGAGAGAGGAAGGAAGGAGAATATTGCCGAAACGTATTGGATCAGGAAGGAAATGTGCAGGGTAATTAATTCACAACTGTTAATTAATGAATTTAATTAATTAATGTTCTTCTGGCTCCATCTATCAATTTTTGTCCTTCATGTCCAATTTTCAACATTGACACAATCTGTTACCTTCCATTTCCGAAGGGCGGGACCTAGAGTGTACTTGGGAATGTCCAATGTGATGGAAATAAATGAGCCTTTGCAACCCAAAGAACATAAAGTCCATAAACCTCTTGTCATATTAACTACAATTGAGTTTCATTACCTCCTGTGACCTCCTGTGGACCTCAAAGTGCACAGTGCTTCTCGAGAGAAACATGTACAGAAGTAAGTTTGGGAGTATTCATTATCCCAACGCATTAAAAAAAATAATGGGGGAATTTTGTAATCGGTTCCGTCTTCCTGTCCATCTGTCTGTCTGTCTGTCTGTCTGTCTGTCTCTCACGCTATATCCTACCAAACGGTTGGACAGAAATTCACCAAACTTGGTAATTATTATCATCACATGGCAAGAAGGTGGAAGAGCTGTCATTTTTGGCCCCAATCCCTGGGACGGGGTTGAAAGGTCAAATACCAAAATATGCAAATCCAGGCAGATTTTTTAACGAAACATTGAATATGCAATCAACCTTTGGAAACGCATGAAATATTTAATACTTTTTTGGATTCGATCCGGGTTCATGCCCTGGGGATTGGGGACTTATGGTCACAAGATTCAAAACAAGGGAAAAAATTTTTTAACTCAACATTTCCACCAATTGTGTGCATGTAATATGTAGTTCATGGGTTCAGTTTTAAATATATTATTACATGCATTAACTACTTTGAGTGAGACAAACCCTCATCTTCTTCAATCTCAAGCCATTCCCCCTGGTCCCATTGGTGTTTATTCTGTTGAAAATATTTTCCACACTTATTTTGATGATACCTTCATTATCGTAAACATCTCAATCAGATCCCCTTACAATCACCTCATGTCTAATGTCCTGTCTAATTCCAATGTCTAATGTCTCGTCTCTGTCAGCCATTCCTCAAAGCTTAGTCCAGCTAGCACCAGAATCAAACTCGTTGGTCCACGCTGGGGCCTCCTTATGGCAGCTGTGTCCTTCCTGAGATGTGATGACCAAAACTGAACACAATATTCCAGATAAGGTCTCACTAAATTCCTGTACAGTGTCAACGCTTCCTCTTTGTATGTATAATTTATCCCTCTGAATGCAATCTAAAACCCTATTAGTTTTAACGAGGCTTCCTTGGCTCTGTGCTGTCTGTTTACCCCACCCCCCCTTACACCCCTGACTCCCATATATATGTTACCTCCCCCAGATCCTTTTATCGTGTCACATGCCCCAAAGTGACCCCTTGCAATACATAGTCCCTATTTTCGTCATTCGTATCCAACTCCAGCACCTTACATTTCCTTATGTTAAACTGCATCTGCCAATCATTTGCCCAATCAAAGAATGCAGAGACTTTCCTGAATCTGATCAATCCCTCACTGCTGTCTACCTTACATTCAGGCTTAGTGTCACCTACAAATATGGAAAACGGACTCTCAACTCACTCCATTGATGTAAATTATGAATAATAACGGGGTCCTATAACGAATTCCGAAGGTATCCCACTATTTACATTCCAGCAGCCAAATATCCTTCCATTCACAGCCATTCTTTGCTTCCTATCACGAAGCCAGTTTCCAATTCAGTTGGCTACTCTTCCAACACTCCACAAGCCCTCAAATTATCCAACAGTCTTCGAAGTGGTATCTTATCAAAAGCCTTTTGAAAGTCTCAATAAACCACATCGACTGCACTTCCCTCGAACACCAAGTCACATATCGATTGCGTCATAGAACAAATTTATAAACCATCATAAAGCCATGATGAAATTATTGAAATAAGCATGATGATGAAATAAACCATCAAAAGCCTACCTTTAATTAGCTTGAAATTATTGAAATGTTTTGCTATTTATTCCTTAATTAATGACTCCAATGCCTTTCCTACATTCGAAGTCAAACCAGCAGGTCTACATAGTGCCCAATTATTTTCTGGATCCTTTTCTTAAATAATGGTGTTGCATTTGCAACTTGCCAATCCGCTAGGACCAAACCCAGCTCCAATGAGCTGTTAAAGATACCAGCGAACACCACGCTCATCTGCTCTGCCACCTACCTCAATACACTCGCACGCACATTACCAGGCCCCAGGGCTTCACCATACCTAAGCTTAACTAGTGGCTTCGTAACAGCCTCCACTCCTATTTGGATTTCCTCCAAAACTTTTTTCTCACTTCTGAGATCGGTACTTTCAGAAATTGGTAATTCCCGTGACTGTTCTTGTGCAAATGTTGAATAAAAAAAAACTATTTCACAAGCCTTCCATCCACTTTCATCACAAACCAATCTTCTCGTGCTGTTCCTCAAGGGTCCCACACTTGACCCTTGAGACATCTTCTTGACAATGCAAGTGCACAAAGTTTTGTGTGACTCTTAGCCTATTCATTACCCATTATTCTGTACATGGAGAGTGCAATGACGTTATGTTGTGGAGCCAGCTAATACAGGAAATAAACCAACGTGACAGCAAAGCCGCACTGGCAGACTCACGATGACAATTTCCAAGTACTTTGTCGACTCACCCGAGGATGCAAAACACAGATACTGTGAGAGAATAGCTCTATGTGATGGCATATATTTGTATTGCTTTAAGAAACCCGACTAAGTAGACAATGCGAAGTTGTGATCTAGGATTGAACATCCAGATATCGTGAACTACCTGATTCTGACAACAAGATACTTGACAAAGCAAAAGATGAAAGCTTTTTCCCTTTGCACTCAAACTAAATATATATATATATATATATGTGTGTGTGTCTTTGTATATATGTATATATATATATACTGTACATATACAGTGCATTCAGAAAGTATTCAGACCCCTTCACCTTTTTCACATTTTGTTATGTTGCAGCCTTATGCTGAAATCGTTTAAATTCATTTTTTCCCTCATCAATCTACACTCAATACCCCATAATGACAAAGAGAAAACAGGGTTTTTAAAAGTTTTGCAAATTTATTAAAAAGAAAAAACTGAAATATCACATTTACATACAGTCATGTGAAAAAGTAAGTACACCCCATGTAAAGTTTTGACTTTTTCAACATATTTCAACATACAGCTATTTGATCTTCATTTCAACAATATTGATAGATAAAGTTTTTTGTTTTTTTTTGTTTTTGTTTTTTTTGTATACTGAATCGAGGCTCGTGAAAGAGCTAACATTAACTTCACAAACAAATCGACCAGACAAACAAAATACACAAAAAGCGGGAGCGGAAAACAAGATGGGGAGAAAAGGGGAAGCACACACACACAACATCCGAGAGCAGGGAGATGTGTGGAAGGGAGAGGGCCCGGGGGGAGGAGGCGTGGGAAGGGGGGGGGGGGGGAGAGGGAGAAGTATAAAGCACAAGGACACCAAGGACTTCCAGGACAAAAGTTGGTATTTCAAAAAGTGGAATTGGGGTGAAATTAGCGGGGGTAGAAAAGATCAAGGTTTTGGATGGGGGAAGAGAAGAGATGGTGGTGAACAGCTGTTTTAAAGACTTGGAGGGTGGAGTGGGATTGAAGAGAGTGAGGGAGTTTGTTACAGAGGTGGGAGAAAAGAGGAATGAAGGAGTGAAGGTGAGCAGAGAGTCTTGATTTTGGCAGTTTAACCAAAAGAGGGTTGCAGGCAGATCTTGTGCGACCTGTAGGAATATTTGCGGGACAGAGCCCAGAGAGAGCTGGGGGGGGCAAGGCCAGAGAGGAGTCGGTAGAAGACAGAAAGACCACCAACCTGCCTGCGGTGAGTGAGTGAGAGGCCCTTGGAGTTAGCTTCATCGCGGGAGATTCCAATGATTCTGAATGCTTTGGTTTCAACAGCGTGAAGGTGAGCTAGGTGTGAGGCAGGAGCACCAGCCCAGAGGGGAGAGCAGTATTCCACTGAGCTGCGGATGAAAGCCTTGTATGTGGTGAGGCTCAGGTGTGCCAAGGAAGGACTTCGCACGACGGAGGATGCCCAGTCGGCGACTGGCTTTGGAGGCCAGATTTCAAATGTGGTTTTTCCAGGAAAGATCATGGCAGATAGTGAGACCCAAAAGCTTGAGTGACAGAACTTCTTGGAGAGGATTATTCAGAAAGTGGATGGGAGGGTTGTCCAGTCGGTCTTTTCGGAGAGACATCGAAAGAGTGTGAGATTTGTCAGGATTGAAAGACATGTTCCACTTGTTTGCCCAGTCTGTGATTTTGTCAAGGTCTGCAGAGAGTGAGGAGGCTGCAGACTGCCGATCTGAGGGATGAAGAATGGAGCGACAGAGAGTAGAGTCGTCAGCAAAGAGATAGAGAGGATTTTCAAGAGTCAGAGAGATCATTGATGAAGACCAGAAAAAGCACAGGGCCCAGAACACTGCCTTGGGGAACTCCAGCCTGAACAGGAGGAGGAGATGAGAGAAACCCATTCAGGGCCACACGTTGACTATGACTAGAGAGGAAGTCCGCCAGCCATGCGTGGAGATTTCCATGGATACCAAAAGAGGAGAGTTTGGTGAGCAGAGCGGGGTGCCAGACCGTATCGAAGGCACGTGATATGTCAAGGGAGACTGCTCTAATTTCCTGTTTGGCATTGAGGACCTCCATCCATTGTTGAGAAAGCAGAAGCAGCATGTCCAGAGTAGAGTGACCTGGTCTGAAACCAAATTGATGATCAGAGATCAAGCCATTGGAGAAGAGGAAAGATTTCATATCTGAAGCAATGATGGATTCCATGACTTTGCTGATAATTGGGAGAAGGCTGATTGGTCTGTAGTTGCTGGGATCTGTTTTTGCACCTTTTTTATGCAAAGCGGTGATGTTGGCAGATTTCCAAGCAGATGGAAGATGACCTTGAGCAAAAGAGAGGGTGAAGAGAACAGAGAGGGGGAGTGAAAGAGCGGAAGAACATGATTTTAGGACCTGTGGGCTGATGCCATCAGGTCCAGTTGCAGAATCAGAGTCGAGGGTTGACAAACATTGTTGTTGACAAACATTGTTGACAAACAAACATCAACTTATATCAAAGTTGATATAATATAACAAATACCATGAAACATTTACATTTTGTAGTCCATTGTATAATTTAAATAAACATAAATGCAAATTTCGCATGTGGAAAAAGTAAGTACACCCCGACATTTATCACCACTTCAAATACATAAATTAGAATCAGGTGCACCAGCTCAGGTGCAAATGATTAGAACACCGTTAGAGAGGATCTTGGAGGAACCTGTCTTATTTAAACCTCAGACATTTAGTTTGGTTCGCTCTTTGTTGTTGAAGTGTGCAGCGTCACCATGCCTAGATCAAGAGCGCTCTGAGGCCTTCAGAAAGAAGGTTATAGATGCCTATGAATCTGGGAAGGGATTTACAAAGATCTCCAAACAATTTGAAATCAATCAGTCGACTGTCTGGAAGATCATCTACAAGTGGAGAAGATTCCAAACAACTGCAAACTTGTTCAGGCCAGGCCACCCCAGCAAGTTCAGCCTGAGAGCAGACCGCAAGATGCTGAAAGAAGTCTCTAAGAACCCCAGAATGTCATCACGGGACCTACATGTAGCTCTTGCCACTGTTGATGTCAAAGTGCACGATTCTACCATTAGAAAGAGGCTGCACAAATTTGATCTACATGGGAGGTGTGCCAGGAGAAAACCTTTGCTGTCCAGAAAGAACATCAGGGCAACACTAAAGTTTGCCAATGAACACCCAGGCAAAGACCAGCACTTCTGGAACAATGTGCTCTGGACAGATGAGTCAAAGGTAGAGCTATTTGGCCACAGTACCAGAAGACATGTTTGGCGAAAACCAAAGACAGCATTTGACCATAAGAACCTGATACCAACTGCAAAGCATGGTGGTGGAAATATTATGGTTGGGGCAGCTTTGCTGCATCAGGGCCTGGGCAGCTCACCATCATATAATCCACTATGAATTCTTCATTGTACCAGAGGGTGCTTGAGGATAATGTGAGGCCATCTGTCGGAAAGTTGAAGCTCAACCGAAGGTGGACCTTGCAACATGACAATGACCCTAAACATCTATCTATAATTCCAGTAATCTCTGTACGTTTGTACGTTTGTCTGTGACCGCTGTTTCTCGACAACCACGGGTCCGATATACTTTTAACTTGCCAGGTATATTGCTGGGGACCCGAGGATGTGCCTTTTCAAGGTTTCATATTAATCGGACAATTACTTACCGAGCTATGTCCAAAAAACGATTCAACCAATCAGAGAGCAGCGAACTATCGCGTGTGCCGAACGTGGCGGACACACTCTGCCTCGGATGGCACATTTGAGAGCGTATTCATTTATTTCACGTTTGCAAACTATGTTGGCGTTAAACTATGTTTTAAAACTAATAAAAACGAATTTGCGATTCATTCGCTTTCCTGCGCGTTTGTGCACGCGATGGCGATTTCTTTACCAAACTCCGGAAGCCGTTCGCTTTGGACCAAACCATTTCATGTAAATAGAGGGGGGGGGGATTGTCACCGTACTCGCAAGCCGTTCGCTTTGGACCAAACCATTTCATGTAAATAGAGGGGGGGGATATAATTTTAGATATATATATAGTACGGGCATGCCCTAGTACTAGTAAATCCACCAAGGAATGGCTGAAAAGAAAGAAATGGAGGGTTCTGGAATGGCCAAGTCAAAGCCCGGATATAAATCCCATCGAGATGTTGTGGGGGGATTTGAAACGAGCTGTGCATGCAAGAAACCCCTAAAAACATCGCACAGCTGAAAGAATTCTGCATGGAGGAGTGGGCAAAAATTTCTCCCAGTCGATGTCAGAGACTGGTAGACAGTTATAAGAAACGTCTACTTGAGGTTGTTTCTGCCAAAGGGGGCAATACCACCTATTCGAGCCAAGGGTGTACTTACTTTTTCCACATGCGAAATTTGCATTTATGTTTATTTAAATTACTAGGGCATGCCCGTACTATATATATATCTAAAATTATATCCCCCCCCTCTATTTACATGAAATGGTTTGGTCCATTCGCAAAGCCAAAGCGAACGGCTTGCGAGTACGGTGACAATCCCCCCCCCCCCCCCTCTATTTACATGAAATGGTTTGGTCCAAAGCGAACGGCTTGCGGAGTTTGGTAAAGAAATCGCCATAGCTCGGTAACTACTTCTCCGATTAATATGAAACCTTGAAAGGGCACATCCTCGGGTCCCCAGCAATATACCTGGCAAGTTTCAAGTACCGTAAATTTCGGACCATTGAGCGCATCGTTATATAAGCCGCATCCCCTAATTTTTTTTTAAATCTGGAATTTACACACACACAAGCCGCACTGGTTTATAAGCCGCAACCATTTATTAACCATCGTGCCCGCGGGCTGGCAGCGCCAGGTGTTTGACGCCATCCACGGCTTGTCCCACCCGGGCATGAAGGCCTCCCAGAGGTTGGTCGCCGACAAGTTTGTCTGGCGCCATCCACGGCGTAAGCATTGCGTCGTGTTTTCGGCATGATGGAAGTTGTCTGCGCAAGGGCGATTAACTGAATGTTTCGTGTGTGTAAAGGCCGTGTGTAAATTTGGAGGAAAAAACCATAAACAGTTATCACTAGCACACTTTTACAGTGAGTTTTGAATTCACGAAGAGTCAAAACCAGTTTTGAAACTTAATGTGAATCTAAACATAGACTGGAGACTGACGACAACAACTTGATTTGGCCTGAACGCGTCATCAGGAAAACCCGCAACATCGGAAAATTCCATAAACAAGCCGCATCGTTATTTTAGCCGCAGAGGTCAAAGTTGAGGGAAAAAGTTGCGGCTAATAGTCCGAATTTTACGGTATATCGGACCCGTGGTTGTCGAGAAACAGCGGTCACAGACAAACGACACACACACATACACACACACATACACACACACACATACACACACACATACACACACACATACACACAGAGATTACTGGAATTATAGATAGGCTTGCGAGTACGGTGACAATCCCCCCCCTCTATTTACATGAAATGGTTTGGTCCAAAGCGAACGGCTTGCGGAGTTTGGTAAAGAAATCGCCATAGCTCGGTAACTACTTCTCCGATTAATATGAAACCTTGAAAAGGCACATCCTCGGGTCCCCAGCAATATACCTGGCAAGTTTCAAGTATATCGGACCCGTGGTTGTCGAGAAACAGCGGTCACAGACAAACGACACACACACATACACACACACATACACACACACATACACACACACATACACACAGAGATTACTGGAATTATAGATAGATACAATGGACTACAAAATGTAAATGTTTCATGATATTTGTTACATTATATCACCTTTATCCATCAATATTGTTCAAACTAGGGCATTGCCCGTACGTGGGTGCCCGTTCCTTGGCAAAAAAAAAAAAAACGCTACCCGTACGCTCTACCCCGCCCATACGCCCGTAAACAAAAAAAACAACGCTCTTCGCTTCCGCCCTTCGCTCTGACTGAATTGGGAGAAATAATGCGCATAAGAAATCGAATTACGTACCGTAATGGCGGTCAGCTCGTAACGCGCTCAGCTCCGCTCGTCTCACATCGGCCACGCCTACGCAACAAAGCGTTCTGTGATTGGCTGCCGGAAAGCGTGCTGCCGGACAGTCTTCACTGTCCGGAAGTTCGCAAATCGCAGTTAGGATGAATCGTTTTAATTTAATCGCAGTTTGAATTCGTTTTAAAACATAGTTTAACGGCAACATAGTTTTCCAACGTGAAATAAATGAATACGCTGTCAAATGTGCCGTCCGAGGCAGAGTCTGATCGCCACGTTCGGCACACGTGATAGCTCGCTGCTCTCTGATTGGTTGAATCGTTTTTTGGACATAGCTCGGTAAGTAATTGTCCGATTAATATGAAACCTTGAAAAGGCACATCCTCGGGTCCCCAGCAATATACCTGGCAAGTTTCAAGTATATCGGACCCGTGGTTGTCGAGAAACAGCGGTCACAGACACACAGACACACAGACACACAGACACACAGACACACAGACACACAGACACACAGACACACAGACACACAGAGATTACTGGAATTATAGATAGACTAGGGCATTGCCCGTACGTGGGTGCCCGTTCCTTGGCAAAAAAAAAAAAAAACGCTACCCGTACGCTCTACCCCGCCCATACGCCCGTAAACAAAAAAAACAACGCTCTTCGCTTCCGCCCTTCGCTCTGACTGAATTGGGAGAAATAATGCGCATAAGAAATCGAATTACGTACCGTAATGGCGGTCAGCTCGTAACGCGCTCAGCTCCGCTCGTCTCACATCGGCCACGCCTACGCAACAAAGCGTTCTGTGATTGGCTGCCGGAAAGCGTGCTGCCGGACAGTCTTCACTGTCCGGAAGTTCGCAAATCGCAGTTAGGATGAATCGTTTTAATTTAATCGCAGTTTGAATTCGTTTTAAAACATAGTTTAACGGCAACATAGTTTTCCAACGTGAAATAAATGAATACGCTGTCAAATGTGCCGTCCGAGGCAGAGTCTGATCGCCACGTTCGGCACACGTGATAGCTCGCTGCTCTCTGATTGGTTGAATCGTTTTTTGGACATAGCTCGGTAAGTAATTGTCCGATTAATATGAAACCTTGAAAAGGCACATCCTCGGGTCCCCAGCAATATACCTGGCAAGTTTCAAGTATATCGGACCCGTGGTTGTCGAGAAACAGCGGTCACAGACACACAGACACACAGACACACAGACACACAGACACACAGACACACAGACACACAGAGATTACTGGAATTATAGATAGACTAGGGCATTGCCCGTACGTGGGTGCCCGTTCCTTGGCAAAAAAAAAAAAAACGCTACCCGTACGCTCTACCCCGCCCATACGCCCGTAAACAAAAAAAACAACGCTCTTCGCTTCCGCCCTTCGCTCTGACTGAATTGGGAGAAATAATGCGCATAAGAAATCGAATTACGTACCGTAATGGCGGTCAGCTCGTAACGCGCTCAGCTCCGCTCGTCTCACATCGGCCACGCCTACGCAACAAAGCGTTCTGTGATTGGCTGCCGGAAAGCGTGCTGCCGGACAGTCTTCACTGTCCGGAAGTTCGCAAATCGCAGTTAGGATGAATCGTTTTAATTTAATCGCAGTTTGAATTCGTTTTAAAACATAGTTTAACGGCAACATAGTTTTCCAACGTGAAATAAATGAATACGCTGTCAAATGTGCCGTCCGAGGCAGAGTCTGATCGCCACGTTCGGCACACGTGATAGCTCGCTGCTCTCTGATTGGTTGAATCGTTTTTTGGACATAGCTCGGTAAGTAATTGTCCGATTAATATGAAACCTTGAAAAGGCACATCCTCGGGTCCCCAGCAATATACCTGGCAAGTTTCAAGTATATCGGACCCGTGGTTGTCGAGAAACAGCGGTCACAGACACACAGACACACAGACACACAGACACACAGACACACAGACACACAGACACACAGACACACAGACACACAGACACACAGAGATTACTGGAATTATAGATAGATGAAGATCAAATAGCTGTATGTTGAAATATGTTGAAAAAGTCAAAACTTTACATGGGGTGTACTTACGTTTTCATGTGACTAAGTATTCAGACCCTTTGCTATGACACTTGAAATTTTGCTCAGGTGCCTCCCATTTCTCTTGATCATCTTTGAGATGTTTCTATACCTTGATTGGAGTCCACCTGTGGTAAATTCAATTTATTGGACATGATTTGGAAAGGCACACACCTGTCTATATAAGGTCTCACAGCTGACAATGCATATCAGAGCAAAAACCAAGCCATGAGGTCGAAGGAACTGCCTGCAGAGCTCAGAGACAGGATTGTGTCGAGGCACAGATCTGGGGAAGCGGACAAAAAAAATTCCTGAAGGTTCCCAAGTGCACAGTTTCTTTCTCACAGTCTGAGAGTCCTTTAGGTGCATTTGTGCAAACTCCAAGTGGGCTTTCATGTGTCTTTCACTGAAGAGAGGCTTCGGTCTGGCCACTCTGCCATAAAGCCCAGATCGGTGGAGTGTTGCAGTGATGGTTGTCCTTTTGGAAGTTTCTCCCATCTCCACACAGGATCTCTGGAGCTCAGCCAGAGTGACCATCTGGTTCTTGGTCACCTCCCTTACCAAGGCCCTTCTCCCCCGATTGCTCAGTTTGGCCGGGCGGCCAGCTCTAGGAAGAGTCCTGGTTGTTCCAAACTTCTTCCATTTAAGAATTATGGAGGCCACTGTGCTCTTGAGAACCTTCAATGCAGCAGAACATTTTTTGTAGGCTTCCCCAGGTCTGTGCCTCGACACAATCCTGTCTCTGAGCTCTGCAGGCAGTTCCTTCGACCTCATGGCTTGGTTTTTGCTCTGATATGCATTGTCAGCTGTGAGACCTTATATAGACAGGTGTGTGCCTTTCCAAATCATGTCCAATCAATTGAATTTACCACAGGTGGACTCCAATCAAGGTGTAGAAACATCTCAAAGATGATCAAGAGAAATGGGAGGCACCTGAGCTAAATTTCAAGTGTCATAGCAAAGGGTATGAATACTTATGTAAATGTGATATTTCAGTTTTTTCTTTTTAATAAATTTGCAAAACTTTCTAAAATCCTGTTTTCTCTTTGTCATTATGGGGTATTGAGTGTGGATTGATGAGGGAAAAATTAATTTAAACGATTTCAGCCTAAGGCTGCAACATAACAAAATGTGAAAACAGTGAAGGGGTCTGAATACTTCCTGAATGCACTGTAAACTCCTTCCACCCTACTCCATTGACTGGGCACCACTCCTTGCCTCCATACCCTTCAGAGCCTTCCACAGATACTGCCTGATGTCTTCACAACTCTTGAACACCTTGTATGGCACTCCACTTGGTCCTGACGCCGATGCTGCCCGTGCCTTCCTCAAAACGGCCTCAACCTCAGACATATTTGGCTCTGACAAATCAAATAGACCACCTGGCTCTGTCGGTCTCACCAAGCCTTCGATGTCCTCCACCACTTCGTTCCCCCTTGTGTCTGCATACGTGACACGCAGGTGACCTTCTAACTCTTCCTCCGGTACCTTCAGTACACCAGATCGAAACTGCTCCAACAGATCCTTCATAAACCGAAAAGGATTCTCAAATAACCTCTTTCTCTTCCTCTCCTTTCTTTGCCTCTTCATCCTTTCCACTCTCTTCAACTTCAACCTCACCCTCAGCCTCACCTGCTTCGTCAACACCTCAAGCCCATTCCCCTCTCCTTCCACTGCCCTCTTCCATCTTCCATTCAAGCTCCTCAACTCCTTTCTCAACTCATGGATCTCCCTCTGCGTCCTGTTCAAACATGCCTCCTTCTCACCCCTCCGTACACACTCTTTCACTCCAAACGTGACACACGCATACTCAAACACAATCTCATTCATCTTTCTCAATCTATCTTCCATCCTTCCTTTCAACCTCTGAAGCTCCCCACACATCACTCCATCCATTCTCTCCCATACTCCGCTTTCTCCCATACCTGGCCACTTCACTCTCCTTCTCACATCCTTTCCCTGCTGGCTTGCTACCTGGCTGTTTCTCCCGGTCGTCTTAGGTGTCCCCTTTAAAAGGCACTGCGTTGCTGTACCTCCTGCTCACCACCTTATGCACACAACCCATCCGGCTCTGATAGCTATGCAACCCTCTCACTGACTCAAACTCACGTCCACACCCACACTTCTCTCGAACGTGCCATGCGTCCTCACGCACACCATCACACCATAGACTAACATCTCCCACACGATCACTCCCACACACTTTCCGGGCCTAATAGATCCTCAACCCTCTGATGGATCCGAACTCACATCCACACTGGCACCTTACCAGACTTGCATCCACAATTCGTTCTCACTTGTCAAAATCAGTATGGGGGTCTTTATCCATTTCATCTATCCATTTGGGCACATCTTCCGCCTCACCTCTCGGAGAGCCGAGTGATACACACACACACACACACACACACACACACACACACACACACACACACACACACACACACACACACGTATTTTGTGCTTGATGGATGTTTCTCTAACAGCAAAGTGCACAGATGAAGACTAAAATACATTAATTTATACAAATTCTAGCATGGAGAAATACCAATGATGAAGTGGTCGCTACGCACACTAATTTCCGTCTTGCTGTCATCAGCGTTGAGGTCTGCGCGTGAAATGTTGTTGAGCCACTTTGCCTGCTGTTTTCTTGGCAATTTCTCAGTTTGAGTTCCTTGATTTGTTCCTATTCCTGGGGACTGGTAAAACTGTCTATCCTTTTCTCTGTTGGCATGATTAGAACACCAGAAGACAGCACAAAAGCATGGCATTCCCACTTTGAAATTGCACCAGCTCGTATATACTTCTTGTTGCAAACACCCCACTTCGTCTCCTGTTATGGCGGTAGCATTAAGCAGCCTCATTGTTACAGAAAAAGTGACGTCTATTGCATACTACCTATACTTAAAAAATGCCTTGCTATTATGTTTAATATTTTTGGTCATATCGCTGTAATATTCTCTTTTGGTCTGCCGAGTTATTTTCTTAACGAGCCTCTGTTTACTTCTATATTGATACGACTGACTCCAGTCCTGTTATTTTATACTGAATGAATGCCTTCTGCTGATCCTTAATAATTCTCCTTACCTCCCTGATCAACCATCATGGCCTCTTTTAGTCTCTCGCTTTGCATCTCATTGGAATATGCTTACTTTTAATCCTACATATTTGCTCTCTAAATGGAGACAACCCACTCTTTAGTTTTTCAAATTTAGAGCAGCAAACTCTCTTCTCATACCGTCACAGTTTGTATTCTGGAAATTTAACAGCACTACACTACAATCCGAAACCAAACATCTCAGTCGTAGCATTATATATAAAAAATAACCACCTTTAGAGGCCATTTTTCCCTGCAAAGCGGGGGTTGGCCTTTTTCGGGAACCGTGGTTGTTGTTGTTTTTCGGTCCCCTTTTTGAAGCAATGTTTTACGGCCGGATGCCCTTCCTGACACCAACCCTTTTTGCCGCCTTTAACGACAAACAGGGAATTACCAGTGAGCTGGTACTCAATTAGCCGACCTCGGAAGGATGACAGGCTGAGTCAACCCCCCTGGCGTTAATTCAGCGATCGACCGGGATTCGAACCCAGGATCCTAGGATCCTAAGCCGGCACCCTCGCCGCTAGCCCAACACCAGGGTAGCATTGCACACACTATATTATGGCCACTGGTCCCCTGATGCTCTCACACTTCTACCTCCTCCACTATATTAGGATCATAATTGCTTAAAAGAAAGTCTAGCACTGCACTCCCCCTCATAAACTTTTCTACACACTAATAATAATAATAATAATAATAATAATAATCTTACTATAATTCACCAAATGTCCGTCCGTCTGTCTGTCCATTCGAAGGTACCGCAAAAACTGCTGAACTGATCGCAACGAAATTTTGGGTGGGTAATCCTGGGACCCCCTGGAGTAAAATAGGCGATATTGTTTTTCCAAATTTTCCAACTTTTCCAATTTTCCAGTTTTTCCAAACACGATGGAATAATATTTACCGATATGAACAGTGATGTGGCTTTTGTTGAAATTCTACGTACCAGGAGAGAGTAGATCGACTCCTGACGAACTCTTCCTGTATAAACGTGTGGCTCCGAAGTAACATGGCAGCATGTGCAAAGTGACTGAGAAACAGGTGTAGCGGCCGCTTCCGTGTTACAGATTCGGCACGCACTCTTCACATATAAACGTGGGACAGAGAAAGACGTGTAGCGGCCGCTTCCGCTTTGCAGAATTCAATCTTTTTTCAAAATGGGCGCCATGTACTGTGTAGATTTTGATGATTTGCGTGTGATATGATTTAACGGATGTTTATATGAATCGTTTAAAATAAAAAGAAGCCTTCAATTTCTGATATTTTGCCTTTTCATTTGGGCCTCCCAATTGAAGCCCCGCCCGTAGGGCGGGTACCGTTGCTAGTAATAATAATAATAATAATAATAATAATAATAATAATAATGAGTTCCCTTACAAGCCCATCAAACTGAATGGCCGAAGCATGCACTGTGATTTACAACCTATGAGTGTTTGTGCGTGCTTTATCCTTTTCACATTCTGTCAAGCAAGGATGCAACAGATACTATTTAAATTTTTTTTTGGTGCGACTCATTAGGGTTTGAACCACTGAATTCCCAAGCTCAGAGCGGATGCTCTGACCATTTGTTTTCTTTACAAAAGCGAGGCTCATGTAAAAGGAAAGACGGGTACTGATAGTTGGACAAATAATCAAGGGAATGAACAAACAGGAAAAGAGGAGAGTGATGAGGGAAACACTGAAAATGGCAAGTAAGATGGTTGGGTTAGGAAAAGTTAATGGGGTAAAGAAAGATAATGGCACAGAATTGGGGATGATAAGCGATGACAGCGCACTGCTTCCTTGAAGTCCTGTAGGGAAGAGTGAGACAGAACAGCCTCTGAAAGGAGGTTCCATTGACAGGAGAAATGAGAAATAAAATAGTTGAGGTGTGCCTCCTGCCTGGATTTAGGAAATTTACCCAAGTGGGGATGGGGACTGGAAAAAACGCATGAATCCTGGAGTTGGTAGGGAGTGTTGGAAGAAGAAGACGACGACGACTACGACGACGACTACGACTACTACTACTACCACTACTACTCCGCATGCCCGGCTGAGGGGCGTAGCAACCCTCCTTGGGGGTTAACCCTTTTGCAATTTGTTCCTTGCGACAGAGGGAACATGAGATTAGGGCTGAAATTTTGGAATTTGGTTTTGGCCTTGGTGGCTGTGATCAATCACCTACTCTTCACGAAAGACAACATTGGACCATTAACGTCCACCATATAATGCCGGCAGATGAGACACCCGTTAAATGTCCATCCAAGGGATGGCACACACATTGATGAATCACTCTGCCTGTTAAACACTAGGACGACAGTTTATAGCTGGGACAATATTCAAATCCAGGCTGGACAGCTTCGAGGTGAGTGTGTGTACCTCTACGCTATCCTTCCCACCCACTGAGAGAACAGAGGGAGAAAAACTGGAGAAGTTAGTAAAAAAAAAACTTTTGGTAAAACCCCAAGAATCCAGATCCAACTATAAACTGATCCAACTATAAACTGTCAGATTAGTGCTTCGCAGGCAGGGTGTAGCATCACAAAATGCGCCATCCCTTGCATGGACATGAACCTATCTGGTAGCATTAGTTGGTGGATGCTAAAGATCCTTTGGTGTCATTCATGAAGAGTAGATGAGTTTTTACCAACACAATGAACAAATTCCAAGTTCCAGTCACCTGCATTCAAATGTCAAGCCTGGACAGTAAATAATTGGGGCCGTTAAGGTAGTAGTAGCAGTAGAAGTAGTAATGGTGGTTCATATTCAAATTTGGGGAGGCAGAAGATAGGGAAGGTGGTGTTAATTACTCAATATTTGCTTCCTGATGACTCCATATTTGCTCTTTACTTACTTAGGTTCCTTCTGATGACTCCAATGCAGAATTTAATCTTCCATTTTATTATGTTTGTTCCATATCCTGATGCTGTGTGGACTGCGCTTCCCCACTGACGGACCTCTGGTAGCTTGTAACTGTTGCTGTGTTTGAGCTTATGGAGTAACTGCTGGAATCTATCTATCCGGGTTCTTCCCAACATCTTTGTTCTTTGTTTCTTTCACACTTCTTTCGACTTTTTCACATTTCTCTTTATTCATTCTAATTCTTGATTTTTCTTTTTCTTTTAGCTCTTTTACTCGTTATTTCTCTTTCTTTATCGATCTGTCTCGGGAGAAGGGAATTCTTGCAGATATTTTTGTGTAAGGCTCACTTGGCTGCACCTGGATGGGTTTAAGGGTTGTGGCGTCGTGGCTGAAACCCGAATCCTATCCAGGTTCCTCCTGATGACTCCAATGCTTAATTAACAAAATGGCCGCTAGTGGGCCATCTTGGATCTGATCTCGAAAGAAAATGGCGCGCATATGTAAGCCATCATTCTTTATCTGTTTGCCAAGTTTGAACAAGATCGGTAAATGTTTGTCCGAGAAATGTTTGAGGATGTGTTCAACATTGGTTTTTTTTTACAACTAAAATGGCCGCCATTCGGCCATATTTGATCGCCAAACAAAACGATGTTGCATATGTATACTATAATGTATCGTCTTTGTGCCAAGTATGAACAAGATCGGTCCATACATCTCTGAGATATGGTTGCGGACGGACGGACGGACGGATGAGACCCAATCCATAAGCCCACGTTTTGTCGGACTAAGTCCAACGGGGACTAATAACTTCCAGCAATTCACTGAATACAGCAATTCACTTTGAAAAGCCACCTAATATAAGGTGTCTTGCAGAGTGAAAGCAAAAGATGACCTCTTCATCGCCTAAAATGCACAATAATAATTTTCGTCCATGTGCAACTCACGATCTGAGGAGCATTTGGTCATTTGACTCACATGAGGCATTGACTGTAAATAGCTGGAGAAAATGAAAGAGAATGGCCTGAGTGCAGGTGCCCTGTCATAGCTACCCATCGTATCACAAACTGCAAAGAAGTACGTCCTGCTGATCATAAATTGCCTCAAGATTAAAATTCTTGAACATAAATGACAATGGAATGAAACAAGGTCACACAATCCAGGGAGTGTGTTAAATATGTGCTTTGCATTATCAGTGCCAGCACATTCAGTATCAAGATCGTAGTCAGTGGACTCACTGAGCATGCCATCAATAAATCAATGATAAGACAAATAAATTAGCAGAATATATGGTCAGGGCCTATAGCACTGTGTGCGAGGTAAATGCTGATGGCTCTTGTTTTTGGATACAAAACGAAACTTGTGGCAGAGATGGAGCACAGAAAATAGCATAACATAACAGAGAAGAGCATAATGGAAAGTGGGGATTCACACCAGCAGGAGGGCAGAGAGAAACAACAGAGGGGCACTTGGAGGAAGAATGGCACCAAGGAGATAGGGGAGAACACAGGGGGTCAACTAAGCTGAATACAAGCTCAAACACCCTGCTTCATCCTTTCTTACCCTACCCTTTCATACATTGGGATGACACAACATGCTTGCATTCAGCAGGCAAACTTGAATTGGTTAGACAAAATGTTGTGAAGGTGAATAAAGCAGAAAAAAGAGATTAATTGTGGAGGGTTGGAAATTAGGTTTTCAGTATTTATTCTTTATTCAGATTCCATGCAACTGGCCCCATATGACCCTTCTTTACAAACGAAAACATAATGCATTGTTAAAGTCAGCATGAAATTGAGTCTGATGGCATAATTATGGATAAATCAGAATTAACTTGGTTGCGATTCATTCCAATGAGTTCAATAGTACAGATACATTGAAGAGACTCTTTCACAGTCTTCACCCACTGAACATCACTGCTACAGGTGTGGCACTAGGAAATGATTTACTTGCCATCGCACAAGGTGTCACAAGTAAACCACATCACAAAAACACTTCAGGCCATTAAAAACACCAAATTCAGACACGGCCACTCTACACTGCACATGTTGCTTCTGCTCTCCCAACATCAAATGGAGGCTCTCAATTTCAGACATGAGATCAGGACTGTCTCTCTAGACCTATCTCAAGCATTCAATGCAGTCTAGCACCCCACCTTGCTCTCCAAACACTCCGTTCTCCAAACACAAAACACCTAT